>NC_062553.1:50463091-51096341 GCF_016906955.1 Phacochoerus africanus | reverse complement strand
TGTGATGTAGGTTGCTCAGATTCCATGTTGTTGTGGCTGTGGTACATATGCCAGCAGTGGCAGCTCCGATCTGACCTCTAGCCTGAGAAGTTCCATATGCCACAAGTGAGTCCCTATAAATAAATAAATAAACATTTAAAAAATGACATCCTTTTAACTTGTGCAAATATTTAATTTCTCCATGTATTTACCTAACACTAAATCACAAAAACCAAAGCCAAACAGTACCCAGGTTGTTATCATGTGTTTTTGTCCGCAGTCTGTGGCTGCCATGTTAACATGTTCAAAACATCATGTAACCTCCCTGTCCTCTCAGACATTAAAGTTTGTTCCACAGGATCCACCACCATTAAGTTGGAATGCCAAAAAGAAATGGACAAACACACCTGGTTTTTGGTCTTATATTGGGGAAGAAGAGGTGAATTCAAGTCTCAGCTATTACATTTTTCACAATTTTAAACTGCTCTAATACTAGGAAATGGTCCTCACCTTAATATTTATCTGTTCATTTCATTATACTCATTTAAGAATTACTGAATATCAGCTAAGCATGGGTATCACACTAGTAAAAATTAGCTTGTATGTGTTCAAGACACGTGTCTGGATTTTATTTTACTAGTGAAAGAGAGGAAAATCATTCTCCATAATCATTTTGATTAGAACAAACTCAGTGACAGTGAGAAAACTCTGTCTCTGCCTTCCTCCACCACTGAATTGATATTTGCTGTGGTAAGGCAAGATTTTATATGTATAATTTGCATATTTTATATTCTTCAATTGTAAAATAAAGTTATAATTACTACCTGCCTAAATTAAAATGTTATAAAAGTTCTAGAGATGAAAGCCTTAAAATATTTTGATCTCTCTAGATCAAAGGTGCTTCATAAATATTAAGCAGTTTTAATTTTTTAATTAAGTTGAAGTAGATGTGCATTATAGCTAAAGCAACTCTACCTCATCACTTGCCACTCCACATAAATACAAAATAATCTAATTAGCACAGTGGTCCCTTCCACTTTAAATGCTTTTTGATATGCAAAAAGAGCAGGGCACTCTTCATCACAAATAGAATTAATCTCCTGGATATTTTGAGAGGAAATAGCCCTTAGTTCTCTGCTGCTCCTAGTGTATTTGTGAGATTAACATTTCTTTGTAGTTCAATATTTTGTCCCATAGCATAAAAACTTGAACTGAGACAAAATAGTCTACTAATTAAGACAAAAGAAGATATCTTTTCTTGAGTTAAAAAGTTATCTTCCTTCAAATACATGAAAATGACAAGGGATTAACTTACAAACTATATTTAGAACAGTTTAGTTATGGATGCCTACAGTAAAGTGATTAAAGAAGAGAATGTAACAGCATCAGGAAGATCGATGCCATTGAAAAAACGTAGGAAAAGTGGCTGTGGGGTTAATCTGTCATCATTGTCACATGGCAGAGTCTGAACTTTTTCCACATTTGAGTCTTCCTCACTGTGTGCATTGTGCAGAAGGAAGAGTATATCAGCTGCTGGAGAAGTTGAAAATGAGGAACTCCCTTTCCCACCATCCCGCCAGCAAAGACAAAGGCACATGAGCCAAGCTGTGTGGAGGACCTCCATTGACCCAAGAATTAAAGTGGAGTCTAGTGTTACACACATGTGACCCAAGGAACTCTCTGGGAAAGCTGTTTCCCGTGCATCAGTGGCAGCACCACTGTACAGAGATATAGGATTTGCCTTGTCAGTTCCAGTAGTTGGTATTTTACCAGATGTGGCAATTGTGTTCTCAGATGACTAATAATGGCGCAAACTTGGATGTGACCTTACTGTCTGTGTAGCCTCAGACTTAATTTTTTAGCCACTCTGGCAGTAAAGGAATAAACCAAATCCATTTTCAGAAACATTGCTTCCATGATCAGAGAGAAATGGTTTTTTGTAGCTTGTAATTTAGATTCCTAACTGATTCAAAATGGAATTAATAGCTGTATGGTATTATTTACCCCCATTAAAATCCATTTAACATAACATGTTGAAAAAGTATTATTTTAATTCTCAGAATTAAGAAAGATAAAGTTACATTAATAAATTATCAGGGCATGATTTGGATTATTTTACTGAGGTCTTAATAAAAAAAGGTGTTATTCAAAGAAAAATATTTTGGTAAATTTTCTTATTTTTTTCTACTAGCCTATATTTTCATTTTTGTCATTGATAAATTAGGTAGTCAGGTAAATATATATTTGCTCATACAAAATATATATTTGATCATGTTCAGTTAAACTATAGTTTCTAAGCCATTTTAAATGTCATAAATAGGACAAAGATGTCCTTGTTGCATATTATAAATAATTTGGTATATTTTACAGTGGAAAAAAATGTTTTATGTTTTATACAGGGGAAAAATATGAACCTCAGAGCCTGAACAATAAATTCAAATCCTGTTTTTCTACTTTCTATCACATGGCTTTTGATAAGTTATTTGAACTCTCTCTTGATTTCCTCCCTCATATGGAGAATATGATTTATTTATGTGATATGATTGTTGGGTTCCAGCTACTATATTTCCAATGCTTACTGGACTGTCTAGACCATGACAGGTATCCACAAAATTATATTATGATATGTATTCCTGGGTATTAACGAGCTATCTCCTCACAACAATATTCAGTCACTGATCATAGCAACTGATACCACCTCCTATCTAGGGGAGCCTATGACCTTTGCTCTACTGGGAATCATGGACTAGGTTCCAGTGTCCACTGTGGTAGGTTTTATTCCTATTCGTAAATAACTACTTCTGTACTCTGGAGGAGATGCTCATTTTCTCTTCTCTCCTAAAACCAGTCTTTGCTTTGTTATTGCCTTTGGCCAACAAAATGTGAATGTCAACTCCAGGAAGAAGTTGTCAGAACTGCTTGTGCTTTACAAGGTACATTTCCTCTCTCTGTGCTATGGAGTAAAGTGCTTCAGGTGATGTGGGCCTGTGGCCCCTCATGAGGAGAACTTGAGATGTGAGTTCCTTCCATGTGCACAATGCCTTTTTTTAAAATAAATTTTATTGAAGTATAGTTGATTTACAATGTTGTGATAATTTCTGATGTACAGCAAATTGATTCAGTCATGCATATACACATAGTTATTCTCTCTTAAATTATTTTCTGACATAGACCATGACAGAATATTGGGTAGAGTTCTCTATGCTATACAGCAAGTTCCCATTGGCCAATCATTCCATACACCTCAGTGTGCATATGCCAATCTCAAGCCCCCATTTAATACCATCCCCCCCAAATCTGCCCCCTTCAGTGTCTCTTACCTGTGGATTGATATGGAATATAAGGGAGACATAAACTGTTTTAGACCTCTAAGATGTTTTCGTCTGTTTGTTTGTTTTTCTTTGACCTTATTTCTTGCTAACTCCTATTAGAGAAAACATGTTCTGCATCATGGTCCCCAATTTACTAATCAGGATATTTTATATTCTCTAAAACTCTACCATCACTTTGGCTGCATCTTAGTGTATACACCAACGTTGCTTTCCATTGGGCCAACTCTCTAGGTTTGTTTCTCTCTACTCCCAGCGTAATGGCATATATCTAATAATTTGTTCTGTTGAGGTGACATTTGTTACAGTGGGTGAATTTTCCTTACTTTCCAGTCATTCTCAGTGGACTACAATGGGACTCGTGCATCTTCGTAGGGTTTAAAACAATTGAAATTAAGACAAATTTGCCAATGGATGTGATGTATGATTCAAAAACAGCAATTAGGATCTCTTCGTTAGGCAGGGGACTGTCTATTTGGGGTTCTTGCTTCCTTCTACAGAGCACTTTAAATCTGCCATTGACATGCTACTTCAATTTAATTATGGGATAATTAAATATATATTCTGGTTTTGTGGGATAGAAATCATGACATACTCAATTTATAATTAAGTGTACTGGTGGAAAGATAATAAAATCCCAATGTTCCATTTCAAAAATCACAAGAACCCAATGCAAATTGCAATCATCTTTTAAAATGTAAAATTTCAAGACCCTTCAAAACATCATCTGGCTTCTATTCCAATTTCCAATCAATATAATGAAAAGTTTTAGAAAATTCCAATATTACATTCCTTTCTGCATATATGTACTTAGATCACATTTTTGTCCAGAAACTGCAATTGAGGACCACCCCTCTACTGAAATTAGAGGTGTAGAGTGATTGGCTATGAAAACTTAAAGAGTATTCTTAGTTGAAGTTATAGTCCAGGGGCAGAGGAAAATCAATTATATTGGTCACTTGACTTTCTTCTAAAGATTTGTGTGTGTTGAGGAAGGAGGCATGCAAAGCATTATTATGTGAAAAGTATTTTGTTTGATGACTTTCAGCATACCTGTGGGCTATGTATACAACTCTCCTCCAAGGCCAGGACTGATGATGAGTATTGCTGCTCTGAACTGGGCTCAGTAGTGTAAGAGCCGGTAGATGTTCTTCTGGAAAAGCAGAAGATAAGCAGTGGACTGTCTAAACCCTCAGAAGCAAGATGAATTTACTTACCTGCAGGGACCTGAGATGACCATTCACGGACTGTGGTGTTCCTATGACCAAGGAGATTGGCAGTCCATGAAAACATATCTTAATTTATAGCACAGAAAAACCAAGAGTTAGTGAGCAAAATAATGATATCTGCTTCTGTAATGGAAACTCAGGTGCTCTCAGACTGATTCCAGATCCAACTTGTCTCCAGACTTAGAACTCCCTGAAAAGGAGCCAGGGTCCCTTGAGGAAGAGCCTTTCAATGTCATAACAAAGAGTTATAATAAATATCAGCCCAATTCTTCCCTAAAGTCACTAAATTTATTTTAGTGCATTTACTACCTTCATGGAAAAAAGAAACAAACATCTTTGGAAATCTGAGGGGTTTCAGCTGACACAAAACATCATTGTGACCCCTCCCCACTCAGTATAGAGATATAAGCAAAGTGGAGGATAACTGACATGCTATTAAGAGTCCATCCCCTGGGTGCCTTCTTGTCCTCCAGACCAAATGTGTGGTTATTTCCATAGTCCCTACTGTATTACTGGGAGGGATATTATTACCAGCTGGCAGAACCATCATAATGGTTTCTCGGCGCAGAGAATGAGAGCCATTATGGTAGAAAAGCCAGATAGAAGTCTCAGAAATATGCCCCTCTACCTATAGAAGGTAACAAATCTGCATCAGTGTCATGTCAGTGTGGAGTGGTAGTGACTAGTCTTAAAGCCTGCAGTGTTACCCTCATCATATATTATTGAATTCACCAATATGACCATGGCAAAAATCAGATGGATGCTAACAGAAGACAGTGGACTGTCTAAACCTAATGAAGTGGTGACCTCAAATGTGGCTGCCCTGAGGTATCGGATATCTTTATTAGAAAATATTTAATCAGCTCTGGAATTGGTACATAGTTAATGATCTGGCAGTGTGCTATTTTCAGTCTCTGTAATGAAAGATGATCCAAACCAGGACACATTCAGCGTCTTGCCCTAGAGCTATGATAACTTTCCTACAGACTTTTAAAATAGATTCAAAGAAAATTTGGTCACCTTGATGTTCCTTACATCAGATTCTCTATTGATGAATGACATTAAGGGGACCTGGTGAATAGAAATAAGCAAGCACTTTCACTTTCTTGGTAAGATTCATGTGCAACAAAGAGTCAAAAATAAATCCTGCAATGGCTCAGGGACCTGTCACATGGGTCAGTTATAAAAGTTCCCATTGTCTGGAGAAGCCAGGACATTCCTTCAATGGAAGGACCAATTAGTACATTTTACCTCTTCTACCATCAGTAAAGAGAATAGCACTCTGTGGGAATTTTTGGACTTTGGAGCAGAGCATGATTCTTTTTGGAATACTGCTTCAATCTATGCATTAGATAATTCAAAGACTGCCAAATTTCAGTGGACTCACAGCAAGGCAGGGCTTTGCAGCAGGTACAGGCTCTTGCACAAGCTGTTCTTCAGCTCAATCATTTTATCCCATAGACCCAAAGGAGCTGGAGGTAAATAAGCATGGTGTAGGGAGAACAATAACAGGGGAATAACAGTGAAGACTCCTATGTTTCTGGTGAAAGGCTGTGATTTATGTAGCAGAAACCAGCAGCTTTTGATATACTACTAAGTCCCAATAGACATTGAACACCTAATAAAGGGATGGTGTGTGACTATGTGACCCTTGTGAACTTGATGTGTTAGACATGCCATCTCATAAATTCAGGCACTGATGGAGTCTAAATAACTGCAGAGGGTATAAGTAAGTGATACAAATAAGTGTGTGTGTGTGTTTATGTCATCTCTCTTGGCTGATTTGATGCCTCTCTTTAAGCTCACCCCCATGCTGTCACAAGGGATGAGGGGCTGATCCATTATGAGTTGCTGGATATTAAGCCCTTGTTGGTTGTATCATTTGCAACTATTTTCTCCCATTATGTAGCTTCGCTTTTAGGTTTTTTACTGGTTTCCTTTGCTGTGCAAAACTTCTAGGTTTGATAAGGTCCTTTTTTTTTTTTAATTTTATTGCCTTGGGAGACTGACCTAACTTGTATGGTTGATGTCAGAGAATGTTTTGCCTATGTTCTCTTCTAGGAGTTTTATGGTGTCTTGACTTTATGTCTTTAAGCAATTTTGAATTTATTTTTGTGCAAGGTGTGAGGGTGTGTTCTAGTTTCATGGTTTACGTGCGGCTGTCTAGTTCTCCCAGTGCCACTTGCTGAAGAGATAGTCTTTTTAAAAAATTCAGAAGCATAATAGTGTTGACTAGCACTTAAAGATTGTCCACCAGGATACAGAATCTGAGTGCTACCTGCCTTCAGGTTAATTATATCTGAATTGTAGCTGGAGACACTAAGCATTTTTGATAATGGGCTACCTTAGCTCTCTCTTTCTATATTCTGGACCACATCTGCCCTGTGGTCTCCCAATATTTCATCTGTGCCCTTCATTGTTCCAGATTTTGACTGAGTTATTCTGCATCCTGTGGCTTGCAATCAACTGGTTTTCACTCTGGTTCTCATCTTCAGAAAATTTCTATTTTATTCTTGGGTAAGGGTTGTCATTTTTATAAGGTCCATATCTTATGTGAGCCAAGAGATTTCAAGAGAGCTCTCTTTGCTCTCTACTATATATGTATCAATGTCCCTGGACAATTGTGTAAGTTTATTCTGGAGGTTTTAAATCTAATAGTGATTTTCACAGCTTTCCTTTCTAGTACCTGTGTTAGAGCCATCTCAAGACTCAATCATAAATCTCCTGAAACCTCCAGAATTCACTGACATCTGTCTCGTTCAACATGATTCTAATCCAAGCTACCATCCTCTCTCACAATGGATGCCTAACTAACCACCGTTCCCATCCCAACTCTTAACTGCATCCAATTGTCAGTGTCCAAACACTATTTTTGAAATATAAATGCAATCCTGTCCATTCTCCTTCCCTCCTACTACAGTGATTCACATTCAGATTATTCTAGGGCTTTGCACAGTACTTAATCCCCAGTGCATCAGTCCCTTGGTTTTTGCACAGTGCTTAGTCCTCAGTGCTTCCAGGCTCTGGGCTTTGCATAGACTTTTCTTCTGTCTCTCTTTCTACTTGTAAGGCTTTCCTCCATACTCTATCTGTAATATCTCCTAGTCATCCTGCAGGCCCAGCTCTCACACATACATGCATGCCTGCTATGATGCCACTGTGTGATCCCATAACCTCATACACCTGCCCTAATTAGCTCCTCATATATTTTATTTTTGTATGATTATCTGTTTATCTCCCTCATTAGACTGTCAATTCCCTGTGGTCCAGGCCGGATTCACCACTGTATTCCCAGGACTTTGCACATAGTGCCCTATAACACACTTCTGCTGAGTAATTGTCTAAGAATTCTGCTTGAAGTGCTAGATTCTCCCACCTTCACCTCCAGACTCTGTACTAATTCTGAAAGAAGGGTGAGAAATTCCCTTTTGTCCTTTTCTTCTGCACTTAAGAGAAAATACAATGGTGGCTTTCCAGAGTACCAAGTGGGCATGGGTGGGGCAGGTGTAAGAGACTGAAAGAATGAGGCTAAACTGGTGAATTAGGGAATATGACAGTCTGAGTAATCAACACAGTGGTCCATAGAGTTATCTAAGGAAGGGAAATGGTGGTGCCTATTCTCATGTTAATTCCCCTAATCTTACCATTGTTCTAGCACCACTTATTAGTTGTTGACTCTTCTCAGGGATTGTAAAATTGGGCAGAGGAGCCTAATTTTCTACTCTGAGAATGTGAATCCTCTTCATAATAATTTTTTTCCTGTGGGAGCAGGCATTTCTGAGCTCAAGCAAATGGAAAGAATTGAATGACCAATAATTTGCAGTGCACAGCTCATTTTCAACGTGAAGACTCTGTTTATCAAAGACAAGCTCTTGGACAATGTTTTTTGGAATTGTGTCTCAAAAATATTTATGTTTCACAAAAAACATAGAAATTATCATCTCCTTAAGGAAGAAGATAGTTTCATAAGACTATTGTAGGTAGATCATAGAGAACTGTTGGATTTACTCCAGATAAATTATTCATCATTTTTCCTCGGCAAAGCTGAGATTTTAAAGTTATGGCTAAGCTTTTGCTTCATCTCCATAATGTAAGTTTTAAAATATTTCTGCTTTAAAATGTATTTCAGAATTTATGAGTCAGCAATAACAGCCACTCAGAAAATTATTGAACTACTTAAATATATTTCATTTAATAAACCATCCATTCTTTTGCAATTAAAAGTTTACTATCTAGCAGCAAAAATATAATTTAAATAGTGTTACCTGCACATAATCTTAATTTCCCCAGATTTCACTGATCTATGTTTTATATCAGCAATAGTGACAAGATCCATGGGCATTTACCTATACCTTGTCATGGGGGTCCTTATGATCCTTTTTATTTCCCCTCAAATATTTCTCTATTATTCATGCACAATGATTTTTGGAGACCCCAAGAGGTGTCCTATTTGCCTTATACATGCACATCTATCCTTCCAGGTGCTATTATGCGAGCTCCCTGTTGATGTGACTATTCTTCAGCAGGCACTGCAACATTCACCTGACAGAGTTGGAGTATGTGCACCCCAATTAACATCTCCACTGGGCCATTAGGTACTCTTGATGCTGCCTTAGGGAGTGCAGACTGTGATAGGTGCTGCCACTACAGTCTGAGTACTGTGGTGTCTCTGCTGCTACAGGAGTTGTCCCCTTGGACAAGCCCAGACATGCCTCAAGGTAGTAGTGGCTCTAAAGCTCTTTTGCTCTACTGCTGGTGAAGTGCAAGAGAATTCATGATCTTCTAATAAAACATTCTTTTAGATTTTAGATTTAAGATGTTCACAAGAAGTACTTATAACAAGTACTGTGTGCTGCATAGTTTTAGGCAGACATTCTTTCCTATATTCATTTTGCTGTTTTAAAATCTGTTTTATTTTGTATTATTTTTAATTGAAGTATAGTTGATTTACAATGTTGTGTTGGTTTGAGGTATACACCAAAGTGATTCAATTATACATACACACATACATATGTATGTATGTATACATAATATTTTTTCAAATTACTTTATTATAATAAGTATTTTCAGATCATTGTAACTTATAGGTTTTTGCAAGATATTGAGTATAGTTCCCTCTGCTATACAGTAGGTCCTTATCATTTATCTATTTTATATATTGTAGTGTATATATGTTATTCCCAAACTCCTAATTTATCTCTCCACTCCCAGCCTTTCCCTTTTGGTAACCATAAATTTGTTTTTTTATGCCTGTGAGTCTGTTTCTGTTTCATAAATAAGTTCATTGGTATCATTTTTCAGATCCCACATATAAGTGATATCATATAGTGTCTATGGTGTTTACCACTCTGTCTGCCTTACTTCACTTAATATGATAATCTCTATGTCCATCCATGTTACTGCAAGTGACATGGCTTCATTCTTTTTTCATGGCTGAGTAATATTACATTGTGTGTACACACACACACACACACTTCATCTTCTTTATCCATTCATCTGTCAATGGATATTTTGTTTTATTTTATTTTTTTGTCTTTTTTTTTTGGTCTTTTTTGCCATTTCTTGGGCTGCTCCCATGGCATATGGAGGTTCCCAGGCTAGGGGTCTAATCAGATCCCTCGGGATCCAAGCCACGTCTGCAACCTACACCACAGCTCACGGCAACACTGGATACTTAACCCAATGAGCAAGGCCAGAGATAGAACCCACAACCTCATGGTTCTTAGTCAGATTTGTTAACCACTGCACCACGATGGGAACTCCTGTTTTATTTTACTTTAGTGTCTACTTATTTTCTATAGTTCTCAAGCATCAATCCATTAGGTGTTATACTGTGATACAAACCTCAGCATATGCTATGCTAATAACCTTAATACGAAAGGCTTTTGGTTGCAGCAGATCATAACACATCTTCAAATTCTACTTTGAATCAATCAGCGCATGCTCCAACTTCCACCACAATTACAATCAATTTGCAGAAAGAATAGCATTTAGAAAGTTCTCTTCCAAATTATTGTAGTAAGGGTACTGAATTGAAATATCCTAATCCATGAAAAAGACAATAGTGATTAAGAAACAAAGAACATAATGTAATACAGTGTGGAACACACACAATAAATAGATTAATTAATTAAATCAAAAGCTCATGTATCTTAAAATGCAGTTTATTTCACAAAAAGAGATCTTCGAAACTAAAGCAGCTGTGTGTCTATTGTCCACTTGCCACCACTGAAAACAACTGAACATAGAAAAATGTCATGTAATATAAATTATGATATACATTGTAAAGATTGTTAAAGATATAATTTATTCATTGATTGTTGCACTTGAAATTAATCTGTAAAGTAAATTTCCTTAATGGTAGAACATTCACAGTGCATGTTATAGTGCAAAATAAGTGAAAAATATTAATTACTGTGAAGTCTCTTTTGATTGACAGATAAGGATATAGAAATATCTGACTTTATTTTATTTTTTTTTAGAAATATATGACTTTAGCATTTATCCTAATAGCATTGACAACAGTACCATCAGTAACTTGGTCATGATGACTTAGGTCACTACCTGCACTTGGGCCAAACTTCAGAAGTTAAGAATATAAGATTCCTCCACAAGACTTCTGTCACTTCAGGCACTGGATGCAAATTTGGGGATTCCCAGGCACCAACTGTCCTGCCCAGCTGGCTACAAATTTGAGAATTCCTGCTACCCTTAAATTCAATAACTCATCAAAATGACTTACAGAATTTGCTGACAGTGCTACACTTACAAATGCAGCTTAATTATAACAAAGATACAAATCAGAATCAACCAAAGGAAGAGATGCATAGGGCGTCTTTTTAGAAGTGTGTAGAGATTTTACTGGGATTTCATGACCTAGATGTGATTGATTAAACCTTTGGCCAGTTCATTGACCTCCATCTATATCCCTGGATTTGTGCTGATATCAAGTGGCTTAAAGTCCCAACCTTCTAATCACTAATAATGAGGTCAGTCTTTCTGGCACGGCCAGTCCCCATCCTGAGCCATGGTATAGAATAAACTATCTAGGGGTTTGCCATGAGTCATCTCTTTAACATAAAATATGGGAATAGACCTTGAATAACAAAGACACTTGGGAAATTTTCCAGGAATTTTGAGGCTGCCTCCTAGGAACTAAAGTCATACCAATTTCTTTATTACACAATAGAAACCTCTCTATGCCATTTCTTTTTATTTTAATGTTTTTTTTTTCCATTATAGCTGGTTTACAGTGTTCTGTCAATTTTCTACTGTATAGCCAGGTGACCTAGTCACACATACATATATACATTCTTTTTCTCATGTGACTAGGTATAGTTCCCAGTGCTATACAGCAGGATCTCATTGCTTATCCACCCCAAAGGCAATAGTTTGCATCTTTTAACCCCAAATATCCATGACTTTTCTTTCTTTTGTTTAGCCTTCCTTTTCGATTTTTTCTTTTAGCCAGGAATTTAAAAATACCTCTTGATCTATAATATTTTACTTTATTCACTGGAATTTATTAAAAGGTTTTAGTAAACTGTCTCAGATACTGTTTTTGACATCTTCATTTCCATCTTCATCATCTTTTTCCTATCAAACCAACTGTGCTCCTGTATTATATAAATATGTGATTTCAGGGCAATTATATCTTTATCACTTATACAACAAACAAGATAAACTCAAAGAAAACCACAATAGAACACATCATAATTATACTTTTGAAAACAAATGACAAAAATAAAATATTGAAAGAAGTCAGAGAGAAATAATACATTATTTGTAGGGGGAAACCAATTTGAATGAAATCTGATTTCTTGTCTGAAGTTGTGGAGGCCAAAAGAAAGTGTTATGATATATTTATGTGCTGAAACAAAATAATTGTCAATATAGATTCTGTTTTTGGTGAAACTATCTTTCAGGAGTGAAGGAAAAAATCAATTTCTTACAAAGAAAAATTGAGGGGACTTGTGAATAGCAGGCTTATCCTTAAAAACTGGTTAAAGGAGTTCTTCAAGTTGTATTGCATGGGCCACAAAAACAGACTCTTTTTTTTAGTTTTTATATGAGTACTTATATAAAATTCCCCCTACTTCTTTTTATCTACTCTTTTGTCTTTTTTTTTTTTTTTATGCTGCTCCCTTGGCATATGGAAGTTCCCAGACTAGGGGTCAAATCAGAGCTGCAGCTGAGGTCTATACCACAGCCACAGCAACACCAGATCTGAGCCTCATCTGCCACCTCTGCCACATCTTATGGCAATGCTGGATCCTTAACCCACAGAGAGAGGCCAGGATCAAACCCCATCCTCAGAGAGACTATATTGGTCTTAACCTGTTGAGCCACAATGGCAGTTATACTCCTTATAAATTTATATCTGAACATATATACATGATTTATAAATCATATTTAATTATTAAAGTGAAAATAAAATTCCGTGTGGTCCTAATGACAGCATTTAAAATTGGAGAAAGTAAAAGGACCTAATGGAAATGAGGTTTCCACACTTGATTTGAAGCAATAAAATGTTGGTACCAGGAGACTTTTACAAGCCACATAGGTATATTATAATATACAGAAATGAAAATTAATTGGTGGGCTTTATCATAAAAGTGATTATTGTGGCTTATGTTAAGACAAAACAAGCAAAACTTTTAGGCTGCCTGGTGGAGAATTAATTCCCTGGGGAAAAGGGACACACACACACACACACACACACACACACACACACAGTTAAGAGGTTATTATAGTGATTTATATGAAAGACAGCCTGGTGCCCTGTATTTGCGTTAAAGATGATGGGAAATGGTAGATTATGGGTATATTTTGAAGGTAGGACTATGAATATTTGGTGGTATGCTGAATGGAGGTGTCAGTTCTGAAAAAAGGAAAAGGATGACTTCAAGAGTATTGATCTGAGCCAAGCTATGGAGTTGTCATTTACCTAATTTGAATGTTTGTGACAAAACTTGGGTTTGAAAATCTTACTAATGACCATTAGATGGCATTCAAACATAGAGTTGTGTAGAAATTTTTAAAATACATAAATCAAAGAGCACAAAGTATAAAATAAAACTGTATACATATGTACACCTGCATATATGTATATATTATTCAGTTTTATGAGTCACATCATAACATTGGAGCCATGAGACAGGATAGAATCACATTAAGAGTTCAGGTACGGAGAGAAGGAAGATTCTTTGAGGACTAAGCCTGCTAAATCTCAAATTAAGAGACCATGAAGATGAAGGTGACCCAGAAAAACAGAGTGAAAAAGAACAACTAATGAGATAGGAGAATTGAGAAAGAGGTTTTCTGGTTTCAAAAAAAAGTTGTCAAGATCCTGTTACACATGCTGCTGAAAGTTCAAAGAATGTGACTGGGACTGCCCATTGTATTGGACATGATTTCTTTCGTCAGGATCTAGGAGTAATTTCAAGGTGCATAAGTCTCTACAAGATGATTTAATCATATAATGATTGAATGATGGATTCTATGTTGATAAGATGCTTGAAACCATGTACAGCTAAAAGAACATAAGCTATTTCCTGTCCACTTCCCTCCCTGCATCCTATGCATCCTCTCTGTCTCTAGACACTTAAACCTTGTCTGTTGCAACTAGAAAATGTATAAAATGTCTTAATTCATAGGCTTTGCTTCTGAGATAAATACAATAATAATGGCTGTTCTTTATTAAGAATATTTTGAAGAGCAAAGCAATCATACAATTAAGAGGAGCCAGGAGCCTGTCAAGAGCACACTGCTCTGCTTTTGATTTTCTACATTTCCTCCATCTGAGTAAAATGCTGTGAGCAAGCTATAAACAGAAAATGCAGCAGGAGCCATACAATTCTGGGGCTTTTTGTCCCACACAAAAAAAAATCTATCATTTCTCCTTGACAGACATCCAGATACTGTGAAGATGCAAAGATCTCATCTCAGTAAAATTAGATAACATTTGATAAATGATGACTGTTTAATGGGAATTGTATACATCAAATTATAGATCTAAGAACTGAATTAAAACATCACTCAAGCAGATAGGTAAGAAGACAAAAGATGTGTGATCTCCCTTATCTCCTTTTTGTTCAAACACTGATTCTGGATATAGAATGTTTCCAAGCATACGATTGATAGAAAAAAATACTGCAGTAGAATCGGCATGTCATCCTGAAGACACAAAGGTACTGTGTCAATTGCAAAACATAACTCTGGAAATCATCTATAATAGAAACTTAAACAAAAATCAAAAAATAATTTTAATTTTTACAAAGGCAGAAAACACTAAGAAAAATGAAAGTTCAAGATGATACACTGAGGTCAAAAGATAACAGAGTTCCATGGATGGAACTAGAGACTCATCCTGAGTGAAGTAAGTCAGAAAGAGAAAGTCAAATACCATATGATATCACTTATCTGGAATACGGCACAAAGGAAACTTTCCAAAGAAAAGGAAATCATGGACTTGGAGAATAGACTTGTGGTTGCCAAGGCGGGAGGGGAGGGAGTTGGAGGGATTGGGAGCTTGGGGTAAATAGATTCAGAATGTAGCCTTTGGGATGCATTAGCAATGGGACACTGCTGTGTAGCACTGGCAACTCTGTCTAGTCACTTATGATGGAATACTTAATGTGAGGAAAAAGTAGGTATACATGTAGGGTCACCATGCTGTACAGTAGAAAAAAATATGTAAATAAATAATATAAAAAAAGATAACAGGGTTTCAAAAAAAGAATTGCATGAACAATAAAATTGTACAAGGAAATTCTGTGCTGATAGTGCTAAAAAACTGAGAAATACTAGAAAAAGAGTGTCACCATATTATAGCAAAAATAAATGTAAAATTAAACAATCAAGAACTGCCCAATAAGGAAAAGTTTGAAAATTATAATAATAATGAACAGAGAGTTGAGTTTCAAAAAAGCAAACACTAAACAAACACATAAGAACAAAATTAGAGGTCTTTCTATAAGTGGTCAAAATTATTATAAATTTTAAAGAAATGAAACAACTCAGAGAATTTTGTGTTAAAAATCCAATTTTTGAATTACATATTTATTTAATTAATTAATGATTCTGAAATTTTATCATACATATTTTGTATATATATCTTTTAATTTTGTGGCTCTACCCATGACATACGGAAGTTTCCAAGAGCCAGGGATTGTATATGAGCTGTAGCTGCAACCTATGCCACAGCTGTGGCCATGACAGATCCTCTAACCCATTGCACTGGGCAAGGAATCAAATCCATACCTTCACAGCAAACTGAGCCACTGCAGTCAGATTCTTAACCTGCTGTGCCCTGGTGGGAACTCCACATGCTTTTATATTTTTAAAGCAGAAAAACAAGGTGTATATAAACATTCATGCCCACAGACAGACAGACAAATATAGGCTGAGAGAGGGATCCAAATTTCTACTTTAAGAATAGGGCAAGGGAATTGGAGCTGTAGCTGCTGGTCTACCCCACAGTCACAGCAACATGGGATCTGAGCCACACCTGCTATCTATGCCTCAGCTTGCAGCAATGCTGGATCCTTGGCCCACTGAGCGAGGCCAGGGACTGAACCCTCATGGATACTAGTCAGGTCCTTAATCTGCTGAACCACAATTATCCATGTGATAATTTGATAAGCCAGATAGATAAAGACAAATACTGTATGGTATCATTTATATGTGGAATCCTAAAAAAATGCCGATTTCAGGAAAAAAAGAGTAGAAGGTTGGTTGCTAGGGGCTGGGGATAGAAGGAGTTATGCAATGTAGATCAGATGGTCCACATTTTTAGTTTTAAGAATAACCATTGAGCATCTGATATAGAGTGGTGACTATAGTTAATAACAGAATTGCATACTTAAGAGTTGCAGAGAATAGAGCGTAAAAATTATCACTACACACATGAAAAAGTTAACTAAGTGAGCTGATAGATATGTTAATTGTTAGATCCTAGTAATCATTCCAGAGTGCATATGTATGTCAAATTATCATATTGTACATTTTTGTTTATAACTTCTTATCTCTGTGTGAGATCAAATCTCGAGTCCTCTTTTTTTTGTATGTATAGGATCATTGCTAGTATATAAAAATAAAATTTATTTTTATATGTATATCTTTTTTTATCTTTTTTTATTACTCAAATGAATTTATCACATCTGTAGTCGTATAATGGTCATAACAAATCTTGAGTCCTTTAAATCACTTGAATATCTTTCAAGCTTGAGCAATATTTTTACTCATTTTACTGGAAATTTTATTTAAACTTTAAATATTGTATTAGTATACAAATGAAAAAAGAATATACAACATATACAGAGTTTAAATGTATATGTGTATTCATATACAGTATGTCATATGTGTGTATAAAGGAGTATATGTGTTTACATATGTATGTGACATATCACACTTTAAAGAGTAACATTAAAAGAAATACTCATCACACAAGTTAGGCTTAATTAGTGTAAAACTAGCAATATTGTTGAAGCCTCTAGCATCTCCTCTTCAAATGTATCTTCCTCTTCTCTTGAAAGTACCTAGTATCTTTAATATTTTCAATGTTTCTTTACTTTTCTTCAAAGTTTTAATGTTCCTACCTTACTTCTTCAATTTTGTTGCTCTAGAACTGCATGTAAATGTAATAATACCACATTTTTTCTTCTATGTTTTGCTTTTGTTGTCTAATATTTTCCTTGCAAAATTGGTCCATTTTGTATATTTCACTGTGAGACTAGAGCATACTTATCTGTTCTACTTTTTTATTATTTTGCTTATTTTCAACATTATGCTATTACAAACAGTGTTACTACAAATATTTTTTGTAATATACCTACAGTGTTTACATAAGAGATTCTGTAAATTATATGCCCAGGAGAAGAATTATTGGATTGTAGGCATGTATGTTCAATTTAACTATCACTGCTAAATCTTCTGGGAAGAGTTGTACCAAGAAGTCAGTTTGAAAAGGTTACATACTGAACTGAATGATTCCAACTATATAACATTCTGGAAAAGACAAACTAGAGAGAAGGCAAAAAGTTCAGTGGCTACCAAGCGTCCAGGCTTTGAGTGGGGAGAAGGATGAAAAGTAGACTAGAGGGGAATTTTTAGGGCAGTGAAACTATTCTGTATGATATGTAGCAGTGGCTACATGTCATTATGTATTTGTTGAAAAAATTTTTAAAACTGTACAACACAAAAAATAAATAATGTTAACTATGGACTTCATTTAATAAAATATATCAATAATAGTTCAATTGTAACAAATGTACCACACAGATGTAAGATATTAATAACAGGGAAAACTGGGTAAGGGTGGGGGATAATTATATAGAAACTTTCTGCTTAATTTTCCTGTAAAACTAAAACTGCTCTAAGAAATAAAAAGTTTTAAAATGTTTAAAAAAATAGGGCAAGGGAGACATTAAGAGAAACAATTGCTTATAAACGGCCCAATTACTACTTAATATTTTTACAATTAAATATAAATATCAAAATAATCTTCAAGGCAAAAAGACGGGATGTACATGATCAGAGTGTCATAACAATAATAAGCTCTAAACTTAAATTAACCTGAGGTCATTTTAGTATAATCATTAATCACAGAGGCTTTTGAGCAAGACAAACCCATTTTAATTTCCAACTCTACTACTTACTACATTTGTATTGACATGTCATGTAAACTAGGTCATTTAACTCTTTAATGTACTAAATTAAAACAAAAACACCAAAATTATTACTTTCAATATGAGTCCAATGTAAGAATATAATATTCTTGTCTGGGATCCATGATCCATTTTTTACCTGTTGCCTCATAATCTCTGTCACTTGGTAATGGGACTGACTTATTTATTCAGGTCATATTGATGATGTTCTCATTTAGTCTTCATTAAATAAGGGTATGCTACTGCGCATACTCAAATTGATGGTTGGTTGGGTAAGGTAGAGCTTTTTCATGATGGACAGCTAAGGGTGCCTTGATGCTTGTTGTCACCTCTAACCAATTTAGTCTCTACTGAGACCCAGTATTAAGTCTCAAAAGGAGAAGAGTTAACTGCAGAAGATGGAATAGCTGTATTCCAAATCTTAAGGATTTGTGCTGTGCTGTGCTGTGTTTCACTCACTGCCTTTCCAAAGGCTCCATGACACTTTTATCTGCCACAGAAATTCCAGGCAGCCCTGAATCTACTGATTCATATGGTCCAAGGGGACAAGGGATTTTCATGGCTGTCTAGGAACCAAAGCAGATACTCTGTTGTCATGAGATATCTCAAGACTTTCTGCTTCTTGGGTTACTCACCCATGGATGTGGGGAGTGTGCCTCAAAGTACACGTTGCCTCAAAGATGCAGAAAGGCCTCAGGGTGTTATAGATTGTAGGAAGGATCAGATTTAGCAATACAATCTTTCTTTTGAAGAGTTATGACAATACACCCTAAACCAATTATCAGCAAACTACTTCCAGTGGGCCACACCCAGTCCACTGCCTGTTTTGTAAAGAAAACTACTGAGAAAATGGTCATGGTGATTTATTTACGTATTTTTATGGCTATATCACATTGTGATAGAGATATGCAGCAAAGCCTAAAATGGTTATTATTTTCCCCTTTAAAAATAGTTTGCCAAACCCTGCCGAAGACCACTGGACAGTGAGACTTTTCACCAAATGACAGAACATTGTATTTTGTGGTATTTATCTCATGTTCTGGATGCACATACCATTCTAATGTATCTATTATAGTTGCTATTTAACAGCTCGTTAGGGTCCAGTCATCAACTTAATGACCAAACTTGATATTCTGTGGACTGGAGATATGATATAATTCCTTATGACTAGATTATGCTATAGGTCTGGTCTTTGCTATAGCCCTGACACACAATCATGAAAGTGCCTTGTTGTCCCTAACAACTGAAGGCAAATTGTCTTGGATGATGTTTATTCTCAGGCATAGAGGAAAAAGATGTTTTCATGTTTGTTAACTGTATACATGAGCCAGAGGATATGTTCATTGTTCAAGCAAAGACACTATCTGGACCATATACAATTGAAGTCATCACCTAGTTAAGTTTCTAATAATTCACTACCATTATCCAAACCATATCTCTCCTCTGCTCAGTTCAAATAGACACCTCAAATGTGAAGTGGTAGGGCTCACCACCTGTGCCTCTTCTGAGAGCTTGGTGGTGATATTACTATCCATAATTTTCCCAGGAATGCAGTTCTGCTTTGATAATTTTGGCAGCTTGAAGAAGTTCCTATGACTTCTGTTAGGTTTTTGCTTTAAGATTAGCCTCATGACATGCATCAAGGAACTAATACAAGAATTCTGACCACTGATATGTATATCTTTTCCTATTAGGCATTTCAGAACTGGGATAATCAAAGACAGAATCAGTGATGACTTCAACACTGAGGGATCTGCCTTAGATAAAACTTAGATTCATGGCCTGAACATAATCTGCTCCTAGTCTGACTGGTGGATCTGAGTGATGTTTTGGTGTCCAAAAAATTAAAAAAAAAAAAAGTCTGTTTAAGCTAGAGACTGTTTACAACAATTTCAAAAAAGTCAAATATTTCCCATTACCCAGTAGTCCATGCTCTGGGCTGAAGTGTGAGCTCCCAAAATTCCTCTGCTGGAAGCCCTACATTCTGCATGATGGTGTTTAGAGATGAGGTCTTGGTGAGACTGTGACAAGGGTGGGACCCTCACAATGTGGTCAGTGCCCTTACAAGCAGAACAGAGACAAGAGAGAGCTCTCTCTCTCTCTCCATGTGAGGGAGCAGCTAGACAGTGCTGCTGAAACTTGGCTTCTGTCCATCTGTGTTGAATAGAAATGTGGAGACAGAGTTTTAGGTGAAGGAAAAAAAAAAGCTTTTATTGCCTTGCCAGGCAAAGGAGGCCACAGCAAACTAATGCTTTAAATACCATGCCCTCAATTGGGAAGAACGGCAGAGAGTTTTATAGTAAAAAAGAGAAAACCAGAGTTCCAGATAAGAATCAGGGTTAAGGGCAAATATGATTTCTTCTTTCTTTGGGGGAATCAAGGTTGGTGTAATGAGATTTCAGCACGATCCTGGTGGTCTTCTGGGTTATTGTATCTCAATTTTTCCTAAAATAAAAATACTTGTGAAAAGGGAATATTGATCAGAGGTTAGGGGAATGTAGGACAGTCCTAGAAAAACATAGTGTGCTTAGCATCTTTGACCCATTGGCAAAGATGCTAAGGGCTGTGAATCAGACTAATATCCAGGAGGATGTGGGTTTGATCCTTGGGCTCACTCAGTGGGTTAAGGATCCAGCATTGCTGCAAGCTTGGTGTAGGTCCCAGATGTGGCTCAGATCTGGTGTTGCTGTGGCTGTGGTATAGGGCAGCAGCTGCATCTCCTATTAGACCCCTAGCCTGGAACTTCCATATGCCACAAGTGCGGCCCTAAAAAAAAAAGAAAAGAAATTGTATTAGAAACATAAAACCACCACAACAAAACCAAAATGGCACAGCCCATTCAGCATTCAGCGACATTTTAACTCTCAACCTGGATTTATAAACAGTAAGACACTTGGGAATCAAACACGTTTTCAAACTTGGAGAAGCCACAACATGGAATAGGACACATACTACAAATGGTCAGAACATGTGGTCCATTTATATGGACTCACATATGTTCTTGGATAGTTGATATTACAGGCTGGGCAAAAGAAAATTTTTACGTAAACTAGAAAAGGCCTTTTTCTTGCCAGCAAAAGATTTCAGTTCTTTTAACAAATTATCACCCAAGAATTAAGGAAATTAAGGCTTTAGAATACATTAGAACATTTTAGAATAAAAGTTTTTAAATCATGGCAGAATCTGTTACAGATTTATATCATAATTTTTTTTCTAAATAATATGACATCATCCTTAGATTCTTGAACTTAACATTGTGCTTTAGATTAACTGCTTCCTTTATTTTTGACATTTAATTTTTTATTTTTTTTAAACTTTGTTTCTTTTTGCTTTTCACATTTTAGGGCCACACTCATGGCATATGGAGATTCCCAGGCTAGGGGTCTGATTGGAGCTGCAGCTACTGGCCTACACCATAGCCAGAGTAACTCAGGGTCCAAGCTACATCTGTGACCTATACCAATACACGGCAATGCTGGATCCTTAACCCACTGAACAAGGCCAGGGATCAAACCTGCATCCTCATGGATACTAGCCGGATTCATTGCCACTGCTCCACAATGGGAACTCCTTTTTTTTTTTTTTTTGTCTTTTTGCCATTTCTTGGGCCACTCCCGTGGCATATGGAGGTTCCCAGGCTAGGGGTCCAATTGGAGCTGTAGCCACCGGCCTACGCCAGAGCCGCAGCAACGCGGGATCTGAGCTGAGTCTGCAACCTACATCACGGCTCAAGGCAACACCAGATCCTTAACCTACTGGGCAAGACCAGGGATCGAACCCACAACCTCATGGTTCCTATCGGATTTGTTAACCACTGAGCCACAACAGGAACTCCAGAACTCCTATTTTTGACATTTTAAATAGATGGGAATTAATAAAACAGTAGCTGGTTGACACATATAATCTTTCTTTCCCACTTCCTACAGATGTAGTTTAATAAAAGTTTCAATGTAAAAGTCAAATGGAATTACACTAAGTTTGAAGCAAATGCTCTTCATCTGAAGGTAGGATGTTAAATCTACTTAAATACAAGGCTAAAAATGTTAATAACTGTGACAAAATTTTGGTGAAGCAAGAGGTCTAACTGACCACATGTTTGAAATGATAGATGTCATTTTCTTTAGCAATTTTACTTTAAATATCACTATGAAATGAATAAAGTAGTGTGTTCCCATATTTAACATTACAGAGGGGAAAAGGATATCCATCAAAAGGAAACTAGACTGGCAGTGTCCACAGTTGCTAATGTTACTTCATAGAACATATTTTTCTCATTAAAATTGAAACAAGCTTGACTCGAGTTTTATTCAGTAATGACTGTGAAATAAATGGCTAACAACAAAAAGAGCTTACTTTTCCCATACTTAATGTGTTCCCTTATTAAAATAAAATTTAAGAGGAAATGATTTAGGAGGAAGACTGTTAAATGTCGGTAAACCCCACCCCCTGTTTATGAGCAAATTCAGTGCATTGTTTGACTCTGGAAGCTACATTTCAGGGGACAGGGATGGAGTTGGGTTAGTGAGGAGATGGGGGATGTGGATGTGGTGAGATGGAAACAGGATCATGGATAAAAATCTGAGACTAGTTGCTGCCCTGAAATATCCAACTCATATATTTTTGCATAGTGCCCATCTTCTCTAAACTTACTATAATTGATGAACACTGTAAAATATTTTTGTCCTATCTCACAGGGTTTTTCATATGGTTGATATAAGGGTTCAGTGAGAATTTATAGGAAAATGCCAACATATTTTGAAAGCCATTCAGTATTTTGTGCAAATGAAAATGAATATTATTGTTTGAGTCTGACATATTTCTGGTGATATGAAGAATACAAAAAAGTAAATCATGTGCCTGGCAACAAAGCTTTGGGACTATCAGATTAATTGTGCAATCCAATTAGATAAGGAAGCGATTTGTTTTAAGTCATTTCAAAAAGATTTCCTTAAGAGGCAAACACGTCTATTGGGGTGGTTGCTGAAGACCTTAGAAATATGAATGATTCAGGATGTTATTATTTTTCGGCTTCCTGTGTGATAGCTGGCATACTCGGTTTGGTAAATAATTCTAAACAGAACAAGAAACAAATTTGCTTTCAAATTCTTATTCAGCCACTCACCATCTGCATGGCCTTGGGGGAAATTACTCAGATCTGGAGTTCAATGTTTTCAAATCTCTAAAAGAGAAAATAAAGGTAACAAGTATAAGAATAACATTAGTCACCTGAGAAGCTAATATAGTGAGCTGGTTGCAGCAAATACTGTATTCAGTGCTTTCTGTAGGGAATCCTCATCCACATGATTGTTGTGAGGAATGAGGAATATTTTACATATAAAATATTTACTATTCTCTGAAATTTGTATGTGCTAGATGAAAGGCAGTCATTTTTATCGATTTGAGAAAAGGAAAATATAGAATAGAGCTATGTTATTTGGTTTTGGGGTTAATAGAATAAGAATTTGAATTCTGACCCTGAGATAAACTAGTTTATTTTTTATTAATTAACCTTTGTAAACCAAGTTTCTCCACTTCCAGAAGATGAATAATAGACACTAATTTAAAATGTTGCATGGTGGAGTTCCCATTGTGGCACAGCAGAAACGATCTAACTAGTATCCATGAGGATGTGGGTTCGATCCCTGACCTTGCTCAGTGGGTTAAGGATCCAGGATTGTGGTGAGCTGTGGTGTAGGTCACAGATGCATCTTGGATGTTGTGTTGCTGTGCTGAAGCCAGCAGATGCAGCTCCAATTTGACCCCTAGCCTGGGAATTTCCATATTCTACAGGTGTGGTCCTAAAAACATAAAAGGAAATAAAATAAAATAAGATAAAATAAAATAAAAAATAAGTGTTTTATGGTTTTTATAATTTTTTTTATGTTAACTGTCATAAAATGTCAAAGTAAATATTTGTGCTTTATATAAATTAGTATCTTTTTCAGGTTCAAGCTTGTGAAACACTTTGGAAAAAGTCAAAGATAGATCAGTGTCCTATAGAATTCTTGAGTTTCTAACTGGTCTTCTTTTGGAAAGTTCTGAAATACAATGTTTTTTCTTTAATGTGATCAATTGCTTAAGATCGGCAGTTTCATTTGAAATCAATAGTGCTTTGTTTCCAATTTTTTTTGCACATTTGACATTAAAAATAGATTTTTTAAAAAATTTGTCAGTGCATTCTTTAGTGATTTATTATCCAACTTGTAAATAGCTATTTAAAAAAAAATCTTTATGAATGATCTGGGAAAGGTTTCTTGAAGGAATGAATGAAGATCATTTTCAACTTAATATTGATTCTTCATATTCCAAAGAAGATATTAATTTCAACAAATGATGTAAAATTATTAAAAATAGAGCACATGGTATGTACCCAGGTGTACCTGGGCAGTACTCAATCATTCGAATATCTCAGCAGCCCAGAATCAAGTGTAAGCAGGAGATAAGCTCAGATTCCTGGTTTTACAATTGGAAACCCATCTGGAGTGATCTGAGTATTCTAGCACAATGATTTTTGGTTTGTGTGCCTAGGGGGATACAGAGGCTCAGAGAGAGGTGGCTTGACTCACTTGGCTAATAAGGAAAAATCTAGTGAGGAGTGAAATCATGTTTATTCTATTTTCTAAATAAAAAATATTTAGATGATTTGAATGTGTACAAGGTGCAGAATACGCAGCTACATGCTATTAAAAAAAATTACTGAGAAGTAAATTAAATATAGACCTGGTGTTTACTCTTGAGAATTTTCTGTTATAGATAGATAACATTTGTGCCAACACCAAAAATAAAATATTTAAACGATGAGGACATGGAGGCAGTCAGACAATCCTGGAAATAATTTCAAAGATGTTTCCTCTGGCCCAAAGTGTGCACCAGAGTTTAGTGGTATGTCACTATTGATGTAGGAGGCTATTAGTCAAAGTGAATTGACTGAAGCCTGGATCAACAGAAAGACAATTTCCAAGCGGGGGAAATGCATGTCCAAGCATTATCTGTTCTGACTTTTTCCTTCCATGTTGGGTAGTTACAAAATGTTTCCAAAGCTTTCTATGATTCCCTTAGTCTCAATGCACCCTGAAATTTATTTCCTTTTTTATATGCTGATGGGTTCCCCAGACTTATGAAGCCAGGGGACTTCCTGCCAACCTGTCATTCATTCCTAAACAAGTATTTGTTACTTCCTTTTTGTGATATTCTGAGCCATAAATTTAAAGTTAAGTAAGATACAGCCCTTGTCCTGTTCAACTCAGTCTTATTATTTTTATTGAAGAGTAGTGAAGAAAGGGAGTGCAGTTGCAGAGAAGGGAGTTGAAGTTTTTTAAAAAAGAGAACTTTTTGTTCTGTTAGATAATTAAGATTCCTTAGGGGGAAGGGGAGGGGGTGGGGTGGACTGAGAATTTGAGGTAAATATATGAGAACTATTATATTTAGAATGGCTAAACAGTGAGCTCCTACTGTACAGCACAGAGAACTATATAAAATCTCTTGAGATAGAACATGTTGGAAGGTAATATAAGAAAAGGAAAATATATAAATGTATGACTGGATCACTTTGCTATTCAGCAGAAATTGGCACAACATTGTAAATCAACTATACTTTAATAAAAAAAAAATTCTTTAGGAAAAGAATTCTAGAGAAAAAATATTTTTAAAAGTGTCAAAGCTTAAAATCCATTATCTATGAAGTACCTGTGAAACTGCAAGTAAATTAAGTAATCTATGTTGGAGCATAGATTTTTGAAGAGAAGCAGGAAATAAAAGCTGGAAGAAGTTCAGATCATAGATCAGCTTGTTATGGCTGCTGTAAAATATTATTACAGCATAATGAAACAAAACACAGATTTATTATCTTATAATTCTGCAGTTCAGAAGACTGAATCTGAGGCTAACTGCAAGGTTTGGGAAGTGCTTCTTTCCCCTGTAAGTTGCTCTGAGGGGATTCACACCCTACTCATTTGGATTGTTGGCAGGTGTCTGTGTCTTGCAGTGGTAGGACCATGGTCCCTTTTTACTGGACTGCTGTCAGATCCAGAGGTTGCCTACAACTGCTGTCTTGTGACCTCCTTCCTCCTGCTCCAATTCAGCAATGGTGGCCAAGTCCTGGTACCCTCAGAATCCCTTCTGCCTCTTCTTCCACTGTTACCTGTCTCTGATGGACTCTTCCGCCTCCCTCCTGCTTTCCTAGGCCAATTTGATTTCATTGGTTCCACCTGGATAATCCCGGGTGTTCTGCTTTGTAGGTCAGCTGATGAGAAGCTTAATTCTCTTTTGAGGGGTAAAGTAGCATATACACACGTGCCAGGGATTAGTTCTTGAACATCTTTGAGAGGTAATTACTCTGCCTATCATGGGTCACGTTTGTCATATTTATTTGGAGAAAATAAAGAGGAGATTTTATTTCATTTCAAATGCTTTACATCTATCTACTTAAATTTCCTAATTCTTCATTGTACAATTCTAGCATATTATGCTTTTTTAAAAGAAATTCCACCACTTTATGTTATGAAATTAATTTGCATGCAGACATGCACTCTATTCTGTAATGATTATTTTAATTTTTATTGTGCTAGTGGATATTTAACACTTTAATTCACATATTTTCTCCTTCTTTCTTCTTGGTCAATGTCACTAGATATTTTCCCTTCCTGTTTACCTTTTCCAAACATCTGCCGTTGGTTCTCTAAGCATTAATTGTAAATTCTTAATTTTCTGTATTATTGTTTTTAGTGCTTATTTTTACTTTTCTTCCTTTTTAAGCTTCCTCTAGTGTTTCTTTCCCAACTTCTTGAAATCATTGCTACCTGGGTGGTTTTAGTTCTCTAATTTTTATTTCTCATGTGTCTGTATTATAAAATTCCCTCTCTGTATCTTTTTCTGTACCTTGCAAATTTTTGGGCATCTAATGTTTTCATTGGTATTCAGTTTTAAGTATTTTAAATGTATTTTATAATTTCCACATTTGGTCAAAGAGTTAGAAATTTGTATTTTAATTAGTATGGGAATTTTGTATTCATCCTGTCATATTTTAAAAAATTATTATTTTTTTCATTGTGAATGTAGAGCATATTTTGTATGCTGTTTACTCTTTGGGGGAAAAATAAGACTTTATTTGTAGATTATTTCATGGTAAACATTTAAAATTTTTCCATTGGGGTTTAATTTAAATAGGCATTTCCTCTTTAGGTTCACATAGTTTTATACATAGTTATTAGAGCTTTATATTGTATTATTTGAATTTTCTGTATCTTGCATTATTTACCATCTACATATCAACTTCTAAGTGATAAGAACAGTTTAATATTTTATTATTTCTTTAATATTTACCAGCTATGTTATTCATTGTACATGAAATTAGAGGTAAAAATCTATCATATTTGTAATGAAAAGATAATCATTACCTTGTAAAAGTATCTTAGGTAAATATGGGAAAAAAAGAGAAATTAAAAAAAACTATTGCACTGATTTTTTTTGGTCTTTTTTTGTCTGAGAACTTCCATATGCTGCACCCAAGGCATATGGCTATTCCCAGGCTTGGGGTCTAATTGGAGCTGTAGCTGCTGGCCTACACCACAGCCAGAGCAATGCCAGATATTAGCCACAGTGTAGTCTGTGACCTATTATGCAGCACAAGGCAACACCACATCATTAACACAATGAGCAAGGCCAGGGATTGAACCCTGGTCTTCATGGATACTAGTCGGGTTTGTTACTGCTGAGCCACAATGGGAACTCCTATTGCACTGATTTTATTAGCCAAGTAAGTGTAAAGAAAAAAATTCATGTAATTTATGAATGTTAGGAATATATGGTATCTTACCTACTTCTGCAAAAGGTATGTCATTGACAGAAATAGCAAATAATGTACTGGAAGGGATGAGTAATGCTATAAAGAAAATGCATAAGAAGCATGAGTATTGGAAGACAATATATTTTTAAAGGTAATATAATCATATAAACCAACAGCTCAAGAGAATCAACAGATGAGAAGTCCATAGAGGTGGCTGGATAAAGATCAGCCTTTGACCACGAATAGCAGCTCTCTGTAGCAGCAGCAATGAATCAATATTATATAAAAAATTACTCATAATAAAAACCAACATTTAAATACCTAGAAACCAAGGCAAAATGCTAACATTTTATAGAGTAAATTATAACTATGACATGGTAATAAAATACATAAATAAAGTATAACAGATTTAAATATATGAGAAAATACACCATGTACAAGGATTAATGGCAACATTTATATGTCTTACATGTTAATTTCCTCCAAAAGAAGACATGTTATCAGTACAATCAGTGTAAGGTATCACATGAGCATTCTGAGACATTTGACAACTTTATTCTAAAATGGAAATGAAGAGTTCCTGTTGTGGCTCAGTGGTAAGAACCTGACTAGTATCCATGAGGATGTGAATTTGATCCCTGGCATTGCTCAGTGGGTTAAGGATCTGGCATTGCTTTGTGCTATGGTGTAGTTTGCAGGCCTGGCTTGAATCCCACATTGTTGTGGCTATGGCTTAGGCTCACATTTGATTTGATCCCTACCCTGAGAACTTCCATACACCACAAGTCTGGCCCTAAAAACAAACAAACAAACAAACAAATAAATAAATAAAATGGAAGTGAAAGTTTTCAGTTGTAGAGATGTCTAAGTTAACTTTAACAAAGAAGGTAAGATAGCATAATTTGTGCCATATTTTAGATTTCACATATAAGTGAAAATATTAAACATTCCCTTTTTGTCCTGAGTGTAAAGTGAGTCCAGAATTAGGCAGAGGTAAATTAGCATAGCGGCTAATGATATTATCAACCCCTTAAAATCTTTCTATCCGTCTGGAGATTTAACTGTGTTCATGGCTGCAGTAAGTGTTTCTTTCACCTCTAGGTTTGGCACATACATTCCAACTGGGAAGGAGGTTAAGACAGGAGATCAAACACCAGAAAAGAATGTCAGCTGAGCCTGTCTTTTTTTTTTTTTTTAATCTTTTTAGGGCTGCACCCAAGGCATATGGGAGTTCCCAGGCTAGAGGTCAAATTGCAGCTGTAGCTACCAGCCTACACACAGCCACAGTAACACAGGACCTGAGCCGCATCTGCGACCTACACCGTAGCTCACTGCAATGCGGGATCTCTAACCCACTGGGCAAGGACAGGGATGGAAGTCGAGTCCTCATGGATACTAGTCAGTTTCATTACCAATGAACCATGAGGGGAACTCCCAGCTGAGTCTGTCTTTATTAAACTGCTTTCTCAGAAGTCCCTCAAAAATTCCCGATCATACTTTACTGTCCCGTGGCCACTCTAGCTGCAAATGCACATAGAAAATCAAGTATTTAGGAGTTCCCGTCGTGGCGCAGTGGTTAGCGAATCCAACTGAGAACCATAAGGTTGAGGGTTCGATCCCTGCCCTTGCTCAGTGGGTTAACGATCCGGCGTTGCCGTGAGCTGTGGCGTAGGTCGCAGACGCGGCTCGGATCCGGCGTTGCTGTGGCTCTGGCGTAGGCCGGTGGCTACAGCTCCGATTTGACCCCTAGCCTGGGAACCTCCATATGCCGCGGGAGCGGCCCAAGAAATAGCTAAAAAGACAAAAAAAAGAAAATCAAGTTTTTAAACTTTTAACCTTATATAGGAGATGGAAATTTTGTGGAAAATGTCATTATAAATGTCTGCCCCAAACAGAAGTTGTGTATGGATGCCACATAGAGCTAAAGAGCTGGGAATTTCCAGTAGGGAATAAAAAAGAATAGATTTTTGTGCCTAGGGGATGAAATAAGTGAGTTTGTTGACAGGTGATAAAATGTTTCAGGATAAATAGTAACAAGAGTCACTGGCAATTCCTGAAAGTAATGAAATGTTGAAAGTGCTACTTTTGGAATATCAGTAAGGCTATGCACTGTGGGATGCTTTATAAAAAGGGTAAACTGGAAACAGAAAAATGGAGTAAAAAAGTGCTTTGTGGTGGAGTAAAATTCATAAAGTTTTTGGCCCTTGGTTTGATTCCTGGCCCCTATAATTTCATGCTCATTAAATCTTTCTGAGTCTTATTTTTTTTTATTTGGAAATTAGTGATAATGATACTGATTGCAGTAGCAAGAGAAATAAGGTTTGTAAGAGTACCTCTCAGTGTAGCACTTTCAGTGTTGACAGAAACATTCTTGCCATGACAGATGATATGTACTAGAACTCTTTGCTAAAATAATGGATTTTTTTCTCATTAGAGGCAAAACCAAGATAATGTTGTCCATTGTATAGTAAATTTCACATATCAAAATGTTTCTTTTAACCAATAAAATAAGTAAAGAAAAATAAAAAGGGTAACTATATCATTGTTATAAGGTAACTCTCAAAGAACTCATAAAAGCTGAACTTCCTGCAGATCCCACTAAGATCTTAGAGAAGAGAAATGGAACTCCAGCCCAACCACAATTCACAGTGAGCCTAGTTTGTCCTCAAACCTATCTTCCCAAGCATGTCCCAATTTGCTGAGTAAATCAAATCCCATGTCTCAAGAAGTGTTTTCCTTCCCAAAGGCATGATCTCTGTGTAATCCCTACAACATATGGCCCACTTTGATCATTTTTCTTAAAAGTTGGAAATTATAGAATGCTAACACTCCCTAAAAATCCCCAAGTCTTGACAGAGCTGACTTTATGGGTTATGCTAGACTGTCACACAGATGGTGGTTGAGGAGATAAGAATATCCTTGAGAGTATTCACTCTCAGATACTAATTATCAATAATTATTGGTGAACATGAATCTCCTCCCCTTATTGAAACACACCGCTAAATCCTTATTTGCAAATAAACTTGGTAAATAAATGTTTAAACGACTTTGTCTCTGTCTTTCTCTATGTTTGTGTGTGTGTGTGTGTGTGTGTGTGTGTGTGTGTGTGTGCATAGTTATACTTAGTTATGGAGTTTTATAATATATATATACATATATATAACACTTTTGTATATACATGCAATGAGAATAATCAAAGATCTATAAAGTTCTACAAAATGATAAAGATCTCAATGAGGACTATATTCAGAGGATGAAAGTAGGCCTGTGTGGAATCATCCTCATCTATGAAGTGATATTTGGGAAATCATAGCATGATCTTGAGGATCATGAAATGCAGGTTGTCTACTATTTTATTTTCCTTGTTTTGATTCATTTGCTTAATCAGGCCAGAACTTTGTCATTTTATGAATTTTGACTAATAATTAACAAAAACTGCACTTATTATTGTAAAACAATGATGTATTCAAATTTTAAGAAAGTATCAACAATTTCAATTATCAGGAATAATTCAGCATATTTTTAACCAAGCATGGTTATAAACAGTTAAGGAACTTGAAATGTTAGCTTTTCCAGAAAATCTTGTAATTAAGAAAGTGGTAATTTGTTATATCTGTCTCGGGGTCATCAGGTAGCATGGTAATAAATATACTATTTTTAAAATGACAGTGTTCCCTCTCGTATCCCAGTCTACAAAATGTAAAACCAGATTTCTAATACTTACTGATCTTTAAGTTGTTAAATTGAATTATCTCATTTAATCCTTACAACAAGCCTTTAGGCAGGGGACCATTATTCTCCTCATTTACAAGAAAGAGGAGGTTAGGGGGAAAGAGTAAATGACCTGCCTGAAGCTAGTCCACAGTGGGGACAGAAGGGCTTCAGGAAGAATTCTAGCCCCAAAGCTTGCTCACTCAACAGCCACACCCTACTGTCTTCTCATGAAGATTTACGCTATTCTTCATTTAAATTGAGGTTATGCTTTGACCAAATGTAGAACTCGAATTTGAGGCTTTTGAAATAAGTGCAAGTGATGGAAACCTGTGTCCAGCCAGTCCTAGCTTACTGCTCATCATGAGTGTGAGAGTAGTTACCTGGAGGGAATTAGACAAGTGCTCACTTAGGTCACTAATAGACCACCTTCCTTCTGGGCTCTATGAAAACTCATGAAATGTCTTTTCTTCATGAATTTAAAAGTATCTTGTGTCTTACATCCAATTTACGAAAAGGGCTGAATGAATTCTGAAAACCAAGTGATTTGAAAGCTTTTTATTTGTTTCTATGGGAATATAATGAAGAAGCCAGAAGCAAGCAAAATCAGTTTATCCTGTTACTTGTGTGCCAGAGATGCCCCTGAGGTGCCTCAGAGTAATATCCTATGAATAATTCTGTCTTACCCCAGGTTTAATAAGGACAAATAATTCTCTTTTTTCACATTGAGAATTGAAAGAGTGTACTTTGGTATAAAATTCTAACAACTGTTGCCAATATTGAGCAGAAGTGAATGCCATTAAAGCTGATCAATGAATTAGTGTTATTTCTTTTCCTATGTTGGCTCACTTTCTTATAATTATTTTCTTAAAATCTTTTAAGCACCATGTTATGATCAGGCAAAATTATGCCTTTGTCAACACTCATTGTCTAGCTTTATTTTATACTTATATTTCACACTGTATGTGATATCAAATATTAGTGACTAGTTAATATTTTTCAGTTTCTTTAATAACATAGGTAAGGACAACAATTTAAAAATAGCATTCTTTTCATACATATGATAAATAAAATTGTTAAAATTAAACATAGTTGATTTTTTTCCCTAAATGATGAGATTTTAAAAGTTACAGTAGGAGTTCCTGTCGCTGTTTAGTGGCTAACGAATCTGACTAGGAACCATGAGGTTGTGGGTTTGATCCCTGGTCTCGCTCAGTGGGTTAAGGATCCGGCATTGCCTTGAGCTGTGGTGTAGGTCGCAGACGCAGCTAGAATCTGGCGTTGCTGTGGCTGTGACATAGGCCGGCGGCTATAGCTCCAATTCGACCCCTAGCCTGGGAACCTCCATATGCTGCAGTGCGGCCCTGAAAACACAAGACAAAAAAAAAAAAGTTACAGTAATAATAAAAAATAAGCAAAACCAAATCTACATTTTCAGTATGTAATTGCCTATAATCGACTTTATACTATCAAGATCATACATAAATCAACTATATTTAATATTATTTCCACCTATATTTCTTGAGGATTATTCGACCAAACCAATACTTTTAAGAAATTCTACAATAGGAATAGAGCTTAGAGACTAAAACTACTCTAAGTTCTCAGCTTCCCAAACAAAGTAGAACACAAAACACAACTAAATTCCTTGTAGTAATTCATCTGCTCCAGTTCACTTCAAGCCACCACTGCACAGGTCTGAGATGCTTCCTTTCTGGCTGTTACCAATATATTACAGGGTCACTTGTAACTATCATCCTTAGTAGACATAGGTAAGTGATTTTTCCACAAGACCCCAAAGTGAAACCAGGGAAGCACAGAGGTGAGGTAGGACAGGACCTTCCTGTGGGTCCTTTGTAAACCCACCCTTCTTCTTACACATCTGCCTCATGATCAAGGGTGTCACTATGCATCCCAGCCATGTTTAGGCATGTACCCTGTGGTGTGAAACCATGGGAAGTCTTGTGGATTGATGAGAATCTGTATCTACTTTGAATTGTGGGATACACATAGAGAATTGGCACATCCTGAAGTGCAATAGAGAATGTGCATTGCTATTTTTTCCAGAAGAAAGCAAGCTTTTTTTTTGTTTGTGGTTTAATGATTTCCAATAGATGACTGTCTATCAGGTGTTAAAGTATATGGTCCCTGCTTCAATAAAGAGAGCATAGCTGACAAAATTTGCAACTTGAAACTTTACTAAGTTTATAACCATCTGCTTTTACTTTTAAGAATTGTGTATCTTTTTGAGAATCCAAATAGGTAGGCTAAATAGTGACATTATAAGGATAGTCACCTGTAAAACTTTCAAATCTTTAATATGGTTTCAACACAGTGATTACTCCTGAGTATGGCACTGCCTTTTATTATTCTTTTAATATAAAATGTAACTTCTAAGCACATCTTCTTGGCCTTTTAAAACCAAGTATTTTATTCCAAGGATCATTGAAAAAATGAACAGATTATATATTTGCTTCAAAAACCTACTTCAAATGCATACTCAGAAGTTGAAGTTTAACCATTCTGTGGATTTGGTATCTCACCGTTCTGAACAAGAGGCAGACTCAAGCCCCAAGTCCATTTATGAACATACCATAATGTATACATGAGATTTGAGAGCAAGGTCTTTCTCCAGAATATTCAAACTCTACTTCCCTCCAAGTCACATAGTGTCATAGTTCAAATCTGGAATAAGAGAAGGGCTCTACCTAGTGAATTTAATCAGGCCTCAAATCCCCGAATTGAGATTCATTTCTGTATAATTTTTTGACTGTCCCTTAACACTTCTTGAATTATTGACAAGTACATTGTTTAATCTCCATGTGTTTAGAGATGTTCCTGGTGTCATTGTGTATTTCACTTCTACTTTGATTACATAACAGATAACTCACCCTATGATATCAATTTTTTAAAAATCTGAGATATGTTTTATAATCCATAATATGGTATACCCTGTTAAATGTCCCATTGATACTTGAAATAAGTGTGATATTTGCTGTTGTTGGGTAGAGTGTTTTGTAAATGTCAGATCTTGATTGATTTTTTTATCAGGTATTTTAAATGCTTGTTTAATTCTATCAATTATAATTATAGATGTGTTTGTTTCTCCTTTAAATTCTATCATTATTTCTTCTTCATTTATTTTGAGGCTCTGTTACTTGATGCATCCAAATTTACGTTGATTATGTCTTCCTGGTGGATTTTTTTCTATTAGCATTATAATGATCTCCTTTGTCTGTCTTTTCTTTGCTTAGAAGTCTACTCTAGTAGATAATAGTATATTCACTCCTCTTATACTTTTTAACTCACTTTCAGGACATATTTAATATAGCATATAGTTTTTTTTTTTTTTTTTAAGTTTTAACAGGCTTAAAGTAGGAGTTCCAATGTGGCTCAGAGGTTAACAAATCTGGCTATCATCCATGAGGACACAGATTCAATCCCTGGCCTTGCTCAGTGGGTTAAGGATCCAACATTACTGTGAGTTGTGATGTAGGTTGCAGACACAGCTCAGATGTAGGCCGGCAGCTGCAGGTCCAATTTGATCCCTAGCCTGGGAAACTCCATGTGCTGTAAGTGCGGCCCTAATAATAATAATAATAATACATACATACATACATACATATGTATATACATAAAAGCTTGAAGTATATTAATTTTAACATGGATGAACTTTGGTAAAAAAAATTCTCAGAATTGTCCCTGCTAATCTTAAAGGAAATAATGTTGAGTCATTAAGGAATATACATAATGTCATTGCTTATTGAGTCACTAATCAAATTATGAGAAGAAAAATCTGGAAAACCATTCAACTGTCTGGGATCATAACTAGAAATATAGGGACAGAAGCTCTGTGAGAGGAATTAAGCAAAGTCAAGGCATGACACCAGAAAAACAAAGCAATTTGATAGTTTACCAAATGGAAAAGCAATCCAGGTTTAAAAGAGGGAATAATACAGTAACTAGATTGTCAAGATTAGTACACAGAGATGCTCATATAACATCTACATTTACTTGATGCTGTTGATATTTAAGAACCAAAATATGTTGGGATAAATAATATACATTTTGACATGATCTACCTTCCATGATTCACTTTTCTCACAAGTATTATATGGTCAGTGAAACAGCCAAGATTATTATGGATTGAGCAAAAATAGTACAGTGACTACCTACACCGGAATAATAATGTTTTTCTGTTTTATTTTTTTGGTCTTTCTGTCTTTTCTAGGGCCGCACCCGTGGCATATGGAGGTTCCCAGGCTAGAGGTCTAATCATAGCTGTTGCCACCAGCCTACGCCAGAGCCACAGCAATGCCAGATCCAAGCCATGTCTGCGACCTGCATCACAGCTCAAGGCAACACCGGATCCTTAACCCACCGAGTGAGGCCAGGGATCGAACCTGCAACCTCATGGTTCCTAGTCAGATTCGTTAACCGCTGAGCCATGACGGGAACTCCAAATAATGTTGATGTAATACTAGAGGTAGTCTAAGTCAACCTAATAGCTGAATATTTTGTGCTAGGTTCTCTGATAATCAATTTACATGCAGTGCCTCATTTAATTATTCCCAAATCACATGAGATTGATGCAGCAAGAAAATGATTATTTTCATTAAGAGAATACTTTCTGGACTAAATTAATATAATGATATGAATCCAACTTCCCTGAAGTTTGTGTAAGCACCCGGTTTACTTTCTAGAAAGTAAATAATTTTTACTCATTAATGTTTTAATTGATCTAAGGTCTACTGATTATGGTGATTATTGTTGAACATTATCTATCTTTTACCTTTATCAAATCTGCAAAATCTGTTTTTTTAAAAATCAGTTTTCCACCATTTCAGGCAGTTGAAAAGAAAACAACTATGCAAAATTGATGAAAAAATACTTACTTTTCTAGTGTTGGAACTCTGTACCGTTAAACAATTTTTCTTAAGTTAGATCTAGTTTTCCCTACATAGACTAAATTTCTTTTTCTTACTATTTTCAATTAATTGACTAAGGTTTAGCTGATTTACTTAGAAAAATGACAGTAACATTTGTAAAAAGATACATTTTTTTTCTTAAATTCTAGAATACATAGCATATATGAAAACTTTTATAAATTTTAAACTGTAATTAAAACAAAGCATTGTCAAGTTATTATTTTAGCCCTGCTGTGACACAACTAGGAAAGTTTTCCAATATTGGTTTTCTTATGATAGGAAAATACAGACCAATTTTAGACCTCACAAAATGTAAAAAAAAAAAAAATGTATTAACAGGGAACCCTACACAACATTCTGTGATAATATATATGGGAAAATAATCCAGAAAAGAATGGATGTGTATTATGTATATAGCTGAATCACTGTGTTATACAGCAGAAATTACAACATTGTAAATCAGCTATACTTCAATAAAACTTAAAAATAACATATCAATAAGAAAATATCTAATAATTACCAAGGTTAACATTCTTTTATATATCTCTGGTTATATACATAAATATGTACAAAAATATACATATATGCACATATATATATTTCTATCATTTTTGAAAAAATAATATTTTATAACTTTATTTCATTTGACATTTTTATAAAAAATATTTCCCTGTACCATTACGTATGTTTCCAAACATAATTTTTGAAACTGAACAATATATTCAAGAATGCATATACTAGATTTCACTTAATTAGTCCCCTGTTGTTGAGGTTGTAATTGATACTCACTGTGAATATATTTTAAAGGAATGAAAAATGTTGATGTGTGAGTGAGTGAATGGTGTGTCTTCTGAACATATTCCTCTGATAATGCATCAGCCTTCTGGAAGATTAGCCTTTTAGTTCTCCAAGGTCCTATTTTTTCACTAGGGAATGCCTTAATATCTAGCAAGCAATTATAATGGTGCTATCACAGTACCTGAGGCATTTAATCACACACGATTCTACTCTCTTTGCCCAGCTATATCGGAATTTTCTTGGTGAGAAAAAAAAATACATATTCTCAGCATGGCTGCAGTAAAACTAGTGAAAAAAAAGTAATATAAAACATCAATTAGAAAACGTCTGAGAAGTGCATTAGGAACTACACCTGGATTTAGGCAACTGTTTCCTGCTTCCTGTTAAGCACTTAAATATCGCTGTGCCCTGGGAAAGTCACTTAAGTTCTCTAAACCTCTGACACTTCATCTGATAATTCATCTCAAATAGTCATTTTTGTTCTGAAAATTTTAATTTATCCTTAGAGGGAATAAATGCTTCAGTTGATGCAATATTGTTTCAAAGTGACATCTGAAACCAGGTCAAAATTTTACACATTAATTCCATATACCTGGTTAAGTTTACCACTGAGGTTTATATAATTAGAATCTGAGTTATTTGAGATGATTGAATATCATGTATGGTTAGAGTTCACAGAATGTTCTAAATGTTGTTTCTCTACAATTAACCTTTTCTCTCCTGCTCTAACACAACACCTCTGTGTAAAAAATACAGTCAGTAAATATTCATACTCTCTTAATTTTTCATATAAACACCAGAATTACATTTTTATTTTTAAAAATAGTCCATTTTGTTGAAATATAGTTGATTTTCCAATGTGTATTAGTTTCAGGTGTACATCAAAGTGATTCAGTTATATATATGTGTGTGTATATATATATATATTTCAGCTTTTTTTCCATTATAGCATATTACGATATATTGAATATAGTTCCCTGTGTTATACAGTAGGTCCTTGTTGTTTATCTACTTCATATATGTTAATATATATCTGTTAAGCCTAAATTCCTAATTTATCCTTTACTTTCCACTTTGATAGCTATAGGTTGGTTATATGGCTGTAAGTCTGTTTCTATTTTGAAAATAAGTTCATTTGTATCATTTAAAAAAATTCCACATGAGTGATATCATATGATGTCAAAGGTTTTATCTCTCTCTGACTTACTTCACTTAGTATGATAAAATAGACCATTGAGTAGAATTGTGTTAGAATTAGAAATTAATTTGGAAATAATTTATATTTAGACCTTTGCATCCCCTGGGGTAAAATTTAAAATTATTCTTGCAAAAATAATCGCTCCTTTCAGAATATATGTTACTCAAGGAGAGGCTTTTTCTGACAACATGTGTTGGAAAAATAAGTGGGCGAGACTCACCCAGCTTACAGTGTGTGAGCAGAGACCTGAAAGTGTGCTTGTCCTAATAGGTGTTAAAATTCATTCTCATGGTGTTAGACTGAGATTGAAGAAACAGAGTCTACAAACCACAAGTCTGACATTAATTGAAAAAAACTTTAAATATTCAAAAGTGAAACTGAGGCAATTAGACACCCAGATCTAAAACAAAGTTATATGCTTCCTTCTCAGTTTCACCAAATGAGTACAATATATGTCAAAGTGAAAGAAAGAATATTTATAAAATGAAAAATAAAACACCATAACTATCAGAAAAATGACATATTTTTGTTATTGTTATTATGCTATAAAATTATTTCTTAGCAAAACACCAAAAATACATGAAGAATAAAAGTGGTAGAATTGACAGCAAAAAGCTACTATACTCAAAAAGCAAGAAGGGAAACCAAAGGTAAAATAAAAACTAAAGAAAGCAATTACCTCATACATAATATCATAGGTGAAAGATCAGATTAATGTCATGAACAAATAAGGAGATTTTATAAATCAATATGAAAAGTTTACTTGTGATGAAAGAAAAATGGTATAGAACTAAAGTATATTAGTTGGAAAAGAAAACACACAAAGGGCAAATAAGCAAATATGACATATCTGGCCACACTCGCAAGCAAACCAAAGTAAATCAAGAGACTTATGAGGTATAATATTTACCTGACATAACCATTATAAATGATGTGGAATACTACCATAGATTACATTGCAAAAGGGCCAACTCTATTCAGTCCTATTTAACATTAAACACCATCCAAGTTCATGGGCTTTGTTCTATTAGTTCACTTCCACCAATTTATCTTCAGGTAAAATGCACAAGTGTGTAAAATTGTGAATATAAAGATGTGTTGGAGCAGTTTATACTAGCGAAAACTGGAACAACTTAAATGTTTTTAAACAGACTAAGTGAATTAATCTTGATATATTAAAAATTTACATTGGTCAAAATGATGACAATAAATTTATATTCTCATTAGCAAGCAAAAAATGAATACAATAAACACTAGTAGCATTTCTATTTATTTTATTTTATTTATTGCCTGTACTTTTAAAGAGTCAGATAAAGATCCACTTGTTTTCTCCTAAATGGCATTGCTATAAATGCCATCACTGGAAAAACCTAATTAGTGAATTTATACACATACATACAAACACATTGAGAAAAAATATAAACAGATATTTCTATGTTTTACAATGGAAGATGGTTGACAAAATGTTTCTATAAGCATGTTTAAATTAATCTGAGCAAATAAATGGTTCTACAAGGTCACTTTGAAAGAAAATATTAAATAAATAAATTTCATGAAAGAAGCAAATAATTTATCTATTATAATTTAGATCCACTGTAGGGAAGTTAAACAAAAATGAATAGTTTTTACATGTTGATCATGTTGATAGATATGTCTTATATGCCTTACATATTTATGAAATGTGCATTTATAAATTTGTACATACTTCAACCTGTTTTCCTTGGATTTGCATTAACAGAAGTATTTTTTCCCAATACTTCTGGAATTAAATATCTCAGATGATGGTCAAAGTGAGTTACCCTATATAGTACAATTCACAGTGGATTGAACATTGTGAATGAGTTAAGTAATTTTATATCCATTTATACACCTTCTGACATTTCATTAAAACCTGCATGATGGTATAAAGTTTATATCTTTGAAGAGAGTGTTTCTGGAGTGGAACTGAAATTCTTTACTGCTAGGCAGAAAAAAAAATTGGGAGTACTAATTCTTGCATTGTTTCAGTCTTTTTTTAAAATATTGATATTGAAAAAACATTCACTACGAATGTTGGCTTGCATGTATGTCTCACAGTTAGAGGAAACGTGATGTGGCTTTATGTATCTACCAGGCCTCTGTAAAATATTTTAAATGTTTATCATCCTCCATAACTAACCTTGGTTGTCAAGAGTAAAGGGGCGGGGGTACAAAATCAAGGCCATCTGAAGTCCGTCTGAAGATGAAGAAATGAGGAAAAATCCCAGCGATAACTACATGTATAGGAGGCTTTGTTCCTATCACTTAAAAAAAAAAAAACTATCAATTCTTATCATCTATATTTGTTCTAATTTAACATATTTAAAATAGTCAAAAAAAAAAAACTGCAAAGGCAATATGGCTGATCTTTCAATATTACTCTTGTAGGTAAAATGGACTCAAAAAGCAGCAGGGCTTCTGTAAGAGCTGCTTTAGTGACAGTTTATAAAACATCATATGAGTTTTTGTAGCACAAAAGAGGTGTTCAAAATTTGCCTTTGTCTCGTGGAGAAATATCTATTCTCTGTTGTAGTTAGATGCCCTGTAAGTTTCAGGCAAACTTGTGTATTTTCATTTCATCTAAGTACCCAGTGTTTGGCGAGGTAAATCTAACAAAGCTCATTTGAGAATCTTGGGCAGTTTCTTGGTGGTATGGTCTGTGAAAAGGAACTCACCTGGACCTACCTATAGAAGGTGTGTATGCTCTAACTGAATATGTACAACTGACATGCTGTGCTGTATATATTTGAGTTTAGGAGCTCCTGTTGTGGCTCAGTGTTTACCAAACTTGACCCGTATACATGAGTATGCAGGTTCGATCCCCAGCTTCGATCTGTGGGTTAAGGATCCAGTGAGCTGTGGTGTAGGTTTCAGACGTGGCTCAGATCCCATGTTGCTGTGGCTGTGGTGTAGGCTGGCAGCTACAGCTCCAACTCGACCCCTAGCCTGGGAACCTCCATATGCTGTGGTTGCGACCCTAAAAAGACATATATGTTTAGATATTTCATAGGAATTTTGGAATTAGAGGTGCTATGTGTACTTAGGAATGATATTTTGCTTTTATTATTTTTTTTGGTTTTATTATTTTTTAAGGAATGCTAGAGGACAGAATGATTTGGAGAGTTGAGCTATTCTATATAATATTCTCTGTGGTAAAATAGGGCTATTTTATTTGAAGCTCTGATTATTACTTATCTATCTTACTTCTAACAAACAGGATCTTCTGGTAAATCTACTCTGCTACAAAAAATACTTTCAGTGTTAGCTTGTGCTTGTAGCGCAGTAGGGAACATTAATTTAATAATACATCCCATATGATCTTTTTTTTTATATGTGCATGAAAATCAAAGACCAGTAAAAGTATAGCCTTAAAATATAACAAGGAAGCATAAGACTAAAGACAGCTAAATGGTGGTCAAAGGAAATATAAATTTGATTCTGTTTGATTATGTGTTCTGGGGATATATGAAGCTTATCACACTTTTAGTGGCCAGTCATACACCTGAAAGAAAAATATGCTGACTCTTTGGAAAAAGCAGAACTCCTTCTCCTATAATAATGATCAGGAAAACGACTTCATGGCCCTACTTCTTATGATAGACTACTGATATCATAATGACCACAAACTATGCACCCCAAAATGAAGTCCCTAGTATTAAGGCAGGGAAAATCCTAAGCACTGTGCACATACTGATTCATTTAATACTAGGAAAGAATTATTACTGTGCCCATTTTATAAATGCAGAATCTGAGGAATAGAGTGAGAAAATAATGTGTCCAAGTGAGTGAATGATTAAGTTTGAATCTAGAAAATATGTATTCAGAGCCCATATTCTACATAGTTAACTCCATTTATGTTATTTATTTATTTACTTATTTTGTTTTCAAGAATAATTTGATATGCAGCTATTGTGTTCAAGAATTTCCTCTTAAAACCAACACCTGCCATAATTGCATAAATTTTAAAATATATGGCACAACTCTTCAAAAACACTAGTCTAGTGTCCATTGATTTTTTTTTTTTTCAGTATTGGTAATTTTCACTTCCATTCCACTTCAACTGCATACCCCAAAATTTCTATTATGGACTTTGTTTTTTGCAGTTGCCACTTCTGGAATCTTTAAACATATTTTTGTATCGTTTCAGCTCTTTAAATATCTTATTCACAACCAGCCTGTCTTTTAAGGGAGATCTCTGTTTGGAAAGGTCTCATAACCTCACTGTGACTCAATTTAATCACTTGTAAAGCAATGTTTTTCTCCAAATATTTTATAATTTCAATAAGATAGTATGCATAAAGCTGTACCATAAATCCAGAGAATGATTCTGATTAAAAACTTAAATTGTACTGCTTAATGGAAGGAGGAGTTAATGACTTCTCTCATAGCAGTTTAGCTGTGTCTTTTTTACAGTCATTTTTACAAGACTATTTTGGCTGTTCAATATTTCTTCTTTGATTATTTTGTTTAAAAAGAGTTGGCATACAATATTATGTGAGTTTCAGGTGTACAGCATAAGGATTGGACATTTAAATACATTGCACAGTGATCACCATGAAATATTTAGTACCTATCAGTACAAAATTATCACAATATAATAGTATTATTCAACATATTCCTTATGCTATATAATACATCCTTGTGACTTATTTGCATAATAATCTTTTCTTTATTCACTTTATTCACAATTTTTTTTTTTAATTACTATGCTTTGGAATTCCCACTGTGGTGCTGTGGGTTAAGGATCCAGCATTGCTGTAGCTGTGGTATAGGTCACAGCCGAATCTCAAATTCAGTCTCTGGCCTGGGAACTTCCACATGCTGCAGGTGCAGACAAAAAAAAAATTACTATGCCTTGTAATTATTGGTTTATATAATTTACTCATTTATTGACTTACATTGCAGTAGCAAATCATCAAATTATAGAATTAGAAAGCAATATATAACAATTATTTAAAATCATTTGTGAAAAGAAAGTGCTTATTTTTAAAGAGTGTTTTGCATCCCAGCATGGTAGATGTTTTATATAGGTATTTTCTGTGTTTTACTCAAGTTTTGGTGAATCATCTGCGGTTTTTGGCTTGACACTGCACACATTATAATCTTCTCCAAGGAAAATAATACCAAGTAGATGTGGTTGCATTTTGTGCAGTCTATCTGGGTTCAGGGGCAGATTGTTGATTTTACAGTGTCTACCTGTATTTGAAAAAATGTCAACATGATAAAGCAATTCTAGATTAATAAGAAAATAACCTTGTGTCTGAGTTTTTTTTGTATAACATCATAGAAGACAATCACAGTTATCATAGCAGACATTTAACAACTTGACAGGTGTGAAACATTTCCCCAGTGTGAAAATTGTTCCTTTCTTGTAATCAAGTCAAATATTTATGGCAAATATATCTTAATATTTAAAATAGTTTACTTGTTTTGTATTTGTAACCTAGGTGTACTTATAAAACAATCCCTTAAGTTAATTAAAGATGATTAAGAAAAAGAATCAAATTGTACTTTTTACTTGTTTTTATGTGACATGCCATAGACTTACTTTAAAATGTCAAGATAGATAATCTGTAAAATACTTATTAGATTTGATGCCTATTAATTTACATATAGTCTGGCTAGCAGCAGCATATTGGTAAATACAATAAATTCAGGAGAATTGAATGCCCAATTGATTTATTATTTATCACAGAATTTTACTCTAATTGTATAAAAGATACTAGATATTTCTAAGCAGAAAAGGGATATGAAGTTGTAGACTTAAAAAATATGCACAACCTGGAGTTCCTGTCTTGGCTCAGTGGTTAACGAACCCTACTGGCATCCATGAGGATGCAGGTTTGATCCCTGGCCTTGCTCAGTGGGTTAAGGATCTGGCATTGCTATGAGCTGTGGTGTAGGTAGCAGCTTGGGTCCTGCATTGCTGTGGCTGTGTCATAGGCCGGTGGCTGCAGCTTGGATTGGACCCCTAGCCTAGGAACCTCCATATGCCATGGGTGCGGCCCTAAAAATATATAAGACCAAAAAAATATGCACAACCTAAAATTTGAGAGTTATGTTATATTTGGAGCAAAGTGAGGACTATAGCCTTGGAGGCAGCATTTCAGAGAGCTCTGAAATACCATTTCAAAGAGCCAAAGAGGCGGGGGGTGGGGGAGGGGAATGTCAGCATATATGTGATTTTGATGAAGGAGGTACCTGCAACCAAGGACACATTTTTCAGAAAGTTAGTAGAAGAGGAGTCTGAGTCATCAAGAAGGATTTTAGTGTTTTTCTAGATACAAGAAGATATAGAATTGGGCTTATATAATCTCTAGAAAATATCTATCTGAAAACCTGTGCTACAACCTTTCCCAGATCACAGAACACCTTACTCTTGATCTCCAGCCTGAATTCCTTACAGGGGGGTGTTGAGAATGAGCAGCTGCAGCAGCTCACGATGCAGTCAATGCAGAGGCAGATGGCAAGTGCTCATCTCCAGGTCACAAAATCATGAGCTGATAGAGAGTTTGAACAAAATGGAAAAAAAAAATCACCAATTTCCAGAGTAACCATTTAATCTACAAATACTCAGATTGCAGTTTAACTGCTTCTTCATAGTTTCAAGCCATCTCAGGGATCCAGCTCCTCAATATTCCTGAAATAACTCTGGAGGTACTAGAAACAGCAGCATTTTATTCATCTATCCATTTATTTATCTATGTGTGCCTGTTGGGAGACTTGGTCCCTTACTTCCTATGGGGATTTATGTTGTGATGTGAAAAAAAGGACAGTTTGATCAGAACATTCCACTTCTCCTTAAGGAAGTAACTCAACTGATGAGAATCTTATCTACAGTATTTTCAAGAATGTCACTTTTCGTTCCCTATTTTGTGGCTTTGTACATATACCAAACAAAAACAAAAACAACTTGGAGATGGATTTTATCTTTATAAAATGGGACTTTTTAATGGTTTATTTTTAGAGTTTAATTTCTAGTTTGTTATCTGTGTAAGTAAAAACTCTTCAGCTAATGATATCTCATTACTGTGAATAGTAGCAATGAAGGTAGGATCTCAATATTGTCTTCTTTTCATTGTTAATTAAATACATTAAATCCAAATCCTAGGGAAGTGTAATCCTGTTACAAACAGGGAAAGAAATAGAAAATTGTTAGGACGGAGTCCATATGTTTCCATACATGTAACCTATTTCCATCAAAATTAGAGTGATTTTATGCTTAAGTTGATTTTATGATATTCTGATAAAATGATAATCAGTTATTCAGGTTTGTGGTCAAGCAGAGACTCCTATCTATAATCAGATATTATTGGTTTGCCTTACATTTTGTGGTTGATTTAGTTTATCTGAAGTTGAATACAATTGCATTTACTTAGGACATTAATTTCGGATTAATGCAATACAAACAGACATAGCAGCCTGGAAGAATAGTTATTCCTGACAGTGCAAAAACTGACTTGATATTTCTATTATTACAGTAGTAATAGGTAAAATACTAAATTTTGAAATGCAATATATTGATTATCAGTGTGGACATCACTACTCATGAAACTTGATTGCTTTCTGTTTACCACATCTGGCTCTGTGTTTTTTTTACATACAGCTTATTGTATTTTTGTCTTTAGTTTTTAAGGATAATGCTACTGGTTCTGACTAGCATTTATGAAGACAAAAGTAGCTAAAAGACAGATGAGTGACTCAGAACCCTTTCACTCTAGATTTATAGAAACTAGTGACTTTGATGCCTAGAATCATGTTTTCCCACACAGTTTTTCTCATGACCTGTAGTCATAGCTCCTTTTTCCACCACTGACTTTTTGATGATAATTAATTGCCTGGAAATCACAAAGTACATGTTGACTGATATTTTTCCTGAAGTAGATATATGTGTGTGTGTGTGTGTGTGTGTGTGTGTGTGTGTGTGTGTGTATTGCTTTTTAGGGCTGCACCCCAATTTTTTTTTTTTTGCTTTTTAGGGCCGTACCCACGGCACATGGAGGTTCCCAGGCTAGGGGTCCAATCAGAGTTACAGCTGCCAGCCTACACCACAGCCACAGCAATGCCAGATCCAATCTGCATCTGTGACCTATACCACACCTCATGGCAAAGCCGGATCCCCAACCCACTGAGCGAGGCCAGGGATCGAACCCTCGAACCCGCAACCTCATGTTTCCTAATCGGATTCATTTCTGCTGTGCCATGATGGGAACTCCCTCCTGAAGGATAATTTTCAACATTTACTAGCCTGATACCTGTTCATAGCTACCTGTATACCGTGATCTCCATAACATTAGGGACTCTGGTTCTGAAATTGGGTGTGTGGACCCCCAAATAATCTACAGAATTATTATAGTATTTCCCACCTGTGATTATACCAGGTCAGAATATAAACAAATGGTTTTCTCTCTTTCTTCACATCACCTCTTCCTAAAACCACTGCTTTACCCCACTTTATATCAGCATAGAACTCTATGTCCCTGTAAAACTTATTGTTCTGTATTTGATCTGTTTCTTCCATTTAATTATCAAAATGGAAATATTTTTGTTTAAACAAGAAGAAGAAAAAGAGGCTGAGAAGTTGAGAAAGAATGTAAAAAGACAGGTTCCAAGTTGTGCACACTATTGCTTGATTAATATTCTAGTGAGATATCCTCCTCAATAATCAGATCCCAAACCAATTTTCTACATGAACTAAACAGTGAAGGTCGGAGGAAATGTCCTTAAAGCTCTACTCTTTTCTCACAGTAGTAAAAAGAGGGCAGTGCATTGTGATGCAAATTTGCTGCAGTGTTCAGCCTAGTTCTCTGGCAGACAGTTTCCCATGAATATCATTATCCTGCCCATTAAAAAGAAGCACAGGTAGTAATGGGCAAAATACTACCCACGGTAAGATGAAAAGCACTCCCAGATAGCAAACTCAAACACCTGACATTTGAATGGTTGGGAATTACCAACAGGTGCAGGGAAGCAAGACAATAAGGTATTAGGTTACAGTTTAAGGAATTAGGAAGCAAGTTTAGTGTTACCACTGAGAGATGTTGAACCGAGCTTGGTATTTGGCAAAGGTTATATATTTGAGTGCTACAATAAAATATGAAAGGCTATGGAAATGAGTGTACTATTCCAAAGCACTATAAAGAACACGTCTTAAAGGTCTTTCTTTTTTTAAAAAGTAACATACAGAAAATGAGCCAGTTTCATATTATTATATTCTTTCAAGATAAAGTCTTGAAATGAAAATGTATGTGCCTTATAGCATTTAATATATATATATATTTATATTACCAAATAAATCAGCAGGACCTGATTTATTTGGTAATAACTCCTAATAACTAAGGAGTTATTTTAGTACTAAATGAGTATTCTCAAAACAGAGGTGGATGCACATTTAATTTATAATGGAATTGCTTTCAATAACATTTATTTGCATAATCTAATATAAATTATATATTAAATTATAAGGACTATTAATAAATAACTTTTGTCATTGAAAGCAAAAGAGAATTGATATCTAAAATCTAGGAATTCTGAATGAATAATAAACATGCAAGAGTCAGACTTACATTGTTTACACATGCCTTTAATAGGAATATGTCAAGAAGGACATTCTTTATCTAATATTTTGTCATTTTGTAAACAGCTTTTTGCAGGAAACCACCTTCGGTGGGAGGCCTCCTTTATGTTCACTTTATAAAGACATATTGTAACTAACTTTTAAACTAAGCACCTCCAGGCTCTACTCATCTCAAGCACTAGTACACCGTTCATATCTTTAGATCACACAATACTTTGCCTAATCTGTGGGTTCTTTCTGTAGAATGAAGAGGTAGAAATGAAGAATAAGCCATTAGGTGATGACCAGATTGCTTCTCTAGATTTCTGTCTAATAATTTCCCAAAGAAACTGTGTGAACAAGACAACATCTAGAGGAAGATCATGAGAAGTCCACAAGCCAGCCTGACACCAACTCAGTGATTAACTGAGATCAATTCCATTCTTCCCTTTAAAACTGTCATGGCTGAGCAAAATCCTTAGACCTGGTTTTTGAGTAGAGAGCCCACCATTTCCCTAGATTGCCGGCATTCGGATTAAAGGCACTTTTACTTTCTATCATTTGTGAGTTTTTATTTTGTAAGAAGAGAGCAGCAGGACTGATTTATTTGGTAATAATCAGAAACATTTTAAATAAATAATATTAAACAGAATATAAATTTTGGGAGTTCCCCATTGCCTCAGTGGGTTAAGGATCTGGTACTGCCACTGCTGTGACTCTGTTTGCAGCTGTGGCACATGCTAGATTCCTGGCCCAGGAACTTTCACATGCTGTGGGTGTGTCCAAAAAAGAATATTAATTTTGATGTAAATATTCTTTTTTGGCTGCTAAGAAATCAATGATCATTTGTCATTTATTTTAAACTTTAGCTGTATTGCTATCTAAAGCGATCATGAATTATTCTGATATTTAATATATCATAAGTAGATCATCCTCAAGAGATCATCTAATGTGATCACACGTCCTTACATCATACACCTGATTCCATTAAATTTTTGAAGCACAACTCTAGTTCTTTTTTCTACAATCCTAAACAGGCTTCCTATTTCTGTTACTCTCTTTATCTTAAACCTAATATCTCATATTCCAAATTTTTATGTTATTAGACATTATTGCTTCATGTTCATTGGAATCAGTATGTGGCTGATTAAGGTAAACCACTGGCTATAGCAAAAGATCATTAAAAAAAATTGCGCTATATATCATTAACATTGTTTTTAAATTTAATACATAAAAATACATTCATTGAATAGTCTAACATGTAGAGACAATTTTTCCTTACATATGATCTTAATAATTACTAATATTCTTAGTATGATCTTAATAATTACTAATATTCTTCATCTTTCATTTATAAAGTACACCCATGAAATATCACCTATTGTATTCAGCTGAGTTCTCTAGTCTAAGCATAATTCTAAAGACAATGGCAAAATGATCTGAATTATCAACTCTATATTTCTATGACTTTTCTCTTATATTTAATCATTTCTCCCCTACTGTTAGATTTAGTTGCATTTTAGTAACTTACTTTTATAAAGAGCCAGTAGAATGTATAAAACTTACAGAATCTCAAATAAATAATACCCTGTCTTTTTCACTCCCTCTATTGAATTATGTACCACACACATAATCATTTTATTGTGTATCACTTAATTGTGTTCCACAGATACTGAGTTTTTCACAAATTAGTGATATCAGGCATTGACTGTTCTTCCAACAGCACTTGCTCATTTTGTGTCTCTATCACATTTTGGTAATTCTCATGATATTTCAAACTTTTGCATTATTATCATATTTGTTATGTTTGCCTGTGATCAGTGATCATACTTTCAGTGTGGAGCCCTAGCCCAGGGTATCTCACCCATGGTGGAGCCCTGTAACACATACTCTCAGCCCAGCTCTTAGAAAGCACAGAAGCGATCTGTTACATTGATAATGAAGCCCTCTATAACATCACCTCTGAAATCCTAAAGCAGCCTCTCAGCCCACTAGCTCTTAGAAAGTTTAGATGAGACCTATTGAATTTATAAAGAGGCCCTCTATAATATCTGCTACAAAACCCTAAAGCTGACCACACCACCTGTGCTACCCTGGCAAGCTCAATGCTGATATCTGTAAGCTGGATCTGAACATGGCACCCTTCCCTTGCCTGCATTTCTTCATGCCCAGCTTCACCACACTGACTGGCAGGGGCAGCCAGCAGTATTGGGCTCCTCAGGTCTCTGAGCTCAGCAAGCAGATGTTCCACTCCAAGAATGTACTGTCTGCCTGTAACACCCACCCTGGCTACTGCCTGGCCTTGGCTGTCCTGTTCATGGGCTGCATGACCATGCAGGAGGTGGATAAGCACATGTTTAACTCCAACACAAGAACAGTGGCTGTTTTGTAGAGTAGATCCCCAACTATGTGAAAGCAGCTGTCTGTGACATTCTGCCCCAGGGCTGAAAATGTCCACCATCTTTATTGGCCACATCTTGGCCAACCAGAAACTGTTTAAGCACATTTTGAACTGTGCAGGCCTCCCTGCATAGGTACTGATGAAGGCTGGATGAGATATATTTCACCCAGGATAAGAGCGACAAGAATGACCAAGTGTCCCATTATCAGTAGTACAAGTATGCCATGACTAAGGTGGGGGGTAAGTTGTCCTATCTTAAGAAATTTCCACAGCCACCCCAACCTTCAGCAACCATCATTCTGATCAGCTAACAGCCATCAACATCAAGGCAATAAGCTCCAACAGAAAAAGATTATGACTGACTGGAACTCAGATGATGTTTAGCATTTGTAGAAAGTATCTTTTTTAAATTGAGATATGTACATTGATTATTTAGACATAAAGCTTTTTCACACTTTGACTATAGTGTAGTGTAAACAATATTTTATATGCACTGGGAATCCACAAAATCATGTGATTCACTTTATTGCAGTGGTAGGGAACCAAACCCACAATATCTCTGAGCTTTGCCTGTATTTCTTTAAAATACATAGTATAATGAAGAGTACAACTAACATACATGGATCTAACAAAATAGAATCATGGTGGGCACAAACAGATAGAGAAGTTATTCCTTAGCATACTGGTGAATAACCTAGTACAACTAGAAAATGTCAGCAATAAATGTTAGTCAAATGGTAAATAGACCAAAAGTGGTAAATATGATGTCTTTTGAGTTGAGATGGTTTATGGTTTTTGAGAATTTTGAGAGTTTCTATTGACTTTCTACTGAAGTTTCTAATCTTCCTATTCCATTATAAACTTACAAAATTGATCGCTTACATATTTAATGAATCCCTGCAAATATATACAATGAAAGACATGCAGTGTATTTTGCTGAAAAAGTACCAACTTCAGAAATATTTACTCAATCATATATTTAGTCATTTGCCCAACCACACTTTAATCTTCTTGTTTGCTGGGCACTGGAAATGTCCAAAGGGAGAAAAGAATCCAAAGTCATGGTAGATTCTAATTCATTTTCACTTAGTAAATAGCGGATTTGGAAGAAAAACTTTTTCTAAGTGTAGATGTTTTCTTCTCTAAGATAGAAAGTATACATTGATCTGATGAAAATTAAATGATTTGGTATGTAGATGAATCTCTCACAAATACTAATATAAATAATTGCTGTCCTGTTTTTATCAACACAGTTTTTTAAACATTTTTATTATGTCTGACTTACAATGTCATGTCAGTTGCTGTAATGAATATATATATATATATATATATATATATATATATATATATATATATATACATTCCTTTTCTCACATTATTCTCCATCGTATTCCATCACAAGTGATTGGAGATAGTTCCCTGTGCTATACAGTAGGACCTCATTGCCTATTCACTCCAAATTCAATAGTTTGCATCTACTAAACCCAACCTCCTGGTCTATTCTACTCCTTCCTCCCCTCTTAGCAACCACAAGTCTGTTCTCCATGTTCATGAGTTTGTCTCTTTTCTGTAGATAGGTTCATTTGTGCCATATATTAGATTCCATTATAAGTGATATCATATGGTAATTGTCTTTCTCTTTCTGACTTTATTATGAGAGACACTAGTTCCATCCTTGTTGCTACAAATGGCATTATTTTGCTTTTGTTTTTTTATGGCTGAGTAGTATTTCATATGTATTACATCTACTTAATCCATTCATATTTCAATGGACATCTTCATTGTTTCCATGTATTGCCTATTATGAATTGTGTTGCAATGAACTGACGGGTGCATGTATCTTTTTCAGTGAATGTTTTTTCCACATATATGCCCAGGAGTAGGATTTCTGCATCATATGATAGTTCTATATTTACTTTTCCAAGAAACCTTCATACTGTTTTCCATAATGGTTCTACCAATTTACATTCCTACCAGCAGTATAGGTGGGTTCCCTTTTCTCCACACCCTCTCTAGCATTTGTTCTTTCTAGATTTATTAATTATAGTCATTCTGAACAGTGTGAGGTTGTACCTCATTGTAGTTTTTATTTTCATTTCTCTAATAATTAGTGATGTTGAGCTTTTTTGTTTTTTCATGTACCTGTTGACCATCCATAGGCCTTCTTCATAGAAATATCTATTTAGGTCTTCTGCCCATTTTTCAATTGGGTTGTTTCCTTTTTTTGCTGTTAAGTTGTATGAGTTGTTTGTATATTTTGGGGAATCAAGCCCTTGCTGATTACATCATTTGCAACTATTTTCTCCCATTCTCTAGGTTTCCTTTTTTTTTAGGTTTCCTTTGCTATTCAAAAGCTTATAATTTTGATTATGTCCCATTGGTTTATTCTTGTTTTTATCAACCTCATTCTAGGAGGTGGATAAAAAAAGATGTTGCTATGATTTATGTCAGAGTGTTCTACCTATGTTTTCCTTGAGGAGTTTTATAGTATCTGACATTATATTTAGGTCTTTAATCCATTTTGAGTTTATTTTTGTGTGTGGTATTAGAGAGTGTTCTAATTGTGTTATTTTACATATAGCTCTCCAGTTTTTCCAGCACCACTCATTGAAAAGACTATCTTTCTTATACTGTATGCTCTTGCCTCCTTTGTCATAGATTAGTTGGCCATAGGTGTTTGGGTTTATTTCCATACTTTCTGTCCTGTTCCATTGATTTATATTTCTGTTTTTGAGGCAATACCATTTTGTTTTCATAACTGTAGCTTTGTAGTATTTTCTGAAGTTAGGGAGCCAGATTCACCCATTTCCATTTTTCTTTTTCAATATTGCTTTGGATATTGTGGTCTTATGATTTTCCATATAAATTTTAAAATATTTTATTCTATTTTTGTGAAAAAAGCATTGGAAATTTGATAAGGATTGCACTGAATCTGTAGCTTGCCTTGAGTAGTATAATCATTTTGACAATATTGATTCTTCTATTCCAAGTGCATGGTATGTGTCTCCATCTGTTTGTCTCATCTTTGGATTTCTTTCATTAGAGTGTTATAGTTTTCAGAGTACAGGTGTTTTGTGTCTTTAGATAGGTTTATTTTTAGGTATTTTATTCTTTTTGATGCAATGGCAAATTGGATATGGTTTCTTTAATTTCTTTTTCTGGTCTTTCATTGTTAGTATATAGAAATACAGTTGATTACTGTGTATTAATTTTGTATCCTGTGACTTTGCCAAATACATTGATGAATTCTAACAGTTTTCTGATAGTGTCTTTAGGATTTTCTAGGCGTGTTATCATGTCATCTGAATACAGTGATAGTTTCATTTCTTTTCCAAATTGGATTCCTATTTCTTTTTCTTCTCTGATTGCCATTGTTAGGACTTCCAAAATTATGTTGAAGAGTGGTGGTAAAAGTGGGCATCCTTGTCTTGTTCCAGATCTTAGTGTAAATGTTTTCAGTTTTTCACAATTGAAAATTATGTCACCTGGGGGTTTGTAATATATGGCTTTTATTATATTAAGGTTGGTTCCCTCTATGCCCACTTTCCAGAGTTTTTATCAGAAAAAAGTGTTGAATTTTGTCAAAAGCATTTTCTACATCTATTGATATGATCATACAGTTTTCCTTTTTCAATTTGTTGATGTGGTGTATCACACTTATTGATTTGTGAATATTGAAAAATCCTTGCATCGCCAGGATAAATTCCACTTGATCATGGTATATGATCCTTTTAATATATATTCGTATTTGGTTTGCTAATATTTCGTTTAGGATTTTTTCATAATTGTGTGTGTGTGTATGTGTGTGTTATCCTTTTCTGGTTTTGGTATCAAGGTGAGTGTGGCCTCATAGGATGATTTGGGGAGTATTCCTTCCTCTACTATTTTCTGAAGTTTCAGAATAGGTTTTAAGTCTTCTCTAAATGTTTGAAGTAATTTGCCTGTGCATCCCTCAAGTGGTGGACATTTGTTTTTTGGAAGTTTTTAAATTACATTTTCAATTTCAGTACTTATGACTGGTCTATTTATATTTTCACTTTCTTCCTAGTTCAGTCTTGTTAGGTCGAACCTTTATAAGAATCTGTTCATTTCTCCAAAGTTTTCCATTTTATTGGCATGTGGTTCCTTATAGTAATCTCTTATGATCCCTTGTTATTTCTGTGGAATCAGTTATAATTTCTCCTTTTTTGTTTATAATTTTATTGATTTGAGACTGCTCCCTTTTTTTCTTGATGAATTTGGCTAAAGGTTTATCAATTTTGTTGGCCTTTTCAAAGAAGAAACTTTTGGTTTCATCGATCTTCTCTATTGTTTTCTTTGTCTCTATTTCATTATTTCTGCTCTGATTTTTATGATGTCTTTTCTCCTACTAATTTTTGGCTTTTCTTTTCTTCCTTCTATAGTTGATTTAGGGGTAAGATTATGTTGTTTATTTGAGCTTTTTCTTGTTTCCTGAAGTAAGATTATATTCTTATAAACTTCCTTCTCAGAACTGCCTTGCTGTGTTCCATAGGTTTTGAATTGTATCTTTGTTGTCATTTGCCTCTAAGTAACTTTTATTTCATCAATGATCCATTGGTTTTTTGGTATGATATTGTTTAGCTTCCAGGAATTTGTGTTTTTTGCTTTTTTTCCCTTGTAGTTCATTTTTAGTCTCACAGCATTGCTGTAAGAGAAAATGCTTGAAATGTTTTCAACTTTTTAAAATTTACCAAGGCTTGATCTGTCGTCCAAGATGTGATCTATCCTAGAGAATATTCAATTTGCACTTGAGAAGAATACATATTCTGTTGCCTTGGGATAGAATTTTCCATAAATATCAGTTAAATATATCTTGTCTCAGGTGTTATTTAAGGCCTGTGTTTCCTCGTTGATTTTCTGTCTGGATGATCTGTCCATTTATGTAAGTGGGGTGTTAAAGTTCTATACCATTTTTGTGTTGCTGTCAATTTTTCCTTTTATAGCTGTTAGCAGTTGCCTTGTATATTGAGGTGCTTTTATGTTAGGTGAATATATATTTTCAATTGCTCTATCTTCTTCTTGGGTAGATCCTTTGATCATTATGTAGTGTCCTTGTCCATCTCTTATGATTTTTTTAATCTTAAAGTCTATTTTGTCTGATATGAGCATTGCTATTCCAGCTTTCCTTTGATGTCCATTTTCATGTAATATCTTCCAACATCCCCTCAATTTCAGTCTGTACGTGTCCTTAGGACTGAAGTGAATCTCTTGTAAATATAATATATGTAGATATTGTTTTTATTTTTTTATTATTTATTTATTATTTTTTTTGCCATTTCTTGGGCCACTGCCATGGCATATGGAGGTTCCCAGGATAGGGGTCTAATCAGAGCTGTAGCCACCAGCCTATGCCAGAGCCATGGCAACACAAGATCTGAGCTGCGTCTGTGACCTACACCACAGCTCACAGCAACGCCAGATCTTCAACCCACTAATCAAGGCCAGGGATTGAACGTGCAACCCCATGGTTCCTAGTCTGACTCGTTAACCACTGAGCCACAATGGGAACTCCCGGTATTGATTTTATATCCATTTGGCAAATCTGTGTCTTTTGGCTGGTGTATTTAATCCATTTACATTCAGTATAATTATGGATAAGTATGTGTTTATTGCCATTTTATTAATTGTTTTGGATTGTTTCTTTGGGTCTTTTTTTTTTTCCTTCCCTTCCTCTTTTTTTGTCTTCTCTTGTGATTTGCTGACTAACTTTAGAGTTATGTTTGGATTGTTTTTTTTTTTTTTTCTATGTGTGTGTCTATTATAGTTCTTTGATTTGCAGTTCCCATTAGATTTAGATATAGCCAACTATATGTGTACAGAATTGTTTGGGGATGTGGTTCTATTATTTTCAAATGTATTTTCAATGTTCTAATTTTGTCTTCTCATGTTTGCTAGTTTTGATATCATATTCAACAATGGGTGATCTTACACTTTTATCTTTGTCTTTAACAGTAAATTTTATCACTTGAATTTTTTTGTTTGTTTGTTTCTAGCTGTGGCTTTTTCTCTTCTGCCTAGAAGAGTTCCTTTAGTAGTTGTTATATAGCTGGTTTGGAGGTGCCAAATTCTTTTAGCTTCTGCTTGCCTGGAAACTTTTGATCTCCCCATTCAATCTGAATGAGAGCCTTGCTGGGTAGAGCATTGTTGGTTCTAGATTCATCCCCTTAATCACGTTATATGTATCTTGCCCCTCCCTTCTAGCTTGCAGAGTTTCTATTGAAAGTTCCACTGTTATCCTTATGGGGGTTACCTTGTATGTTATTTGTTGCTTTTCTTTTGTGACTTTTAATTTTTTTTTAATTTTTTTCAGTTTGATTAATATGTGTCTTGCTGTGTTTCTCCTTGGGTTCATCCTATGTAGGAGTCTCTGTGCTTCCTCAACATTAGTGAGTGTTTTCTTTCACATATTAGGGAATTTTTTGGCTATAATCTCTTGGGATATTTGTTCTGGCCCTTTCTCTCTCTCTTCTCATTCTGGGATCCCTATGATATGAATGTTGATACGTTTAATGTAGTCCTAGAGATCTCTGAGATTCTCCTTAGTTCTTTGCATTATTTTGACTTTATTTTTTCCTATGGAAGTTCTTTCCATCACTCTGTCTTCCACATCACTTATTTGTGGATGGATTGTGCTAGCCATCTCAGTTTGCTTGTTCTTTATGTTTTCTAGCTCTTTGTTAAATATTTCTTGTAACTTCTCTGTCTGTGCCTCTAGTTTTTCCCCAAGGTATTAGATCATCTTTATTATCATCACTCTGAATTCTTTTTCAGGTAGATTACCTATCTCCTCTTTGTTTAGTTGTTTTTGTGTATTTTTGTCTTGTTCCTTTGTCTAATAGCTATTTCTTTGTTGTCTCATGTCTCATAATGTCTAACTTTATATGTTAATTGTCCCCTTGAGAGCAGGTATATAGATACTGGTGCCTAGTCTTGGGGTTCTCAGGGGTGGTAGTGGCTCACATGTACCCAGAGCTCATGATGGGAGCTATGCTATTATGCTACCTCCCCTGCAGCCTGGTGGCTGCTAGGAATGGGGTACATGAGGTGGCTATGGTTCATGGTTAACAGGATTGCTTTTGTGGTAGGTGGGGGAAACACTGACTCCTGTGATCCCTCCTGCTTCCAGGTAGCTTTCAGGATAATTCCCCACAGTTGTAAATGTCAACAGCTGCTCCAGAAGTCCCTTACTTTGTCAAGGAGGCTCTCATAACTGCTCTCTGTAGCTACAAGGGCAGGTGAATTTCTATAGTCTCTCCCTTTGTTTGGCTAGTCTGGGGAGTGTTCTCTGTAGACCCAAGGGTTTGGGCTGCTACCTATCTGTTGATAAAAGGCTCTTTCTTTTGCTGTAGGCATCATTCCAGTGTTCCATCCCCCTACCAGGATGATGGCGGAGTGCTTCCTGTAGCCACTGCAAAGTAGAATATGCGTCAGTGGGCCACTCTCAGCTCCTTTGGTTAACCATGCAATATAAGTTATTTCTGCAGTCCTCTGTTTGATTTTTGGCTGGGATCACAGAGCTTATGCTATTACTGAGCATGTACTATTATTATGTTTGTACTGTTTCAGAAATAACTTTTTCCACCTGTAGGAAAATTGAGGCTCTTGCCCCACCCAGGAGGCCCCATGTAGACTCCTGCATGGTTTGCATTGTTTTCAAATTCACTTTCTGCCCCCTAGAAAAATTGCAGCTTTCTATCTGCCCCTAAGATGCTTTCTAACTCCCAAGATCATTTGTGCTGTTTCAGAATTAATTTCTTCCACCCCCAGGTAAATCAATGCTCTTTGCCCACCCAGAAAAATAATTTTCTTCTACTATTGCTATAACAGATGGTAAGGGCTACTATAGACCAGGCCAAGTATAACTGAGGCAATAATTGGGTATTTTGGGGTAAATCTTGGACATATCATATTTGGCAGGAATGTATTTAGGTGCAAGAAGTAATTAAATCTAGAAAATGGATTAACACATTTATTAAACAATATTTCTAGACATATGGCATGCAATTTTCTACATCCAGGGACAAAACAGAAAATAAAATATACAAAAATCCCTGCCCTTAAAGTGCTGCAAAAATATTCTATTTTTATTGTTTTATGGACCTGGCTTTGTCAGGAATAGGAAATCAGGAGATTGGGTATGGAATATTTGAATAAGTATTGCATGGTTTAAAACAATCTTATGCAAAGAGAACCTATGTATGAAGGAGCATACAGAGTCCAACTCAAGCAAGAACCAAAGAATAAACCTAATGAAGCAGGATAAAGGGGATGTGATTTCTGTACCTACAGGAATAGTGAACAGGAGAAATCAGGAACACTAGGGTTTCTGTGCCTCAGTGTTAACTCTCCATCGGTGGGTGAAAATTAGAGCAAAGTGAGGCTTACCATGGAGCTTCCTAGATGATTGATTAAAGTAGCTGTCTGGCAAGGGGAAAATCAAGATGGCATTTTTTTTTTTTTTGGCATGTAGAAGTTCCAAGGCCAGGGAGAGAACATGTACCACACTTTTGAGCTGCACCAAAACTGTGTAAACACCAGATCTTTAACCAACATCACCATATGGGAGCCCAAGTTGACATTTCTTAAAAGTAGGATAAAAAAATTTATACACTTTCTCCCTTCAATCCAATTTTTATAAACTGGTTATCCTAGAACATTTACTTCTTTTATTGAAGAGAGGGAACTTTTGATTTAGATTTTATTTTCATCATAGAAAATAGTGAAACATGGCAAGTTTATGTTTTCTATTCTATTATGTTTTCTATTTCTTGGCATCATGCAAGCATTTGTTTCTGCCTTGTGCCAGTGAGGGTTAAAATTGCTAGGAAAGCTGATTCACCTCTGGAAAACAACAGTTACAGCATATGAGGCTTGGCATTGGAGTTCTAGGGAAAGGCAAGCTTCCCTCTATCTATCAGAATGTGTTTTGTTTTGTTTTGTACAAACATGACATCTTGCTTGGAGTTTGTGTTCAACAGCTCTGTGATGTAATTTTCAGAATGTATTGAAGTGGAACTCAATATCCGTGGTTTCATTCAGTAGATTTTCTGCCTGATAGAACATACCATTACTATTCTATTTAGTTTTACCACCAATGGAAAAAAAAATGGATTATTTCATTTTCTGAAGTTCTTTTACATGTCTTGTTCCAGAAGATAAAAATCATACAGTAGCCCCTCTATATGTTCATGATGGAGCCTTCATTGACTTTGCTCTCTAAGAATTTGCCTATGTTGAGTTCCATTTTGGTCTTACTTGTCCTGGAAGTTTAAAAAAAGGCATATTGACTTTGTGAATATATATGAGTGGAGGGAGGATTCTGTGGAATAATTTAAATGATGTTATTGTAAAAGTCATCCATAAGGATAGAGAATGAAAAAGGGATTTTATAATATAAAACCAATTCACAACCTCACAGGAGAAAAGATGCCTAGTCAAATACAAATGCCAGAGTTCTTTCTGTGGCTCAGTGGGTTAAGAACCTGACAGAGTCCATGAGGATGTGGGTTCAACACCTGTCCTCTCAGAGCCTTAAGGATCTGGCATTCCTGTAAGCTGCAGTAGAGGTCACAGAGGCAGCTTGGATCTGGTGTGGCCATGGCTATGGCACACACCTGTAGCTACAACTCTGATTCAACCCTTGGCTCAGGAATTTCCATATGCCACAGGTGTGGCAAAAAAAAAAAAAGAAAAGAAAAAAAAAGAAAAAATGCCAAGTGACAACACACTTGGTGTTGCGAGACATGTTTCTACAATATTTTCTTAGCCTCTTGGCTTCTATTTTCTATGCTAAAAACCCCATCTTGCCCTGCTTTACTTTACCCTATATTCCTGCTTGAAAAATAGTCACAGTGCTGGCAAATGACTTAAGCTTAAGAACAAAGACATAAAGGCATACGTTATTCATGTGGTCAACTTAATGAGGACATAATGCATTGGTCTAGGCATGCCGGACCTGTGCAGATAGGCATGCCATTTGCACAGCAAGATATGTTCTCTTAAGAATAAGAGGAAGATGAGCCTCATGGCCCCAAGGGGTTTATGAGGGGTCATTAGCAGGATATGCATTAGCAAGGAGAACAAAGGTGCAAACCTAGGCATGCTGGGTTGCCCACAGATAGGCATGTGGAAGCACAATGATGGTTCTCTAGATGCTATGCATAGACAGCTGATGCCAGGCTTCCTCAACGCTAATGATAGGTAAATGCCTAAGGTCAGAATAAAAGCTTAACCATATACCAGCTATGTGACTTTTAAAATAATAAAAGAATTTTTTAAATAATAAAAAGAACTATATCCTGCACCTGCAACCCCCTCCTCACTTGATGTAATCCTAAAGAGCACAATAAAAGCAGTGTGGTATCTTGAGGTGGGGGTCTTCGTCCCTGAGACTTTGAGTTCCCTGGTTCCCACCTTTGATTAAGATACATGTCTCTGTGTCTTGTTTTATGTTAACTTTTTCCTTAAGTTTCACAGCACCCGTTCTTCAGCCCTCACCTGCTGAGCTGGTCTCGTCAACTTGGGTCAGGGTATGCTGTCTTACTGGGGAAAGGAAGCAGAGGTAAGGCTGAGGGTATTGGAGCTCAGAAGTCAGACATAGGCCATGGTGTAATCAGAGGGTCACATACGTTTTTCTGGCCAGGAACCTAACCTAGAACAATAAAGATTTATAGTTTTTCGGTACTGAAATAAAATAGACAAGCCAGAAATGATTTTTTTTTGTCTTTTTGTCTTTTCTAGGCCACACCTGTGGCATATGCAGGTTCCCAAGCTAGGGGTCTAATCGGAGCTGTAGCCACCGGCCTACACCAGAGCACAGTAATGCCAGATCCTTAACCCACTGAGCATGGCCAGGGATTGAACCCACAACCTCATGCTTCCTACTCAGATTCGTTAACCACTAAGACATGACGGGAACTCCCAGACAGGATTTTTTAATACTAGTTAACTTGAAGTTAGAATTTTTAATTAAAATATTACTTAACATTTTTCATCAGATTCATCAAGTTTACCCTTGTGACTATATGGAAGCTATGACACAACATGAAATAGAGACTATTTCATGGATATTATTGCAATTTTTAAATGTTTTTCTAAGTGTTTTCTGCTGCATGTCTCTGTTCCATTAATAAAAGGTGAAGAATCCCTCAACATTCAAATTGTAATTTTAATCAATCTATTTACCATACTGAAGTCACAAAATAAATATTTCATTAGTAAAAAAGAAACATAAAAACAGTGAGTTTTTTATATTAAATGTAATTAAGAACTTAAGTTCTTATTTGCTTTTGTCCTCTACTAATGCTTTTCCGTATGAAGGTGTTGTATATAAACAGACATAAGGATAATGAAATGGTAGGTAGGTTTTGTAAGAAAATGAAAATCTTAGAATTTCAGCATAAAGTCCATCATTTAATGTGAAATTGATTATTTTACATAGTAGGGGCACAACATAAAGTGTCAGAACAAAGGGAATCAGTCACCTGATCTATATTCTGTGGCCCCAGACTGTACAGGCAAGCCAGCTTTTAAAATTTATCATTTTTTTTCTGCTGATTTCCAGGAATGTTAGATAAATATGACAAGAAGTACCAGGAGTGGTATTTCTCAGTCTTATCTTCATCAGCAAGTAACTCTTCACAGGAGAACTTTTGAAAATGAAGAAAGCATAAACATCTGGGCTCTGCATCTTTTTAAAGAGAATATAAACTATTCACTTTGCTGAAGTCAAAGCTGACTTTTCTACCATCTTCACACTAATGCATTATACACCAATTTCTTTCTCAACTTCCTCATATCTGTGAATGTTTCCTGACCTTTCTGCCTTAGCTCCCCTCCCTATGGTAAAGCTTCACAGTTATTTCCAATGTCTGCACCATTTCTCTTTATTAGAACAGTGTCTCTGATTGCCTCCTACAGACTATGGTTTTTCTTTTATTTATTTATTTTTTGGGGGGAGGCCACACCTGCAGCAAATGGAATTTCACAGAGTAAGGGCCAAATCGGAGCTGCAGGTGCTGGCTTATGACAGAGCCACAGCCACAGCCACAGCAACTTGGGATCCAAGCCGTATCTATGACCTATACCACAGCTCATAGCAATGCCAGATCCCTAACTCACTGAGCGAGGCCAGGAATCAAACCTGCATCCTCAGGGATACTACTTGGTTTCGTTTCTGCTGTGCCAAAATGGGAACTCACAACAGACTATGGTTTTTCAATTTGATGTTTGACATGGTTACAGGACCCTGGAGTCACTACGTTCCTTTTTCCATTTCTCTGGTATGATCCTAGAACTACAGATTTTTGTTTGTTTGTTTGTTTTCAATTGATTATTTTATCTTCTTCTATTGGAGTATGATGAAAAAACCTGGCTAATGCATTTTATTAATCAACAGTCTATTACATATGGTTTCCACAGGAATTAAATATGTTAACATACATAAAGGTTTAGTTTATTGCCTAGTATGATATATTTTATAGTTAAATGCTTTTTCTGTACCTTAAAGTTTTGAAGTAAAATTTAAATTTCTCACACCACAATTTACAGTTTGATACCTACTTAAGGGAAATGAAAACTCTGTTCACATACTCAAATACATGCAAATATTCATAGTGTTGTTTATAATAACCCAAAGCTGGAAATATCTATATTTCCATCAACTGGTGAGTGATAAACAGATTGTGTGTACTGGTTGCATATTAGAACCTGTAAATTCCAGGTCCATTTGGAATCTTAGAATATGACCTTATTTGGAGATAAGGTATTTGTAGACATAGTTACTTAAACAAAATCATGCCAAATTAAGTTGGATCTTAATCCAATGATTGGTATTTTTATACTGAAAGAAAAGAGGAGACACAAAGGCAAAAAGGAAGAACCACTGCGGTGATGAAGACAAGACATTTCGAGTAAAGACTTTACAAGCCCTGGAACTCCAGGGACTTCTGGCAACTGCCAGAAGCCAGGACAAGGTAAGAAAGATTCTCCTCCAGAATCTTCAGAGATAGGGTGGTTCTTCCAACACTTCATTTTAAGATTCTTGCTTACAGAACTGTGAGAGAATAAATGTCTATTCTTTTAAGCCACCAAATTGTGATATTTTGTTACGTGGCTGTAGAAAACCAACACAATGTAGTATAATTAAACACCATTTAGACACAAAAAGAAATGCACAACTATCATGTAATAAAGAGTGGATGAATTTCAAAATGTTATGATGAGAGCAAGAAACAAGACATCAAAGATCACATATTGTATCTTTCCATTTATGTGAAAGATATGCTTTTAGAGGTAGATTAGTGGTTTCCTGGGGAAACAGATGAGAAGAATTTTCTTCAAATGAGAAAAAATAATCTCTTTGAGGTAATGCAAATAGTCAAACAAAATTGTTTTGATGATTGCACAACTCTGCAAACTTACTGATAGCTATTGAATTCTGTTAACACATGAGTGATTTTTATGGCATGTTTGCTTTACCTCAATAAAATTCTATTTCATATAAAGAAAAAAGATACTCTGAAGAAGGGTAATAAAAATAAAGTGAAAGAGCGTTGTAGCAGGTGACCATAAACAAGAGAAATGTGTTGAGAAACATTCTATAAATCTAGACTCTCTCCTTTTTCCTGAACATATTTTTTGTTGGTTTATGTTTTAAATCCTTAAAAATATATGTTTTATTTTTAAATCAATGAGTACATCATCAGACAGAAAATCAACTTTGAAACATCAGACCTAAATGACACATTAGATCAGATAAAACTAATAGATATATACAGACCATTTCATCTAGAAGCAGGAGAACACACATTCTTTTCAAATGCACATGAAACATTCTCCAGGATGTGACATGTTAGGTCACAAAACAAGTGTCAATAAATTCCAGAAGACTGAAATCATATTAAGCATCTTCTCCAACTACAAAGATATAAAACTAGAAATCAATGACAAGGGGGTTGGAAGAAAGATGGTGAAGTAGAAGAACCTTGTGCTCACCTCCTCTGACAAGTGCAAAATCACAATTAACTGTTGAACAGCTGTCAACAAAAAAGACTGTTTTTTGCCATGATGTATATGCTACATTCAAGGGTATAAAGAAGAAACCACAAGAAGATGGTAGGAGGGGCACACTCACAATATAACAAAATCCCAAACCCCTGGTGAGTGAGCCACAAACTGGATAATAATGATATGGCCGAAGTTCTCCCACAGGAGTGAAGGGTTCTGAGCCCTAAGTCAGGCCCCTCAGCCTGGGGATCTGGCTTTAGGGGAAAGATCACCCAAAGCATTTGGTTTTACCAGCAGAGCTTGATGGCAGGAGCTCCATAGGACTGGAGGTAAGTGGATACTCCACATCTGGAGGGCATATACAGGTACTTGCCTGTGCCAGAATGCCAGATAAAGGAGTCTGAGTTAGACCTACCTCTAACTGTTGGTCTTGGAGGGTCTCTTGGGGAGATTGGGGGCAGTGGTGGATCACTGTGTGAATGAAGGACACTGGTGGCAGTGGTACAAGGGGTACTCACTGATGTGACCTTTCCTGGAGGATGTCCATTTGGACCTACACAAGGAAACAAAAAACCTGTATTCTGAAAAGTATAAGATGATAATGAAAGATGTCAAAGATGACAGGAATTGATGCAAAGATATACCACATCCTTGGAGTAAAAGAATCAATATCATCAAAATGACTATGCTAATCAAGTCAATCTACAGATTCAATGCAATACTCATCATATTACCAATGACATTTTTCACAGAATTAGAACAAAAATATTTAATTTTGTAGAAAAACACAAAAGACCCTGAATAGCCTAAGCAATCCTGAGAAAGAAAAATGGAGACAGAGGAATCAGGCTCCCTGACTTCAGACTATGCTACAAAGTCATCAAAACAGTCAGTAATGACATGCAAACAGAAATATAGATTGATGGAACAGGATAGGAATCCCAGAAATAAACCCACACAACTATGGTCAATTATTCTATGACAAATGAGGCAAGAATATAAAATGGGGAAAAAGACAGTCTCTAAAAATTGGCAATGAGAAAACTGGACAACTACATGTAAAAGGATAAAATTAGAACATTCTTTAACACTATATACAAAAATAAATTCAAAATGGAGTAAAGAGCCACATATAAGACCAGAGGCAACAAAACTATTACAGGAAAACAAGGGTAGGATACTCTTTGATGTAAATTTCAGCAATATCTTTTTGGATCCACCTCTTAAAGTAATAGAGATAAAAATAAAAATAAGCAAATGGGACTTAATTAAACTTAAAAGTTTTGCACAACAAAGGAAATCATAAAAAACAAAAAGACAACCCATAGAATGGGAGAAAATATTAGCAAATGATGCAACCAACGAGGGATTAATCTCTAAGCTACATAGTTAGTACAGCTCAATATCAAAAACAAACAATCCAATGAAAAATGAACAGAAGATCTAAATAAGCATTTCTCCAAAGAGGACATGCAGGTGGTTAAAACACACATGATAATATGCTGAATAGCACTAACTATTAGAAAGATGAAAATCAAAACTACAATGAAGTATTACCAGAGCAGTCAGAATGGATACCAAATAATAAGTGCTGGACATGGTGTGAAGGAAACAGAACCCTTTTATACTGTTGGTGGGAATCTAAATTGGTACAGCCACTACAAAGAACAGCATGTATGTTACTTAAAATAAACTAAATATAGAATTATCATACGATTCTGCAATTCTACTCTTGGGTATATATTTAGAGACAACTATAATTAAAAAAGATGTATGCATCCCAACGTTCATTGAAATAGAAGTAAAACTGTCACTATTTGCAGATGATATGATACTCTATAGAGAAAACACATACTCACCAAAGGAATTATTAGAACTAATAAATAAGTTCCTTAAATTCATAGTATACCAAATCTACATACAGAAATCTGTGGCATTTGTATACACCAATAAAGAACTATCACAAACTAAGAAAATAATTCCATTTATAATTGCATCAAAATAATAAAATAACTAGGGATAAATTTCATCAAGGAGGTGAAAGGCCTATATTCTGAAAATTAAAAAGACACTGATGTAATCGAAGATGATACAAATAAATGGAAAGATATTGCTTATGATTGGAAAGATTAATATTGGGATATATTGGAATTTATCCATACTACTCAAAGCAATCTATAGATTCAATGCAATATTTATCAAAATTCCAATGGCATTTTTCATAGAAGTGAACAATTCCAAAATTTGAAGGAAATCACAAAAGACCCCAAATAGACAAAATAATCTTGAGAAGGAACAAAGCTGGCATTATTACCCTCCTTGATTTTAAACTATACTATTAAACTATAATAATCAACACTATATGGCACCAGCAGACTAGCAGACACATAGATCAATGCAACATAACTTAGAAGTAAAACTGGGCTTATATGGTCAATTAATTTTATGACAAAATCCAATAATACACAATAGGGAAAAGTCAGTCTCTTCAGTAAGTGGTGTTGGGAAAACTGGACAGCTACATGTAGGAGAATGAAAATGGGCCACTCTCTTATACAACATGAAAAAAAAAAAAACAAATGGATTAAACATTTAAATATAAGACTTGAAATCATAAAAGCCCTAGAGGAACATAGATGTGGTAACCTCATTGATATTGGTTTTGGAGTTGTTTTTGTGGTTCTAATTCTAAAGGCAAGGGCAACAAAAACAAAAATAATCAAATGGGACTACATCAAATCAAAAACAACAAAGAAAACTATCAACAAAGGAAAAGGCAACTTACTGAATGTGAGAATGTACTTCAAAATCATGTATTCAGTAAAAGGGTAACATACAAAATATATTAAAAAAAAATCTCATACAACTTAACAACAACCAAAAAAACTATTAAAAATGGGCAGAGGTCTGAATAGGCGTTTTATTCCAGAGAAAACATATGGATGGCCAAGAAACACATGAAAAGATACTCAAAATTACTAATTACTAGTGAACTGAAAATCAAACCACAATGAGATATCATCAAATACTTGTTAGAATGGCAGTTACTAAAACGATGATCAATAATAAATATTTGAAAGGATGTGGAGAAAAGGAATATCTTATACACAGTGGAATTTTAATCTGATTCAGTCACTTTGGAAAACAGTATGGAAAGTGTTCAAAAATTATGAATGTAACTACCATATGACCTAGCTATTCCACTGGTATTTATCCAAAGAAAAAAAAAAGAAACACTAACTTGAAAAGATACCTGAACCCCCATGTTCATTTCAGCTCTCTATATAACAGCCAAATATGGAAACAACTTACAGCCATGGATGGATGAATGGGTAACAAAGATGTGCTGTATTTGTTCAAGCGAATCCTATTCAGCCATGCAAAAGAATGAAATCCTGCCATTTGTGATGATATGAATGGAGCTTGGAAGTATTATGTTCAGTGAAATAAGTCAGGCAAAGGAAGACTAATACTGTATGGTTTCATGCATATGTGGAAAAATAAAACAAAACAAAACAAACTCAGAGAACATTCTGTTTATTATGTGCCTATTTGCTATAAAATCTGTAATATAACAAAATCTCTTTTATTTGAGGACACTGTTCTAAGTGGTATAAAAAAGAATTCATACCTCAGGTCAGCTCATAAACAGAGGGGGATTTCCTCCAGATTATTAATATAAATATAAAGCCTTATTTACATAAAATCCTAGTATCATTTACTTTTCAGGATTATTTGTATAATACTTTTTGTTATTCAAAAAACTTAATTTATTCTTGCTTATTTTTTACTACCCTCTTCCTCCAATATCATTTATAAGTTGGACTCAAATGCAAACTTCATTCTATGAAGTCATGCCCTTTCAATTATCTATTTTACATATTTTATATACAATAAATATGTTTATATTAGGTCAGCTCAGCAAAATCTTTCAGTTTTATAAGGATATATACTGGCCACATACATACTAAGTATGTATTAACACGATATATAATTACTGTGTCTGTCTTCCCTCCATCATTTCCTTTATATTTCTCAAACCACCTAGTCTAAGCAGAACAGAAAGTGAGATGCTATGATGGTAGCTGGGCGTGAAAGAAATCTAAATCTTGTCATAGTACCTATTCTTGCCAAGGAAATGCCACAGGAAAGGCCAACTGCTCTGTGTAATAAATACTTGATTGCTATACATTTCTTATAACATTAACAAGTTGAACTTTTAAAATATTTTTTAAGTTACATTCTATAATATCTAGTATTGAGTAAAGCTTAGGGAATATATGTTGCTAAGTGCCACATTTGTAGAAAAGCCAATTGATTTTTCTTTTAATTTAGGCATGATTTCTTATCACACAGTTGAACACATATCACTATGAGTGATGAGGTGGTGAGGGCAATTCTCCACATGATAGGAACACAATTAGAAGAAATTAGATGCAATAGGTGTTAAAAACATAGGAAGGCTCTCTTGTAATATCATTGTGAGAATGAAGTAAAAATTAGAGGTCATATTTTACATAACATTGATAAGTCTAAGGACATTACTCTACATCGATTATAATGGAGAAAGAAAAGTTAATAAAACTACTTGGAAGTGTGATTATAGTTCATAAAAGGGGAATCTGATATGTAGACAGCAACTGTGTCACTTTGCTGAGCAGGTCAAGGAATTGCACCTGCTTTTCCTACCTGGAGGAGAAAAGGGCACACAGCCAGCTAGTCACCTGGCACACAAGAATTTTATACACAACGCTCTATGTGTGTTCACAGATGAGCGAGAAAAAAGAAAGATTTGATGTTTCTAAGATTGTAATTTTGGGCTAATTTCATTAAAATATACTGTTTTATAACACAATATGACTTAGGGAATTTTTCCAAAAAAGGCTATAATAATCATTTGGAAAATCATTACATGATCTCTAAGATTTCTTCTGGTTTGAAAATCTATGACTTCATGTCTTTCAATTGTACAAGCTTCATTGTTCTATACTTATACGTATAATTTACATTATAAATATAAATTTTTTAAAAATTACCAAAATATCTGGTTTGAGAAAGTTCAATGTCAAATATGTCTTCAAAATTAAACATGGCCAAAAACACAAAAAGAGTTTCCCTACAGAAACAAAACAGACAAGAATAAAAACATAATAAAATAGTTTAAAATGGGACATTTCATTAGAAACTGTCAGAGACAATGAACTGATAAATTTGCATAACTAATTAAATAAGCACATATGTTGTAGTTCATACAAAGTAATAATTCACTTATATACATTTAAACAAAGTAAATTTAATTTGCATATAATTAAATCATTCGAGTTGATTATATTTTGATAATATACTTCCTTTTAAATGCTTACAAATTATCATATGATAAGACTCTTTTGTAACCTCCTTCACAAATCTGTGATCTTGCATTTATTTCAAATTTTGCAAGCTGCAATTTAGAAAATGGTTAAGAAGCAGTAATGCAAGACTTAAGTAAATTGATTCCAAAGACTGAATTAGTTCTGTTTAAGGCTCTTATCATTATTCACTGTGTTCTATAGCCTATATTTTCTGCATTTCATTTTCTTTACTTTTTTTTTCTTCTTATTTTGGTCTTTCCTTGGAATAAATAAGAAAAAGTCTTTAAAACAAAATCAACAATGCATCTATTATTGATTCATCTGGTCATTATTCTCCCTCTCTCCATCCCTGGCAATTATAATACAGTGTGTTATTTACGTTTAGGAGCAAACCAGTAATAAGCATCGTATATTTTAGTTTCATTGTTAAGAACTCGAATATTAAATGGCAAAGGCAGATACAGCATGGATTTTACAAGTATGGTTTTCAATTTCTTTCATATGCTTTCTTTTTACACTTGCAAAATGGGATAAATGCAGCCATAGGTGTTTTGACAGCTATTAAATGTGAATATATGCAATTATATGCCAGTTTACTACTACTATTTGTGGATGTAAGATGAGATTTGCATAATTTGTACTGAAATACTTTAAATTCTGTTAGTTACAAACCTGGTTTTATGATGCATACTAAAACATTCAAATTGAAAATTCCATTGTGTGTGTGTGTGTGTGTGTGTGGTGTGTGTTTGTGTGTGTATTTTTATATGTATATTTGAAAGCACATTTTTATACATCTCATATAATTGCAAATCTGTGAGAAGCACATAATGTTAGTTTGGAAATAAATTTGAAGGCCATGGCTCTTTCATTATCTTTAGCTTTTAGTCTTTTGTAAAAATACTTATGGAAGAAACATACTGTAGGCTTCTTAGAATACGTATATTTATGAGAAAACACATGTTCTTACTAAATTGGTATTCCATTATCTTGAGTTAGTCACAGAGACCAGGAGCAATAATTCAGCGTCTGTTATGATAGAAGATGCATGTGGCTCAGAATGATATATGCATCAAAATATAGCCTAAACTAAGCCCAAATTCAACAAAATATATTAGATTTCAAATAGCCTATACTTTAATGGTGTTCTTACAACCTGCCTTCCCCCATGAGGTTGATCACAAACCATATGAGAAATGTAGGTAATATAAGACAATCATAAAAAGAAGAGGAGAGGTTTAAAATGGAGAATCAATTAGGACAGTAAAAACTGTATAATATAAATAAAATATAAACAAACAATGGGCCAAGGTTTACTACAATCATGCTTTTAATGTCATTGATAATTACAATGTTCTATTTACAGGTAACTTTGAGAAAAAAATTAATTTTTCACCTTGAGATGAGCAATTGGTTTGTTTATATTTTGCTGTCATCGTGTATTATCAATCTACTTAATTCTTTATTTCATTTTAATTTCCATAGTTTGAGTGAAATATATGATACACTGTTCATTTGGATTGGATTTATATTATACAGTATGGTAAATCAACTATAATTCAATAATTTTTTAAAATGGTCTGTGTATGCTTCCAGAAATATTCTATGCATATACGACAGCGTTTTTTTTCTTTTCTTTTCTTTCTTTCTTTCTTTTTTTTTTTTTTTTTTGCTTTTCAAGGCTGCTCTTCTGGCATATGGAAGTTTGCAGGCTAGGGATCAAATTGGAGCTCTAGCTGCCACCTGCACCACAGCCCACCTACACCACAGCCACAAAAACGCAGGATTCTTAACCCATTGAATGAGGCCAGGGATAGAGTCCACACTGGGAAATCCTCTTTGTTTTTTTCTTTTTTTCTTTCTAATGGCCACACCTACAGCATGTGGAAGTTTCCAGGCTAGGGGTCAAATAAGAACTGCACCTGCAGGCCTATGCCACAGACACAGCAACACTGGATCCCAGATGCATCTGTGGCCTATGCTGAAGTCTGTGGCCACACAGGACACCTAACCCACTGAGTGAGGCCAGGTATTGAACCTACATCCTCAGAGACAAAGTCAGGTCCTTAACTCACTAAGCCAAACGGGAACTCCAAGACAGTATGTTTATAATTTCTTTATTACACAAATAATAGCATATTCCACACTTTTTTTTAATCCTTTTTTTTTCCCCTTTTTAGGGCCACACCTGCGGCATATGAAAGTTCCCAGGCTAGGGGTCTAATCGGAGCTGTTGCTGCCAGCCTATGACAGAGCCACAGCAACTCCAGATCCGAGCCACATCTGTGACCTACCTACATCACAGCTCACGGCAATGCCAGATTCTTAACCCAATGAGCGAGGCCAGAGATCGAACACGCAACCTCCTGGTTCCTAGTAGGATTCATTTCCACTGTGCCAAGACAAGAACTCCTCCACACTCTTTTTTACTTAATTCTGTCATCAAAAAATATGTCTTGTAAATTCCTCTGTAATATATGAAAGGACTATCACTTTTGTTTAATAACCTTATAATTTAGATAACTAATCCTTTAGAAAAGTCTAGTTAATTGATTTAATCTTCTGCTACTATATGTAATGATGCAATAAATAGCCATATATATGCATTGTTTTGAATAGTTGCATATATATTTGTGTTTGTATACAAACACACATACATACACTCACACATGTAAAATTGTCCCCCACAGTAACTGTATCCATTTATTTTTCAATCAAGAATGTATGAAAATATTAACCCCCATGCTTCCAACATGTATGTTATCAACATTCAGAAATTTTGATCATCTGAGAGATTTAAAAACTAACCGCTTTTTTCTTATTCTAAATGACACTAAATTTTATTTGAATTTCTTGGTTTATGAACTACATTTCCCTCATCAAATTTCTTTGGATTATTCATCTTAATTATTATTTTTTCCTTTTTTTCAACTAGTTGAAAATCAATCTTTTATTATAAGTTGCAAGTTTTCACAAGTTTTATATTTGCTTCTTCAATTTGTATTTGAAGCTTTTCATTCTGAAAATTTTATAATTTTGATTCCTTTGAAGTTACCATCCTTTGCTTTGTATTTTTTGTGTGTCTGTGTCTGCAATTAATAATGCACATTTGAAAGTCTTCTCCATCCTAATAATAGTATAATTTGTATAAGTTTATATCACTCCCTTTTTTGACATTTATATCTTTGATAAATCTGGCAATAACTTTGGGAAAATGTAGGCGGTGTGGATCAAATTATTTTCCCAGGAAGACACTAATCAGTTATTAACACTATTTTTAAAATTTTCCATTTACACCTCATGGATATGAAATGCTACTTTTCATATATCTGCATTTTCTTATACATTCCTTTCTTTATTCATTTTTCATTTAATGATAGCACCATGCTGCTTTAATTACCCACCAGGGGGCAGATATCAGATGCAAGAAGAATTATTTCAATAGCATTATGTGATATTTATTACCTAACAGGTATCATTCCTACATTATCTATTACTACTATATTTTTGCCATATTTTTTCTTATTATTACTTTGCATTTTATTTATTTATAAACTTTAAAATAAACTAGTGTATCTCCCCTCTAAGCTGGAAAAAAGTATAGCACTTTTCTTTTTTTTTTGATTTCTTAATGTATAGACTAATTTAAAAGTATTTCACATATTTTTGTAGGTTTTTATCTTTTTCCAACAGTATGGTAGACCCTTTTGTTTAGATATTCATTCTATTCCACAGAGACACATTTTAAAATCTCTTTATACTTCTATTAACATGTCTTGGGTTTATTAGATACAACACTTATTTATTATTATTTATTTTAACATTTTTTCTATTATTAAAAACACATTGTAGTAGGCAGAATTCTAAGATAACTTCTACTTGTAAAACCCTTTCTACATTTTTGTGGAAGCTGTGAATTTTATGAGATACCATTACCATGATCACTTTATATTATTTTCCTAAAAGGGATTATCCTGGGTAGACCTGACTTATCAGATGAGCCCTTTAAAGGCAGAGTTTCTTCTAGCTGGTCACAGAGCAGAAAGTCAGATTTTCAAAGCACCAGGAGAATTTGACATTCTGTTTCCTGCTTTAAGATGAACAGGGTCATCAGGTAATGTCCTGAAAGTCACTTCTAAGGACTAAAAATTGACCCTGGCCTATAGCCAGCAAAACCACAGAGACTTCAATGAGACAAGTTCAAGGAACAGAATTCACTAACAACAGGCATGAACTTGAACAAGGATCCTCAGCTTCCAGTAAGAAGGCAGCAAGCTGATAGTTTGATTTCAGTCTGAGCAGAGAACTCAGTCATGCTGTGCCAGACTGATAAACAGAGCTGTGTGCTAATAAATAAGTGATGTTATAAGCCAAGCACTTTATGTTAATTTGCTATGCTTCAATAGAACACTAATGCAGGCATGTCCACCTATTTTATCTTCTAACAGGTTGTTACCAGTTACTCATTTTCATACTTTATTTTTGTGCCAAATCATTTCATTTAACCATTTCATAATTAGCTCCCAAATTGTCTCTGTTCTTTAGTTTTCCAGGCATATCATCTGCAAATAGGAACGAGTTTATCTTTTCTTTTCCATTTAAAATAATTTTCCCTTGTTCAATATTTTTGAGTGTTATTACAAAATAAGATTACCTTATAAAAGTAATTGCAAACATTCCTGTGGTAGACATTGTTGTCACCCCATCTATGTTTAGTTTTTTTTTTTACTGGGACTACCCAAACTTTCTGCTTGAGAGCTATTTTCTGCTGCAGAAATAGGTTTAGTCATTGCACAGAGCATGGCATAAATGTTGAGGGAGATTACTACCTTCAATCTCAGTCATAAGCAATTACCTCAAATTTAGTGGCTTAATCAAATACAAATGCATTTTCTTACATTCCTGTGGGGAGAGTTCTGACAGTCTCACTGGACTAAAAAGCAATGTGTTGGCAATATTGTGTTCCTTTGTGGAGACTAGAGGAAAATCTCTTTCCTTCCTTTCCAGCTGGTGAAGGCTGCTTACATCATTAGCTTATGTTCTTTGCTCCATATTCAAAGCTCACAACAGCAGATCACTCTGACCTGACTCTCCTCTACTTAATTTTAAAGTTTCTAGTGATTGCACTGGACCTAGCTGGATAATTCTGGATCATCTTCTTATTTTCAGACCCAGTGATTAACAATTTAAATTACATAGACAATGTTAATTCCCCTTTGCCATTTAAATGAAAATATTCACAGATTTGAGGATTTGGACATCTTTGGTGGAGAGGGGAAGGTGACTATTCCACCTAGAAGAAGAGTCTATCCCAGTTTTCTCATCCCTTGGTTGGTTCAGCTCCAAGATCTGATTTTCACTGTCTTCACCTGTTACAAGAGGAGACTGAACCCCACTTGAGGTTGTTCATATATTCTGTAGTCTCAAAATCTGTGTTTAAAATCCTTTGGAGTTCCCATCGTGTCTCAGTAGTAACGAAACAAACTAGCATCCAAGAGGATGTGGGTTCTATCCCTGGCATCCCTCAGTGGGTTAAGGGATCTGGTGTTGCTGTGAGCTGTTGTGTAAGTCGGACGTGTCTCAGATCTGGCATTGCTGTGGCTGTGGTGTATGCTGGCAGCTAGAGCTCAGATTTGACCCCTAGCCTGGGAACCTTCATATGGCACAGATGCAGCCCTAAAAAAATAAGATAAATAAAATAAAATCCTTTATTTCCCTTATATTGAGATGAAGGGCTTACATAAAACAATTAGTAGCATAAGTGTCTTTGGACATGGACTCTTATAATGGAATTCAAGAGTTAGATTACTCACTGGTCAGATGGTTAAGAAGAAATCCATCACTGGTTGTAACCAGGGTGATGATTATCCCTAATATACATAAACATCACCAATTATTAAGATTTTAACCTGAAGACAAAAAAAAAAAAAAAAAAAAAAACGAGCACAAAGGAATTCCCATCATGGTGCAGCAGAAACAAATCTGACTAGGAACCATGAGGTTTCAGGTTCGATTCCTGGCCTCACTCAGTGGGTTAAGAATCCGGCTTTTCTGTGAGCTGTGCTGTAGGTTGCAGATTCGGCTCGGATCCCGCGTTGCTGTGGCTGTGGCATAGGCTGGCGGCTACAGCTCCAATTAGACCCCTAGCCTGGGAACCTCCATAGGCCACAGGTGCGGCCCTAGAAAATACAAAATAAAAAAAATAAAAAAAAATAAAGATTTTCACCTGAGAATGAGGTAGAAAGGGATGTATTATTTCATGCAGTAGATTGGGAACTTGAAAGTTAAGAGAGTAACAGTAATGATAAGGATTGAGAGGTTGTTTAACAGCTGTTAATGGCCATAAAAACTTTGAAGAAAATAAATTTTTTTCTTTTTATATAATGATTTTTTTTGTCTTTTGTCTTTTTAGGGCCGCACCTGTGGCCTATGGAGGTTCCCAGGCTAGGGGTCTAATCGTAGCTGTTGCTGCTGGCTATGAACTGCATCTGTGACCTACACCATAGCTCATGGCAATGCAGGATCCTTAACCCACTGAGTGAGGCCAGGGATCGAACCGGCAACCTCATGGTTCCTAGTTGGATTCGTTTCTGCTGAGCCATGTTGGGAACTCCCTATATAATGATTTTTATTTTTTCCATTACAGCTGGTTTACCGTGTTCTGCCAATTTTCTACTGTACAGCATGGTCACCCAGTTACACATACATCTATACATTCTTTTTTCTCACATTATCATCTTCCAATAAAGTTTGAGGTCACCGGACTATTGATCCATGGCACAATGTGAAAGCCAAAAGGCTATCATTGCACTTTTTAAAGAGACACTCATCTCCTGCAGGCAAGTTCAAACTATGATGGTGATCAGGCCCAGGGTTAGATGGAAAAAGGAGTGGAATTATAAAGGAAGCTAAAGTTAAAGATCTGGCTCTTGTGCTAAACTATTAGGAAAAGAAGGGAACTCAGAGAACTAGCGTTGGTATTTGTGGGGAAGTGCTTGAGAAACTTGAATTCACGAATCTTCTAAATATTGTGGGTTGGCAGAAATGTCTCCTTTTCTCTTGCTGGAGGAACTCATCCTTTCATGGCCTGGAGACCAGGAAAACCTCCCAGCTGAGAAAGATGCTTTGCATGATTACGCTTAGCCTTTCTAAGATTGTCCACTGTTTCCCTTCACTGTTTCTACATCAACAGCAAGAGTGAAACCTCAGCCTCACTGAGCCCTAAAGGACTTTCCCTTCAATGAGAAGGAAAGTTTTCACCAAGGAGCTGAAGAGTATGGTTAACATACACTGGCAGCAACTGCAAGATAATGCCTTGGTGGATCATGGTGGGCTGGGCCAGAAAGAAAGGAGACAAGAATGTAAGGGGAAGTTTATCAACATGGGGGAATTATCTCCAGGCTCAAAATTGAGCATATTGGCAAGGATGTCTGAAGTTATAATATGCATCTGGAACAGCTCTTTGAAGCATGGAAATAAGGATGGCTTATAGTAAATGAATTAAAGCTGTCGTAACTGTCTTGGCAAAGCACAGATTTTCAACCCGAATGGATCTGAAATGTGAGCATGTTGGAGTGAATTTGTTATCCGAGACCTGAGAAACTTATGGCTGAGAATGACTCTTGGAATGATCCAGAAAGCCTGCCTGCACACAAAGCTAGCGAACATACTAGTGAAGGTGATGAAGGCATATCTGAGAAACTGAGTGATGGCCCTTTCTGTGGGCACAGATTTATGGTAAGATATGCAGCTTTGATTTATCTATCCAATGCTAGTGGGGGTGTCAGGATTCCAAATAGCAGAAGTCGGTGTCAACCTGTAACCACCAGGTGCAAGATGAATGGCAATCCTCATGGCCTCACCGACGGTGGAAAGAAACCAGGTTATTTCTTCCTAGAAGCAAAATATATGGGCAGTCAACTAAGTTGTTGATTGACATAAATAACCAGGAAAAAACCAAGAGTGAATGAATGTGAAGCAAGAGAAAGCTGATGTTAAATGTCACAACATACAATCACAACCCATTGAACATTTTCCAGACTTGAGCCATTTCTCAGCCTAAAGCCCAATGATTAAACCGGAAGCCAGGTTCACTTGTTGAAGGACAAACTGTCACAGCAAGTATGTAAAATGACTCTTCTTCTCTCAGAAGGACCTGGGCCCATTTGTGAGAGTAGCTATCCTTTGGGAAAGGAAAATATGCATAACTTTCATGGACTGTTGGAAGCAAGATACCAGTTGACATTATTAATTGTCATTGTTAACACAGATATTATTAATCAGAGGGCAAACATAACACAATACTCTTTCCCTATAAAGCCCAGGCGACAGAGTCAAAGTCCACACTATCTCCTCGTAGGTCCAATGATCCATTGAAGAATTCTTTATCCCCACATTTGATTCTATCATGGAATAGATAGACAGCACAGAAGCCTCACTTGACTTCTCTGACCCATGAAGTAAAATCCATTTTAAGAAAAACAACCAAGTAACAATTTCTGAAAATGTTCCTTTTCCTTCACCCCACACTGGGACAGAATAGTAACTCAGAAACAGTATCTTATTCCAGTTGAAATAGTAAAGATCAGTGCCATGTTCAAAAAGTTAAAAGATGTGAGAATGGTAATCACTATCACATCAACATTTAATTTATAGCTTTGAGATCTACAGAAACCAAAGGAATCACAAGCGGATATCATGCTCCTAATTTCAGCCAAGTGATAGTCCCAGTCCTTGCTGTGGTCCAAAGTTAGTATCTTTATTTTCTTAAATAAAAATGATGAACTCACATTCTTAAATCAGCTAACAATCTAATAACTGCATTCTTTTTTAATTTCTGTGAAGAGATAATCAAAAAGTATTTGCCTGAGAGACATAGCAATGTGCATTCACAGCACTCCCTCTGTTAAGCTTGCTCTCCCGCTCTACCACAATATAAATTTGGGTAGTGGCAACACAGACCTTATGGCCAAAAGTATATAATTTTGCCCTTTTCAAAGAATTTTTTTTTTTGTCTTTTTAGCCCCACACTCGTGGCATATGGAAGTTCCCAGGCTAGGGGTCAAAGGCCTGCTGCTGTTGGCCTTGGCTTAGCAGCACCAGATCCAAGGTGTGTCTGTGACCTACACCACAGCTCATGGCAATACTGGATCCTTAACCCAGTGAGTGAGGATCAAACCTATGTCCTTATGGATACTAGTCGGGTTCATTAACTGCTGAGCTGCAATGAAACCTATCCAAAGAAAGTTTTTTTTTTCCTCTTTTCTAGCACATGCTGGAATATCATTTCTAATGTAATAAAAAATGATTTCATGTTACATGTCCTAGAACTAAAAAGAACATGGAGCTCTCAGAGTCTCTTTGTCTTTTGAGGGTAATATATAAATCACCTAGTCACACTATTTCGACCCATTTATTGGGTGAATTATAAAGCAGCAAACTTGAAATGGGCCTGAGCAAGAGTGTTCAGTGGGACATTCAGACTAATGTTTGAATGAGAGCAATTTAGTCCCTATGACCCTGAAGAGGTTAGAACAGAAAAGGAATATAAGGATAGTGTGTGGTGTATCTGGCCAGCCTTAATTAGGAGCCTTGTAGGGGATAAATGTACCCCAGGGTGTGATTCAAACTCATGCTGCTATAGCCAGGAATCATCCATCACTTGAAAATCAGATCTGATTGGGAGTTACTGGGCTCTAGTAGGCACTCTCTCTGACCTTCACACATCATTTGGCGTGTCCAGAGTTGAGTGTTTTGAGTTATATATTGTAAGATGCACCATTTCAAAAGTTTGAGTATGAACAGCAACCATCTCTCATAAAGGGAAAATGTACACTCCAGTTAGGGAGCATGCAGGTGCAGAGGAATAATTAACTTTCAAAGAAGCCCAGACCTCCAGACGTGTGCCTATTGCTTAATGCCTCTATTCTAGCCAGTTGCTATGGCCTTGGGGGGAGTCTCCTGCACCAGAGGAGAAAGACCTGAGAGTGTGTCTAAATAGATTTCCATGCACTGAAAATGCACTGTTGCTCCACAAAAACTTCACGTCGTGGAGACCCCCAAAAGCAGAATCCCAGACTTTTCAGCTGGTCATCAACCTGGTATGGAGTGAGAAGTGGTCCAAGGGGAGAAGTAGAATATACACTTTGCCTCCTGAATAGCAGTACGGTGTCTGCTTGGATTGTCAGGGTCCTGAAGAAAGAGGTCTAGAAGGATGGACTTGATGGACCCACAGAAATCAGGACAAAATGTGTATGTCTTCCTGTCTTTCATTAGTGCCTATCAGGCATGAACTTTGAGCTATGAAAGTAGCTAAATCATCTGGCATTCTGGGAATACAGGCTAGGCCCACCATGTCTGACTAGGGTACAAAGGATGAGTATATGTCTGACTAGGGCAGAAAGGATGACTAGGGTGCAAAGGATGAGCATTTGCTAGGGTTGCATTGGCATCAAGTTGATATTATTGGGTGTCTCCTGTCCTGAAGAGAGTGGTAATTTATCTTTTCTAGGGCTGAATTTAGGTTTGTCTTCTTATCGTGGTGGCAGAACTTTGTGAAACTTTTACAGTATCTGATTTACTGACATAGTAGGTTACATAAGAACACTTTGGATAAAGACACTACTGCTTAACAAAGCAAATGCAACCATTGGCATATGTCTTTAGTATCCATTTTTTTCCATTTAAAGAGATCATTTTTCTGTTAGTAGTTTATCTGGGAGGAGGCATCCTGAAATAGCATTCTAATGGACTCTTAAAGGTGCAGCTAAGGCTTGGTGACACTGCACGATTGGGTAGACTTTATGTACACAAACACACACAGGCACATGCACACACACATATGTACACATATATAGAACTAATGGTCATTATGTTGTTATATATTTCTTGATTCCTCTAACTAAAATACCTTGGTCCAGAAAAAATTGTAAAGGTATGTTGCGAGACATGTTTTTATAATATTTTCTTAGCCTCTTTGCTGAAAACTCCATCTCGTCCTTCCTTACTTTGTCCCTTCTTCCTGCTTGAGAAACAGTCAGGGTGATGGTAAATGACTTAAGCTTATGAACAAAGACCTAAAGGCATGCCATTTGCTGAAGCACAGTGAGGATTCTCTGAAATGCTATGCATAGATAGCTAACTCAAATGCTAATGTTCTTAAATGCCTAAAGTTTAGAGTAAAAGTTTAACCATCTACCAGTTAACTGACTTTTAAAATAATAAAAGAACTTCTAAAATAACAACAACAAAAAAAACCTATATCCTGAAACTACAACCCCCTTTTCACTTGACTTAATCCTCAACAGCAAAATAAAAGCAGTGTGGTTTCTTGAGGCAGGGCTCTTGGTCCCTGAGACCTTGAGTCCCCCAGTTCCCACCTTTACTTAAGATAAATGTCTCTGTGTCTTGTTTTATGTTAACTTTTTTTCCCTTAAGTTCCATAGCACCCGTTCTTCAGTCCCATCCTGCTGAGCTGGTCTTGGCAAAGGTAGAATTATGTATGGACCCTCCAACCTTTAATTACAGTGGTGGTCTACTTGGAAATTTGCCCTAGAAAAATTTTCCTTAATTAGAGGTTCTGGTTCATATGTGAAAGATGCTGCAACTAAACAATAGCAATGGCATATACATCAAGAGTAGGGCAGAAGGTGGAGAAAGATGTGATAGAATTATTCATTCCTAGCAGAGGTGAGTATTTTAACACAGAAGTTGTTAGGAATTGCTGGAGTATGTTGGTAATCAAACATAACAACAAGGTAAATAGTTTATTATGGTTTTTGAACTCTCTACATGCCCAGACTTATTGTCTGAACCTATGAAAGAACACCACCATCTTTGATATATCTCTGGTCAATAGAGAAGTTTCCATTAAGCCGGAAGCTATAACTGTCACCAAATAGTCTTGCAATCTTTATGCCTCAAGAACAGCAAGCAGTGACACAAGTTCCTATAGAGGGAGTAAAAATTAACTGAGATTTTCATAAGGAGATGGGGTTGATTCTTCACAGTGGGAGCAGAAAGCATTACATCTAAAGCTCCAGGCACTCAGTGAGTAGATGTTTCCTCTTGTATCTTGCTCAGAATGAATCATCAATAGACAAACACAGCAACCATGTCTCCACAATTGTGCAGCAGTCAGAAGCGAAATTCTTCAGGGATAAAAATCTGAGTTCCTATATGAAAAGAACAACCCATGCTAGACTAAGTGCTGCCTGGGAGTGAGGGGAAATCTAGGATGAGTAGTTGAGGAGGGAGACTGTGGTTATAAATTCCAGTTTGGGAACCAACTAGAGCAATTATGTCTGTGGGTACAGCTTTTACTTCTAATTCTCCTTTGGTAATTTTTTTTTTAAATTAAGAAATTCTGATTGGCTACTGCCTGGAAAAAATAATGACAGAACAGAGAGTATTGTGGGGGTTTGAGTGGATATGAGAGGTGCAAAGAATGGAATGTAAAAGACAACAGAAATAAACACCCACATATATGCTATTCTTAATGAAATTGTCTGAGAGTTTATAGGAACTACTCACCTTGCTACAGGAGACTGCTTCAGTCATAAATGGCCAAAAATAAAATCACCAGAGTTGAGATGCTTAAGAAAAGCCCCCACAAATGTCAGATGAGAATATATAAATATCCCAAACTCCTCACTGTGATAGGCAGATTAACCTCCCATGCCAACGCCAATATTTTCACATCCTAATCCTTGAAAACTGAATATATTGTTACATAGCAGAGAGAAATTGCAAATGAAATTAAGGTTGCTAATTAGTTGACCTTAAAGGGATTATTCCAGATTAGTGAGGTGGGCCAGGGTAATGGCAAGGAGAGAGGCAGAGGAATGAGTGTCAAAGTGATGTGATGGAAGAAAGACCAAACACTGTTGCTGCCTTGAGGATGGAAGGATACAGCTAAAGAATGAGGAAGGCTTCAGAAGCAGGAAGAGGCAAGGAACATCCATAATCTTGTTATTCCTAAGAAAACTTTTAACCACATGTACAGAAGGTAATCTGCAAAATAGGTCGAGATTCTAGAAGAGTTATTTTTTTGATTTCCAGCTCATACCTGGTCATGAAGTACAGTATATATGAAAAATGTCCCAGAGAGTAGATTCAGAATAAATGAAAGAAAGTGCCCTGAGAGATATGGCAGTAATCACGGCATTGTTTCAAATTTCTTTTTGTCTTCCCAAATGGGTCTGTTCACTTCAGTCATTGTGTTCATTTTCCTACAGAATGAATAGGGTGTATTGCTGGGGGAGAATTGGTTACACCTGCTATTTATTCATTGGCTATTGTGTCCAGGTGTCTATTATTACATCTACCTATATCACCATCATCATCTTCTTCTCACCCATCTTACTTTTGTTTTCTAGAAAATCCCTGAAATAGGCCATTTTCTATTTTCATTGAGATTTAGGCTAATTGGGGTGTCATTACATTTACATTTATAATTTTAGTTTTTTTCTGTAATAGTGATGATTATGTCAATATGACAAAGAAAAGGTTTGGAGAGAGAATGGGACAGTAAAGAATGGGACAGTAAAGTTGACAAATACTTATCAAATGATAAGTTTAGAAATACATTACCCCTAGATTAAGATTCCATAGAAGGACAAAGATTTTTTTGATATCATCTAGATGAATTTTGTATTTTTGAAAAAAAATATGCAATAGAGAGGTTTGTTCAACATTAATTTTTTCTATTTAATATACTTATAGGTTTTGTCACTTTAGGCAATAATGATTAAATTGAATTTTCCTTTATGTCATGTGAACATGTTTTACATTAGTTTTCCTAATAACTAAAACTTTTCTTTTGGACAATTGAAAAACAATAACAAACCCAATAAATGATAAGTTTAAAACTCTGGAAGTTAAATGAATCATTCTATAATATATACTGTCATATAAAATGTATTTCTATAAATTCTATATGTTATATGTAAAATACAATGAAATAGTTAATGTTATATATTTCCACAGTATCAGCTGTTGAAGCCTCCAGGAGGCATAAAAATGAGGTTTTGTAAATGATCCATTTATTTATCAAGATTATAAATGTTACTTTTTGCTACTGCTTTAAAAAGAAAAAATGTTTCATTTTATTATGTTGCTCAATTAATTCACTCTGAGTTAAAAAAAAAAAAAACTCACAGAAAATATACCATTGCATCACAGCATTGTTCTAAATTTGAAATAAATCTCAGAAAATAATCGGAGTGGTCTTGACACAATAATGGATAGCTTTATTGTTCCCAGCGTTTGCAAACTGGGGTATAGAGCTTAGGCAATAACTGCCTAAGGAGGTGAAAGGGAAGAGGGTGTTTAAAGGCACAAACCACAAAAACCACAAATGGGAAACCGACTGCAAATCCTGGCTGATTGCCTTTACCAGCACTTTTCTTTAAGGGTTTTCTGAGCAGGAATCTTGGCAGACAAAATTTCCCATTGCTTCAGTTAGTGGCTTTTCTGAGACAATAGAGTATATGATTGAACTTCAAGTCTGTCTTTACTGGCCCAAAATATACAAACTCAACAGCAAAAAAAAAAAAAAAAATCAACAACCCAATTGAAAATGGGCAGAAGACCTGAATAGACATTCCTCCAAAGAAGATATACAGATGGCCAACAAGCACATGAAAAAAATGCTCAACATCACTAATTATTAGAGAAATGTAAATCAAAACTACAATGAGGTACCACTTCATACTGGTCAGATTGGCCATTATTAACAAGTCAACAAATAACAAATACTGAAGAGGGTGTGAAGAAAGGGGTACCCTCCTTCACTGTTGGTGGGAATGTAAATTGGTAAAACCACTATGGAAAATAGTATGAGGGCATTTCAGAAAACTAAATATAGAACTACCATATGACCCAGAAAACCCCCTTCTGGGCATATATCTGGATTAACTTTCATTGAAAAAGATACATGTACCCCTATGATCATTGCAGCACTGTTCACAATAGCTAAGACATGGAAACAACCTAAATGCCCATAGACAGATGAGTGGCAAATATACACAATGAATACTACTCAGCTATAAAAAAAGAATAAAATAATGCTATTTGCAGCAACATGGATGGAATTAGTGTCTCTAACACTAAGTGAAGTAAGTAAAAAAGAGAAAGACAAATACCATATGATATCATTTATATCTGGAATGTAATATATGGCATGAATGAATCTATCTACAGAAAAAAACAAACACATGGACATGGAGAGCAGACATGTGGCTGCCAAGGACGAGGAGGTGGGAGTGTCATGGACTGGGAGTTTGAGGTTATTAGATGCAAACTATTGCATTTGGTGTGGATGAGCAATGTGCCTGCTGTATAACACGGGCAACTATATTTGATCACTTCTGATGGAACACGATGGAGTATGTGAGAAAAAGGATATATATAAATATATATATGACTGTATCACTTTGCTATATGGCAGAAATTGAAAGAATATTGTAATTAACTATAATAAAAAATTTTAAAAACCTGTTCAGGTGTTGCTTCCACACCTTGAAAATTATAAGTGACACTACTATGAACACTGGAATCATGCATTTTCTTGAATTAGTGCCTGTTTTGTTTTTTCCATATATATACCTATTAGTGGAATTGATGGTTCATATGGTAGTTCTGTTTTTAGTTTTATAACAAACCTCCACAGTGTTTTCCATAGTGGCAGAACCAATTTACGTTCCCACCAATAGTGTTCAAGGATTCGCATTTCTCCACATCCTTACTAACCTTTTTTTATTTTTGTTCTTTTTGGTGATAACCATTCTGACATGTACAAGGTGATATCTTATTGTGGTTTTGATTTGCGTTTCCCTCATGATTACTGATGTTGAGCAGCTTTTTATATGCTGTTAGCTATCTGCATTTCCTCTTTGGGAAAATGTCTATTCATTTCTTCTGCTTGTTTTTTTTTAATTCCATTTTTTTTTATGTTGAGTTGTATGAGCTATTTATAAATGGATATTAATCCATTACTGGTCATACCAGTTGCAAATATTTTCTCCTATTCAGTAGATTGTCTTTTCATTTTGTTGTTTTCCTTTACCGTGCAAAAGCTTTGCATAAATCACAATATTTTCTTGGTTCTGTCTCCTATAATAGAAGAAATAAAAGCAAAATAAGGAAGTCAGACATCACTTATTTTAACTCCATTCCTTTTAAATTTATCAAGATTCATATAATGACATGAGAATACATCTTGGCATATACTAAATGCTCAATAAATGTGTGTAAATGTGAACACCACCTTCACTACCTTATTTCTTTGGTTCGAGTAGCCATGTGTACACAGAATATATCATGTCATGCCAATCCTCCCTAAACAAACATGCCCCACAAGATTCTCCAAGGTATCCAGAAGAAAGGGTAATACTACCTCATTTTGGAGAAGGGTCACTGTTTTCATTTTCTTTCTTCCCCATCACAACATTTGTTTCTGCTAATCAATATTATTCCCAGGATCTTCAGATTTATTTTCCCCTTTATCTAATATGCTAATCTCTTTACCCATAATATATTCTTGAATTCATGGACTTTTTATGATTAATCATAAAATTCATAATTGAGTTACAATTAATGGCTCGTGATAACTAACACAATCAATAGCCATGAGGGCATTGGTTTGATCCTTGGCTTTATCTTTCCTTCAATTCTGAATGATAACTTGCTTGGAGTACTCTTATCTGTATTTTTTTTTTCTTTCAGTACTTTGAATATATCATGCCAATCCCTTCTGGCCTGTACATTTCCTCCTGAAAAATCAGCTGATAATCTTATGGGGTTACCTTGAACATAGGTAGTTATTTTTCCCTTATTGCTTTTAAGATTATCATTTTATCTTTAATTTTGATATTTTAATAATGGGGCTTGGTGTGTGTTTCTTTAGATTCATTTTCTTTGCAACTCTATGATCCAAGAGTGGATGTCTGTTTCCTTAACCAGGTTAGGAAGGTTTTCAGCCATTAACTTTTCAAATGGGTTTTATTTTCCTTTCTCTATCTCATCTTCTTCTGGGACTCCTTATAATGAAAATGTTAGTACATTTGATATTGTTCCAGAGGTCCTTTAATTCATGCTCATGTTTTAAATTTTCTTTTCCTTTTTCCTTTCCTAATTGGGTTATTTCCTCTAAACTATCTCTCAGATTACTGATCCATTATTCTGCATCCTCTAATCTGCTGCTGGTTCCCTATATATGTTTTTTTTTTAATTTTATTTACTGTATTCTTCAATTCTGATTGACTCTTTTTTTCATATTTTATCTGAATTGAAGTTCTCACTGATTCGTCCCTTCTCTTGTTGTCAGTAAGCATTTTTATGACTCTTGGAATTCTTTAATAAATTGCTTATCTCTATTTTGTTTAGTTCTTGTTCTGTGTTTCTGTATTGTTCTTTCATTTGGAAGCTATTCCTTTGTATCCTCATTTTGCCTACCTCTCTGTTTGTTTCTGTGTATTAGTTGTATCAGCTATGTCTCCTGATCTTGAAAGACTAGCCTTATGTAGAAGGTGTCCTACGGGTCCCAGTGACATAGTCTCCCCTAGTGACTAGAGCCAGGTGTCCACGTCTGGGGCCAATTTGTGGGCTCTGCATGCCCTCTTGCTATGGCTTGACATTGACAAATGCCACTATGGTGGTGAGTGAGTCTGGCTCCCAGCCTGGCTGACTGGGAGCTCAGCCCTAACTGCTTCAGATGTTCTGTGGACAAGGCTGCTTCTTGGCCCTCTGTGAGAACTGGCTGTGACTGTTGTGGGTGCACTGGTGGGCAGTGCTAGCCCCCAGCATGACTGATGTTGAGGCCTGACCACGACTACTATGGGCATACTGTGTATAGTATTTGCCCCCTCAGAGTGGGAACAGCTTTGGAGAGTCCCAAGTGCCCATTGGGACTGCCAACTGGATATTCATAACTGACTTTAGATGTAAACAGAATGATATATATTTTCTGCCTAAAAAAAAAATGTTACTGACCATAAAATCAGAGCATGCAGCAGCTTGTTGAAATGAACACAAAATGAAGAATTATAGCATAATGGCTTCTCTTATGATGTAGCTGGTTAAGAATCCAGTATTGTCACTGAAGTGGGTTTGTTGCTGTAGTATAGGTTTGATACCTAGCCCAGGAACTTCCACATCCCATCACGAAAAGAAAGATTGATTTTCTTCCTTCCTAACTGGTTTTGGGTTTTGAAATTATATTGTGTCTCTTTTAAAATTTGATTGGTTTGGAAAAAAGATGGTAAGCTATATTATGGGTGTCTAGATGCTGGAATTAGATCCTTTTGGAACTGTCTTTGCAATTCCTAAGTGAATCACCTTGGACAATTTATTTAATTTTTCTATGCCTCAGTTTTCTCTCCTGTAGAATTTATATATTTGCACATCATTTATATGATTTTTTAAAAATTACATATTGTTTATAAAAGACAACATAAAGCCCAGAATATATAAGCTATTGTTGCAACTCTGGAGTGAAGTGTTAGCCAGAAGAAAATATCTCTTATTTCACAGTCTATCAATAATTTCCAGAAAGATAGTTGGCCTGACATTCTCTGCAGCTCTGAAATAGTCATTCAAACATATGTTATATAATATATATATTTCATATAACATACTGTATAATTATACATTTCTGTGCTATATTACATTGTTAAATCAGATATAAATCTAATTGTATTAATCCTGATTTGAAAAAATGAATAGGTTCAGCTTACTAATATTTCCCATGTAATAATGGGTCAATCTATACATGAACTTAAGTTTTCTCTGCATTTTTGTAGATACTCATCCTAAGAACTATTTACCTGACTTCAGATTGTTAGTGAAAAAAAAGTCACTGCACCATTTAAATTGCTCTTCAAACCACAATCCAAAATTGATTAAAAGTACAAAGCAGAATACAAAGAAAGGAAATATTTCGTTCATATGTCAGAAAAGTATACATAAAAATCATCTAGTGTCTCTGAGTAGAAAATTTATGTCATGTGTGGTGTGCATGTGTGTTCATGTGTGTGAGTGCATGTGTCTTTTTTCAAGATATTGTTACTTGAAATATAAAACAGATTTAGCTCTATATAAATAAGTGGAGCAGTTGTAAAGCACTAGATAAACAGAGATAAAAATTCACATTGCTTTTTGGGTCACTATCTCAATTAGAATTTTCTTGAATTTTTAAGTCAATAAAATCTTTGTTTAAATTAAATATTGTAGAAGGCATAAATATAAAATTGGACAAATTCAGGCTGTGAAGATTTAAGGTAGGAGAGGTGTGGTGGGGATGCTGTCCTCTTGTCACCCTTTCTCTTTTTATTCCCTAGAAAACAAGTCAGCAAACAGGAAACATGAGCTTAACTCATGTTACATTAAGAAAGCAGCATGCTGCTAAATACATGTGAAAGTCACAGTAAAAAAAAAAAGAATATAATACTTAGTTATTTTGTCCTGAATTTCTGTTTGATATATGTTTATAATGGTTCTTAAGAGGTTTCCCCCTTTATTATTGTAAGTCTTAGATGACTATTTAAATCTTTTCAATATTTTTTTAGAAACATACACACACAACCAGGAATACGTTTCTCAAGCTTAAGCTCTGTCCAATTTCTGTCTTAGATTTTTGAGGTTATGTTGGATTACCTGAGTTGAGAATGCCGGATAAGGGGAAAATTTTCAGGGCCATTATTCTGCCTTAAAGATAAGGCAATAGATCTCACCATGCATTCCTAAAAACCTAATTACTCTCTTCCTCCATGTATTGAAAATCTCTGAGCAAGGATGCATTTTTCTTATTTCATTTGGATGTCTCGGTAATTCTTTGTTTAGTTTTTAATTACTTGGCCAAATTCCCTCTGCGTATTTGCAGTCAGCTTTACTTTGTTCACTTTTAAGGCCTAAACTTATCCTGTCTCAAAATAAATGACAAAATTTGACTAGTCTCTTAAGTATATTCTAGTACCAACATTTTATGCTTCTAAGTTTCTATATTTCTTTATTTATTAAAGAACAAAATACATATGAGCATAAATGATGAGATATTTTCCTGATGGCTAAATTATTGTTTTCTTTATAAAATGATGTTGCTCATTTTTTTTCTTTTGGGGTAGATGATAGAATTGACTATGTTCTTAAAGAACAAACACATTACTGCATTAACATACATTGTTATTAACTATTCATGGGCCCTTGTCTATGCAATATAAGATTGCCAACCAACACAGGAGCCAGGAAGGGAAAGACTGGCAAACCTTTGTTCCTTTCCAAAACACCTATAAGACATTCCAACCATACCAAAAGTCCTTGCATATTGGTCCTATCTATTTTTTTTGTCTTTTTTGTTTGTTTGTTTTATGTTTAGTCTTTTTTGGGCCACACCCACAGAATATGGAAGTTCCCAGGCTGGTGTCAAATCAGAGCTGTAGCTGCCAGCCTACATAGCCACAATAGTGTGGGATCCAAGTCATGTCTGTGACTTATGCCACAGCTCATGGCAATGCCAGATCCTTAACCCACTGAGTGAGCCTCATGGGTGCTAATTGGGTTTGTTCTGCTGAGTCACGATGGGAACTCCTGGTCTCTAAAATATTCATGAGCATATTTTGTCCATGCCATAGTTGTGGATAGGACCAAGTATCAAGGAAATTTTGGTGTGAAAAACTGTCTTATAGATGTTTTGGGAAGAATCAAATTTCAAGGACATTTTGCTGTGGACCTAAAGTTTCCATGGAGATTTTATACAGGATAAAATATCCTGCAAGTGAGGAAAATCCTTCTGCTTTTTGTTATTTACATATTTATTGCCACATTCACTTTTATATGCTAATGAATAAAAAAAATTAAATCTATACTCTATGATGCACTCTTCAGTGTTTAATGTATATTCCCATTTTGGGATAATGGAGTTAACTTAAACCCAACTAATACAAACTAGACACAGTTCCTTTTCCTTACAAATTAGTACTCTTCTATGTTTACCGTCTTAGAAGAATAAACTGAGTAAATAAGGAGGCAGACACTCAATTCCAGCTATTAGTATTCAAAATTTAGTTTTGATATATGATAACTATCTGTCTGTTAACTAGTTACTTATTTTCTTTTTGCTCCAATTATCTTATCCATAAACAGTGAAAATGACAAGGTCTATTGCAAAGAAGTTTTGAATTTTTTGTTTCCTGTGAGGAGTAAATAAGTTAATTAACATAATGTACTTGGGCTATTTATAGGACTTTGTGAGCATTCAGTAAATATAAAGCATTATTGTCAGCCCATTTTTCCTAGTGGATTCAAGATGTACTTTCTACCTGACAGATATGCAAAGAAATTACAGCTTATTATTTTTTGCAATTAATCTTATCTTCTCACATATCATCCTTTCAGTTCCCCATCCAGGTAACTGTAGGGAAAATGAAAGTATATAAATGTTTGTTGCTTTTTTACTCAAAATATTAATTAATAATTTCCTATCATTTTCTGATTCCAAATAGACTCACTCAAGAAGCTCAGTGTCCTATAAATTATTAGATGTTGATTTTACCCCTTTTTCCTTCTCTCCTAATTCCAAAAATGGCAAGTGAATATATTAGGTATTTATTCTGGTGGCAAGGGAGATAGGAAGATGGTATAGAACTTTGTACCTTGTTGATGGTACAGAATTTTGCGCTATCCTCTGCTAAGAAGTGTGTTGTGTGTGATCACCTTTGAAATGCTAACTGCTCAGGTACAAATGGTTCCATCTGGTTTGGGGGGAATGCTACACTGATGGCAGGAGACCATTATCTCTTTCTTAGTCCTAGTACCTCCACTTGTTGAAGCTTCTTTTTTCTATTCCATATACTTACACATCCACACCACCTTTATATATTCCCAGAAAGGCAACTCAGATCTACCAGATCCCCTTCACCTTATACCCTGGGCATAGGAAACCTTAATTCATAGTGTGCTGGTGTTTGCCTGATAAAAGATTTTTGGCACAGCCAACACTCATATTCCTCTAGAGGCTTTGCAATCACATTTAGCTCTGGATGATGAAGCAAGTCTCTAGTCTCAGTATATTTTTTCTCCATTTCTAAAATTAACTGTTTCCTAGTTTGAGTCCTAAAGTAGAAAAAAAAGAAGTTAGTTGTTGTTGGTGATTAAACTGACATCTTTAATATTTATAATGTCTTTACTTCCTCTTTACTCCTTTGCCATATCTATTTTCCTTTTTGGAAGGTACTTCCCTATGTTATCTGTTTCTCTTGTCCAGGGTTGTTAAGACTTAGAACATATATTTAATGGTGAAATGTCTAACTTACATGTAAGGACATATCTAATTATATCATTTACCTAACTACAGTTATCCTTAATATGCAAGATACCCAGGAAATAGCATTCACTACTCATCTCTTTTTACCCATCAGCTACAATATTCTGTTTATTCTGTATCACATATATCTCTGGTGTCTATTTTTTTCATCCTGTCATAATTTTCATTGCCTATCACAAGGATGAAATAGGTAGATTACAGCAATCATGATATCGTCATCAATCTGCTTCACTTCTAAGGTATCTGTTTACTAAATAATGTATCTACTAGCTCGTGTAACTACTTATCATGGATAGCAAGGAAAACCAACACAAATGTTAATAAATTCCAGGCTAGTAACATAAAGGAGTAATGAGAGTCATGTAATAGAGTGAGAAATGCTTACTTTACTTTAACCATGTAAGCCTCATTCAGCTTCACTGCAAAATTTTAGGAAAATATTATTGTTAGATCTGATTTTTCAAGACATGATTGGCATTTTTATTTTTATGAAAATTTCCCAGTATTTAACTCTTTGCAACTAGTTCAGAAATTGTTAAACATATTTTGTAAAGAAATAACATATCTTTAGTTAAAATTCAGCTCAAGGATCAGTTGTCAAAATCCAATATACAGAAAAAGAGGCATTAATTCCCCCAACATGGCCTCAATCTCCATTTACAAAACCTCTTGTATCATTTCCCAACATATATATTCAACACTGCAGTTAAACCGAATCATTCCCTGTTCACATATTTATTTGTATACTTGTGTTTTTACATGTTAATCTCTTTGTTCGTATTGCCTTTCTCCCTGCAGAATGTCCTTTAATGTATTAAAATTCAAGTACAAAGATTATTTCCTAGGACCATTTTAACCAACTCTTTGTCTGTGTTCTTGAGTTGATTTTCTATAAAACTTTATTACATAACAGGATTTATTTGAAGAGCATTTGAATGCCAACCTCACTCAGCTATCAATACTTCAGGTTAGGGATTGGCTATATTCATCTTTATTTCCCAGCTTTCAAATAACAGTCAACAAAAGAAAGATACTCACCATTAGAGAGAACCAGTTCCCTGCAATGCTGGAGAATTCAGTAGTCTTAGAAATGTTTCTGCCTTTGCCAGCCTTAGAGCAAAACTTAACATGTAGTAAGCTGCTTCTGCTGACCCAAGGCCCTCAACCCCACCCGCACCACATAGCATCAGTCTACAAGTTCTAGTGATTTTTCACAATAATATCTACCTCATTTTCTTTTCCCTTTGCCAACACCAGAGTTTAGTTCCTAAGTCATTTTCTTTATTCCAGTCTGCCCCAGCCTCTAATCTCCTCTACAGTGTTACTAGGTTGCTTCTCCACTTAATAGTCATTGGGGTTTATCTTGGCCTTAAGAGCACCTCCAATGGGATCTTAACTCATTTCCTTGGTTCAAGGCTGCAGTACAAAATTGTATAAATTAGGCTCTACAAAAATTATCTGGCTAAAGAGGAACTAGAGGGAGTAAAATTTCATATAGCAGTTACATCACTTGAGAAGAAGAATCTTTTCTAATTAGTCTATGCAAAGGGAATACTTACATCTGATAATTTGGGAATGGGTGCTAATGGTAATCTATCCATGTGTAAGGGCAAAATTATTAAATTTGCACAATGGTATAGCATGTATTAGCCAAGGGATATGTTATGATGCATTCCTAGCCTTTTCCTCAAGTATTTGCCCCTCCTCATTTTTTATTGAGTTATAATTTAATGGATGTAATGGCACAAATATTTAGTGACAATTTAAATTGAGTTTGGATTTCTGTTTCAACAACACTTCAGTCAAGCTATGCAACATATCCATCGACTCAGAAATTTCCCTTGCACTCTCTCTAATAAATTCCTGTCTTCCACATAAAGTCATTATTTTGACTTCTGTCACCTCAGATAACTTCCACCTGTTATTATTTGTCATAAAACATTACATAACATGTATACTTTAAGTCCAATCTCTTTCATTCAGCATAATATTTTTGAGATTCACCCTTGTGTCTATATTTATTAGTAGTTCATTCCTTTGTACTACTGTGTAGTATTGAGAGAATGAATACATCAGAATTTTCTTACTTATTCTCCTGTTGAAAAGCATTAGTGTTGTTTCTAGTTTGGGGCTCTTGGGAATCAAGCTGCTATAAGCTTCTTTATTAAGCTTTTGTAGACATATATTTCTACTCCTTTTGTGTAAAAATCTAGGAATAGAAGAGCCGGAGTATAGAGTAGGCATGTGTTTTACTGTATAAGAATCTGCCAAACAATTTTCTCAAGCGATTGAACCATTCGACATTCCACCTACAATGTATCAGAGTTCAAGTTCTCCACAGGATTTCCCACATTTGATGTGGTCAGTCTCTAATTTCGCACACTTACTTTGCATGTATGGTTTTAATAGTCATTTGTCTGATGATTATGGTTACCATATATAGATAAGTCTTTGGTAAATCTTCTATAAATTGTCTGTGAAAATATTTTTCCATTTTCAAAAACTGTATTTTTCTATTTTTGATTTGTTAGAGATATTTATGTATGCTGGATATATATTATTATGGAAAAACTCAGTCCTCCTGTGTGTCTCCTGTACTCTCGCTATGACTGCATTTATAACACCAGATGTGCGGATTTTTTCCAATACCAAGCCATTATCTGACACCAGACAGGTGTCCTGCAATTCAACTCAATTCTGATACCTTCATCCTGGAGATGGCATCATATTCCACAATTCAGGGCTCAGCCCTACCCCTCACTGCAGATGCCAGCCACATGTCCCGACCATCACCTATGCTTATGACCAAACAGCTGTAGGTCCAAGGGTCCAATGACCCCCTCTTTGGGTTTGACTAATCTGCTAGAGTGGCTCATAAAACTTTGAGAAATATGTACTTACTAGATTACTAATTTATTATAAGATCATGTAACTCAGGAAAATGCTCTATGTTGACAGGGTGAGGAGCTCTTTGATTTCTGGATGCATGCATTTCTCCTTATATCTCTTCTTCTTCACCAACCTGGAAGCTCTCTGAACCCCATCTTTAGAAGGTTTATCAATGCTTTATTACACAGGCCTGGTTGATTAAATCATTGGCCATTTGTGATTGAACATGATTCTCTAGCCCCTCTCCTCTCCAGAGAGGTTGGCGTTGAGACTAAAACTTTCAACCCTCTAATCATTTGATTTGTTCCCTGGCAGACCTCCATCCTTAGGTGCTTTCCAAAAGTCACCTCATTGTCGTTGCAAGTCACCTCTATTGCTCTAACCATTTAGGAATTTCCAAAGGCTTAGCAGTTCTATGCTACAAATGAGGACAAAGACCAATTACATATTTCTTATTACGAATGTTATATATCCAAGTTCTCCATCAGATATGCATGCTACAATTTCTCCCACTCTGTGACTTGCTTGGTTTTACTTAGTAATTTTGATGACCAGAAGTTTTTAATTATAAAGAAGTAAATTTTGAAATATGTGTTTTACGTTTACTGCTCTTTGTCCAAAAAATCTTGGCTTATCCCAAGGTTGGAAAATTACTTTCTTAGGTACCATACTAGAATCTTTATAGTTTCAAGTTTATGTTGAGCTTGATGATTCATCCTGAATAAATTTTGTGTTTAGCATGAGGTAGAAGTAAATGTATGTGTTATATATTTTTACACTTTTTCTTCAAATTTTTATTGTGTTGATTTCAATTTTGTTGTTGTTCTTGTTGTAGTATATTCTTATAAAAAAAAATCCTTTGTTTTAAATGTATGAAGCTACATTGCTCATTTTGTTTTGTTCCATTGACCTGTATTTATATGTTTCTGACAATAAAACATTGCCAAATTTATTGTAGAATTTAGACTTACAACAAGTTTGCTCATCCCTTGCAATTATATTAGGCATTTACATTTTATTCAAATTTGTTCTCCTTTATTATTGTATTGGGGATTTTACTTTGTTAAAATTTTATATAAACTTTTATCAAAAAAAAAAGAAAGAAGAAAAAACAACCTTTTGGGATATGATTGGGATTGTGTTGAGTATATATATAGGTCGGATTTGAGAGGGCTAACAGTCAAATTTGACTTCATAGACTTATTCATGTACATGGTATATCTCTCTTTTTTTTAGGTCTTCCTTGATTTCTATCAGTAATGTTCAATGATCTACATATAGTTTTCAGTGTAGAGGTCTATAACATATTTGATATATTTATTCATAATTTTATTTTGTTTTTGACTCCGAGTAAGTAGAATTATTTTGAATTGAAATTTTAATTGTTGTTTGCTTATAGATATACAATTTTTATCATTCTTACTGTTTTTTCATTATTGTTGCTGATATGTATATTTTGATCTTATGTGATATCTAGATATACTATTATATTTTGTAAATTTTTTGTTAAGTTTGTGGAATTTTATGTATAATCTTATTAGCTGTGAATAGATACAGTTAAAATATTCCTGCTGTGCATTTTAAATGTGTTTATTTTTGCTATCACATTCTGATTGGATCCTACTACAATGTGAAATAGAAGTGCTAACAAACATCTTTTTTTTCTCCCTTATAAGAGAGGAAGCATTCTATCTATATTTTACCATTAAGAAAAATGTTAGTTTTAGCTTAGTTTTTTTTTCAAATAAATTTTCTTTATCTGTTTGAGGATATACATTTGTTTGTAGTTTGCTGATAATTTCATATTGATTGGGTGGTAAATTTTACATTTTCTGTAGCTTTTGGAAGCATCACATAATTTTTCTGTTTTATTGGTTAACATAAGTTACATTGTTTCTCAATGCCAAGACAAATTTCATTCCAGAAATAAACTCACTTGGTCATAATATGTAAATCTTTATATATTGCTGGTTTTTGCAATGTTATTAAGGACTTTGATCTCTTTATTTATAAGGGGTATTGACCTATAATTTATTTCTTCTAGTGTTCTGGTCAACTTCATATTTGTATTATATTGACCTTTTCAAATAATCTGGGAATAATTCCCTTCTCTGTTATTCAAAGATTTTCCATAAAATCAGTCATATTTTTTTCCATAGATACCTAGAAGACAACAAGTGAAACAGCTTGGAACTGGAATTTTCCTCAAGAGGAGTCATTATTTATCTTTGGTTTATTGTTTGTTTGTTTGCTTTTAATTTACAAATAAAATTAATTTTGGAAATATGGCTATTTCAATTTCTTCTCGATAGTTTCAATGTTTGCTTTCAAGGAAACTGCCTATTTCATTTAAGTTGTTAAATATATTGGCATAAAATTGTTTTGAATTTTCTTTTTTTATCTTTGCTTTGCGTGTAGTTTTCATAGTAAGATTCCTTTTTTTAATTCCTCATGTTGAAAATGGTTTCCCTTTATTTCTTGAGTCTTATAGTCTTATAAGGATTTTATGAATTTTATTAATCTTTTTAAAGAACTGTCTTTTTGCTTTATTATTTTTTCATTATTGTTTCCTATTATATTTCATTGATTTCAGAATTTGTTTTCTTCCTTTTGATGTCTCTGGATGAAATTTGCTCTTTTTTTCCTAATTTCTTAGGGTAGACAATTTATATCACTAATGCTATTTTATTCCTAATATAAGAATTGCATTTATAGCTATTTTTTCTCCTTTGAACACTAGTTTACCACATCCTATGGTTTTGATTCACTGTATTTAATTTCCTGTTCAGTTTGATATAATTTATGTTTTTCTTTGTGATTTTCCTTCTTCAGTCTATGCTCTGTATAAAAGTATGTGGTTAATTTTCCAATATTTGTGGATTTTCCAGATAGTTTTTTTTTTTTTTAGGGCTGCACATGCAACATATGGAAGTTCTTATCTAGGGGTCAAATTGGGGCTATAGCTGTCGGGCTTCACCACAGCCAAAACAATGCAGGATCTGAGCCGCATCTGAGACCTTTACACAGCTCACTGCAATGCCAGATTCTCAATCCACTGAGTGAGGCCAGGAATCAAACCCACCTCTACATGGATACTAGTTGTGTTCATTACTGCTGAACCACAACCAGAACTCCTCCAGATATTGTGATTGGTTTCTAATTTAATTCTGTTTTTCCTCAGAGAATATACGCTGTATCAATCTTGTAAAATTTTTTCAGAATGACGTAATGGCCTATCAAAAAACTTCATTTCTCTGAGAATGCATCTCAGTCATTTAAATTTCTATTATTTCAGATTTTTACATTGAGGATAATCTTTTTCCCATGACTCTACATTTACATATTATGATATGTTTCTCTTTCTATCTGAATAATATTTCTTGTCTTGAAGTCTGATATTAATATAATCACACTGGAATTCTTGTGCTTACTGTTAAAGAATTTTATAATTGGAAACAGCTTGCAAAAGTGCCTGGCATAGAGTCAGTAATACATAAGTAAGGAATAAACCCATAATTTCAAATGATCACTTTTGTTACATATATATATATATCCTTTTTACATGCTCTTCTCCCTCACAACTCTATTCCCCTTGTATAAAGTGCCTTCCCCTACCTCTTCTTTTACCTGAGTCTTACTCATTTTTCTATAATACTTCCTCTTCCTGTGACATTTCATAAAAAGTGGGCTTTCCCTTCTTTGAGCTCCTGTATCCCCTAACTCTCACTCAAATGACCAATACTGTCATTTGTTGCCTTATGATATAATTTAGGATTTATATTTCTTTTTGCTATTCATTAGGATCATGTGAATGGCTCAGACTATTGTAATCTGCTTCACAATTTTTCCTTTACCAACTTGGAACAATGTTGATGAAATAAGATGAATGCAGAATCAGGACAACAGATGTTATGACACTTTCCACAAGTAGTGGCCCATTACTCATTATTCCATACAGTGGAATTATTCCATACTGATTATTCCATACTTATTCCATAGAGTGTTGATGATGATTGATGAAGATGATGATGATATTGATCTAGACATCATGATGTACTATGTGCCAAGCACTTTCTAAGTTCTTCATATGCATACAAATTCTTTATTCCTTATAATAGCCCTAATAGTCATTTGCCTTCATTTGCATTTTTCCCAGGAGGAAGTTGAGAGTGACATATGAAATAGGGTGCCCCCAAGCTCCCTGCTCTTAAAAGTCAAGTAGGTTTTGAACCAGAGCAGATTAAGCTCCAGAGCAAACATGTACATGTAGGATCCATCTTTTCTTTGATTTGTCACAAATATGGCAGCAACCTCTCCAACCTCCACATCTTTAGAAGTGAGACTTATATAAGGGTTCTGATTTGTCTTTTACCAATGCCTTCACTGTCTAATGTGACAAAGTGTTAGCCTGTTTTAACTGTTAGAAGCACACTTCCCTTAAATAAAAAGAATAGAAAAATAACCAATGTGCATTCTATTTATTCATTAAAATTCTACTCTGCAAGCTATCTACTCATTACCCCAATTACTAATAAACTTTGCTGTCTTCATATATATCATAAAATGGATAATGGATATATTCCCCTTAATAATATTGCTGTAGTTTAAATTCCTATTTAATGACATGAATAGGAGCAGAATTCTGTGCATAAAATAGTAAAATGTCAGATTATGGCTCAACAAAGAACTGAGTTATTATATGAAGGAAAATTAATGAGTCATCCAAAATAGCATATAGAATTTTTTTTCACATTTGTTTTCTACTTCAATGATATCTTCCAACTCCAAGAAAAAAACTAGTACAGCCTATATCTCTCAGCATATTTTCCCACTAGATTTCTCACAAAAGATATTTTAACACATTACTATTTAGAGATAATATTTTATGATTTGACATGATAAAGACTCTTCCATTAAGTTTTAAAATGAACTGTTAATAAGCTAACCATATAAAAGTGTAAGTTTCCTATTCTCTATTCTTTAACAACAAAATGTCTTACAGGTTTATAATATAAAAATCTCTTACAAAACAGCTCCCTTAAAATGACAATCTAACATATTACAAGTGAGAGTTACTGTACTTCAAAAAATAAAAACAAAATGCTCACAAATCCCAAATTCTCTATCCTAGGGCACACTTCATTCTGTTCATGTCTTAAGTGGAACATTCAATGCATATCTGCAAAATAAATCCAAGGCACTTGATCTAAGTGCAGACATTTTTTGGAAAGCATTATAAAATCATGGAAAACCTTTTGCTGTTAGGTCACCTATAATGAAAGTGCAACTGAAAATTTTTGTGAAATTTTATATTGTGAAGCCTAACTAATGCTATGTGGGAACATTTCCCTAGAAGCCTCCTTTCCCTTCTGTGTTCCTCTTTCCTCCAAGAAAAGTTCAGAGCACCTCAGGAACTCAGAAATAAGATAGTTTTATAAATCACTGATATGTTTTATTTCTAAATTTTAAGACTAACTAAACATTTGTAAGTGCATTAGTACCCATGAAATCATAGGTTGTACAGAAGTACATTTCTGTTTTAATGTTCTGATCATGAATATCTTCTTTCTTAGAAATCTCTGATGTGATACCAGAAAAATAAATGTACTTTTAGTTACTATTTTTAGTGTAATTACCTGTCATTTGGGGGGTAGGAAAGGTTAATAATTACCAAGGTGCATTTGAAAGCTGATAAATATGTGTGTATTTAGAGTCATAAAAAGTATTCAATCAAATTAACTGCCAGATATATTTTGTGTATTTTATATGAATATATATCTGTCAGACATATCTGCCAGGCATTTATAAATTATTTTTAAATACTTTGGGAAAATAACCTTTAATTTTTATTTGAACAGAGTCACAGCACATATATATCAGTGAATTTTTCTCTGTGTTGTTTTATTTTATAAATCTGGGTTTCATTTGTTATGCCAAACAACAAATGGATAGAGATAAAAATGGAAAAGGGGATGCTTTCTTCCTCAAACTAACAAGATTCAAACTCTTAGGAAAATAGCAAATATAATTCTCAAAATTCAAGCTTAGTCAATACATCTGTGCCGCTAAGGAAGTGCATTTTATAGTGATCCTGAAAATGTTGATACAATGAAGACATAATAAAAACTGTAATATTTTATTTAAAATATTCTGTTTTTTTTCTCATTTCTAAAAAAATAGTGTATGTAATTTATTTTAACCACTTTGCCAAAGTAGTAAACACATTTTGAAACCTACTAGGAAAAATTTTATTTTTATCCCAATTTATGTATCTTTATTTCTATTATTTATGTTGAAATTAAGATGGTTTATGTTTTATATATATATAATTCACTCTAGTTTTTATTTATTAAAAAAAGTCATTTCAGCCAGAGGGTGGGGAATGGCAACAATGGGGGGAAGCTAAACAACCATAGCTGCTTGCATCTTTACACCTCTGTGAACAGAAGCAGCAATCACAGCATGAATCTCTATTTAAAGACATAATCCTTCTTCTCACTCTGACTCCTGCATGTTGATTGCAGGTATTCCACTCCAAGAACTTGTGCAAGTCTGCCTGCCATGGGGCTAAGGTGTGCTGGATGGGTGACTGACACGAGGATAGGAACAGAAATTGGCTGAAATTAGCTACAATTTTCTATCCAAGATTTCCCCTGGAACTCAAAAGCCTTCAATACCTTTGGAGCTCCAGTATAGCTACTACAGACACATTCTGTAAGAGAAATTGTCTAGGTAGAGACACAGATTCCCAGTGCTCTGACACCACTATCTTCCCAAAGCTCTCACCATCTAATGATTTCAACTGGCATTTTACCAAGCATTGGTGCACCATAGCCTAGCTAGGTTGAAACATGAACTTAATCATCCTAGACCCCAACCATGAAAATCTTAAGATAATCTGGTGACTATTTTCTCAGCAGTTCTGAAGGAGATTTGCATATGTTGCACAGTCTGCACTCCTATAATTTATCTATACAAGGACAGTGGAAATAGGGATTTTCTAGAAACTAGGTAATCACCTATGAAAGACCAGCTGGAATTATATAAAATTATACTCATGAGTATCATCTGAAGTGATCATGGAATCTTAACATAGTTTCTGGGTGGACTGGATGACCAAAGAAACAATAACAAGTGATAGAGGAAGCCAAACAAAAAGACATCACTGATTGATCCAGGAACAAGTCCCTTAAAAGGGAATGTCAGATTTACATTTCTGTCTAACCCAAAGAATAAGCAATACCTTTATGATTGAGAACTTCTCTGTTCCTCTCTTTTCTCTTCTCCCTTGCTCTATCCCAGAAGAATCAGATACTTTGAGAAGCCAAATGAGGGGGAAAGGGTGAAAGTGATTCAGTAAGGAAGGAAACTAGACAGACCAGAGATATTTTCTAAAATGTTTTTGCCTGAAATGAGTTCCAGTTGTATAAAGAAGGAGTAGCTATAGTCGTATGAGGTTGTAACCTTGGATAATATAATTGTGACTGGGGTCTCAGGACATAATCAGATCCATATCTATCAGAGTTATCATAAACCATTTGTACCAATCAGAAGTGACCAGAGAAGGATCATGAGTCTTCAACTGAAGGAGGAGGAAGAACCTGCTCCACATTAGGCACTTGAAAGTTAGGTTAGGAGAGGGGGAAAAAATCCTCTTTACATGCTATGAATTGTTTGCTGAACAAATGATACCATTTAATGAGAATATTTTAAAAATCAGAGTCTATGTTGCCATATTATATAATTAAAAACTGTTCAAAATAACTGATATCAAGAACAGAAGAGACATTAAACAATAAATTGATCAAAAATTTAAAAATACTGCATTTATGATCACTTATACACAAATCTTGCTCATTTATGACTGTGTAAAATACTTTTAATATTTAAATCTTTTAAATGTTCACTTCTGTTGACTTAATTATATACCATATCTAAGTGTTTACTAATTCCTATATTCATTTTCCCTTCAGTTTGTAGAATAAAATTTGATATTTTAAGTGGGATAATCATGTACTTCTTTACCTTTAGATGAGTGGGACCATTCGACTTGTAAGAATGTTAAAAAATTCATATCAGAAATATCTTGGTAAATTTTATATAGCATTTTACTGATATGATTATTTTATGTACTTATAATGTGCATTTTTAGCATGAATTTTAATGTTCTACCGACAAACAAAAATGAAAAGAGAGAAGAAAAATAGAATAGAATTTGGTCATAAAATACTACTATAAACATGAGTATTTGTAGAGACCCTATAGACATATTGCTTGCTTTGGAAGAACATTATTGCATATTGTCTTCACTACCTCATATTATAGTAGTTAATTCTGTGTGATAGTCCATATCCAGACATCACTGGGCATAAAGATTTGTTTATATATTTGCAAAGAAGGAACATTGACTATTTGAAGATAATATGTATAAGTTTGAAAGAGTTTGGGAAGTGTCAATCCTTTTGAAGTTTGTCCTCAAATTCATCTTCTAGAATCTCATATGTCCTATCAGGATGTGACTACACTATCGTGCTGTTAAGATAAATGATTCCTATCAGATTCAATGAATTCTTACCTACCATCCATCTTGATTCCACCTTCAGTGTGCGATGCATTCAACAAACTTAAAATTGGTCAAAGTTACTAAATAGGAGTTCCCGTCGTGGCGCAGTGGTTAACGAATCCGACTAGGAACCATGAGGTTGCGGGTTCGGTCCCTGCCCTTGCTCAGTGGGTTAACGATCCGGCATTGTCGTGAGCTGTGGTGTAGGTTGCAGACGCGGCTCGGATCCCGAGTTGCTGTGGCTCTGGCGTAGGCCAGCGGCTACAGCTCCGATTCGACCCCTAGACTGGGAACCTCTATATGCCGCAGGAGCGGCCCAAGAAATAGCAACAACAACAACAACAACAACAAAAAAGACAAAAAAAGTTACTAAATAAATTGTCATTGGAGATGAATGCTGGAGTGGATAATCTGATTCTGACAAGGCGAAATAAAGTGCCTCAGATTGCTGACAAAAGGGCACTATCCACATAAAATTCTCTAGGTGTTAGATTGTTGGAAGAGTATCATCAACTGAAAATATAATTTTGATCTTAAGGTTGTTTCTATTACCTTCAGCTGACACAATTCTTGAAATATTAGCATGCATCCATACCACAAGGAACACAACAATTTTGAGTTGGAATGGAATACCCATTTCTACAACTGTTTCATTTCTACTATAGCATTAAATTCAATGTGCCTCTTTGTACAATTAGAAATATGTCTGCTTGTTCTCAACAGATTTAGAGGACTTATTATATCTGTCTGGTTGGCTAACAGATATTGAGAGTTGGATAACTGATCCGAGGAAAAAGAGATCTTATCTTGCCATGTCATCCCTCTATCCACAAAAAGGAGGAGTTATGATGAATAGATCAGTTTGAGGGACATTCTAGTGTCTGATTATTAAAAGTCTTAACAAGGATAGTCTGTCAGTGCTTCTGAACTGGTTCCATTAACTCCCTTGCTCTTTTATGATCAAAATTGTGAAAGATAAACTCTACTCAGGACGATTTCTCTATGAAGAAATGCTTTATTTTCACTCTTTAGCATCAAGACAAAGGGTTTATGCTATGATTTGAGAAAGTTTAGAGCACATAGTTTCAGCCCATTCTATGGTAGACATCAGGGACAAATTTTATTATTTTTGTTGTTTCATTTCTTTCTCTTTCTTTTCTTTCTTTCTTTTTCTTTCACTATTGGTGAATATTAACTGAAGTCATGCCATTAAAGCCTTAAATTATAGTTCTTGAATTTACTGTGGTAGTTACATGTTCAAGAAAGGGAACTTAACTGAACCATATTAATGATACAGCTATTTTTGTATTTTGGTATTAAAGTCTGGTTCTGGATCCTCAGCTAATAAACCACTACTTTTATTTTTCATTATTTACTTCTCTTTATTTAAAGACTATATGGATGGGAAGGTGGTTGGGCCAACATATGTTTATTTATTCTCAAATCTTCTGGTTTATTAATAACTCATAATGTGTTATGACACTTTAATAGCACCGTATCATTTCTTGTATAATATTTATCTTTCTATCAGGACTTCTTCCTCCAAAGCTAGTAGAAGTTATTTAATCTCCTTAGCTACACTCTAAAGTATATCATTTTTGATTTTTATATAAATCAGAAAATAACCTTATTCTATTGTACTAACTTACAAACCTTAAAGGATTCAGCAATTTTCATCACCATAACAATCAGTGGCCTAATGTGGAAGGTCAACCATCTGTAAAACTTTGCCTGTAATTTGGGATATTTGTTACAGAAGGTCTTCTCTCTCATCTTTCCAGTTATCAAAAATCACAAGGTATCCTTGGTCAAACATAAAAATGGCAAAATATAAAAAAAATACAATAATACAGAATATATTCAATTTCTGAGAAATTATAGGTATCTAGCAGTATGTATTTTAAAATTGATTTAGAAAATTAGGTGAAAGATTACACTTCAGGTAATTTCAATCAAATTAACATTTTAAAAAGCATCAATATTTCTTAAAGCAAAGATATAAGTTGAAATTTTGTTCCTAGAAAATTTATTCTCAGTTGTTTGAATGATATAGAATTATTTGCAGATCAACCAGGTGTTTTAAACTTCAAGATCAGAGAACATGCAATAGAAGTATAATTCAAAAACAAGTATGCTTTTAGGCACTACTATTCAGTGAATCATTTTTATGACAAAAATTAGAATAAGCTAAGTGTGGTAAAAAACCCATCTCTTTTAACAAGGCTAGAAAACAGTATTAAATTATACCATTTTCCTTATAGTCCTAAGCGAGTCACTTCACATGATTTTCTGCTAAGGTTGATATGTGCATTCACAGTCATTGCCAGATTTCCATCACTACCTTGCCCTATCATTTATCATTAGCATAGGATAAAAAGCCAAAAGGAAACCTAATGTAATAAGGAATATATGAAAGGAATTTAGCAAGTAAAATTAAGTGTTCTAAGTAATATTCTTTGCATATTCTAGCACATTATATGTTAGAGGAAGAATATTATTTTTTAAATTTGTTTCCTTTCTAATACTATTATAACACCACCCATATGAGAAATATGCTAATATTATTAAACAATGTATGATCATGTGAAATTTATAAATTAGTTAAATAAATGAAAAGAAAAGCCAGCATAAACTCCTGGGAGTGGGTGACATCAATATCGAATATGAGGGGCCAATCTGTCCTCCAAATGAGGTACTCTGTCTTTTCATGTCCTCAGCTGTCAAATCCATGAAGTTATTCTAATAACTACTGCAAAGCCAGCAAGGTGGACTTTAAGGAAAAGAGAGAAATAAGACAGTGAATCACAGAGGCCTTCTCTTTATGGTACAAGTACTCACTGAATTTTCAGAATAAAAATATTATACCATGGAAAGAGAAACATCAGCCAGAATAGGAACAAAATTGAATTATCTCACTGTATTTAGACTCAGTGTCATTTGTTTTTTGCATAGGGATGGTAACAGTATGATATATAAACCAAAACAAAATTATGTAATAGTTTGCATCTACTCACCCCAAATTCTCCTTTCATCCAACTCCCTCCCCTCTCTCCCTTGGCAAAAACAAGTCTGTTCTCCATAACTGTGAGTCTGTTTCCGTTCTATAGATAGGTTCGTTTGCATGATATTTTAAGAGTCCACAAATAAGTGATATCAAATGTTATTTGTCTTTCTCTTTCTGACTTACTTCACTTAGTATGAGAATGTCTAGTTGTATCCATGGTGCTGCAAATGATATTATTTTGTTCTTTTTTATGGCCGAGTAGTATTCCATTGTGTATATGGATAGGAAATGGGGTCCTACTCTACAGCATAGGGAACTATATGAAATCTCTTAAAACAGACCATAATGGAAGATAGTATGAGAAGATATACAGCAGGAATTGTCACAAACAGTAAATCAATTATAATAACAAAATAAAAATAACTCATAAAATTAATCACAAGCCTCTTACTTCAGAGGAGTATATGAATCAATGATATTGCAACCAGGATGTAATAAAAATGTACCAGGCAATCAGACCAAAATCCAGTGTGTATCAATGCAATATTTTTGTTAATGTCCTTACTGGTGATTAACAAAATAGAGACATCTTCACCCTCAAATATGCTCTTATCCTCCAAAAAGAAAAAAAAAAAAAACTAACAATGCTTTTGAAAAGGAATGTTCTCCTCAATAAAATTGAGACATTTTGATAATGTTAGATATGTTTGCTTAATTCTCAATATCCATTTACTTCCCCTAGGTGCCCTGCTCTTGTTCGAAAAACTACATTTCCAAGAATCTCTTGTTAGGTGTTCCAGATACAAATTAGATTGTGCTAATTCTTATAATTTCAAATATTTATAAGGCAGAGAGAAAGTCAACGCCACTCTACTGGTGTTCTGCTCTCTTTACCAGGAAGAAAAGCCTATGAAGACATAGGGTCTCCCTACTTCAGACAACATCCTCTTGGATAGAGAAGGCATCTGCAGGTTCAAGACAGATTCTTCATCCTGGCTTCCTTGCCCCTAGACCAAGAGGTTCAGCTCTGGCCTCTTAATGCCCACTCATTTAGCCTTTCCTATTACCTTGTAAAATTCCTGGCTTAAATGTTTTATGTTTAAAAGATATAGAATGGTTTTGATTCTTGGAATAAAATCTAACTGATATAAGCAAGAAAAAGTAGGAAGCAGTAGGAAACATTTCTTATGTTCAAAATAACCAAAATTATTTTGTAGAACAAGCTTCCTTTATCGGTGGAACAGACAAAGGTGCCAGGCGTATAAGCACAAAGGCAAGAATCTTTCTCCAATGTCTTGGTCTCATCAATTTCGGGTTGCAGCTCATGGTTGATACATCCACTAGGTAATGATCCAATATAAAATGTCTTCACTCAATCATTAGGTAATCTATATGAACACATCTTCAACATTACTCTCTTTGAGATCCACTCCCTTGGGGTCTGCAAAAAGAAAAGAAAGAGACCACCAAAAATGTCAGAAGAAAATGAATTAAGTGTGTCTAACTGAAAAATTCAACACTTTTGAATAAGAAAGTAACCATAGAAGAAAGCAGAGAAAAGAGTATTAAGTATGAACAACTAAAACTACATTAAAAAAAAAAAACAGAGAAACATGAAATCACTGATTATAATTATGAAAATAAACATAAACCCATTGATTATATTACTTACATAAAATCTTGTATTATCTTATGAAAAAAATCAGCAATTTTTAGAGAAGGAAATATGATTGTCAAAGCTTTTAGCAAGGAAAACTTGGAAGGCTCTACTTAACAAAGTCAGGCTGGAGTTCCCGTTGTGGCGCAGTGGTTAGCGAATCCGACTAGGAACCATGAGGTTGCGGATTCGGTCCCTGCCCTTGTTCAGTGGGTTGACCATCCAGTGTTGCCCTGAGCTTGTGGTGTGGGTTGCAGACCCGGCTTGGATCACGCGTTGCTGTGGCTCTGGTGTAGGCTGGTGGCTATGGCTCCGATTAGACCCCTAGCCTGGGAAACTCCATATGCCCCGGGAGCGGCCCAAGAAATAGCAAAAAGCCAAAAAAAAAAAAAAAAGTCAGGCTGATTGACAAGACATCATCTCAATATTTTTCATATAGTTTATAAAAAAATAAAGCTTAAAAGGAAGTCGTGTAGAGTCATATTACCCATTAAGCAGATGCTAGACCTAGGTAGAACAAGAGACTTTTGGAAAATATGTAATTTTCAATGAATCCAGCACTCTGCAAAGAAATGAGGGTTTTCTTCTAGTTGTAGGACTCTCTCAGAATTTAACATGGGTCTTATAGCTTACAAATTTTTTCAGTTTTCATTTCTCTGAAGGATATTTGCACTGGAACTAGAGTTCTGGAATGAACTTATTTTCTTGGGATTTTAAAAAGTGTTATCCTTTGTTTTCTTCTGTTGAAAAATCAGATTCAAGCTTATTGTTTCTGTTGAATTTTATTTTCCCAAGTTTATTTTCTCAACCAGTTTCAAAGGACATAAAGCTTACAGTGTGTCTTTGCAGTGGAATTAAGCTAGCAATCAGAAAACTAGAAATTATTCAATGCTTGGAAAACACACTCCTACATAATTCATGGGTCAAAGAATAAATTACAATGGGTATCAAATAGCACTTTGAAATGACAGTTAAGAAAAAAAAATCATGGCAAACCTTGATTGATGTAGCTAGATAATCTTAATGGAAAGACAATCTCTTTAAAGAATATAATAGGAAACAAGACTGAAAATCAATGAACCAAGTATTAGAATTTAGAGAAATAAATAGCAAATTAAAGTAAAAGTGTGGAATGAAATAATGGAGTCAATAGAAGAAATTAATAAAATAAAACACACTGCAGAGAGTTATTAAACCAAAATTTGGCTATTGAGAGTAATAAAATGTATATATCTATAGAACAGATCAAGATATGGATAGATAAGATATATTTAAACTAATCATAATATTGTTTATACTCATATTTTAAAAGATAACACTACTTAGAACCTACAGTTACTGTAATGTTAATAAAGTAGTTCTGTAAACACCACTATAGGATAAATTTGAGCAATATCTCATGCAATGAATACAATCTTAGAAAAACAACTGTAATTAAAACTGTTGCTGAAACTTGGCCTCTCTCCACCCGTGCCAAATAAAAAAGTAAAGACAGAGTTTTTTGATGAAGGAGAAAAAGATAGCTTTCACTGCTTTGCTAGGGAAAGGAGGCCACACAGGCTAAGGCCTTAAAGACTGTGTCTCCTTTGGGAGAGAATCGGAGATGGCCTTATAATTTGGGAGTGTAAAATAGGGCCACAGATAAGGATCAAGGTAGGCACAAGCTTGCATTCTTCAAAGCGGTTGTGTCGCGGGCCCAGAACTGGTTCTGGGGGTCCTCCTTCTTTCTGGAATAAAGAATGCTTCATCAAGTAGTTAACATCTGTCATTTCTTCGGTGTTTTAGGTCTGCAGAAGAGCTCAAATATACCTTTATGTGTATCACTTGACAGGGAACCAGGACCCTGCCCCAAGACGGCACTGTTGTTTCTTTACTGCTCCTATCTCAGCATCCACCCCCTGCCCTGATCAGCAATTGTTCGAACTTACCCTTTGGAACTCAGAGAGAGTCATAGAGGCTGAAAGTTATTCCCTAAAATTAAGAAATGGGGGACACAAAGGCTTTTGTGCCCAGGAAACTTACAGGGCCCTGCTCAGTTTCAAAATGGACACAAATGAAATCGTTTCAATATACACAAATGCACACACATACAGATATACATGAGCAATCCTTAATTACTTACAAAGAAAATTCCAAGATTTATGACATCGTGGTGAATGCAACATGGCAGATGTATATATAGACATATTAAAAGTAAAGATTTTATTTTTATCAAATTTATAGAAAAGGGAAATACAAAGATAAAAATTCTATTTATTTAAATTTTCCTTCTTTTTATTTTTTGATTTTCATTCCAACTCTATTATTTTGGGTTGACTGCTTTATTTATTCAGTGCCTCCTCTTTAAACAAAAAATACACTGCCTCTAGGAATTTCTTACTTAGTATTGATATATGTGAGCTTTATAAGCTGTTGTGTAGTATTTACAATGACATTATTTTCTGAATTTTCTCCTATTTTTTAAAATTTAATTTTAAAAGTTTAAAAGAAATGCAGTCCTGTAATTTAAAGCTTAAAATGCTTATCTATTTGCTTATTCAGCATATGTTTAATTAGTCTATTATGTTAAGTAAGAATAAGAAATTAACCTCCTCTCCAAAATCAAAAAGCATAGGGGATACTAATAAAATTACAAAGAAGAGCATAAAATATTTTAAACTATTTAAAATTAAAATTGCATGGAAAGAATTATTCCTTAACCAAATTTCCTAGGTAAAATTGAATAAATTGAAAAATTGAAGTAAATACAGTATATTCAATGTATATAATATATAACAAAAGTTAAAGAACACATTTATGATTTCATTTTTTACCTACCAAAAATATATAATACAATCTCCAAATAGAAATTTTTGAGAAATAAAAATTATTTTACTTTTACAAAATACACTATTAAATCTTCATATCAAAAATTAGATATTGGTAAAAATTTAAAACTAAATATTATTTTATATATGAATCTAAGAAGAAATCAAAAACACAAAAATGGAAAACTTAGAAAATAATATAAATGATGCAATAATAAGGCAACATATGGAATCTAGACAAGTGAGAATTCATAATAAAATTCAGTTAAAAATGATCTTTAAAAAGAAATATTAATAAACATAGTGGACATCTGTAATATTGCAAATAGAATTGAAAAACAACCCAAAAGAAAATATGAATGTGATGCAGGTAAAACCAGAAATATGCACATGAAATAAAGAAAATTATAATGAATGCATCTAAATTCAGGTTTTTATAAAATACAAAATAAAACATGAAGACTTCATGAGCTTAATCTACAGAATAGCACCAAAAGCACAAATAGCAATGTATTAATAAAATAGAGTTTAGGAAAATATAATGATGAAGATTGGATTTTATCCACTTAATAAAGTGGATAAAAGCAATGTAATGTTATTTTCTGTATAAAATGTAAATTTTTATAATTGAAATTGAAAGTAAGTTAAATTTCCAATAATATCACTCTGCAATAATAATTATGTAGCCATTCAAAATCAAAAGAATTGAGACGGGGCAACAAATTAGATAATTATTCATATTCTATAATATACCTTGGTTATATTACATTTGAAAATTAATAAAGTATTAAAAAACAAATGAATGCTGAATAAATGACCTATCTCTTCAAAATCAATGCAAGTCTAAACCCTGGGTCCTGTCATATCCACATCTTGAAATTCATAGAAAAATCCCTTTCTTATCCTTTGTTCAATAATGTTGCTTCTCTTCAATTGTCATTAGCAAATGTAAATACTTTCTCTGAATTAAACTCACTATTACTAAGATAACAATTACAAGAGCAGCATTAATTATTTCAATGGAACCCTTACAATATGTCAATTGTACTAATACAAATGTGAAATTTGCTTCTTCCAAACCTGGAAAACTTACAACTAGCCTCCATGTTTCTGGTCTGGACTTTTGGTATTCTTTCTTAAATGTATAGGAATTTTTTTTCTTTCCTTTTCTATCTACTGGATTATGTAAAGGTATTTCAATGTAACAAAATATACCAAATATACTTTAGAAGGCTTCTGAACACTGGAAGGATCTGTTGTCTACAGCATGGTGCTGTCCACCATTAGGGCTTAGATGGACCCATAAAGAAATCCAATATTTTTTTTAATGACATCAATGAGCCAGGCAGGATACTATCTTTTCCAAATACTATGTCACCCATGATGTATGACGTAAGTCCCTCAGGTATAAGGCAACATTTTAGCATTCTTGTTTTATCAATGAAGACTTTGAATTCCACAAAATTAGGTGAACTGACTAGGGTCACAGCATTTAATCATAGAATTAGTGTTCAAATCTTGGTCTTTGCCAAATAATTTTTATGCCACTATCATATATCATACATAGAGGAAATGTGCATGTAGGAGTCCAAACCATTTAAAATTTAAGAAAAATAATCTTTCTTCAGAGTTCCCACTGTGGAACAGTGGGTTAAGAATCTGATAGCAGTGGCTGGGGTCACTGTGGAGGCATGGGTTCCACCCCTGGCCCAGCACAGTGGGTTAAGTATCCAGCATTGCCACAGCTGTGGCTTAGGTTACAGCTGCAGCTCAGATTTAATCCCTAGCTGGAGACCTTCCATTTGCCATGGATGTGGCAAAAAAAAAAATATATATATATATATTTCCTCAATTTCTCTAATATTATCAATATCATTGACAGAAATAAAACCTCCCAGTGTGTACAGGCTGCCATTGGCCTCTTTCACGAACACTGGCTACTTCCTTGGAACACCACTCCTTTTTCAACAGTCTAAGTACTTTCTTATTTTTAAGAATTTTTTTTCTTTTTTGTTAAAATATAGTTGAGGAGCTCCCATCGTGGCTCAATGGTTAACGAATCTGACTAGGAACCATGAGGTTGCGGGTTCAATCCCTGGCCTTGCTCAGTGGGTTGAGGATCCAGCGTTGCCTTGAGCTGTGGTGCAGGCTACAGACACGGCTTGTATCCCTCTTTGCTGTGGCTGTGGCGCAGGCCGGTAGCTGCAGCTCGGATTTGACCCCTAGCCTGGGAACCTCCATATGCCGCAGGAGCAGCCCAAGAAATGGCAAAAAGACAAAAAATAAATAAATAAATAAATAAAAATAAAATATAGTTGATTTACAACATTGTGCCAGTTTCCGCTGTATAGCAAAGTGACCCAAGTAACTTTCAATTAGAGGTTTTGCCAAAGCTATTGACAGGACTCTACTGTCTTTTTTTTTTTTTTTGGTCTTTTTGCCATTTCTAGGGCCGCTCCTGAGCCATATGGAGGTTCCCAGGCTAGGGGTCTAATTGGAGCTGTAGCCACCACCCTATGCCAGAGCCACAGCAACGTGGGATCAGAGCCGCTCCTGCAACCTACACCACAGCTCACGGTAACTCCGGATCCTTAACCCAGTGAGCAAGGCCAGGGATCGAACCCTCAACCTAGTGGTTCCTAGTTGGATTCATTAACCACTGAACCACGGCAGGAACTCTGGACTCCACTGTCTTCAACGCACCAAGAGAATCACCTTGTGGCATACTTTCTCTAATATTTTTCTATAAATTACATGAGTGAAAGGAACAGCCATGCAGGGGAGTGCCAATTATTATTTTTTTATTGGTCTTTTCCTTACATATCTAACTTTTAGGCTAGTAGGAAAACAATTGAATCTGTAAACATTAAATTCACATTAGAGTTCTGCCTTTTTTTCCAATTACTGTGTATTTTTCTAAAATTCTAGTGATTCATAACCCTATTATGCACTGTTTACCAGGGTCTCTCTCATCATTCTAATTTATTCTCTAACCACCACCCATTGTTATCATTTTATTTACCTACTCCAGGTGCTGAGAATGTCTTACCGCTTTGCTGTAAAGGTACAGAATTCAGTAACAAGCTGGAAGATATTTTCAAATTCACTGAGTCTTCATGGGAGGGAGGGCTGGTACATGTCTGTACTGTGGAGAGATCTAATTTGTATTCCTCTTGTGCTGAGTAATTCCCTACACAGTCTTGAACAATCAGTTGTACATTGTAGCAGTGAGAACAGCCAGGCTCCTCCCAGAGCTGACATTTGCTTGATTATCTCAAGAATGTCCTTGTATCACTTTCTATCCTTGTTGACGAAACATTTGACAAATTGTGTCCCTGTCCTATTTGTTTCATTCTTTTTCTAATTACCAGTTAGATTAAGAATTGAAGATAACTTTTTCATATAGTTTATTTATTCCTCTCTTTTTTTCTCCCTTAGTATCAATGGTGCACAATATTTCACCTTTGTGTGCAATTTTCCTAAACATATTTAGATTCTGTCTAAACTTGTGATGACCCTTTAATGTGATATGGAGTAAAACATATATCTAAATAAATTAAATTGGGCATTTGCACTATTAATGCTCTGAGTAGTTCCCTCATGGGATCATTCATTTCCTCCTTTAATTAGAGCAGGAAAGATGGTTAAATTGGTAACAAAATGCAATTATCTTTCTGTAGCTTCTCTTAACATCTGTTTACAGTTAGATGTTAATATATCTTATTAGATTGGAAAGTTTTTCTACTTCCCTAGAAAATTCCAATAAGAAATTTAATACTATTCAGGCAAACATAAATAATTTCAAGTTAAAACAGAAAAATATTCAAGGTTTTACTATAAAAAATCCACTTTAATTAGATGGATAAAATTGGTGCTCTAAATTTTAAATTTAATATTTAAAAATAATACCCAAATATAAAATTATAGAATATTATACTATCTCATACAATTATATTTAATCTTTTAGAATGTATTCTTAAATTATACATAAGTATTTATTTCAAAATGCTAAGTATCTGTACACATGGTCAGCCCATATAATGCATATGAAAACACATGGAGAATGCTATTCATTAAATCATTAAATACAATTTATTGCATACCTATTTTGTTTCAGTTACTTAGGGAAGTGTTAAGAATGAAACATTTCCAAGAGAAAATTACAGTTTAATGGTGACATACATGAACAAGTAATTTTTTTTAGTTGTCCCAGTAAATGATTGTCATTGTTTCCAAAGAAACACAGATATAAGCAAATAATTCCACCTAAAGAGACAGGGAAATTTTTCCAGGATTAATATCTGAGTTATGCTATGAAAAACTTGGATGAAATTTCTATCAGGGGACCAGAATCAAAGATATGTAAAGCACAGAGTATGCCTTGGGAATAGGAAAATATTTGTACTAAATTCGTACGGCTGCCTTAACAAAGTACACCTATCTGAGTGATTTGAAACAAAAGAAATTATTGCCTTACATTTCTGGACTTTTGAAGCCAGAAATCAATCCCCCCTCTGAAGCTCTGGAGAAGAACCCTCCTTTGCCTCTTCCAGCTTCTGGCCCCAGTGGCCTCTAGCTGTATCACTTCAGTCTCTCCTCTCCCATCACATAGCTTTCATCCCTCTGTTTCTTCTCCATTTATATGTTCCAATATCTACCTTTTTAAGGACACAAGTCATAGGATTTGGGGCCCATCCTAATCTAGTAAAACTTCATCATAATTGGATTATATCAGCAAAGACCCTATTTGAAGTAATGTCATATTCACATATACTGCAATTAGGACTTGAGCATATCTTGGGGCAGGGGGAGGTGGGTTGGGGGCAAAATTTAAACCAGAACAAAAACCTACCATAGATTCTTTGGCAACAAATTGAAAGCAAATGATTAGATAAGCTGAAGAGTTTGGATTTGAGGCATTAGGGGGATGTCAAGGCTTTTAATCCAGATATTGGCTAAGGTGCTATTTTTTTTTTTTAGAAAGCTAAATGCTGGAAGATAAATTGGAAGGTGGTAATCACAGACGTGACCTAAGAGAAGAGGATTGAAAATTGGCAGGGGAGGAAAAAAAAGTGACAAAGATCCCGTTGGTGATTTATGAGTTTGTCAAATTCACACTTAAGTGAAGCACAGTACTCTGGATAATGAGCTCTGATTTAACAGGAAGAACTGAAGTAAAGCAGTTTATTTCCTCCCAGGTCCTGGAGGAAGCACCTGCATGCCTCCAGGGGCCACACAGGGTAGATGGAGTGCACACAGGCAGAAAGGCTGCATGTGGCTCATGCCTTCACTAGGGTCTGTGAGTTGGGGGCTTTGGGTTTTGGGGCTGAGGCCAGATTGGTCAATTCAAACCAAGAGAGTAGGTTTTGGGGAAACCCCACAAGGGTTTAATCTAAGAGGGGCATAAGGTAAACAGACCTTGCAAGGCAGTGGAGAAGGGCATTAGGGCTTTTGCAGGGGGCGGGAAGTGTCATATCAGGAACTTCTATTTGCATGTGACTTCATGGGCTCGTCTTAGGGCATATGCTTGTGGAAGTCAGTTTAAGGTCCCCACAGGCAGCTTGGTCAACAAAATGAATGCAGAGACAGCAATGCTGTGCAGTAGTTCAGGAAATTCTCTACAGTGATAAAGCCTGAGACATGTGGAGAAAAAGGGAGGAAGACGCTCAGTGCAAAAAAGTGACTTGGGTGACTGGGTAGAAGGCAATGTTCATACACTGTGAGAGTTGATAAAAGTAGGTTTGGGGCAGGGAATTTGGAAGAAGAAAATTAAATTAAATTAGTTTGGTTTTTGTTTTCTGCAAGAAAACCTAAAATTTGGGTAATATATTAATGAAAAAATGTCTCATGGACAGTTATACATCCCAACCTGGATTTCAGGAAAGGGTTAGAGGCTGAAATGTTGTCATCAGAAATGAGGATTCAGCCTTTGGTTGGAACTTAAAATATTTTAATAAATATTTGCTATAATAAATAACACTGTTATTATTACTCAAGGGAAATATGTTTACTTTCTATAAATCTCAGAATTTAGATTACTAGACTATCATATTTTATATGCTTTTTTGATTGAATGAAGGATTATTTAAATTCTGTAGTGCTTTACAATTTTCATAAGTTTCACATAGGTGGTTTCATTTAAGCCTATAACAACACTTTTTACCTCTACCCCTAATTCAGCCAGAAGGCATTTACCTAGTTACTACCCCATTTGATTAGGTGTGGGTAATGTCAAATAAAATAGAACATGGCCCGTCATCTTAAAGAAAGCACCATCTAGAGAGCAAAGACCTGGTAATTCAACTATACACAATTCAGTACATAAAGCTATGCATAAAATTCTACTCCAGAATCAGAGGCAGGAGGATTAAGTGAAACTGCAGAGAAGGGGTGGGGATTCAGAGAGTATCCGAGTCTAATGATTAGACATCGTTCAGATACAGAAAAGACTATGGCATCATTGCATTCAGAAGAAATGGCATGCGTGAAGAATATGTATGGAAGCATTCGATGGAAGGTCTCCTCTGGGAAGTTGGGAGCCATCTGAAAGACTCCCTGGACTTTAATACCTTAACAAAAATGACTCAAATAATTCTTAATTCCACATATAAGGATTAGTAATTTTAAAACAAAAACAGGAAAAAACTATATTAATAGGCAATTTGGATGAATAACAGCAAATGCAAAATGATGCTCTTTCAAAGCAAAATATATGCTTTTTTTTTTTTTTTTTTTGCTTTTTAGGTCCGAACCTGTGACATATGGAAGTTCCCAGGCTAGGGGTGGAATTGGAGCTGCAGCTGCCAGCCACAACCACAACAATAGCAGCTCTGGATCCGAGCCATGTCTGTGACCTACACCACAACTCACTGAAACACCAGATCCTTAACCCACTGAGCATGGCCAGGGATCAACCACATCCTCCTGGATACTAGATTCATTAATGACAGAACCACAAAGGGGACTCCACAAAATATATGTTTGTTAACTATCCCTATGAGATGTTCATTTAGTATATTTTGAAATTGCAATTTCACAGAATAAAAAATAAATTTTAATTATTTTATATTTGTAGGGTTTATCCTAATTATATTTCAAAAATTAAAGAAGGAAATAGAGACTTGCATTTATTAAAATGTCTACACTAATACATTTCTAGGTTTTTTACAACTAAAAATGAAAAACTGAAAAACTGTCTTGAGAAGAGCAGACTAACCTGGAATGTTTAGATATTAGTCAACATCTTGGGCAAACTAAACAAACTGGGATTATTCTGAGATTGTAGTGCCAAAATTAATCAAGTAATAGCACTCTGCATAAAGATCTGTCCTAGTGAACTGTTAACATAGTTCTATCAAAGGAAAAAAAAGAAAAATATATGCACTTTATCATTTCATAATCTCTTTCACATACCTTTTTATCAAGAATATCTTGAAACTAAGGAAAATAAGATTCTGGGCATTGGAACACATGGTGAGATTTATTTGTTTCTGGCATAAAATTTATTCTTCATCAGTACCCATATTTGACATATGACTGTTCAAATCTTATTTATTTCCTGAAAAACAATAGATACACAAAAATCAGACTGAGATATAATAGGAAAAGATAAATTCATTACCACAGAACTGAGAAGTGAGTGTCCTAGACCTAGATTTTGCACTAAATTTCATGTGATGTTGAGCCCTCCCCTTAACTCTTCGTGTCTCCACTTCTTCATTTAAAATTTATTTGGCTTAGGTATATTCTAATGAATGCCCTAATAGTATGATAGGATTTTCTATAAAAAAATTATATGACATTCTTTATTCCTCAAGTCACACTTATAAACTCATACAAGGTAACATGTTTCCTCAGCATAAATTGACATAGACAGTACCTAAAGGGGGGGAAAAAAAAACCTTAACAATTCCTTTTGTTTTAAAATTATTATCCCTGAAATCCTATCAAAATCTATACAGGGATTATCTGACTCTGTGAAATAATAATTTCAATTCTGAATAAGGGTCTGATTATTATTCAAAATCATAGCCACACTCCAGGCAACCTAAGAAGCCAAATATATTTCACTAGAATAACTTTTCTTCTCCAAAATTCAAAGGCTACTCCATAGAGGAGTTAGGAAATAACAAGCAGAAGTTACAGAAAAATTTATGTAGCGACATCTCACTACATCATCGAAAACTCTACTCTTGACACAGGATTTGCTTTAGAGTCAGCTTTTTACAGTTCTCTGGTCTTAAATATCTCACAGTTTTAGTCTTTAAAGTTCAATGCCATAGAAGATATAAGCACATATTTATAGGCTGTTGCTTAGTACCCAAGCTCTTAATCATCTGGTCCATGCCTCTATCTCAGGCCTCATGGCCCACTCCCCCTCATAGGTATGTTTACTACAGTCTTTCAGATGGCTCCCAACTTCCCAGAGGAGACCTTCCATCGAATGCTTCCATACATATTCTTCACACATGCCATTTCTTCTGAATGCAATGATGCCATAGTCTTTTCTGTATCTGAACGATGTCTAATCATTAGACTCGGATACTCTCTGAATCCCCACCCCTTCTCTGCAGTTTCACTTAATCCTCCTGCCTCTGATTCTGGAGTAGAATTTTATGCATAGCTTTATGTACTGAATTGTGTATAGTTGAATTACCAGGTCTTTGCTCTCTAGATGGTGCTTTCTTTAAGATGACGGGCCATGTTCTATTTTATTTGACATTACCCACACCTAATCAAATGGGGTAGTAACTAGGTAAATGCCTCCTGGCTGAATTAGGGAAAAGTTAGTTTCTTAAAAAATATGGGGGGGAAGGGAAATCCATCCTAACTTTATCAATGCAGCCATTTACAGTACCTTCAATGTATCTTTACAAGTTGCAGCACACCATTTCATGAAAGGTAAAGGGACTCGATTTCTCTTTTTTCAAATTTACCACAGCGCTCACTGTGGCTGGGCTGGGGTCCTACTTCCCTCCGTGATGTGCCCTTCTCAGCCCTGTATTGGTTCAACTACGAGCTGGTGAAGAGCTGGCAGACTGTGTTCAGGACAAAGGACCCTACCTCCATGGGCATCAGCTTTGTGGCTGGCGGCATCTCAGGGATGGTGGTGGCCATCCTGACTCTACCCTTCGACATGGTGAAGGTTCAATGCTAGGTCACGCTTGGAGCAGTGGGGGCTGTGAGAGTGACACCCCCGTGTTCCAACTCCACCTGCCTGCTGCTGCTGAGGATCCGGGCCTAGTCAGGCACTAGGGCACTCTTTTCTGGCTTCCTCCCTAGCATCATCGAGGCATCCCCCTCCTGTGCCATCATGATCAGCACTTATGAGTTCGGCAAAAACTTCTTCCAGAGGCTCAACTGGGAACAGTCTCTGGGCCCTTGAAAGGCCTGAGGGGACAGGGACCTCATCTCTTCCACAGGTAGGGTGAGGCAGGAGGAGACTGAGCCAAGTGCCTTCGGCATAGAGGGGTGGGGCCCCACTTCTCTTTCCTCTCCACTCCGAGCCCCAGAGATAGGGGGCTGCCCCTCCGGCGCCCCCCAGATTCCCCACACCAGACCACTTCCTTCCTGCTGCTTCCCATTCTCCAGTCCCCTTGAATCCTCTCTCCCCCCAAGTTCAAGACCAAATCTGCTAACTACCTGGAACCCCCATTCCCCTTTGTGTTTGCTGTAGCTGGGCCTGCCCCCAAAAGCCTGGGGGCCTGGCATAGTCTGCACCCACCCCTGTTAATTCCTTGAATCTAAAGACAATAAACTTCTTTAAAGCAGAAAAAAAAAAAGAAGACAAAGTTTACAATTTATGACGATGATATGTCTCCATTCCTGGAAGGACTTGAAGAAAGACCACAGAGAAAGGCACAGCCTGCTCAACCTACTAATGAACCTGTAGAAAAGGCTGATGAACCAATGGAACATTAAATGATATACCAGTCTATATGTGTATTACCAAACTTGTAAAAATGCAAGAACACAATACTGATGACAATAATCTATACTTTGAACCAAAAGATAAAGAATAGGGTAATGGTGTGATTTAGGAATCAGTCTAGATGTGAGTTTTTTCCAAGCAACTTCACCTAGGCCATATAATGGGTTGCATTTTTCTTTAGAGGGTCTGTATAATCATTTTCTAGAAAGTATAGTTATCCGTACTAATGTTTTTATATGAAGAACATACTGTCATTGTGGTTTCAAAGACAACTGTGAAATAAAATTGTTTTACGTGCTTAAAAAAAAAAATTAGTTCGTTGAATTTCTTGCAATGTTGCACACAGAACCATTGTGAAGCACTCAGCACGAGCCTTGCAGACACCCTGCACATTATCAGAGCAAAAATTGAAAAACCTGGGCAGAAGCATTTCCTCAGGAGCTTGAGGTCGACTACACTGCAAATATCTCCAAAATTCGCAGCAAAGACTTTTGGAACATGAATATCCTGCAGTCGAAGCACATCTCACAAAACCGGGGAGGATAAGACATTCTGTGATGTCCTTCCTGACCATGGGAGCCATTCTGCACATTATGGTCACAGCTTCTGCTGTCACATTGACATTACTGTCTGGGGCAGTCAGCTCGATGAGGATGGGGCACAACTTGGTCTCCACGTTGAACTGCTCAATTAACTCTTGCTCCAGCAGAGCCAGTAAGTCCACCTGACTCGTTTTTCTTACTTCATTATTCTGATCTGCCAGATACCACACCACAGTGGGCAGCAAGTGTTTGGAAAAGGTGTATGAGATGGAGGGTCGGTTTTCTTGACAAAACAGGGCAACACGTGGCACCTGCTCCATCATCTCTGCTCACATGTTTGGCTCTGCGTCATCAGCTAACATGCTAATTCTTTCCAAAACAGCCACACAATCTCTCTCATTGTCACAGAGTTCCCTCAGGGTATCCAGCAGACCCTGGGCCACCATTTATCTGTTATGTACATTCTCAGTTGTAGCATAATTGTCCAATCACCCCAGTGGCATCAGTATTTCATCTTGTGGGACAAAATCCAGGTATCCATCTGCATGCACCTACAGGTCCTTTCTTTCTTTCTTTTTTTTTTTTTTTTTAGACAGGAGGTTCATACTTTATTTCTCCAGTGACATATTTACAGCTGAATATAAATTAAAGGCATGCTTGTACACTAACCCGGTCCTTTAGGTGATTCAGTCAAAGAGGTAAGACCTCCAGCTGGCTCACAAGAGAAGTATCCACTCCTTGGCCCAGGTTTAAGGATTTTGCCAGCCTCGAGTTCATCAATAATTTCTTCAATATCCTTAGGTGTCAGATCCTCATAGTAGTTGTCATTTACTTGAACCATTGTTGTATTGGCACAAGCCCCTGAACATTCCACTTCTATAAGAGTGAAAAGTTTGTCAGGTGTAGTCCCTCCAACCTTTATTCCAGGCTTTTTCTGAATGGCCTCCAGTATGCTGTCAGAGTTTCAAAGCATGCAAGGTGTAGTGGTGCAGACTTGAATATGATACTTTACAATTGGCTTTTGATTTTTTTTCTTCCATACAGATTTATTGCAAACCACCATTGGAGACAAGGCAATTTGCAGGCTGCACCCCACTTTCCTTGGACCTCTACTGATGGAGCTCAGTGGCCATACTTCTGCCATGTCTAAAAAGAGAAAACAGGCAGAGAACACACAGGGCCCAGGCCAGCAGCAAGGAGTAGAGGTGGCCCACCAGATGGAGAGGGCAACTGGTAATCTCAGCATGTGGGACCAGTGCCCTGGCCCCAGCCCACCACTTACAACTGCCTGTAGCCACTGTTACAGTCAGTGAGGTGGGGAGAAACACAACAGTGAGAGCAAAATCAGGCAAAGGAAGACAACTGACCATGGAGTAGTCACTGCGATAAAAGAATGATGGGTCTGAATTTCTATTATGTTTCTAAATGCAATGAAATGGCCCATCTCTATTTTTAAAGAATCCAGTTATTCAATTGAAGCAACAATGTGCAATTGATATTTTTTTTTAATGAGAGAGAAAATTAAAGCTATAATCAGCTGCAAAGAAGTATTATTTGTCACTCCTACCAAAATTTCAAGTTGTCAACTGGCAAAAAAAAAAAAAAAAGGCTAATACTGCATTTTCATTTAAAAAACTAGCTTTTCCTTTGAAATGTTAGTAAACGGATTTACCTTGCTGAGATTTATGGAAACTATCAGAAAAATGTGTTAGAAGACATTGAATTATCATGAAGCAAACTGTACTTCCAGCCAAACTAAAAAATGTTTACAGTTTTCTCTTTTGATTTTTAACTATATGACACATGTTTTTAAGGAAAAAATATTAAAATGGGTTATTAAGGTAGTTGATATTTGACCTGAGCAGTTGTTTGTGATTTTTTTTTTTTGGGGGGTGAACTCTAAGATTTGCTGAAGGTTAAAATAAAGGCATTTTGTGTTGAACATAAGAATGTTCTTTCAACAAGTAACCATTTGAAAGTTTAGTTTGGAATTAGTGGAAATTGTTCTTTGGTAACCAAGATATTATTTAAGGTGTAAGGCCAGCTAATAAAATGCCTTAGTTTGAGCATAAAAAAACAAAAACAAAAACCACTTTTTTTTTTTTTTTTTAGCACAAGGAAGGGAGTTTTATTGTATGAATCATGCAGAGTGAGCATGTAGTGAAGGTGGGAAACATTTCACTTTGTCCAGTATCTTGACTAAGTTGAGTGAAGATCCCAGGCCATCTTCACCTTGGTCACTTCTCTTGGTCACTTTGTGCTGGAAAATAGTTCATTTTCAAAGGCCAGGGGGCTAACTCCTTCTTCTCTTAAGAGGGCCAATTTTCTCACATGGTATTCAGGGTCCATCTGTAAGCACCTCTCGATCAACATTAGTAACTTCTTGATTCCTATCCAGACCTTCTTCCCTTTGACTTGTTCTGCAATTGTGGTACGTTCCTTATCCTTGAAGTTTCCCAACAGTTCCAAAGCCTCTAGCAGCTGCTCTCCTGTGGCAATGTTGGGCACATGGATGGGGATGCTGAAAGCGTTAAGCATCTCCATCTCCTGAAGGACATCTTTGCGGCTTGTGGCCCTGAGGAGGCGCCTTTTTCAGTAACACAAGAAGAGCCTGCAATGCCAGATTGGAAAATTGAGGACCAATAGGGACATAATCAAGCAGCCTTTCAATATCATCCACAACTACACAACTACCAGGAACTCACAGTCATCAAGTGTGATCTCTCTTTGATGCTGAAAGAGGCTCAAAATTCAAAGAAGACTCTAGAAAAAGAACACACCATCATGCTGCAAGCAAAGGAGAGCATTCATGCTGAACTGAAGGCATGCTCTTCAGAAAAGAACAGCTTGCTGAGGGACAGATTGAACCTGCAGGAGGAGTGTCAGAAGTTAAATGAGAAGATGCAGACTATGAAGCAGTGTCTCCTCCTGGAGAAAGAAGCCAGAACCCAAGACAAAGACTCCTCCCTGTATGAGAACAACAAGTTCCACGGGAGGCTGGCCTTCCTGGAGCAGGAGATGGAAGAGCTGAGAGCATGCCCTAAGGAGCTCCAGTCTGAAAATGTGATCCTTATTCAAGACAAGCCAAATCAGAGCAAAGGTGGTGGAGATCCTTAAGGAAAAGGAACTCCTGAGAGCAGAGGCAGCTTGACTTGCTGCCAAGATAGAGACTCTAAAGAGCAACTTTGCCACCTTGTCCAAGTCCAAATCGGAGGTGCAGGAGCTGCACAACTACCTCACCAAGATACTGGATGACCTGTGGCTGAGCCACAAGGTGACCCTAGCAGGGCAGGCCAAGGCCGTGAGGAGGGAGATGATGCTGAAAAAGGAGGCGCTCCGGGAGGAAAAGGAGAAGTTGGCCAAGAGCTACTTCATCCTTCAGAAAGAGATCAGCCAGTTGGCCAAAACCAACAGCCATATCTCAGCCAACCTCCTAGAGTCACAAAATGAAAACCGTATTTTGAGGAAAGACAAGCACAAGCCCACTCTTAAAATTAGGGAACTTGAGACCCTGCACTCCTTTATGGCCACTCAAACAGCAGAAGATGCCATGCAGATCATGGAACAGATGACCAAAGAGAAAACTGAAACCGTAGCCTCCTTGGAGGATTGCAAGCACACAAATGAAAAGCTGAAGAATGAAGTAATCAGATTTAAATGGTTTTTTGTATGAAGGACAGCTTATCAACTTAATGGAATGTTTGATCACTAACTCAAGATTGTTCATTTTTTGAAGCGTGGCCTTATACAGGTTTGATCTATGTTAGTGGAGTCACATGTACACCAGAACCATGATTATATTAAATAAAGTATATTCCTTCATTACTTACCTAGTAGGATCAACCTTTAAAAAAGAAGGGGCAGACCCTGATGGCGTGGCTTTCTGTGATAATTGTTCAGCGACAGAGCTAATGAGAGAAGGTACCGATAACATTCTCTAGCCTTTTTGTGGTTTTTTAATTTTAAATTACATATATTTTTTTTTCTCAACCATCTCTAAAAAAAAAAAAAAATTATGCCTCAGTAAACATATTTGTGCAGGGAGCATCCACTCACCAGAGTGGTTCCAAACCCCATGATAAATTCACTGCCTCCCTATGTGTGAGGAATTTTCTATTTGCTGAGGTTGGTCCAACTTAATATAATTTATAAGCTATCTGCTTTTTCTTTTCCCCCCAGAGGGAAAAATGTACCATTTGTGAAAATGTAGCTTTTTCTTTCACTTAAAAATTAAAATTTTTGGTTGAGAAAACTCTGAGAACACATACACAAAATTTTTTTTGCACTTTTTTTTTTCTGGAAGTGATGTTTATTACCATGATTGCGGTGGTCATTCACAGGTGTGTGCTTCTGTTCAAGCCACTAGATTATATTCATTAAATAGGTGCCCTTTTTTGTGTAACAATTATACTCCAATGAAGTGGTTAAAAACAGTTGTACCTCTTGTATTTACTTTAATGTGGATATAAGAAAATGTAAATTATACATATGATTTACACTATATTTATACTGGGCTGCTGTGCTCCACATGGACAAATAAAGTAGCAATCTTGCTAATAAAGATTTTCTGGTTCTGTTGAATGAAATCCTGGAGCAAGTAAAAGATAGAACATGCCTGAGAGCTTTGGAGAAAATCAAGATTCAGTTAGAAAAAGGAAATAAAGAAAATGGTAACCAAGCTGTAGCAGCACAGTCACGACTCTTTTTCAAAGCGAAGAAAAGAATAAAGAAGTATGTATAACTCCTGTCAAGGATGTAAAAGTAACCCCAATGAAATACACTCAGAAGCAGACTAACAGAGGACGAAGAAAAGTGACAGCTTCAGCTAGAATGAGCAGGAGACGTCAGAATGAGGCTGAGGCTGACTCTGAAAGTGATTGTGAGGTTCCAGAGCCAGACTCAGAAATGAAGATGAGATTACGAAGCCAAGCCAAAACAGCAGCACTAGAAAAAAGTAAACTTAACCTTGCCCAATTTCTCAATGAAGATAAAAGTTAGTGGAAGAGGTGATGGAGGTGGAGTTCTTTGAAAAATGTCCATGAAGATTATGTTCAGTTCTTTCTTTTAATAAAGTTACCCTTGTATGAAAAAAATAAACAAAAAAACCTCATAAATTTTAATTACCCTGCATTTAATGCAGTTTTTAATGAGTGATTTTATTTCCTTTGTATTTATATGTTTAAAAGACTGGCTTTTGATTTTTTTTTTTTACAATTCAGGTTTTTTTTTTTAACTTATGAGGAATGTATATTGTTAAGTCACTTTACCAAGGGACACATAGCAGCAGAATCACAAAAATGATGTGGCCATCGTGTCACCCAAGTCTATGCTGGCTTTTCTCCGCTCTGCGCTTGGAGTCACTATCAAGACAACCAAACCCAACAAATTCTCCTCGACGTGAGTAAAACCCCCCCTTTTTTTTTTAACATTGTAAGTTAAGATTTTCAGTATTTATCTACTTATTGCAAAAAGAGCCATCTTTTTCATTAAATAATCTTCACATTAGTACAATACAATTTTATATTTTTAAAATATACCATATATGTTAAGGTTAAGGGGTGAAGTTTTCTTCCTCTGTAATAACTGTTTCAAGAGTTTAATGGAGGTTTTGTTTTGTTTTGTTTTCTTTTGTTTTTTTACCTACTTCCAAAAAAGTATTCAAGGATTTCAGTTCATCTTTTAATGACAAAGGTATTTGGCGATTCATTAAAACTTATACTGAGTGGTTATTTCTATTACAAAATAAAACAGCATTTCTCCAAACTATTCCCATTTCCAATTTTGTGTTAATTTAAACTAAGCCCAAGTCAATCAAATTAGTGAGCTAGATAATGGTGTATCTATTTTAGAATGGGATTCTATCTCAGACTCAGAGGTCATCTAGTCTAGAGACTTTCAAGATTGTTTTTGATTGAACTCTTAAAAGCAGTTGAGCTCTTTCTCCCAGTCAATTTTACTAGAAATCCAAATCTATGCCCACAGATAAACCAGAGCCCTTGCAGTAAGTTGGGCCCCTTTATTTTGCGTAGGAGCTGGTCCCCAGGGCTCCAAAGAACATAAGTGAGCAATTACTGATCTCTTCCAGGGCTTAGCAAATGTTTTTTGTAAACAAACAGATAGCAAATACTGTTGACTGTGTGAATGCATAAGGGCTGTGTCACCTATTTGTTTTTATGTATTTATTGTAAACAACTTTCAAAATGCAAAAACTATTTTCCTACCTCTTCTTGGCTACTGACTTCTGATTGGGCTGATTTTATTTAAATTGTGGTTATGGCTCTTATTATTAGTAGGCTGACCTTGAACAAATTGCTTCATTTTATGAAACTCAGTTTTTTAAAATAATTGAATGAAAAAAGTATATCCATATTATTGAGAGGTATGAGTTAAATGAAAAAAGACAACCTCTACTATGTGCAAGGCACAGAGTAAATACTAATTCTATTCCTCATATGCTTTATTTAAAGCTTAAACAGCATTCAAAAAGATTTCATTAATCTATGAGATTTGTACATAAGTGCTGTAATCATAAAAATTAAGTCTTTATTTTATATCATTTTCTTTTTCTTTCTTTTTGTCCTTTTAGGGCCCATCCACAGCATGGGGTCTAATCGGAGATATAGCCTCAAGCCACAGCCACAGCCACAGCCACAGCAACACCAGATCGGAGCTGCATTTGCAACTACACCACAGCTCATAGCAACGCTGGATCCTCAACCCACTGAGCAAGGCCCAGGGATCAAACCTGCAACCTCATGGTTCCTAGTCAGATTCATTAACCACTGAGCCACGGTGGGAACTCCTTATTTCATTTTTTTCGTCTTTTGTCTTTTTGGGGCTGCACCCCATGGTATATGGAAGTTCCCGGGTTAGGAGTTGAAATGGAGCTGTGGCTGCTGGCCTACACCACAGCCATAGCATCACGGGATCAGAGCCAGGTCTACCACCTACACCACAGCTCACAGCAATGCCAGATCCTTAATCACTGAGTGAGGCCACGGATCAAACCCACATCCTCATGGATACTAGTTGGGTTCCTTAACCACTGAGCCATGATAGAACTCCAAAATTAAGTCTTTAGATATCAATTTGTTTTATTTATTTTAAAAATTGATCTGTCAATAATTTTATAAGTTACGGAAAAGCCGGGTTTTTTTGTTTGTTTGTTTGTCTTTTTGCCTTATCTAGGGCCGCTCCCATGGCATATGGAGGTTCCCAGGCTAGGGGACTAATCGAAGCTGTAGCTGCCAGCCACAGCCCTAGCCACAGCAATGCCATATCTGAGCCGCATCTGCGACCTACACCACAGCTCATGGCAATGCAGGATCCTTAACCCACTGAGCAAGGCCAGGGATCAAGTCCACAACCTCATGGTTTCTAGTCGGATTCGTTAACCACTGAGCCACGACAGGAACTCTGGAAATGCCATTTTTTAAAGAAGTATCATTTAGTCAAATTGGAATAAAATTACTATAGCAAATGGCTTGACAAAATCAATAAATGCAACAGATGGTTGTATTAGACTAACCAGAAGCCAATAAAGATAATCACTACTGGTATTCAAGGTATATTGTATGTGTTCAACATTCTACTGTATGTACCAATTCATAGTTACCAAATTTACATGCCACTCATGGGTCAAAATAGAACCTGATACTATTAAAATTAAACTGATTACTAAGAAAAAAAAACTGATTAGAAAGCTAAAAAGCTGAATTTCTATCAATCAATATCAGTATATTATGAGAGATTATGTGCAGTTTGGAATGATTAAAATGCATGTTATTATGTCATGAAATAACCAATTGAAACAATAGGTGAAATATCAGTTTTTGAATCTGAATTAATTTTTCTCCCACCCTAGACTTTTTCGGTGATAACTTTAGTAATATTTGGTTGAGCATTTAGTGTCAGAATAATGTATATGGTTAAATATTAAGATAAGTGGCATGAATATTATGAAATTGGGTTTTGCATTTTTGGCTTTTTAAAATTCTAAGCTAATTCTCTGGACATTTTAATTTCTTGAACTTAGTAAATATTAAATATTCTGAAAACTTACTATCTCTTATGGAGACTCAACATTTACAGCATGCAAAGACAAATCTGACTAGAGTAATAAAAATATAAGAAATAAATTCAGAAAATATGAATACAAGAAAAATGCAGCCACTCCCTTATTGATCTTCTCCATCTCTTGGCTTTTAAATTTCTTTCTTTCTTTTTTAAATTTTATTGGATTATAGTTGACTTATAATGTTTTATTAGTTTCAGGTATATAGCAAAGTGAATCAGTTATGTGTGTGTGTGTGTGTGTGTGTGTATATATATATATATATCCATTCTTTGTTCCCATATAAGTTATTACAAAACTGTTTAGTAGATTTCCCTGTGCTATTCTCTAAGTTCTTGTTAAAGTATCTATTTTATACAGTAGTGAACTTTCTACACCAAGAAAAGTTGTGAATATACATCTCCAGCCCAGCCCAAACTCTCCCCTGAATTCTAGATTCCTATATTCAATTATTCAATAACTTCACCTCCATATATCTCAAGTTTCCCATGTCTAAAGCAGGTCCCACCATCCAAATCTGCTTACCTTTAAGTCTTCAATTTCAATGTCAATTCTTCCTATGATCAGTTTATTCCCAGTATTTTGGGATAATTTTTGACTATTCTCTAGGTATGTTCATGTGAAATTCATTAGCAAATACTTTAAATACACACACTATCCATCACTTTCCAAACCTTCTGTGCTAACACTGTGGTCAAAGCCATATTAAGTACCCTTGAAATCATATGTTCGCTTTGTACTTGGTTTCCACCTTCTTCTGTCTTCTGTAACTGCAGTCTTCACATAACATATCAACCTGATGACCCGTAAAAATACAAATTATAGTACTATCGCTATTTTACTCAAAGCTATCTAATATTCTATATTGCTGTATTAGTAGTACACCTGTAGTAATACACTTGTAGTCAATGTTAGATTGATTTAACTTGTTGGATAAAGAGAACATTCCCATCAGAGAAAGCCTGTGGGTGTTAGTAAGACACCTTTACATGGAGGACCACATTATAAAGTTCTAAGGAGAAACTTGAAAAGCACTGGTCTGTTTGGGATGATTAATTAGCATGGCAACCTAACAGTGAGCGTTTTGATAGTCTTTGTTCAGAAAACAAGAAGAATGATTGGGGCTGGGAGGAAATCAATCACATTTAAGAAAATTGTGGTTATTCTGTAACTATGATGTGGTCCTGGCCATAATCTTTTAGAAACTTTATTGGTTTAAGAAAGGACAGACTGATTTCCAATAAGACTGATTTTTCCACCTTCTCAGAGTCCGTAGACATTATCCATTCATTTTAGGCAAAAACCAATATTAACACCACAGACACCATCCATTTATTCTAGGCAAAAACCAGTATTAAGACCATAGACATCCGAAGCTCCCATTGTGGAGCAGTGGAATAGAATTTGACTAGTATCCATGAGGACTCGGGTTCAATCCCTGGCCTTGCTCGGTGGGTCAGGGATCCAGCATTTCCATGAACTGTGGTTTAGGTTGCAGACGCATTGCTGTGGCTGTGGTGTAGGCCAGCAGCAGCTGTAGTTCCGATTTGACCCCTAGCCTGGGAATTTCCATATGTCATGCAGCCCTAAAAACAAAGCAAAACAAAAAACAAAACAAAACAAAAAAACACAGACATCATCCATTCATTTTAGGCAAAACTCAGTATTATCAGAGTGAACCATGAGGCCTCAATAAATGTCATCACAGGGCCTAGTTTAGCCCTACCAACTGAATCATTCTTCTCTATATACCCTCACATCTTCTTTTTCTGCAACAACCAGTCGTCCATGATCTTAGCATCTTTATATTGGGTATTCTTCTACCTGGCATGCTTCTCTTCATGATCTGCAGAGAACTTACTCTTCTTCGCATCTCCACACAAGCAGCACATTCTCAGTGTTGCTTTCATGGCCACCTTTGCATTTTAACTTTGTAAATTCCACCCTATGATGTTTGTTATACCTTTTTCTTGCCATATTTGTTACCAATAACACCTCATACAATGTGGTTTGATATAGATTTTCTATTTAACCATATTCTTACTTGTACAAGAATCTAAATTCCATGGAGGCAAGTATTTTCATCTGCCATATTCATTAATGAGTGTCATGCCCTCAAATAGTGCTGAATACAAAGTAGGAATTCAATAAACCTATGTTCCAAGAAAAGTGTGAGTATCACATTGTTTTCTTTGAAACCTCATCACATTTGTAAATGTCATCATGTTAAGGTAACTAATTTTTCTACTTTATGCAACTGTCTGTGATCAGATAAACAATAGTGGAGTTTTTTCAGCATCACATTAATCTTGAAATTAGAATACAGCAAATGACCCAAACAAGGCAAATATAAAATTGCTTAAGGAGTTTAATATGAACTTTGTGGATGGAAATTTTAGGAGATGAATGTGCATACGGAAACAAAAAAATTATTGATTACTTTTCAAACTTTATAGCAAGGGACAGTTTGGTGCCCTTAAATGCGATGATATTGTTTGACACTTACATTAAAATATAAACTGGCGGAAATTGGAAAATTATTATAACATGATGGAACATGATCACTACTTGTTGATATACATTTATGAGTTTCCTATAGGACCAATCTCTTGAGGGACAAGTCTGTTTGCCAAATGTTAACACTAAGGTTAATCATATGAAGTGCATAATAAAGACTAAAATTTGGAAATCCTTGATGTGGATAGAATTTTTAATTTCCTGTAGGATACTTCATTTGTGGGTACTTACATATTATATGTTAACCATAGAGTAGATTCCAAAAAGTAGATTTTCTACTTTGAATTGAAGAAAACATCCTCTTTCAAGCATTACATCACGCTTTACAATGTATTACATATTACAAACAGCTAAAAATAAAGCTTTAAATTATTGTTCATGCACATTTATATCGCTGGTTTTATTGCTTTAGAATGATTAAATACATGGGAGTTCCCCTCATGGTTCAGAGCAGATGAATCTAACTAGGATCCATGAGGATGCAGGTTTGATACCTGGCCTCACTCAGTAGGTTAAGGATCCAGCATTGCCATAAGCTGTGGTGTAGTTCACAGACCTGACTCCTATTCAGCGTTGCTGTGGTTGTGGTGTAGGCCAGCGGCTACAGCTCTGACTTGACCCCTATCCTGGGAAATTCCATATGCCATAGGTACAGTCCTAAAAAGTCAAAAAAAAAAAAAGAAAGATTAAATACACAAGTTTGTGTTTTTAAAGCAAACACTTTTTTACCTTCAATAAATTCTAACTAATGCCAAAATTAGTAGCCTAATAAGATAGCAATTCACTAGTAAGTATAATTCACATTATATCAGGATAAGAAAAGGAAAAAAAAGAGAAAGATTCATAAAAGAGACCAGGCTTTCAAGTTTGCATTACAGCAACCCTGGGAGCATGGAGATCTGAATAAAGCCTTTAATATGTCAAATAAAACACCATCTCAAAAAGATCAATATGAGCAAAACACTCATTAGTAGTAACACAATCTTAGTGTAAACAGTTTTTAAAAAAACAGAAAAGGGCATCAAGAATCAAGGAGAGAAAATTTTGAACATTTCTTACATAGGTCATTATGATTCAAATTTCTCCCTAATCAAAATTCAGATATTGGACTGTGTTTACTGAAATATCTATTCACATAAACAGTTAAAACTTGCTTTGTTTTCAAAATCCTCTACTTCTGAGAATAAAAATTTCTTTGACTATAGCTTTTTTTCTAGAAGCTTTATTGAGATATAATTTATATATAATATAACCCACCCCTTTAAAGTGTGCAATTCAATGGCCTTGAATATATTCACAGAATTGTACCACTGTTGTCACTACCTAATTTCAGAGCATGTTATCACTCCAAAATGATATTTTATACTAAAGAGTAGTCTGTCTTATGTTTCCCATTCTCCTAGGCCCTGACAACCACTGATCTGTGTTCTGTCTCTTTGGATTTCCCACTACAGATATATCATGTAAATGTCATTATAATTTTTTGCATCTGGTGTATTTCCTTTATTATAATATTTTCAAGACTCTTCCTATAAAATATATCCTTCCTTGATTCCTTTTTATTGTAAAATGATATTTTGGTATATGGATAGAATATATATTTTATCTGTTCATCAATTATGGCCATTTGATTTGATTCCACTATTAGGTTATTATGAATAATGATGATCTGAACTCAATGTATAAATATTTGCCAAGGTATATATTTTCACTTCTCTTAGTTATACACTTAGGATTGGAACTGCTGGGTTCTGTGGTAACACTATGTTTAACTTTTTGAGGAATAGCCAAACCATTTTCCAAACTGATTAGGCATTTTACATTCCCATCAGCAACATACCTGCATCCTAATTTCTCCACATCCTCAACAACCCTTGTTAGTGTGATTTATTTTTTTTTTAATTATCTTCGTGGGTGTTAAGTGGTATCGCATTCAGTTTTTCTTTTTTTTTTCTTTACTTTTTGCTTTTTGGGGCCTCACCTGCAGCATATGCAAGGTCCCAGACTAGGGGCTCAACTGTAGCTGCCAGTCTACGTTAAAGCTACAGCAATGTCAGGTCTGAACCTTGTCTGCAATCTACCCCATAGCTCATGGCAATGCCAGATCCTTAACCCACTGAGTGAAGCCAAGGATGGAACCCGCATCCTCATGGGTACTAGTTGGGTTCATTGAGCTATAATTGACATATAATATTATATTAATTTCAGGTGTACAAAATTGTAATTCTGTATTTGTACATGTTGCTAAATGATCAGCATAAATAAGCTTAATTAACATCCATCAAGAAAAACAGCTACAAAAAAATAATTTTTTTCCTTATAATGAGAATTTTTAAGATTTATTCTCTTGGAGTTTCTGTTACGGTGCAGCAGTAACAACCATGACTAGTATCCATGAAGATGTGGGTTTTATCTCTGTCCTAACTGAGTGGGTTAAGGATCCAACATTGCTGTGAGCTGCTGTATAGGTCACAGACATGGATTGGATCCGTATTGCTCTGTGGCTGTGGCATAGGCTGGGAGCTGCAGCTCCAATTTGATCTCTAGCCCTGGAACTTTCATATGAAGCAGGAACAGCCCTAAAATAAAAGAAATTTTAAAAAAAGATTTACTCTCTTGGCAACTTTCAAATATATGGTATTATTGACTATAGTCACCATGTTATACATTACATTTTCATGACATTTATCTTACAACTGAAAGTTTGTACATTTTGACCCCTTTTTGCCAATTTTGCCCACCTCTGTCGTAACACAAACATGTTCTCTATATCTAACCTTATTTTTGTTTCTTTCAGATTCCACATATAAGTGAGATCATAGGTAATGTCTTTTTTCTGACTAACTTACATTATTCCATAACTTACCTAAGCATAATGACATCAAGGTCCATGCAAATAGTGTTATTTCATTTCTTTTTTGTGACTGAATAATATTCCATCATATATACATATATGGCAATTTTCTATCCATTCATCCACCTTTGGGAACTTTGTTTCCATATCTTGGCTATTGTAAATAATGCAGCAATGGACATTGATGTACCTATAATCTTTTTAAACTAGTGTTTTTGTTTTCTTCAGATAAATATCCAGATGTGGATTTGCTAAATTATATGGTAGTTCTATTTGAAATTTTTATTTATGACAAGGTAAATGTTTTGATTTACTTGTCCCTAATGACTCTTTAAGTTGAGCATCTTTTCATGTTCTTATGAGTTATTTGTCTGTCTTTGGAGAAATGTCTATTAATACATTTTGCCCATGTTTGAATTGTTTCCTTCTTATTTTTGAATTAAGTTATTCATAATATATTCTGGATAATAGAGCCTTATCAGATATATAATTTGTGAATATTTTCTCCCATTCCATGGATTTTATTTTCACTTACTTTTGTCCCTGTAAATTACATGGTGTCTTATCTAAGATACCATTACCTACTCTGAGGATATGAGATTTGTTCTCATGTTTCCTTCTAATAATTTAATGGATTTAGCTTCTACTTTTAGATTATTATATATTTTGAGTTAATTTTTACATTTGGTCTAAAGTATAGAATCAGTTTCTTTCTTTCTTTCTTTCTCTTTTTTTTTTTACATGTGGGTATGCAGTTGATGGCACCATTTGTTGAAAAGTCCATTCTTTCTATATTGAATTGCTTGCTACCTTAGACAAAAATCAATTTACAGAAATTGTAAGGGTTTTACTTCTTCACTCTTAATACTGTTCCATTGATCTATATTTCTATTATTCATCCAGGTTCACATTGTCTTGCTCATCACAGCTTTCTAGTAAGTTTTGACATTAGGAACTGTCAGTCCATTTATTTTGCTCATTTTAGAGAATGCTTTGGCTATTTGGGTTCCCTTGTATTTCCATATACATTTTAGAATTAGATTTTTAAAAAATTTCTACACCCAAAATGTTTTATGATTTAAATAGCTTCAATTTAATGTGGCTTTGAAATGGTCTCACAATCTGTCCTAACCTTGTTACCAAGCCAAGTTTGGGTACACTTTACCAGTATGTGCAGTAAAGTAATCTGTTGACACCAGGTTGTGGTGAACGAAAGTTTATCACAGACACCCAATATGGGATTAAGAAAGGAGAACAGGAAATTCATGGTCAAAAGACTCAAACTTTCGAATGGCTTTCTGGGAAAGGTTTTTAATGCCATGATGAGGAAGGGAGAAGGTTGCCTGACGAGCTCTGGACCTTCTTCTGATTAGTTAGTCATGAAGTAACAGGTGTTTTTTCTGGAGTCAACATCAACCTTCTGGTCCCAGATGGTCTGGGGTTTATGTTCTCATGATCATTATGAAGTTAGCTTCTTCCATATGGTGGGGTTTTAGTATCTGAAAAAGAACTCAAGGATAGGGCTCAGAATATTAGCTATAGCCTTTGAGGAAGAACCAAAGGCCCTTGACATTGTTTAATGGCTATAATATAATTATTTTTCTTGCTTGACAGTTTTTCTTTGTTTTTGCAATTTCTCACTTCTCTGATTAAATCTGCTCTTTGGAATTCAGAGAAAGACTACTAGGTTAAAGCTTTTGTAAAAACAAGAGATGGATAACAGAGTGTGGGTCTGTTTCCAAGAAGACCCTTCAGAAAGCTCCTGTTTTTGTTTTTCATTCTTAAAAATGTTCCATGTGCTTTGGGGAAGAATTTGTCCTTTTCCATTTCTAAGTTGTAACCTATAGATTTCTGTTAAGTCCTGTTTCTGCTGAACTTTTTTTTATCATTTATTTATATATGTATTTTTTCTACTGTACAGCATGGTGACACAGTTACACATACATGTATACATTCTTTTTTCTCACGTTACATGTTCCTTTCTAAGTGACTAGACAGAATTCCCAGTGCTACACATCAGGATCCCATTGCTAATCCATCCCAAAAGCAATGTTCTGTATCTATTTACCCCAACTCCCAGTCCCTCCCAGTCCCTCCCCTTCTCCCTTAGCAACCACAAGTCTATTCTCCAAGTCCGTGATTTTCTTTTCTGTGGAAAGATTCCTTTGTGCCATATATTAGATTCCAGATATAAGTAGTATCATAAGGTATTTGTCTTTCCCTTTCTGACTTGAACCCCAAAAGACCCAGAATTGTCAAAGCAATTCTGAAGAACAAAACCAAACAGGAAGCATAATTCTCCCAGACTTCAGGTAATATTCCAAAGCCACAGTCATCAAGACAGTGTGGTACTGGTACCAAAACAGACAGACAGACCAATGGAAAAGAATAGAGAACGCACAAATAAACCCAGACATCTGTGGTCAATTAATCTTTGACAAAGGAGGCAGGAACATAAAATGGGAAAAAGACAGTCTACCCAGCAAGAATTGATGGGAGACTTGGAAAGCTGCATGCAAATCAATTAAACTAGAACGCATCCTCACACCATGCACCAAAATAAACTCAAAATGGCTGAAAGACTTAAATATAAGACAAGACACCATCCAACTCCTGGAAGAGAACATAGGCAAAACACTCTCTGACATCAACCTTATGAATGTTTTCTCAGGTCAGTCTGCCAAAGCAACAGAAATAAAAACAAAAGGAAACCAATGGGACCTAATCAAACTGACAAGCTTTTGCACAGCAAAGGGAACCAAAAAGAAAACAAAAAGGCAACTTACAGAATTGGAGAAAATAGTTTCAAATGGTGCAACTGACAAGGGCCTAATCTCTAAAATATACAAACAACTTATGTAACTCAACAGCAGAAAAGCCAACAACTCAATTGAAAAATGGGCAAAGGACCTGAAGAGGCATTTCTCCAAGGAAGATATACAGATGGCCAACAAGCACTTGATCCAAAATCAACATCACTGATTATTAGAGAAATGCAAAGCAAAACTACCATGAGATACCACATCACACCCGTCAGAATGGTCATCGTTAATAAGTCTACAAATAACAAATGCTGGAGGGGGTGTGGAGGAAAGGGAATCCTCCTGCACTGTTGGTGGGAATGTAAGCTGGTACAGCCGCTATGGAGAACAGTATGGAGGTGCCTTAGAAAACTATATGTAGAACTACCATACGACCCAGCAATCCCACTCTTGGGCATATATCCGGACAAAACTCTACTTAAAAAAGACACATGCACCTGCATGTTCATTGCAGCACTATTCACAATAGCCAAGATATGGAAACTACCCACATGTCCACTGATAGATGATTGGATCAGGTATATTGGTACATATACACAATGGAATGCTACTCGGCCATAAAAAAAGAACAAAATAATGCCATTTACAGCAACATGGATGGAAGTAGAGACTCTCATCCTGAGTGCTGCTGAAGTTTTCTGTTTCTGTGATACTTCCTGTCTAGTTTTTCTACCCATTATTAAAAGTGGTAGATTTAATTATTATTATTAAGGTGTGTATTTCTCTATTTGATAACGTCAGAGTTAAAATAAGTTAATACTTTATAATGGGTCAGAACAATAGGTGATCATTGGCACCATAGCATTGCTATATTTCTTTGGATGATCAGGTAAAATTTTTAAAAAGATTTTTTGCATTCGTTTAAAAAAGGAATCCTCTTAAGAAAATGTGATAAGGTCTGTTTTTAACTCCTTTTTTATCAGTTTTCAACACCCTAATTATCTAAATCCACAGCTGCTGTTTGATAAACCTCAAACTTATATAAATCACATATTTATTTTTCTAAACTAGGTTATTATAAAATCAATTACCTAAAAACAGATGCTTGTAATCACTTGATTTACTCAATTAAAATGTATATTTCTAATATTCTCAGGATATTATTCATCATTCAGAGTTCTTTTACTTTCTCAATGCAGCAAAAATTCTTATTTTCTGTGGAAGTAATTCTAAACTTTAACTCAGTTTTGAAACTCTTATATTTATATCAGTATTGATTTACTCATCTTTTTAAGAATTGGTATTATATTTATCTGTCATAATTTTATTCTACCTCTCCACAACAATGAGCACAGTTTTAGTGATAGATGTCACTTTCAACTCGCTTTTAAAGACACTATTATGTAAGTTTTTAAAATTTAAGTGCTGAATTAATTTAGAAGAATGGCTCTCTCATAACATTTTTATAATTATAACTTTGATTCTTACAAATCTATGTTAATTATATACTTTTGAGGTTGCATATTATTCTTCTTGATGGTGAATATAGCTTTAAAATTGGAGTTGGGGGGTAAAAGTACTAGAAGGATGAATAGTGAGAAAATTGAAAATCTTTCCTTCCTTTCCTTCCATTTCCTGCTTTTTTCTCCTGATCAACTTGATCAAAATATTTTTAATGGGAAATTACATACAGAAGATGAATAGCTTCACTGTTTTTCTAAGAAATAACTTCAAGCTCAAAAAAAAAAAATAGCTTCCGAAACTTGAGGTCATCACTTTTTTAGCACTTCATAGTTTTAATAAGGCATAAGTGTAGGAGAATAACACTTAGAATTAAAATAACTAAAAATATGCATTGTCACTTTTTTGAAAGTAAACATTGCATGGTACACAATCAAAGTAACAAACCTGTTTTATGATTTCTGTTGAGTCTCTAAAACCAGCCACGTTATAGTGTAGTTGATAATGTTGAGACATAGGATTTTAAGTCTAGAAATTAGCATCATTGTCCTGCTTATGATGTTTTCCCTGAGAGATATTTAGCAGAATTCCCCACATAAAAATAATATGAATTAATCAATGAATGTATTTATTTTTAATTTCGTGTGTCCTAATCTTCCTCACCCATTTCTGTGCTCTCCCCACCCCCCCCCCTCTGGTAACCACCAATTTGTTGTCTCTATCTATGGCTCTGTTTCTCTTTTGCTGTGTTTATTTGTTTATACTGGTTTTTTGATTCTTTATTATTATAAGTGAAATCATACAGTATTTAGCTTTCTCTGGCTGACTTATGTAACTTTGCATGATACCCTCAAGGTCCATCCATTCTGTCTCAAATGGCAATATTTCATTCTCTTTTAAGGCTTTTTAAGGTAATATTCCATTACATATGTATCACATCTTTACCCATTTATCTATTGATGAATTAAATTCATTATTATTAAGTTGCTTCCCTGTCTTTGCTTCGTAAATAAAGTTGAAATGAATACAGGGTGCAAATATCATTTCTAATTAGTGCTTTGATTTTTCTGGATAAATACCCAGAAAGCATATTTCTGAATAATATGCTAGTTATGTTTTTAATTCTTTGAGGAATCTCCATATTGTTTTCCACGTTGGCTGTACCAATTTACATTCCTACCAAGATTTGCGAAGGTTCTCTTTTTCCACATCCATGTTAACACTTGCTCTTTGTTGTCATTTGGATAATAGACATTTTGACAGATTTGAGGTGGCATTGCATCACAGTTTTGCTATGCATTTCCCTCATGATTAGTAATGTTGAGCATCTTTTCATGCAGCTGTATGCCACATGTATGATTTCTTTGGAAAAATATCAGATCCTGTGCCTATTTGTAATGGTTTCTTTGATGTTCAGCATTATGAGTTCTTCATATATTTTGGATACTAACCCCTTATTGAATATATTGATTGCAAATGTCTTACTCAGTAGAATGTCTTTTTTTTATAGTCTCCTTCACTGTGTAAAAGCTTTTTTGCTTTAAAGTTGTCCCATTTGTTTTTTTTTTTTTTGCTTTGTTTCCCTAGCCTGAAGAGACATAACACACACAAAAAAATATTGCTAAGATCAGTGTCAAAGAGAGTGCTATCTATGTTTTCTTTTAGCAGCTTATATTTAATTGTTAATACACTTTAAATTGATTTTTGTTCATGGTGTGAGAAAGTAATCCAGGTTTAATCTTTTGCATATAGCTGTCCAATTTTCTCAACTGCATTTAATGGCTGTTTTTTCTCCATTGAAAATTCTTCCCTCTTTGTCATAGATTGATTTCCTGTATAGCTTTGGGTTTATTTCAGGGGTCTCTGTTCTTTTCCATTGATATATGTGTCTATTTTTGTCCCAATATAATACATATTTTTTGATTATGTAGTTTTGTATAAAGTTGAAAGCAGGAAGTGTGATATCTTCAACTCTGTTTTTCTCTCTCAAGATTCTTTTTGCTATTTGCCATGTTTTAGAATTATTTGTTCTAGTTCCCTTGTAAAATGTCCTTGGTATTTTGGTAGAATTTGCATTGGATGTGTAGATTGCTTTGGGTAGTATGGCCAGGTGAACAATATTAATTATTCCAATTTGTAAAAATGGTCTATTTTTCCATGTATTTATGTCATCTTCAATTTCTTTCATCAGTGTCTCATAGTTTTCCATGTACGTGTCTTTTACCTCCTTGGTTAGGCTTATTTCTAGGTATTTTATTCTTTCTTAATGTGGTTTTAAAAGGGATTGTTTCCTTAATTTCTTTTTTCTAACAGTTTACTTTAGTATACAGAAGTGCAACATATTTCTGTATATTAATTTTATATCCTACAACTTTACTGAGTTCATTGATGAAGACTGGTAATTTTGAGGAGGGTGTCTTTAGAATTTTCTAGGTATAAAAGTCATGTCCCTTTCAAACAGTAACAGTTTTACTTCTCCATTTCTAATTTTGTTCCTTTCCTTTTCTTATACTCCTCTGTCTTTAGAGTGGAGTTGAAAAATTAGTAAATATATTATGGATAATACAAATTTATCTTTACAATATTAGGCCAATTATAATTACAGAAAAGGGGGAGGGTAAAATTAATCCTGTGGTGTTGGATTGGAATCCAAGATGTCAGTATGAACACATGGTTTTAGCAGATGATTGGTAAATAGATGATAGAAAATGGTAGAGAACTAGAGAGAGATAGCCAGAGAGATTGAGATCATTAAATATAAATATGAAGTTGGACATGTACACAAGTACAGAAGTATAGAGAAGTGTATATATGTGGTTAAGATATATACGTATATTCCCTCACTTGAACACTGAGAGGACCCAGAAAGAATCACTTCTTGTAGCAAGAGTTATGTTCAAGGCCCTTGTTTGCTTTCTAAATACTAATTCCTCAAAAAGAAAGAAAGAAAAAGGAAAAAGAAAAGAAGGAAGAAAGGAAAGGAAGAAGGAAGGAAGGAAGGAAACTATCTTGTAGAAGTGGTTGATTTCTAGGTTGGGAGAGAGAAAATATAATATGAACATGGAACATCTTGTGGTGCCACAGTGAAAGAAATAGTAGGGAAGAAGGAAGGAAGAAAGGAAGGAAAGAGATGGAAAGGAGGAAGGGAGGAATAAAATTAGAGAGAGGAAAAATAAAGGGAAATTAGTAAAAGAGCATAGAGTTACCCCTGCAAGAGTTCCTTTTGGTCAAATGTAGAACAGCCTGAACTCTCTAAAATAATTAAATAAATACAGATGTTTTCATATTGTAACTCATAAAATGCAAGATATAAAGGAGAGTGGTAACCAGATAGGATCCTAGTACAGAAAAAGGACATTAATGAAAACACTGGTGAAATTCAAATAATGTCTGGAGCAGATAATATCATTATACTAGTGTTAATTTCCTGGTTCAAATAATTGTACTACAGTTATTTAAGATGTTAATATCATGGGAATTTTGGTACAAGTTTTAGGAGAATTCTGCAATACTTTGGTCACCCTTCTGTAAGTCAGAAATTAATTCAAAATATAAAGTAAAAAATTCAGTCAAAAGGAGAAAAAGAGGAAACACAAAACCAGTGAAGACATTTCAATTTCCATGGCTTTCTTTGCTGAATCCAGGTGGCCAAGAGCCATGTCTTTAATGAGTTCTTGCTTAAAATACATGAAATATCCCAGATAAGTCCTAAAGCAGAGAAAGATCAGATATTACAGCATAAGATGGAAGAATTAGATCTTTTTTCACAGTGCTCAAAGAGATGTGGCAATATTTGCCAGCCTCTTCTTTGTCTGGGAGTAGATGGAAAACAAAAGAAATTAAAATCAAACAGAAAGATAAAATGAAGACATGAATGGCACACAACAAATGGGAAAAAAATGTTTTATATCTCATGGGATTCTTCACACTAAAACAAATATGAAGGCAGAAGACATTGAACGTGGTTCAGGTTGATAGTATAAAAAGATCATGTCACATGTAGATATTTTTCAATGCAAGCCTGAAAGTTTCCACAGAAAATATACAAGGATCATACAAAAACCATGTAAATAACCTTGGTAACAATTAATCTTGTGTGAAAGTCAGCAGATATACACATAGATATTTGATAAAACCAGACAGTGGAATATTATTATGTGCTAAAAAGAAATGGGCTATCAAGCAAAGCAAAGACCTGGAGGAAACTTAAATGCATGTTACTAAGTGAAATAAGTCAATCTGAAAGTGCTACATCCTGTATGATTCCAACCATATGACATTCTGAAAAGTCAGAAATAAGGAGACAGTAAAAAATCAAATTGCCAAGGTTCAGGACAGGAGAGAGGAATGAATGGGAAGAGCACAAAAAATCCCCTTAGGGCACTGAAACTATCTGCAAGATAATATAATGGTGAATGCAAGTCGTTATAAATTTGTTCAAACACGCAATGTACAATAATAAGTAAACTCTATGGACTCTGGGTAAAAATTATGTACCAAGATAGATTCATCAGTTGTGCAAAATGTACCACCTGCTGGGAGATGTTTGTAATGAGGAAGCCTGTGCATGTGTAGCAGCTGGAGATACTTTTAGAGCTATTTGGGAAATATCAGTACTTTCCTTTCTTTTTTTTTTTATTTTATGGCTGCACCTGTGGCATATGGAAATTCTCAGGCTAGGGGTTGAATTGGAGCTGCAGCTGCTGGCCTACACCACAGCCACAGCAACACTAGATCTGAGCTGCATCTGTAACCTACACTGCAGCTCCCAACAATGCCAGATCCTTAACCCACTGAGGAAGACATCAAGGATCAAACCCACATCCTTATCGATACCAGTCATGTTCATTACCACTGGGCCACAAACGGAGCTCCTTTCCTCTCAATTTTTATTACTCCTTTAAAAAAAATAGTTTTTAAAGTATATTTCTGTTGAAAGACATGAACAATAATATCGAAAGTATTATGAAGGAAGGAGCAGGTATCAAAAACAATAAGACAATTTTGAAAAATAACTAAACAGAACCATAAAATTTTAGTTATAAAAATATAAAACAATATTAAACTTTAATAGAAATGAAAATAAAATACCTGAAATTAGAAACCCAGTAGACTAGAGAGGAAGGGAGAATGAATGAACTAGAAGACAAAGCATAAGAAATTACACAGGAAGTTGATGCAATTTATGCATATCAAAAAATAATATTTTAGGCAAATCCACTGAAATATTTGTATAACACATGGAAAATGATGCTTATGAAACTCTAGAATAGCTGTAGTATGAGGTTGGATTGGTGATAAAATAACAAAAGTTGTCCTATTTCTGTGATCTATGACAATAATGCAAATGTGAGATAATGAAGGCATGCAGCAGGGTGGTGACAGAGGTAATGATATGGATGAAAAAAGGCAGAAGCCATTTTGAAAAAGATGCATTGGTACATGATAGTTTATTAATAGAGTTTTATAGTACGGTCTCCTGATTATTTGTCTATATTAATGAAACTAGAACAATGGGTGGACATTTTTAGAAACCAAAACTATTTTAAATCATATTAGAGTATGTTTAATACCCAGACATTTAGGGATATAGTTAGCAAAATTTGTTTTGAGGGCCTTGTTACAATGCATATACTACTCCACTTAGTTCAGTGTCTGCAGCACTGTGGGACTCTGGGCCATCCATGGTCCTCTGGGTCACTCAAGCAGAAGGTAGACAAACAGGTGGCTCCAGATGCTTTTATAAATCAAGGCACTAAGGATATTAGAAGACAGGAAACATTCAGAAGCAACTTCCTTTTTTTTTAAATCTTTATCTGGTCTTACCAGCATCACTCTAGCACCATGACTCACTCCAGCATCCAGCTGCATTTGGCACGTCAAGAACTAGACTCTTGGAGTTTCCATCCTGGCTTTGGCTGTGGTGTAGGCCAGCGGCTACAGCTCCAATTCGACCCTAGCTTGGAAACTTCCATATGCTGTGGGCGCAGCCCTAAAAAGACAAAAAAAAAAAAAAGAACTAAACTCTGATAACCTTTCAAAAATAACAACCTCAGGTGGCTGGTTCTTCCTCCTCTGATGCCTGACTCAAATATCTGAGGGGTTTTTCTAAAATCTTGACTTACCTAAAGCTTTTTAGGCAGTGAATTTTGAATCATAATCTAATAAATAACTATGCTGAAAATATATTGAAGCAGTAAAATGTGTGTATGTGTGTATCGCTTGGGTATTGGGTAATAGTCAGCTAAATCTTCAACTTCCAAAGTGAAAAGTAAAGAACAAGCAAGCACCAGAATCTGCTCCATTAGTCCTGGAAGAAAATTTGTAAAAATAGATTGTATATTATAATCTTATCAAGATTACTCACATAATCATGATTAACCAAATAACAGTCATAATACAACGGCAAATGGTTGTGAATGTGAAATGTTGGCTAGAGGAGTCAACATTGTCTTTACTTCACTGGAGTTGGGTATATATTTTTTTGAGCTTCATCTGTTATGTTTAACTGCCACTTACTACACCTTCAAGAAAAATAGCATACTCTGATTTGACATTGAAATGAAAATGTATTTTGTAAGCCAAAATTCTTGGAAATAGTACTAGGGGCTTGCATTTGATATAGTAAAACAGATGTTTGTTATGATTGTATGTTTTCTTGCATGAAGGAAAAACACAATGCCCCAGGGAAACTGAGAAAAGAAGAAACACACAAGAACCTGGAGCTATGGTATATATTGTTATTTTTCTGTGCGCAAAAGGATTTTCTATTACAAGACAAGTGGTTCAACTAAAGGCAAGAGAAATTGCCAAATCCTTGAAATAGATTAAAAAAAAAAAAAAAAAACCACCAACAAATCCAATGAGAGAATGATTTGACTAACTAATGATTTATACCTTACTTACACTGGTAAGGTATAGAGACTATTTAACTTCCAATATTCTATGATACAAATGAGGAAAATTTAGATTATGAATTAGCTAAAAAGGATATGCTGATAAAACTGAATATCCTTCAATTGTGTATATAGAAAATCCTAAATATGTATACAAACCTGCAACTAATGAGTAAATTTTAAATTCTCAGAATGCTAAGCCAATACACTAAAAATCAATTGCATTTATATATGTTAGCGATAAACCTTTGAAAAATTAAATAGAATGCAAGTTATTTAAAAAATAAGAAAATAAAAAAAAAAACATAAATTCCTTGGTGATGCAGCAGGTTAAGGATCCAGTGCTGTCACTGCTGTGGCTCATGTTTAATCCCTGGCGCATAAACTTCTGCATGCTGAAAAAGTTCTATTATCCATACAATCTCTATTATCCAAAATACCTATTATACCATAGTCACCTATTGTGTGGGACATGACAATAAAGCCCTAGAAAACAAATGTAGTGTTTATCTAAGAAAAACTAGAAATATATGTCAACAAACATACTTGAACAACAACATTTCATTCAGCTTTATTCATGACAGACCTCAGAAAAGAAAAAAAAAAGTCTGGATCAGAAGAGTGGAAAACCAGTAATATAGTTTACAATTTAATAAAACCCATCAATAAGAAATCATGCATTGCAGATACACAAATAAACATAAGCTAACATCAAAAACCCTGTGGGGAAGGTAAAGAAACCAGAGCAAAAAATTACATATTCTAGGATCCCATCAGTATGGACTTTAAGATCTAACCTGATGGAAGGGTTTGGGTGGTAAAACCTGTTCTCTGCTTTGAGCTGTTTTGCATAATCTCTCCCTCCTTCCCCCTGGCATTTTCTACATCTCAGATTTTGTCTACATCACTCTCTGCTTCTAGCACAGACATCACACTGGCCTCTCCTATTTCCAAAACTTGGTAAGCAGACGCCATTCTCTCTACATGGTGCCCTTGCCCTGAAAAAAAAATAGGCTTTTCTTGCTCACATCTTTCACGATGCAAGAAGTGTTTCATTCTCATCACTCTTTCCTCCAGCTTTGGTTTAGCCATGGTATTATTCATCAGTACCTATCATTACGTGTATGTGTGTCCTTAAGCTCCTTGAGAGCAAAAGTCTTTCTTCTTTTTTCTCTGCCGGGCACATAATTCCTCAATAATTATTTGAATGACTATACAAATGAATAAGCTCAGTTGTTTATTACCTTCTAGAGAAGCAGAGGGAATATTTTTAGTTTTTATATTCATTCACTTGCCGTAAGGTAATTAGTATTTATAGCTAACTATGGATTATGATATTTATTTAGAACCCACGGGGGCTCAAGTAAAAATGGAACAAATTATTTCATGTTTTGTGGGACTATTTTTTTTTTTTTACAGAAAGTAGTAGACTTTCTTAAAGGCAGCTGCATAATTTAGCACATTAAAAAAAACTCTCCGAAATACATAAGCCACATAAAAAAATTAAGTACAGTTGAAATTTATTAGATAAAGGACTTAAAAAGGTTTATTTGATGTTCTCTGCCAAAAAATATATTTTTCAATCATAAACAACTCCAAGCAAGGGAAGATACACAAATTATGACCAATTAATCGGCTGATTTTTATTATTGTAAAAAATCGGCTGATTTTTATATTGTATTTGCAACTTTACAAAGAAAGATATTCATGGATTAAAAACAGTAAAGGGAACATCATCTAAAGTTGTTATAATTTAATATGTCTTTGATATGTTTATTGCATTGAACTCACCTATATGGAATATACTTTTAACAAATTGTTGTTTTCAAGAGAATAGTAACATAATAGTACTTGAAGTAATGGTATTTGCCTCACATTCTTAGTGTTAAAATATCACTAGCAGGCAAATTGATAAACCATGGTGTAGTATATAATACCCTAGCACAAAAGATGCAGAGGGAGTTCTCTCGTGGTGCACTGGGTTAATGTATTGATACTGCTGTGACTTGGGCCACCTCTGTGGCATGGGTGCGACCCCTGGTCCAGGGACTCCCACATGCAACAGGTGCAGCCAAAAAAAAAAAAAAGAAAAAGATGCAGAGAAAATAATACTGTGTTATTTAAAATACTTGTGTTGCTTGATAAGTTGTTACTCCCCCCATACACTATGATCTAATTAAGAGAAAGAGGAGGAGGGTAAGGGGAGAAAGAAGAGGAGGAGAAGAACAACAGTGGCCATTAAGCACAGAAGAGTAATTAAATTTAAATATCTCTCATTCTTCCTCTGGCACACTAGGTTAAGAATCCGACTGCAGTGGCTCTGGTCTCCGTGGAGGTGTAGGTACTGTCCCTGGCCCTGAGCAGTGGGTTAAAGGGTGGAGAACTGCTGCAGCTGTGGTGTAGGATTCAATCCCTGGCTTGGAAACTCCCGTGAGCCATAGGTGCAGCCAAAAAAAAAAAATCCACACATTTCAGAGTATTTTCTTTTTCAGCAATTCAAACTTTTGCTGTTCCAATTTATGTAGGCTTTTCACTTCCAGATCGCATAGAGGAAACAGAGAAAAAATTTGTATATCTCCAGAAACACATTCAGATTCGGAAAAATTTTTTAAATTACATTTTCCCAAAAACTCTATAGGTCAAGTGATATGGCAGAGTTATTATTTATTTGTGTTTAAATTAATTTAGGTTAAATTTATGACCATAGACAAGTACATTTATGGAATTATCCTTATCCTACCAGTCATAATGTGATCTATCAATCCCAAATTCCTTTTGTCATTTGTTACAGTGTAAATAATATAATGAATGAAGTATGACCTCAAATCTCAGTTCCACACTGTGTGAACTTGGACAAATTGAACAGATTCTCTGACCTCAGCTTACTCTTATGTATAAGTGGGATAGATCTTCACCCATAGAAAAAGTACTACACAATCTTAGTTATTTTTTATATTTAAATGCACACATCTATTGTTTCATAACAAAACTGCATTATTATTGTTCCTTTTATCCTTTGTCTGACTGAGGGAAATGTTATCTTCTTAGCTTAGCACAATGTTTAGAAAAGAGAATGCATTTCTTAAATATGTGTTTAATAAATGATTTATCAGTTTTTATGAATGTGTTTTCTCACCACACAGAAAATGTCAAGAGTTGGTTCCTCAGTGTTAGATATTAAAATGATCATACCAGCCCTCAGGAAATTTGTAATTAACATAAAAGTAATGTTTGAATGCAAGTTATGACCTTTCTACTAAGTACAATTCCCAGACATCATGCTTGTGGTTCCAATTCCATGCTCATATCATGCACGATTCCATTGACACAATTGTTCTCAAACTAAACAATAAGTCAGAACAGGGGTATTCGAACATCATCAAACTGCAGACAAAGGTCATCTGTGCTCATAGTTCAAAAGTTTAAATAATCATCTGAATAGATACAACACAAAGACTTGCCAACATTTCAATAATTTACAAAGAGATTCCCCCAAGTGAACAAAAGAATCACATTGTAGAAATAAGAATGGGTTAAATATCAATAACTTTTTAGGAGTTTCTGTGGTGGTGCAGTGGAAACGAATTTAACTAGTAACCATGAGGTTATGGGTTTGATCACTGGCCTCAGTGAGTGGGTTAGGAATCCGGCTGTGGTTTAGGTTGCAGACTTGGCTCAGATCTGGCATTGCTATGGTTGTGGTGTAGGTCTGCAGTTGTAGCTCCAATTCAACCCCTAGCCTGCAGCCCTAAAAAGCAAAAAAAAAGCAAAAAAAAAATCAATAACTTTTTAATATTTGGCCAAAAATGAAAACTATAATTAAAAAATTAGTAATCAGATATGCAGTCAGCAATGTTATTACTAATTGCCCTCAGCTTTTATTGGACCATTTAAAGGTAATCTACATGTTTCATAAAATCCCCAATATCTTGAAATATAGTATGTTTAGGATACTGCATCCATTTTGGCCGCACTTCTCTAAAAAAAGTATTTTTACTAAATAAGGGATTACTACTTTATTTACTAAACTGACATGAACATTTCTGATTATAATACTATGATATTTTTTCTATTAATAGGTATAAAGAGAAAGGTATTCCTTAAGAATAAAGTGCTGGTAATCTTTATGTAGTTTGTGAGGTGGACACTTTTTAATGTAATAGCTGATAATATAAGAAATAAAAATTAAAGTGACTTTTTCATTACTTCATAAGTTAAAGCAGTTGATCCCAATTTTGAAAATAACCAAAACAGTTGATTTTATATTATTTCTATTTCTTTCAAAATGGAAAATTTTTAGCAGATAGTCATTACTGAATGTCTGTGAATGACATACCAGAATAGGAACATTTTATCACCAGCACATTATTCCTAAGGATAATACAACTAAAAATATAAAAAATAAACAACAGAAATATGAGTAGGAGGGCTGGAGATGAAGTAGAGTCTAGAGTCACATTCCAGGTAGGTGACCCACACACGGGAGGATACCCAGAGTTGCAAGTTTCTTCCCATGAAGCAAGGATTTCAAGGCCCATATCAATCTATCCAACCTGGTGGTCCTATACCAAGAACATGAACCCCCAGAATTTTTGGTTTTGAAAGCCAGTAGGGCTTGGGTGCAGGATAGCTGGGGCCTGTAGGAAAGAGTGCTTGGGTGCAGGACAGCTGGGGGTTGTAGGAAAGAGTGCTCTTAAAGGGCACATGCAAAATCACATGCTTCAGATCCCAGCACAAAAGCAGTAGTTTGAAAAAAAGCCTGGGTCAGAACCACTTGTTTTGTTTGAAAATTCTCTGGGAAAGACACGAAGCAAATGGGACTGTCCCTGGGAATACAGATGCTGGCAGTAGCCATTTCTCAGAGCTCATTCCACCATGAGAACATTGGTGCTGGAAAGTCATCATTTTGGAGCCTTCTTAGAGTCTATTAGTGTCAGGGTCTTATCCACCAGGGGATGAACACCAACCCTGGGATTCCAGTGCCCCATAGTTGGCCACTACCCCCAGGCCTAGCCCTGCTTACCAGTGGGCCAGCAGCCACTGCATGAGACAGAGCCTAGAGATCAAAGAGGCCAGGGCACAACCTTGCCTACCAGGCTGCACACAGTAGGAAGTCTTACCACAATGGAAGGGTCTATGGAGTCCACATATAGATCTGGTGACCAGAGGAGAGTGTACTGAGCCCCATAGGACATCTCCTATAAAACATCTTCCCTCCAAGATTGGGAAATGTAACTTGACTAATACGTAGAAATAAACATAGAGTATTAGGCAACATAGGGTGACAGAGAAATATGTTCAAAATGAAGGAATAAGACAAAACTTCAGATAAAAGACTACATTTAAAATAAACAAGGAGTTCCCATAGTAGCTCAGCAGTTTAAGAACCTGACATGATGTCTGTGAGAATGCAGGCTTGATCCCTGGCCTCATTCAGTGGGTTAAGAATCCAACATTGCCATAAGCTGTGGCATAGGTCACAGATGCAGCTCGTATTTGGTATTACTGTGGGTTGTGGTATAGGCCTGCAGCTCTGATTTGACTCCTAGCCCCAGGAAATTTTATATGCCAAAAGTGGGGGTATAAAAAGAAAAAAATATATCTATATTGACAAAGAGTTCAAGGTAATGATCATAAAGATGCTGGATGAACATTATTGAGAATTTCAGCAAAGAGGAAGTATACAGAACAATGAAACAGGTTAGGAATACAATAACTGAAATAACAAAAAAAAATCACTAAAGGAATAAACAATAGATTAGGTGATATAGAGGAATTAATTGGGAAATTGGAAGACAAGCAGTAGAAGTTACCCAAGCTAAACAGAAAAAAGAAAAAAAATCACATTAGAAAATGAAGATAGGAGTTCCTCTTGTGGCTCAGCAGGTCAAGAAACTTCACTGGACAACAGACTTGAAGGAACATTGTAAGTCAACTATACTTTAATAAAAAATAAAATAAAATAAAATAAAATAAAATAAAACAAAAAAATGAGGATAGGAGTTCCTGCTGTGGCTCAGCAGTTTAAGAAATAGATTAGTCAGAGTTCCCATTGTGGCACGGTGGAAATGAATCCTACTAGGAACCATGAGGTTGTGGGTTCAATCCCTGGCCTCGCTCAGTGGGTTAAGGATCCGGTGTTGCTGTGAGCTGTGGTGTAGGTTGCAGACGTGGCTTGGATCTGGCATTGCTGTGGCTCTGGCATAGGTCAGAGACTACAACTCTGATTGGACCCTTAGCCTGGGAACCACCATATGCCATGGGTGTGGCCATAAAAAGATAAAAAGACAAAAAGAAAAAAAAAAGAAATAGACTAGTTTCCATGAGGCTGCTGATCTGAGCCCTGGACTCACTCAGGGGATTAAGTATCTGGCATTTATGCAAGCTGTGACATAGTTTACAGATGTAGCTCAGATCGAGTGTTGCTGTGGCTGTGGCATAGGCCAGTACCTGCAGCTCCAACTCAACCCCTAGTTTGGGAATATCCATATGCCATAGGTGTGGCCCTAAAAAAAAGAAAGAGGATAGTTTAAGACACCTCTGAAATACCATAAAGCATGCTAACATTTATGTTATAGGAGTCTCAAAGGGAAAAGAAATAAAGAAATATTAGATAGCTTATTTGAAGAAAGAATAGGTGAAGCACTCCTAACTGGACAAGAAACAAAAATCTAAGTCCAGGAAGCACAGATAGTTCCAAACAAGATGAACCCAAAGAGGACCACATCAAGACACACTGTAACTAAAATAACACAAATTTTAAAGAAAGGATTTGAAAAGGAATAAGAGAAAAATAACCAATTGGGTACAGGGAACTCTCATTAGGTTATCAGCTGACTTTTCAGCTGAAATTTTGCAGGCCATAACGGAGTGGCACAATATGTTTAAAATCAAATCCACAAGGAGCTACCACCTCACACCTGTAAGAATGGCCATCATCAAAAGTTCTACACATAACAAGTGTTGGTGAGAATGTTGAGAAAAGGAACACTTGTGCCCTCTGTAGAATTATAAATATTGGCAGCCACTAGATTTATTATCATGATGATTTCACAAGGTATTCAAATGTCAAATCATTATGGTTACATCTAGAACTAGCATAATATATGCAAATAAATTCAATAAAAATAAATAAAATACAAATATATATTTTAGTAAAAGTATTTTTTCTAGTAAATAACAACTTTATTAAAGTAATAAAAATCATACACCACGACCAAGTTTGATTCATCCCAGGTTCACAATGACGGTTTAACAAATGCAAATCAATTAATATCATATAGCACATTAAGAAAAGTCAAAAATTACGTGATCATCTCAATAGATTCAGAAAAATCATTTGACAGAGTCCGACGTCCATTCATGATAAAAAATCTTACAAAAGTGGGTATAAAAGGAACATACCTTAACATAATGAGTCATTTAAGACAAACCCACAGCAAATAAAACACTCAACGGAGAAAAGTTGAAAGCCTTCCTGCTAAAATCTGGAACAAGACAAGGATGCCCAGTCTCATCACTGTTATTCAACATAGTATTGGAAGTCCTAGCCACAGCATCAGACAAACAAAAAAATAAATAAATAAATAAATAAAAGTTATTCAAATTGGAAGAGAAAAGGTAAAATTGTCACTTTATGTAGATGACATGATACTATCTATAGAAAAACTTAAGGATCTCACACAAAAACTACTCGAACTGATGAATGAATTCAGCAAAGTAGTAGGATACAAGAGTAACATTCAGAAATCGGTTGCATTTCTGTATACCTGCCGGGGCCAACTCAGCAGGATGGGGCTGAAGAACGGGTGCTGTGGAACTTAAGGAAAAATAGTTAACACAAAACAAGACACAGAGACATTTTTCTTAAGTCGAGGTGGGAGCCAGGGAACTCAAGGTCTCAGGGACCAAGAGCGCGGGACTCAAGAGCGCCCTGCCTCAAAAAACCACACTGCTTTTATTCTCAGATCAAGTGAGGAGTGGCTATGGGTGGATGATACAGGGTTTGTTTAAAGCCACTTAGGTGGTAAAGAGTTAAGCTCTTACTCTGAAGCTTAAGTCATTTACCAGCACTGTGACTGTTTTTCAAAGCAGGAAGATGGGATAAAGTAAGTCAAGAAGATGGGATAAAGTAAAGAAGGACAAGATGGAGTTTTCAAGGAAACATGTCTTGCAACATCTCCCCCTTTTTGTTTTTGTGGGAAGACAAAAATAGGTCTTGCAACTTTTTTCATTTCTTCTTGAATTATTCACTTAGACAGAACACAGTCCAAGTTCAGTCTCAGAGTTCAAGTTTTAAGTCTCACGTGGAACTCCTCGGGCTTCTGCTGTGCATAGACTGACCAACTTCCATGGGTGGCCAGAGCAGGGCTTAGCACTCTGATGATGGTGAAGGGAGTCTCTGGAACTTGACCATGAAGAGATTCTTGAGGTGCAATACAGCCTTCCTGGTGTCCATGTCAGCAGCAGATGCAACCTTCTTCACTCTGATGTGATGGATCCATGGGGCAATACCCGCAACCTTTATAGCAGTTGGGCTTGCTATGCGACCCTCAGTTTACAAATGTTAATAAATAGCCACAAAGAATGTATCAAAGCCCATATCCCTACACTGACTACCTGAGTTAAAAATCTACCTTAATTCCCCCCCTTTGAGTTGGAGACTCTAACTGTGGGAAAAGGGGCGACGACCGCTCTAACTTCTTCCTGCTGAAAAGGGGCGTCGTTAGGGAAAGCAGTTAGGTCTCCACTCATGGAATGGTCAAGTGGGCTTTGATAACATTGCTTTGGATACCTCAAAGAAATATTTTCACCAGGAGGAGGAGGTCAGCTGGTTCCACAGGACAGCTCCAAAAACTGGAGCTGGATTGGACAGCTCATGAATCTACTGATGAAGATCTAACAGGGAATTAGACACATTCTGTGAACAATCAGGAATACAACATTTAGATTTTATAATAGCACAGGTAACTCATGATTCTTCTGATTTCTCTGGCTGGTTATGAAACATTTGTATACCTTGGTCAGCATGCAATGGAAAGCTACCTTATGTCCTTTTGAACAGTATGATTTATGGCATCACCTTCAAGTTAACTTACTCAAATATATTCTAAAGAGTCCCCACCATGTTCAAAATTCTCTTCTCAATGTCCACTTGCCACACACCTTATATATTTTTCTGTATCCATATTAGTCTGTCATTTATTTTCCAAGCAGAGCAATCAGCTGAAGACAGACTATCTTTCTTTTGCCTTAATAAGATGCAATTCCATTCCTCATTCCTTCTATATTGAAAACACACATATCCTACTTTTCTAAAGCAACCACGGACTGACCTTTATAATTTCTAAAAACAAGTTTTTCTTATAGAGACCATCTCAGGTGGCACTGATCATATTGGTTAATCATTCTAAAGACCTTTAGTTTCTGCTTAGTAACTGATGTTTCAGTGTCTCATTTGACTTCTGTTAAACCTAGGTACGATAAGATGTTATACCTTAGGTTGACAACTGTAACAACGTGTATGTAGTTACCTTCCATATTTTAGGAATTTCTAAAAGAGGAGTTAGACTCTGAAACAATCAGAAAGGTATTGAGAAAAGAAAATGGATTCCCAGTCACAACTCAAAGGTTGTGTAAAGAATTTTGTAACCGGCTTGCCAGAAATATAAATGTGGCAGATTCATGAAGGAGGGGCCCAGGATTGGAGAGGAGGACTGAAAAGTGGCTCTGTTTTCCTACATTTAGAGTCACCCAGGGCTGAGTGGTGATAAGGACAGGAGCCATTATGGAAATGTTCCATCAGTCTTGATCCTGGGCTTGAGGGGTCAACCACAGAGACCTTCGTCTTCAGGGGCAATCCCTCTTCCAGTGATCTGAGTCTTGGGGCATTCCCATTTAAAGGGTCCCTCTTTTCCTCAGAGGAAACAGACTCCGGGCATAGGTCTCTGCCCTAGTCCTCTCACCTTTGAGACTCCCAGGTTGACTCCCTGTAGCACCATAACTAGAGCCTCAGCCTTTTCTCAGTCTCTCTTCTTGTTCTCCTTTCATTCTTCCTGGCCCCAATTATAACATACTCTGAGGAGGTGCTCCAGATCCTGATCAGGGCCAAAAGCCAATTTTTGGAGCTTTCTCCATATATCTGGCACCGGCTGAGCTATGAATTTATCCTTAAGAATTATTTGGCCCTCCATTGATTCTGGGTACCTTTGTATGTTTTCTCAATGCCCTTCTGAGTCTTGCTAAGAAAGCTGATGGACTCTCTTGTTAAACCTTCAATAGTTTTTAATGGGTTTTACTCATGAGGCTTTTAATCTCTGTACTATACAAGTAATAAAATGATTCCTATGCCAGTTGTGAGAATACTCACTGTGATGGAAACCAAAGTAAAGAGCGCTAAGACCAAATTATTTGGAGTGAGAGGCTTTCCTTTTCTTAGTAGATTTTCAGCTTCTCGTGTTAGATGTTTCATTTGACCTCAAGTGGGAAGATGAGCCTTTATCATCCGCCTTCTGGGGTCTAGAGCATGCTTCACAAGCTTGCTCATGATATGGTTTGATTCTTCTATATGGCCCTTCTCTAATTATTCTTGGACAAGATCACTTAAAACCTTTAATTTTCTGAAGAAAGAGGCCACTGCTCAACCCAAACTGGTTTTTCTGTAGTCCATTTCAGTCGAATAGGTTCAGGAGAAACATAATTATTTTTACAAGCAGTGGCCGCTAATGAAAAGGCTGATATCCCAAACCAGATTTGTCCATTTTAATCTCAGATTCAATAGGTTCCACTCTCCCTTGATGATGTCTTCCTAATCCCAATCCGGGAATGTAACCCTGTTTCTGCAACATTTTTTGGCTTTGATGACTATATTGATCTACTGGTGGTAAGTAAATTTCTGCATGCCACTGTTGTAATAAATCTCTCCCCCATAGATTGATAGGGAGCTGAGCAACATAAGGTTTCAATCTAGCTGGCTGCCCATCTGGTCCTTCACAATTAAGCCATTGGGTACTCTTTTTGAGACCCTCTGCTTTTCCTAACCCAGTGACTTCAATATCAGCTGGCTGAAGAGGCCAGGTGTCTGGCCAATGTAAATGGCTAATGATTGAAACATCAGCACCAGTATCAATCAATCCTCTAAAAGACTTCCCATTTATGATAACTTGACAAGTGCGTCGTTCCTCTAGGACCTTTTCTGATAAAAACACTCCTGCCCCTCCTGTGGTATTGAATCTCTTCTGTCTAAAATTATTCCTGTCTTTTTTCTTCTGGACTCTAGGTAAAATTAAGATTTGAGCAATCCGATCCCCTTTTTTAATTTTCCAAGGAATCGCAGTGGAAACCATCACTTGTACTTTATCATCCCCATTATTATCCAATATCCTGGTATGAACTCGGATTCCTTGTTCTGTTAGCTCTGCCCTTCCTATTAGCAATCCTATTGTATCTGATGGTAATGGATTTTCCAATTTGGTTGTAATAGAAGTAGGGGTTTCACTAGGAAGGAGAATTAAATCCTGTACACTAGGGAGATCTACTGTGATGTCAAACTCTGGTGCAGAGCGTAGTTCCAGGGAGTCTGGCTCTTGTTCTGAATGGGGAATGCTTCCTTGGTTGACGGGGCTGGAAGCTTGCCCCGAGGGTAGTTTCCCAACAAGGGGGTTCCATCTTTATGAAAGATGGACCGGCACTGGTTAGCCCAGTGATTTCCTTTATTACATCTTGGACATAGTCTGGGCTGTTTATTCTTGTTACTAGAAGGTGCTGAAGATCCGTGAAAGAAAGGTCGGGCTCGTGGAAGAGCGCGACATTGTTTTTTAATATGTCCTGTCTTACCACAATTAAAACATTTTCCTGAAAATTTGTCTTTAACTTTTAAATTAGCCATTGCTTGGGCTAGCATTGAGGCCTTAAAAGACTCCGTCCCACTCCCTGACAGGCTTTAATATATTCAGCTATGTTAGCTTTTCCTTTTAAAAATCCTATGGCCTTTTTGCAGTCAGTGTTTGCGTTTTCATATGCTAACAATTGAAAAATAGTATCAGACACCTCAGAGTTAGTAACTTGTCGTTTTAATGCCTCTTGTAAACGAGCTAGAAATTCAGTATAAGGTTCCTTAGGGCCTTGTAGGATCTTTTGAAAAGAAATATTTATTTGACCCGTAGATTCAATTTTATCCCATGCCGTTAAGCAACATTGTCTAATCTGTTCAATAGCCAAATCATTCATTCTTAATTGATCTTGAAGATTACTCCAAGGACCAATCCCTAACAATTGTTCCATTGTAATTGGAAGATTTCGAACCTGATTACGATTAGCAGTAATTTGGGCATGATCTTGCCACCAAGACTTAAATTGTAAATATTCACTAGGTGATAGCACAGCACGGGTTAAGCTATGCCAATCAGCAGGAATCATACGATTTCCTTCAGCTACTCCCTGCACGATTCCTTTTGTAAAGGGAGAATTAACACCATAGTTTTGAACGGCCTGTTTTAATTCTTTAAGTATTTTAAAAGGAAAGGGCTCATGAATGAACTCGTAAACTCCATCAGGGTTGGCGGGATCAATGCCTGGAGCCACTGTCTCCCTGACAGTTACTGGAAAGGCTAAGTGTATGGCATCCAAATCGCCTTCCCTTTGAGCCTGTAAAATTCCCTGTTGAATGGATGATAGGTGGTGTTCAGGGATAGCGATCACTTTCTTTACAACCCTGGAAGTAGAGGCTTGACGAGTCCTCATCACCTTACTCCTAATAGGAGGTGATTGAGGAATATCAGAATCAACAATTGGAGCCGAAGGCTCAGGAGCCAGATATTCTCTATGATAATTTTGTTCAGGGACTGCATATTTAGACTCTTCCAACAAAGGTGTAAACTCCCCTTCTTCCTCTAAGTCCTCTGTGGTCTCTGGAAGTTCTAAAACTGATTTAATTAAGTTCCAAGTACTCCAAATGGACACAGGAATTTGAATGCCCTCATCATGCAATATCCTAAGTTCCATTCCTATCATTTCCCATATCTTTAAATATAATGTTTCTGATGTAAAAAGCCAATCACAATGTTTCTCAATAGTCTGAAAAAGTTTTGAAAGCTTACTTTCACTTGTTTTTGCACCCCCCTTTTTAAGGAGTTGTCCAAACAAACAAATGTAAGGATTATAGTTTCCCATTTTACCCCGTAAATACCTGAGAGAGGGAACTTATCTGCAAGATTTCTTTAGCGTGGCCACACAAAATTCCTCCCTTCTTCTCAGGGCTCCACAGCACTTTAGTGAATAAAATTTCCGCTGTAGTCGTGATCCTTCGTTCCTCGTGCCTGCCTGTTTGTGAGCCTGCCCCACGTTGGGCGCCACTTGCCGGGGCCAGCTCAGCAGGATGGGGCTGAAGAACGGGTGCTGTGGAACTTAAGGAAAAATAGTTAACACAAAACAAGACACAGAGACATTTTTCTTAAGTCGAGGTGGGAGCCAGGGAACTCAAGGTCTCAGGGACCAAGAGCGCGCGGGACTCAAGAGCGCCCTGCCTCAAAAAACCACACTGCTTTTATTCTCAGATCAAGTGAGGAGTGGCTATGGGTGGATGATACAGGGTTTGTTTAAAGCCACTTAGGTGGTAAAGAGTTAAGCTCTTACTCTGAAGCTTAAGTCATTTACCAGCACTGTGACTGTTTTTCAAAGCAGGAAGATGGGATAAAGTAAGTCAAGAAGATGGGATAAAGTAAAGAAGGACAAGATGGAGTTTTCAAGGAAACATGTCTTGCAACATATACCAACAATGAAATATTAGAAAAGGAATATAAAAATACAACACCTTCTAAAATCGCACCCACAAAAATTAAATATATAGGAATAGACCTGACTCAGGAAGTGAAAGACATATGCTGAGAACTATAAAACATTAATTAAGGAAATTAAAGAAATTCAAAGAAATAGAAAAATATTCCATGCTCCTGGGATGGAAGAATTAATATCATAAAAGTGGCCATACTGCCCAAAGCAATCTACAGATTCAATGCAATGCCTATCAAATATCCCATGACATTTTTCACAGAACTAGAACAAACAACCCAAAATTTTATATTGAACCATAAAAGACCTATAATTGCCAAAGCTACGGTAATCAAGGCAATGTGGTACTAGTACCAAAATAGACATTCAGACCAATGAAACAGAATAAACTCAGAAACAAACCCAGACACCTATGGTCAATTAATCTTCCACAAAGGAGACAGGAATATAAAATGGGAAAAAAAAAAAGTCTTTTCAGCAAGCGGTGCTGAGAAAACTGGACAGTCTCGTGTAAAATGTTTTTTTCAAGATCACACCTGCAGCATATAGAATTTCCCAGGCTAGGGCTCAAATCAGAGTTGCAGCCGCCGGCCTATGCCATACCTACAGCAATACCAAATATGAGCCACATCTGCGACCTGTTCTACAGCTTGCAGAAATGCTAGATCCTTAACCCACTGAGGAAGACAAAAGATTGAACCCACATCTTCACGGATACTAGTCGCGTCCTTAACTTGATGAGCCACAATGGGAACGCCAATGCTGGATTTTTTTTAATCATTGAGTAATGGGCTCTGCAGAGAAAGGCTTCAAGTGACAAAATTGCAAGTCCAGCTGTGTGACCTTTTTTTTTTTTCTATTTTGGCCATTCCAACAGTCTAATCCCAGTGTCATTTGTAACCTATACCACAGCTGCATCAACACTGGACCTTTACCCACTACAATGGTCAGGGATGAAACCCACTCTCCCAGAGATAACACTGGATCCTTACCCTGCTGCAAAACAGAGGAAACTCCAAGCCAGTTTGATTACTTTTTCATTTTCACAAAAGAAACTCTACTATATGACTTTGCTCTTTACCTGTTTAAGTAGAAGTTGAATGACCACATGAAAATATGGTAGAAAGCTTTCTTTCACAAAGGATCTCTAAGGTACCTACCATTTAAGATTCTACAGTCCCATGAAATTAAAAAGTATTAGGATCAAACCTCACACTTATATTTTGATCAGATAGTGTGTTATTCCATATATAATAATGATATGAACTATAAGATTTAGTTAAGAAATTATATCACAAACTTCGAAAAATCTTAGCCTGAAAAAAAAGCAAGTGGAGAATTCTCATAGAGAATAAATTTCCAGATAATTGGTCTTTTTAGCATACACTTTCAGATTTTGTGCTAAATTTGACCCTAATTTAGTGAAGACAGAGTTTCAAGAATACAGATTGACTCAAGGGATATTAGATTTTTTTTTAATAAGATAACAATGAGCTGATCAATAATTCAAGCACCATTAATCCGGAACTTGTTATAATGAAGAGAACAGTGGGTTTAGGTTTCCTCACCACTATGAGAGGATCCCAACCAAATAAATCATGTTTAAAACTGACTGAATATGGTATTCAAATGGCTTAACTGTATACTGTTAAGAGTATTCTAGTACCTTAAAACATCAGTCTCAGAAACAGTAATATAAAAAATTACCTGCATATACAGTAGACAACATTTAAAAAGGAAATGAAAATAGATTTTACTTTTCCCCAGTGATGGAAAGCTTTTTTTTTAACCTATCAATAATCACTTTATTTATTGATTTTTTTTTAATTTAAATCATTTTATTTGTTGAAATATTAATACTTTTTTGTGGGACTAAATTCAAATCTTCCCTTTCATCTCAGTCTTTCAGCCACCTAGTGTCTATCTCCATAGCTGCCAAGGATAATCAGTTTCTTTGAAAGCACTCCAAGGACAGGATAGGAGTTTATGAGTGTTTTTTTTTTAATTTATCTTTTATTGTTATTTCCCCAACACACTTTTTTGAGTGATTTCTAATGGTTGGTACAGTTTATAAATAATACATAATATATATATATATATATATATATCCTATTTAAAATTTTGTATGAATATTTGAGTGAGACTATCCATCATAAGATGAATAATGGTAAATCTTACAAAATTAAAATGTTATCATGTACTTCAATAATCCTAAGTATAGCATATAATTGAAATAATAAAAATAATAAACATTATTTTCTATAAATATATAGAATCATAAGATCATTGGGAATTAATGCCCCATTCATTATAGACAGAGATAAAAATTAAAGAGAGAAAAATAAGATACTATAATTGAATTTTATTATACCATATCAACTTTCTAAGAAAGCAAGATAAAAAATGTCATTACTCCCAAATTTAACTTGATAAAGTGAAAAATACAAAACAAATTCTAATTTGATTGTAACCTGTGGAGAATGATGTCTGAATATAAACCAGAATCAGAGCATACTGATAATGTAATTGAAATTGGTCAAATGTATTTCATTGGAGACTTCTCAATAAATCCACTCATGAAATAATGAACTGATTATAGAATAAGTAGCAAAATATCTCTCCGACACATGTTAGAGATACTCCTATAGGCAAAGGTTTTATTTTTTCTTCCTAATCAAGATATAATTTAACATATCTGTAATATTTACAGAAGGGGAAATCAAATATTATCCCTAATTATAAGAAGTCTTCAAGAAAGACTAATTGTAAATTCTTAAGAAAAACATGAAAATTTAAATAAAAATTTGTTTAATCCTTAAATACGTAACACTGCTAAAAGTAATATTATACAAGTGTATAGTTCAAAGTTGTAAGAAAAAAATACACCTTAACACATTATATGTGCACCCATCCAAAATAACCATTTTATTGATCCCATTTTAGATTGATCCCATTTTATTGATCCCATTTTGATCCCATTTTATTGATCCCATTTTTAGTTAAAGGGTAAAAAAAAAATAATAGAAATTTCTGCAGAGACTTATTCAAACAATTTTTAACATTCTAATTATTGCTTAATAGTGTCAACAGGAGAAAAACTACCTACACAGCCTTGATTTCTAGAGTTCTGTGTTGAGAGTAGATATTTTGTATTTTTAAATGAAATGTATTGACTAAGACAGGTAATAATATTAGTTGAATGCCTGATATATTCCTCGTATTCTTATGCAATTTTATTTTAATGTCACAATAGCAGATCTGACAATCCACAGTTTGCTGATATGAAGACTGAGGTGAATAGTCAGGATATAAAATAATTTACTTTGTCTTTAGAAATTGTGGAAATTTTGAATACACAAATAGTTTGGGGAGAATCATGGGTGGTTTGTGTCAGTGAGTCCAAGGACCATTGTCTCCATCCAGCCAGGACAATCCTGGTTTATACCTGTTGCCCCAGGGTGATTATAAATCATGCCTCTTTTACTCTCAAGTTTTCCAGTTTGGATGACAAATTATCTGGCCACTGCAGCAATGGGGAACCATGCCAGTCTTTTTAATGGGATTAATGACATGATGTGGTGAATGCTTTAGAAAGATTAATTTGAAAGAAATGTGTAGAGAAGTATGAAGAAAGATGTGAAGCAGAGAAAACAATTGGGTGTCTATTTTCATCATCTCAGGGAATATCCTGAAAATCTGAATGACGAGAGAATCAACAGAAAGGAAGAGACTATATTTTATGTTGCTGAATGAAACAATGTAAACTAAATAAAACTCAGTACTTAATATGAGAAAGATTGAGGAATACGTAGTTAAAAGATTTGGATCCTGCATGACTGAGAATAGAATGCCCTAAAATGTGGAAGACATCCGATTGCGTACTTGGCTGGAATTTTTTTTTTTTTTTCTTTGAGAAAGCTGCTTTAATTATTTTGGAATGTCTGACAATGTTTTCCTAAATTCCTATACTTCAAGTACTAAGATGCTAGTTTATATTTGTCTGCAGAATGTCTAGCTGTGTGGGTCACTTTTGTGAGTACATTTGATTTTACAAACGAGTAGCCTAGAAACTCATGTGCTCCAATGTTTTTGCAATTGATTTTTCTTCCCTCTTTGTCTATACCATCCCTCAGCACAAACAATAATTTTAAAAAGTTCTGATGGTGTCTATGATATTTTTTCACACGGGCAATATTATAGATGAGGAGGTTAGAAGCCCTAGGTTATTGTGATCATGTCCTCAAAGTAAACAATACGGATACACTTTTATTTCATTGAAATGTTAAGAAAATCATACTAACAGGTAAATATTATTGAAATGCCATATTTACCATATTACCATATTTACTCTGAGAGTATACATATTCCTATGAATAAAATATTAATTTTAGGAGTTCCCGTCATGGCGCAGCAGTTAACGAATCCGACTAGGTTGCGGGTTAGGTCCCTGCCCTTGCTCAGTGGGTTAACGATCCCGCGTTGCTGTGAGCTGTGGTGTAGGTTGCAGAAGCGGCTCAGATCCAGCGTTGCTGTGGCTCTGGCATAGGCTGGTGGCTACAGCTCCGATTCAACCCCTAGCCTGGGAACCTCCATATGCCGCGGGAGCGGCCCAAGAAATAGCAACAACAACAACAAAAAAAAAAGAGACAAAAGACAAAAAAAATATATATTAATTTTATCAGGAAAGTTGATACCTAAAGAAATTCTTGCCTAGCTAGAGCATAACAATCAGGTCAAGAAAAACTTGGAGTTGTGAAGTTCTGCATGGCCTTTTTTTTTTTCTTCCTTGGTGCCATGCCCAGGACATGTGTAAGTTCAATACCAGGGACTGAACCTGTGCCACTGCAGTAACCTGAGGTACTGCAGTGACAATGACAGATCCAATGAACCACAAGGGAACCTTGGGTGAGGCCTTTTTAATGCAATCAAACAATCAGATTTTTTTTTTTTTAATTTAGAATTTCTCAGCGTATGTTTTCTTTGGGTTTGTATAGATCTATTACTACCTCTATGTATTGATTGCAATTAGGGCTTTTTTCCAACCATGTTTTAAATTTGGTCTTTAATTTTGGTCTTTTTCTTTAAATGCAATGTATTTGATATGTGGTAAATCCCATATCTAACCTCTGAGGATCAAATTCTGCACCAATTTTTTAACCACTTTATGGACAATAAATAATGTACATAAAGCTCTACTTTATAGTGTATTCAAGCCTCAATGGATGAATCTGGAGATCAGTTTTGCCCAGCAAACAATCACCTCAATGATTTGCATATATGTATTCATCACCTCCAAAAGTATCCTATTATCTACTTATTTATTTGTTCATGATGGAAACACTTAACATAAAACCCTGTACCATCTTAGCGAGTTAGTGTAAAGTTCAATGTTATTGACTGTACCTCCATGCCATAGAGTAAGTAGATCTCTAGAGCTTATTCACCTTATATAAATTAAACTTTGTAGTCTCAGTCTTTTAAATTTAAGTTATAAATGGAATTAAAAGCGGTAGTTAGTGTGCATTTTCTTGAGGTATCCAAGCAGATGATAAAGTGGGATGGAGGATATTAAAAGAATAGTCATACTTCTGAGAAAGCAAGTATCTACAGTTGACTTCAATGAAGTGTAAGCAAGAAAAACCTTATAAAAAGGAATGAGGAAATCCTATATGCAAAAAAAAAAAAAAAAGACAAGGTTTCCCAGCGACTCAGCAGGTTAAGGACCAGACATTGTCTCTGTGAGAATGGAGTTAGATCCCTGTCCTCACTCAGTGGATTAAGGATCCAGAGTTTCCCCAAGCTGTGGCTTAGGTCTCAGATGAAGTGCAGATCTGGTGTTGCTGTGGCTGTGGTGTAAGCCGGAAGCTGCAGCTCTGATTTGACTCCTAGCCCAGAATCTTCCATATGCTACAGGTGCAAACTTAAAAAAAAAAAAAAATTAAAAAAAAAAACAGTGTCTATGTGTCTAGTCCATGGGTGTGTAAACAAGAATTACACTACCACCATTATTATAACTACTGTTGCTGTTCTTATCTTTTAAAAGTTAATGTGCTAGGCAAAGTACACATGGCTGCACAATGGCACTGTACTATAATAACATTAAGAGAGAGCATCAACTTTTCCATTTTGCGGACAAAGGAATTGAGGCTTAGGTCATGCATCTGCTGAAGTCTACTCTTATGGAAGTCTGGAGGCTCTCTTCTGTGACTTTGGATGACTAAGATCATACCCTTAACGTGCACTACACCCTGAAACCACATATCTGTAAACCAATTCAATTGATTAGACTTTGAAGTCCAGGGAATTTCTAAAAAAAATAGCATACATAGACATTTTATAATATATAACTTGTTTATCCTTTGAAAGGCCTACATTGACAAACTAATATCTAGTGTTTCATTTCCTTCTTTTTTCTTTTTCTTTTTTTTTTTTTTTTGGCTTTTTAGAGGCACACCTGTGGCATAGGGAAATTCCCAGACCAGGGGTCAAATCAAAGGATCTGAGCTATGTCTGCAACCTACACCACAGCTCCCGGCAACACCAGATCCTTAACGCCCTGAGCAAGGCCAGGGATCAAACCCCCGTCCTCAGGGATCCTAGTCAGGTTCATTACTGCTGAGCCGCGATGAGAATTCCCTAGTTCTTTATTTTTGTGTTATCTCTGAATAACTAATTTTTTTTTTTCTCAGGACTCTATTGGGGCTGTATATGTACATAACTCTATTATAATGAAAATGTGTCTTTTGATTGTAACAAATAGGCACTTTTTAATTTTAATTTTTACTTTCAATTGAAAGAAACATTTTCTCACTCTATTTGTGTAAAACACTTAAATACATACTTTTTTGCAATTTCTTAACAAATAATTTTTCTTGCCTTTTCTCTCCTTCTTCTATGCTTATTATGCTTTCTGGTTAACATTTTCTGGGGAAATCTGTAATAGACAAATGAAATTACCTAGATCTAAATGTTTTAAAAAAATTGTGCCTTTTTAATGTAAATCACTTAATGAGAAATAGTACTCTTTCGTAGACTTTTAGTATGAAGTAACTCAGTGAAACACACTTTAAAGGCTGTTGAGTGTGTTGTAAGGTGCCTCTCCAGAAGCACCTTACTTTTGCAGAATCCTAATTTCTTGTACTCATATGAGGCATCTGTGTAATATCTGTGCTACAGTTCTTACCACATTTTTCATCAAAAGTTATTGAAAAATTTATTACAAAACAGTGAACAGAAAATCAATTAATTAGGAAATATTAACTTCTTACTTGTGTACAGTGCAATACGTGCACTCAAAGTAGTACCAGCACTGTCATTAATCAAACAAACATGAAAAGGGTGGTAACATCAACAGTTAGGAGGAAATAGAATGCTTCTTACATGGTGAGAAATTGTTCCAGATGAATTAAAAGCAGGGTCACTTATCATAAAGTGATGACAACCGCAGTGGAGATGCATGTTGAGTGAAAAGGGAAATGGGTTATTTCTCATGTAAAAGAAAACTAATGTAAAGAAGCTTTCCACTAGGTGCTTACATACTCTCCCATTTTTTCAATAAAAATTTTTTCTTGGTGATTATACATACATATGCAAGTATAATGTAATTATTCTTCTTCCAAGATAATCTATATCTAAGAAATAAATGTTGAATTGCATTACAAGTTTATATTTGGGGAAATAAAAAGAAAAAAGGAAAAGGGGAGTTAGCCTTAGGTTCTGTTTTGTCAAGATCCTCGATATTACTCATCTGTTTCTGCAATCAGGAAAAAAAGGTTATATGGAGCCTGAATATTTATAGCAGTTGTGGGAATATCCTAATTCTTAGAGATTGCTAGTTATTATTCTCCCATTTCCTCTGCATGGTGGTTTAAATGTCATGCTTCTAGGAAGCAGGAAAGTGAGCATATGTGAAAGCAGGGAAATACTCCAGATACAGAGCTACATAAGAGGCAGGGCGGGGTGATGAAATAGGGTCAGGAGTTCAGGAGAGTATGGTTGAGTCAGGAGAGACAGAGAAAACTACAATCTGACAGAAAAAGAAAAATATAAGTTCAAAGTTTTGAATATAAAAGAAGAGAGAACAAATGAAAATAGGGAAATTGAAGAATAAGAGCACATGTACATTAGCTTGAGAAAAATTCAGTGGAAAGAATGCATTTCATAGGAGGTAATGACTTGAGTGTAAAGTGAGGAAAATGATGCTAAACCTGGGAAGCATGACTTTGTATTGTCCAATGATTCAGATCACGAATTCCCCTAATATTATAATCAAGGTTGGATGGATTATATGCCATGGAAATGGAGTGTAATAGATGATATGGCATTTATTAATTCAGGCAAGAATTAATAAACATAGAGATGACTATAAATGAGACAAGGAGTTCCCATCGTGGTGCAGTGGAAACAAATCCAACTAGGAACTATGAGGTTGCAGTTTCAATCCCTGGCCTCCCTCAGTGGGTTAAGGATCCAGTGTTGCCGTGAACTGTGGTATAGGCCACAGTTGCAGCTCAGGTCTCAGGTTGCTATGTCTGTGGTGTAGGCCAGCAGCTGTATCTCCAGTTAGACCCCTAGCCTGGGAACCTCCATGTATTTTTAGGGTGCGGCCCTAAAAATCAAAAAAATAAAGATAAATAAATAAATAAATAAATAAATAAATAAACAAACTAGGCAATAAATCTGGATCTTAGTGGACACCATCTGGGATCAGCTATGTCCTTTGCTTCACTGACTTTGTTGTCCCTAAATTTCCATACCCAAGTCCATTGGTATTTTATATCTATTAGGTTCTCTTTAGGGACAAGACTTCACCAGGGGAGGGAATACACCCATGACATCAGCCTCCTCCATCATGAGGTAAAAATTGCTTTTGACCCTTAAATATATAGACTGATAATCCACTCCCTGTAAGCATGTATTTACTGTCTATGAAGAAGCTCTGGAAAATCCCTGATATAGTAGAGGAAACTATCAACCTCTGGAGTCACATCAATTTTAAGTTACCCTGCCCCTATCCTCACCCATGGAAATAAAGTAACATAAATATGTCACTGATCCAGTCTATGAACCCGGGCTTTTTCCTTAGAGACACAATTTGTAACTATCAGTGTGGAGGGTGGAAAATCATAATCGTTGGATCAAGGCTGAATTAGATATAAACCATGATTTTAGCCTTTTCTAGGTACTATACTTTAAAATATTACTTAAATAATAATATCTCCTCTAAGACAGGGATAAATTTGAGAATGAACTTTTAAATTTGTGTTTAAAAATACATGACAAAAATTCACCAGCATAAGCATTTTTTAAAAATGTACAATTTAGTAGTGTTAATGATATTCACGTACTTGGGCAATAGATTCCTAAAATGTTTTCATTGGAAGAACTGAAACTCTAAACCCAGTGGACAAATTATTTTTCCCCTCAAGCTAGCCTCTGACAAACACTGCTTTGTGTTTCTATGAATTTGACTACTTCAGATCTCTCATATAAATGGAAACATACAATATTTGTCTTTCTGTGACTAACCTCTTTCACTTTGAAAATATTCTCAGGGTTCATCCATATTGTAGCACATGGCAGGATTTCATTCATTTTTAAGGTTAAAAACAATCCCATTTATGTATGGATCACATTTTATTAATCCACCCATTCATCGACTAATATCTGGTTAGCTTCCACCTCTTGGCTATTGTGAAGAATGCTTCAATAGACACAGGAATCAAATATGTCTTGGAGATCTTCCTGTTTCAAAGCTTATAAGTAAATACACAAAAGTAGAATTGCTGGATAATGCCATGATTACATATTTAATTTGCTGTGGGACATCAATTCTATTTTCCATAGCAGCTGCACCATTTTACCTTCCAACCAACAATGCACAAGGTTTCCACTTTCTGTACCTCTTCAACACAATCATTTTCTGCTTGTTGCTGTTCTATTTTATTTCATTTGATAGTGATTCTCTTAAAATCGGGTTGTGTGAAGACAACTTTTTGTGTGTGTGCGGCTACTCAGAGTCCCTTGAGATTTCAAATAAATTTTAGATTTTTTTCCTATTTCAGCACAAACATTCCATTGGGATTTTGATAGGGATTGCATTGGATCTGTGAGGTACAATTTTAAAAGGTATCATATATTTGTATTCCTTTTCTAATGTTTCATTGCTGGTATACAGAAATGCAACTGACTTCTGAATGTTCATCTTATATCCTGCTACTTTCCTGAATTTATGAATCAGTTCAAGTAGTTTTGGGGTTGAGTCTTTAGGGTTTTCTATGTATAGTATCATGTCATCTGCATACAGTGACAGGTTGATCTCTTCTCTTCCTATATGGATGCCTTTTATTTCTTTGGTTTGTCTAATTGCTGTGGCTAGGACTTCCAAAACTATGTTGAAGAGCAGTGGTGAGAGTGGGCATCCCTGTCTTGTTCCAGATTTGAGTGAGAAGGCTTTCAGTTTTTCCCCATTGAGGATTATATTTGCTGTGGGTTTATCATAAAGGGCTTTGATTATATTCAGGAATGTTCCCTCTATACCCACTTTGGCGAGGGTCTTGATCATGAATGGATGTTGGACTTTGTCAAATGCTTTTTCTGCGTCTATTGAGATGATCATATGATTTTTGACTTTTCTTTTGTTAATGTAGTGTATGATGCTGATTGATTTGCATATGTTGAACCATCCTTGTGAACCTGGGATGAACCCTACCTGGTCATGGTGTCTAATTTTTTTGGTATGTTGTTGGATTCGGTTGGCTAAGATTTTGTTGAGAATTGTTGCATCTATATTCATCAATGATATTGGGCGATAGTTTTCTTTTTTGGTGGTATCTCTGTCTGGTTTTGGAATGAGGGTGATGGTGGCATCATAGAATGTCTTTCGGAGTATTCCTTCTTCTTCAACCTTTTGAAAGAGTTAAGGAGGATGGGCACCAATTCCTCTTTATATGTTTGATAAAATTCGCTTGTGAAGCCATCTGGTCCTGGACTTTTATTTGTAGGGAGTGATTTTATGACCTCTTCCATTTCATTTCTAGTGATCGGTCTGTTCAGTTGGTCTGTTTCTACTTGATTCAGTTTTGGCAGGCTGTAAGATTCTAGAAAATTGTCCATTTCTTCCAGATTGTCAAACTTGTTGCCATATAGTTGTTCATAGTATTCTCTTATGGATTTTTGTATTTCTGCTGTATCCGTTGTGATTTCTCCTTTTTCATTTATAATTTTGGTTATTTGGGTTCTTTCTCTCCTCTTTTTAGTGAGTCTGGCCAGGGGTTTGTCAATTTTGTTGACCTTTTCAAAGAACCAGCTCTTGGTTTTATTAATTTTCTCTATTGTTTTTTGAGTCTCTATTTTATTGATTTCTTCTTTGATCTTTATAATTTCCGTCCTTCTGCTGACTTTAGGACTTTTTTGTTCTTCTTCTTCTGATTCATTTAGGTGGAGGGTTAAGTTGTCAATTTGGGATCTTTCTTCTTTTTTGAGAAAGGCCTGTATTGCTATAAATTTCCCTCTGAGCACTGCTTTTGCAGCATCCCATAGATTTTCAGAGGTTGTATCTTCATTATCATTTGTTTCAAGGTAGTTTTTAATTTCCTTCTTGATTTCCTCATTGACCCATTGGTTTTTTAGTAGCATGTTGTTTAGTCTCCATGCAGTAGGTTTTTTCTCTTTCCTTTTCCTATGGTTGATCTCTAATTTCATGGCATTGTGGTCAGAGAAGATACTTGAGATAATTTCTATGCTCCTAAATTTATTGAGATTAGCTTTGTGTCCCAATATGTGGTCGATTCTTGAGAATGTTCCATGAGCATTTGAGAAGAATGTGTATTCTGCTTTTTTTGGATGTAGTGTCCTGAAGATATCAATTAAGTCTAAGTTTTCTATTGTTTCCTTTAGGATCTCTGTTGCTTTATTGGTTTTCTGTCTAGAGGATCTGTCCATTGATGTGAGGGGGGTATTAAGGTCTTCTACTATGATTGTATTCTCATCAATATCTCCCTTTCTGTCTGTTAATATTTGTTCTATGTATCTGGGTGCTCCTGTATTTGGGGCATATATGTTGATGATAGTAACATCCTCTCCTTGGATGGATCCCTTAATCATTAAGTAGTGTCCTTCTTTGTCTTTCTTTATGTCTTTTGTTTTAAAGTCTATTTTGTCTGATATGAGTGTTGGGACTCCTGCTTTTCTGTCATGTCTATTGGCGTGAAATATTTGTCCCCACCCTTTCACTTTCAATCTATATGTATCTTTTGTCCTAAGGTGAGTTTCTTATACGCAGCATATTGAAGGTTTTTGCCTTTTTATCCACTCAGCCACTCTGCGTCTTTCGATTGGGGCGTTCAGTCCATTGACATTTAAGGTGATAATTGATAGATGATTATTTATTGCCATTTGAACCTCATGTTCCAGTTGATTCTATGATTATCCATTCTTCCTTTCTTTTTTTTTTTTTTTTGGTTGGATGGTCTCCTGTTATTATCTGCTTGAGTGTATTTTTTTTCATCTTTTGCAAATGCAATATTTGGTTTTGGCTTGTGGTTGCCCTGTTTTTTAAGTTTGCTAACCCCTTCCCATAATTGTGTATTTTAGCCTGATGGTCCTGTAAGTTCAAAAACTTCATTACTATATTAAAATTAAGAAGAGAAACATACAAACAAACAAAAAGGGTTATTTACTTCCTAACATCCCTTGCCCACATTTTATGATTTTGATGACACTTTCTTATTTTTTTTATTTTTAATTTTATTTTGTTTGGAGCATGTTCATGATCAAATCTGTATGCCTGCTTATTTGAGTGACTGCTCTCTGATTGCGGTTTCCTCAGTCCTAGTTCTTCCTCTTCTTCTTTTTTTTTTCTTTTCTTTTTTCTTCCCTTTCCTTCCTTTCTTTTTGGTTTAGAGAAGCCCTTTCAATATTTCCTTTAACCTGGGTTTTGTGTTGCTGTATTCTTTAAGTTTTTGTTTGTTGGAAAAAATTTTTATTTCCCCTTCTATTTTAAATGATATTCTTGCTGGATAGAGTATTCTAGGTTGCATATTTTTTCCTTTTAGCATTTCAAATATCTCTTGCCATTCCCTCCTGGCCTGTAGTGTTTCTGTAGAGAAGTCAGCTGATATTCTTATGGGGGTTCCCTTGTAGTTAACATTCTGTTTTTCTCTTGCTGCCTTTAGGATGCTCTCTTTATCACTAACTTTTGCCATTTTTATTATGATGTGTCTTGCTGTGGGTCTGTTTGGGTTCAGTTTGTTTGGGGCCCTCTGTGCTTCTTGTATCTTGAACCCAGTATCCTTTAGATTTGGGAAGTTTCCAGTGATAATTTCTTCAAATATATTTTCCATCCCCTTATCTTTTTCTACTCCTTCTGGAGTTCCTATTATGCATAGATTGGCCCGCGTTATATTATCCCATAGGTCTCTTATATTGCTTTCCAGTTTTTTGATTTGGTTTTCTGTCTGTTGACCGGATTGAGTGATTTCCATTATTCTATCTTCCATAACACTGATTCGTTCTTCTGCATTATTCATTCTGGTTTTTACTGCCCCTAGTTCAGTTTGCATCTCTGCAAATGAATGTTGTAGTTTTTCTTGGCTCCTCCTTATATTTTCTAGTTCCTTTCTGAGGGTATCTGCATTACTGTTCATATCTTCTCTTAATTCCTTCAGTATTTTCACTATTTCTCTTTTGAACTCCAGGTCTGTCAGACTGCAGAGATCTGTTTCATTGTTGACTGTTTTAGGTGAGTTCTCCTGTTGGTTTGACTGGGGGTGGTTTCTCTGCTTCTTCATCTTGCTTGTTGTTTTCTTTCTCCTGAGGGAGTTGTACTCTCCATTATTGGGCAGTGTTTGCCTTGTCACTGCTGTGGAATATTTCCTGAGGGCTGGCATTGTTGGACAATCTTTTTTGAGTCAGTGTTGATGGGGCTAACAGTGTTTCTTTGAAGCAAAGGAGGGCTTCCTGAGGGCAGACAGGACTGGGAGGTCCACACCACGATGGTAGCAGATTTCACTTGGTCATGCAGAGCTTGCTCTGGTGTTTTTAGGCTGTGGGGTTCTTGCAGGGGGTTGGCGGTGTTGGGCAGCTGTTCCTCAGGAGTGCAGCACCCCCTGGGGGCTGGAGCAGCTATCTGGGTCACTGAGAACCTAAGAGGCTCTTCCCTAGGGCAGCCCAACTCAGAAGGATGGCCTGAGAATGTAGGCGGATCTTTTCACAGTCTGGCCAAGCTTGGTGCAGCTTTTCTGGGCTGCAGGGGCTCTTCCAGGGGGCTGGTGGTGATGAGCAGCTATTCTCAGGGAGTGGGGCACCCCCTGAGGCTTGGGCGGGTAGGAGGGCCACTGGAAACCCAAGAGGCTCCTCCCCAGGGCAGCCTGACTCAGAAAGACCGTCTGAGATCTTTTCCTGTCTTGGCCAGGCTTGTTGCAGCTTTTCTGGGCTGTAGGGGGTCCTGCCTGGAGCTGGCAGTCCTATGCAGCTGGTCCACTAGGGCATCCCCTGGGGGCTTGGGCAGGTAGCAGGGCAGTTGGAAACCAAAGAGGCTCCTCCCCGGGGCAGCCCGACTCAGAAAAACCGTCCGGGAATTAGGCAGATCTATACACGGCCTGGCTAGGCTTGTTCTAGCTTTTCTGGGCTGCAGGCCTTTTCTCGGGGGCTGGTGGTGTTTGGTGCTACTCTGCGGAAGTGTAGCCCCTCCAAAGGGCAAGCAGGCCTGTGCAGGAACAGCCCCTGCGGTGGTAGGCTTCAGGCAATTGTTGAGGCCCGCCCTCCTGGATGGCAGGCAGCCCCAGGTTCGGAGAGAGCACAGGGGGTGGCGGGGGTCAGGGGAGGGGATGCACTGGGAAGCACAGCTTTCAGCTAGCTAGCGGGCCTGTAAGCTTGCTGTGGCGTGGGGGGTATTCTATGGGGACCCACCCCTTCTTCTCTCCCCCCTCCCCAGCACAGGTGCAGACCAGGCTCTTTTCCCAGGTTCCCTCTGATGCAGCTTTCCACTTCCCTGCCCCTAGAGTATTGCTCCCTTCCTCTGCAACAGCTTTGTTTTCTAGTCTCCCAGGCAGTCTCTGCCCGGTCAAATGGTTTCTAGACCTCCCAAGCAGTTGCCGCTCCGCCCCGCCCCCCCCAGCCGGGGGACTAACCTCTGGAGCCTATGTCTTGGTGCCCAGCCCCCACCCAGGCATTGCCCGGCCCTTTCTTGGGGACCAACCTCTAGAGCCGAGGTCTCGGTGCCCAGCCCCCACCCAGGTGTCTCAATTTTTGGTGACTGTGCCCGTAGTTCAGATGGTCCGTTCGGGTCTTGATTGGCTTTTCCATGCTCCAACTTACTGCTACACTCTTCTCTGCATCTGGAAATTCCTCCGGTTTGTTTGATCTTTCCCCCATGTAGGTGACTTTCCAGGGTGCGGGATCCCTTTCTCTTTCACAGTTCCCTTTTGGGAGCACCCGTCCCGCTCGGATTCACCTTCTCTCACTCTCCTCTTTTCTCCCGTTCTGCCTGGTAATGTCACGAACTTCTTGCCGTTATTGGTTGCTGTTCTGTGCGAGTCATTTATTCTGTAGATGTGCTTTTTTTTGTTGTGTTTGTGGGAGAGGGCGAGCGTGTCCCCCTACTCCTCCGCCATCTTGTCCTCCTACCTCTCCTAGTGTTTTTGAGAGTTTTTATCACGAAAGTGCATTTAATCCTTTCAGATGCATAATGTGGGGTAATCATATAGTTTTTGTGTTTTATTCTGTTAATGTGTTGTATATTTTCTCCTCTATCACTTTTCCCACATCCCCAGTGCCTATTAGAACTCACGACCCAAAGAGATGCTCAAAAATATATCTCTAATGATTAAAGTTATGAACATATCAAATAGTAAAATCTCTTTACATTTCATATCAAATTCTCCCTCTAAAATCTAAAATTTGCTTATTTTAGCTTCATTTATATGATTATATTTGTCAGTCTAACTAGTATGTATTTCAGGCATATATAACCATTACTTAGAAGCAAGTCATGTAAGATCTTCTCTTTCATATTTGGAAATGGATTTGAAGCATGGTTAAAGTTGAATTAATATCCAGTCATCCATCTTTGTCAAAGTATTTCATGAAAATGTTAAGGTTGGAGCAAATGCTATGAACATTTTTAGAAAAAAATAGGAAATTTTGTAATAGATGAGGTGGAAGGTGGTGAGAATCCTCAGTCCTGGTTTAATTAGGATTGATTAAATGTTAAAATGATAATGAAACAAGGGAACTGGAACTATTAATTGAATACAAAGATAGGTAAAAGGCAGGTTGTCTGCGGACTGAAACTAAGGAAATAGCTCTGTGAAGTCGAATAAAATTATTCCAGAATATATATTGTACAAGCTAAGGCAAACTTGTTGCTTGCCTACTGTAAGTCCATAAAACATTGTGCCAGTAATAGGGCCCGATTTGAAGTAAAAATAAACAAATAACCAAACAAAACATTGTATCATGTGTTGTTGTTTAAGTCTGAGTCATCTGATTACTTTAATGTTTTTCATAAATTGTCTTAACCAGTTTGTCTTGATATTTTATTCTCTACAGTAAACATAGCAAATAGAACATATTAATCTTTGACTCATTTTAAAATGCATTATTTCTCTTTGTAACTTTTAATTTCTTTTTATATTTCATTGGTTAACAGTACACTTTTATTTATTCAGTATAAAATGTCCACATAGAATGATTTTCAGTAATTTAAGCAGCATTCTCTAAAACAAATAATACTGTGAAGCTTTTTTGACTAAGGTTTAATACAAAATTTAGTAACCCTGTGTTGTTATTCATAATTTATATGCATCACTGTGATAACTTAGAGGTAACTGTTTTCATGTATAACACCTATACTGTATTTGTTCTAAATTTCTTTGTCTATGATAATTACATTATTTGTTCTCTATTTTAGGTAAATAACTATCAACTGTGCATAATATTTAAATTCCATAGCAAAGGAATGTTAATTTTATTTGCCACAAGATTTATTTAATATATCAGTTTCTGTTTATTGTTTTTCTGCATAAAATGAAATATAATGCTTGAAATGTTTTTAACTGACAGCAGGTAATATCACATTGGTAGAAATCACTTTTCCAATCTCTTCACTGCTCTTCAATAAAACCGTTCAATAAGTACAGCAAACTCAATTAATAATTGCTAGTGATTACATGTTTGGCAGATTCTCAACCTAAATATTACTATTTAGTTATTGAAAATGGGCATGTAAAACCAACTACGTAATAGCAAAATTTTGTGCATCAGCCTAAAATCTTGAGCATACATTTTCTTGATTTTGTGAAATATTATAAATTGTGTTTGTGTAGAATTTATTAAATTGTCATTAGCAGAACAGGAGCAAAGGGGGAACTAAGTACATATCTGTGTGACACTAACAGGTATTGTTCAGTCAGTGTTTTCATGTAAATTTGGATTAAAATTCTAAACTTTAACCAAAATTAAAGTATGTATTCTCTTTTTTGCTTTTTTTTTTTTTTTTTTTTTACTTTTTAGGGCCACACCTGTGGCATATGAAAGTTCCCAGGCTAGGGGTCGAATTGGATCTACAGGTTCCGGCCTATGCCACAGCCATAGAAGTGCAGAGTCAGAGCCGCATTTATGATTTACACCATAGCTCATAGTGATGCCAGTTCCCCAACCCACTGAGCAAGGCTAGGGATCAAACTTATATCCTCATGGATACTAGTAAGATTTGTTTCTGCTGAGCCACAATGGGAATTCCTTAAGTATGCTTAAGTTATCCTGGGTTACACCCATCTCCTAATTTTATTGAAGATAAGCAGAGGCTAAGAATCAATAAAATAGTTTAGAGAGTAAGGTAAGACATCTAATTTCATGTCAGGAAGCTGATATTTATGAATCAAAGTTATAGAGCTTACCATCAGATAATACATTTTCTGTCCACACTATTTAGAAACCGATATATCATTTCTATTCCTAAACCACTCATAAAACAATAAATTAACCATTTGTTGGAAAAATAACTAAGCATAAATTAAAATTCTAGTAATCTTAAAATACTGCTTGATCGAATAAGCATTTTAAATGATTATAACAAAATATAGCAGGCTTGGAATAAAGTTATTAGATGATGGTGATGTTAATACTTTGACTGACAACGGTAAAATGATATTTTAGAAAATGTTGAATTCAGGAAGAACATATACAGACTTTTCAGCAGGTGTTTGTTGGGCTTCTCTTACTTGCCAGTTCCTATTGAGCAGACGAAGATAGAGCAAAGAACAAAATAGAAGGCCAAATTCTCCTTTAGAGTTAGACAACAAATACATAAGTAAATATGTGTTTCTAGACTATGTGTTTCCTCTGAGTCAGAAATTCACATTACAGTCTGAATATTAAACTTGTATAACTGAGTTGTTTTCTCTGAACTGATCACTATCAAGTAATTAGAGAGAGGAATTAGAAAAAAACTTTGAATAGAGTCAGAAAGAGCATCATGAGAGACTTCTACAGTGGTTCAAAGGAAGAAAGTATCATGACAAGTTTGCAAATCAGATAAATATTATGAAAGTAATGGCATTCAATATACTCTTGAAGAATGGGTAGATTTAGAAAAGGTTAAGTGGCAGAAAAAAACACATACATTGTCAACTATATGAATGTATTCATTCAGTAAATATATTGAGCACTTATACTAAGGGCAGCTATTTTAGCACAAAGAATACATGTATGAGCAAGTTGGGCCTTGCATTCAACAAGCTAACATTCAAGTAGGAGAAGACATAATATTAATGAATGAATGAATGAACAATAAGTCTTCAATATTAATACAGTTTCTAAAAGACTTAGCAGTATAAAGGTTAAGCATTGGTAGCATAGAGTGTTGGTAGGCAGAAAACGGCCACTCCATAGGGATGAATGTTAAAGCATCATTTATAAGGAAATCTGGGGAACAGAATTTGGGGGGAAAGAAGCATCAAGTATAAAGGTATTAAGGTATTAAAAGTATTTGGTTGTGATGATTGTTGTACACCTATAAATGTAATAAAATTCATTAAGTAATAAAAAAATAAAATGAGAATGAGTTTCATATGTTCAAAGAACAGCAAGAATACTAAAAGTGCTACAATAATTAACGCTGGTGAAAATAAGGGAAGGCATAGCATCTGACCTCGAAGTTGTATATATCTAGTGGTGGGAGAACAAATGAACAACAGTGAATAATTTAGGTGTTTTTTTATTATTATTATTATTTTCTTTTTGCATTGGCATTGTGGCATGTGGAAGTTCCCAGGCTAGAGTTGAATTGGAGCTGCAGCTGCAGCCTACACCAGAGCCACAGCAACAGTGGATCCAAACTGCATCTGTGACCTATGCCCCCATTTGCAACAAAGCTGGATCCTTAATATATTGCGCAAGGCCAGGGATTGAACCTGCATCCTCATAGATATTATGCTGGGTCCTTAACCCACTGAGCCACAATGGGAACTCCTAGGTGTTTGTTTGTTTGTTTGTTTGTTTGTTTGTTTTTAATAGAATGTAAGGAAGAGACATGAGGTGACATATGTTAAAAACAAAAAACAAAAACAAACTATACCTCCTGTATGAGAAATGCACTTTAATGGAAGTAAGAGAGTAGGAAATCAACCAGATAATTGTAAATGACTGATAATATCTAATATAGATTTTATAGGCTAAAGATGATGATAGATTGGAATAAGGTGTGAGTAGTGACAAATAAACTCTAAAAGCTCAATGAAACTTGTACAGTCCAACTTTAATTGTGTGAAAAGTTAGAGAAGAATTAGGGGAAAGCCAGGAGTTTCAGCTAATTTGTAAACAATAGTAACTCTTTAAGGTATTTGTAATAGCGGGAGTTCCTGCTGTGGGCCATGGTAAACGAATCTGACTAATAACAATGAGGTTGCGGGTTAGATCCCTGGAATTGCTCGGTGGGTTAAGGATCCAGCCTTGCCTCGAGCTGTGGTGTAGGTTGCAGACGTAGCTTGGACCCCACGTTGCTGTGACTCTGACGTAGGCCGGTGGCTACAGCTCAGATTAGACCCCTAGCCTGGGAATCTCCATATGCCATGGGAGCGGCCCTAGAAAAGGCAAAAAGACAAAAAAAAAAGGTATTTGTAATAGCGGAAGTGGTGGTATTTTATTTTTTCTTCTTCAACACAATAATCTTAATCTTTCAAATAAAGTTGCCAAATAAGGTTTTATTAATACCTTATTGAAATTAAGTTCCATGAGGCTTGTACAATTCTTTTGAAATTTTGGTGGCCATTACTATTTTCCCCTTGTTTTTAGTTTATACATGATTACCACTTTTTTGTCATCTTATGTTTATGATAACCATTACCTGAGCCCAAAACTCCCTCTAACAACCTTCAAAATGCAAATTATCTAGTTCATCCTTTAGGATGTAGAAAATTCTAAAATTCCTGAACATATGAAATTCTGTATAACTCTCATTAAGTATTGATTCTATACCATGAACTGGGTATAGCCTAAGATTAGAGATCTTATCATGATATTCTTTTCTTATTAAGCTTATAGTGTAGAACATGGATACATGATTAAATATGTAATTATACATCATGTAACAAAAACAGTAATTTTGAGGAATTACAGATGCAATTGACCGTAATTTGGGACTGATTAATTAAGACTGCAAAGCATGGTATCAGGAATTCTTGCTCAAGAAAGGGACATCTGAGCTAGAGTAGAAAGAACTAAAAAAATTATAACCAGGTTCTGATCTTCAACTCTGAAGGCTAGAGGTGTCATTCAATAAGGAAAGAGAGGCATTCCCGTTGTGCCTCAGTGGTTAATGAATCTGACTAGGAACGATGAGGTTGCAGGTTCTATCCCTGGGCTTGCTCAGTGGGTTAAGGATCTGGCGTTGTGGTGAGCTGTGGTGTAGGTTGCAGATGCAGCTCCGATCCTGTGTTGCTGTGGCTCTGCCATAGGCTGGCGGCTACAGCTCCAATTCGACCCCTAGCCTGGGAACCTCCATATGCCATGGGAGTGGCCCAAGAAATGGCAAAAAGACAAAAAAAAAAAAAAAGAAAGAAAAAGGAAAGGAAGAGAAGATGACAAGATTTCTGTGTGATAGATGAATTCAATTTGGGACTTGTGTTTTTTCTGTGCACTCTTTAATTCTAGTTATTCGGTAAAGCATATGACTCTAAGCCCTGAATAGGGATATCCACAGAAGATAACAGAAGTACACAATCTGCACCTGTGTGTGTGTGCGCACGTGTGTGTGTGCTAGCCACAGAAGGAATGGAGGAGAATCCTAGGACAATTTGTAGAATGAAAAGAAAAAGAGAGAGAGGTTGGAGATTCAATTCACGAGAAACACCTCAGAACGGCAGAGGAGGGGGAGTGAAAAAGATGAAGGAGGGAGGAAGGAAGGAAAACAGGATGGCAGGGAGGAAGAAATGAGAGAAAAAACAAATAGTAATAGAAGAAAAGCAAAGGAAAAAAGAAGACAAGAAGCAAAACTGAGAATGATGAAAAGCAGTGTGTTTGGAACAGGAGGATGTAGCCCCAGGGAAGTCAAATGGAAGCCAATGAAGACATACTTCCAGGAAGGAGTGGCGGGTGGTGATTCTAGAGCTCAGGACAGGTGTGTCCTTGAGATTTCCCCAAAGGGGGTCACTTTCACTGACCAGAGGAGTTTCCAAAGAATACTTGAAGTAGATACTTTAAAGATGGCAGTATGTGGAGAGCAAAAAGGAAGAGGAGAAAGAGGAGGAAATAATTGGATACAACATTAAAAAATAAACTGTTTCATTAAATTTCCTTCCATGCACCTTATGTTTTATGGGCTAGATTAGTGTATAAACCATAAAACAAACAGCTCATTCATGCCCTATGTTTTCCACTCTTTCTCTCTGCCTGGAATACCTTGTTCTCTTCTGTGAAACAATCTCTTGTTTCTCCAAATAGAAGAGGTTGCCTCTCCTTTTATCATATCTCAGCAAAATAGTTTTGAAAGATTTTCTGAGTTAGGCTTGAATTAATTCTGGTGTATTTACTTTACTCGATCATTAACAGTGGACATATTAATTTATTTCTCAGCATTCCTTCAACTGTACATCAGTAATAAACTTCGTGTCATAGTGAGTTATAAAAGAAATAACAAATTTAAAGAAGATAGCAGTGTTTGATACACTTCATTTAATGCTAATTCCCTTCCCTGTAAGTTTTCTTAACACTCTAGATGAAATTTTTTAAATAGTTAGGTTCATCATAAGTGTTTTGTATTAACATGAGTCAGGGAAGGGAGCAGGAGGGCTTGACAAAACTGGACCGGTTTACTAGCTTAAAAAAGCAAAGGGCTAATTGCTGAATTTCAGTCTTCTGCGCAAGTCATAGTATTCAAAGAAGCAAGTAATTCATTATCCAGTTTAGGTAGATAACATAGAATAAAATGCATTTAAGTAGCTGTTGCTCAACTATGCGGGTGGAATATTCAAATAGAGAATATAGGCAGGAGTTCCAGCCCTGGATCTGTGTGTTAAGTGTCTGACTGCAGTGGCTCAGTCGCTGTGGATTTGCAAGTTGAATGCCTGCCCCGAGCAGTTGCATAAAGGATCCGTCATTGCTACAGCTATCCTGTAGGTCAAGGCTGGGGCTTGGATTTGATCCCTAGCCTGGGAAATTCCATATGCCACAGGTGTGGTGTTGAAGAGAGAGAGAGAGAGAGAGAGAGAGAGAGAGAGAGAGAGAGAGAGAGAGAGAATCCAGGCAGATAATATTTGGAAATCTGGAGCTCAAATGTTTTCTATCTAGCAACAATGTCCATAAAAAGTGTTAGACAACACTTCTAAATGAGTCTTAATGCAGAAACTCCGTTCCTAGTAGAAACAACTATAAGGTTCACACTGGACTAGGATGATTATAGGCTTGTTGCCCTATTTTAGTACTTATTATACTGTATTGTAATGGTTTGGTTGGGTTTTATTCATGGTATTATATATTATTTATCTTTGTATTTCTAATCTCCCACACATCTATAAGTAGAAATATTTTTATATGTTGAGTGGAGGAACACTTGGAAAGACTGACCAAGGAAATGGCTTGGTTCTTATTCTGGTTATATGTCAATAGAGAGAATGAGATCCTCCCTGAAAGACAGTGAGCATTGCAGAAAGTCTAGAATAGAAGCCAAACACATAGTCCTAGAGTAATGCACACCGGTCAGAAGGACAGACCAGTTAACTTAGCTCAGGTCATTATAGGAAACCTTATTTTACCTGCCTAACCTAAGCTTTTTTTTGGATGGATAGTAAGAGGATGAGATTAATTTTGTTTAATTTCAGATAAACATGATGTCTAGGGAGTAAATAAGCCTATGTCTGAGGCAATCAGTGACACCTTTTGTGGAGGAAGCTGGAGAAGTCAACTCTCTGTAACAGGTGTTTTCTGAGATGGATACAGACATAACTATTTCAGAGTCAACGCAGTTGCTAATATTTTTCAAAGAGTTTAAGCTATTTCTGCTGTGGTAAGAGACCAATGTATTTCAAATTGCAGTGGCCTAAAACAACCAAGGTTGATCTCTGGTTCATGCTCCATGTCCACAATGGGTCAGTGCATTAGTCAGAGTTCTCAGGAGAAACAGCACCAATAGGGTATAGGTAGGTAGGTGATAGATCAATAGAGAAATAGACCAATAGACAGGTAGATATTTGTTATACGAATTAGCTTACATTGTCACAGAGACCAAAAAAATCCCATTATCTGCCATCTGCCATCTGGAAAAGCAGGAGAGCTACTGGTATAATTCAGTGTGTCCAGTGTTCTGAGAAATGGGAGGAGGCTGGTGCGGGGAGGCAATGGAGTAAGTCCCGCTCTAAGTTCAAAGGCCCCAGTCCAGGGATACTGATGTCTGAGGCCAGGAAGAAATAGATGTTCCCAGCTAAAGCAGGGAGCAAATTTGCCCTTTCTTTGCCTTTTTGTTCCATTCAGGCCATCCTTTTGTTGGACGATGCCAGTTCACTCTGGTGAGGGCAATCTTCTTCACTCTGTGTATGAATTCAATTCCAGTGTTAATATCCTCTGTAAACGCCCTCTCAGACACACCCAGATATACAATTTGATAAGCTCTCTGGGGGTCCCTTAACCCAATCAGGTTGACACATAAAATTAATCATCACAGTCAGCAAAGGCCTGTTGGCTCAAGCATGTCCCCCAGGAGTCCAGGGTAACTGAGCAGCCACTCTTTCAAATATCTCCAACTTCTTTGATAGAAAAGATCACTGAGGATCTTGCTAAGTTCTCAGCCCAGAAGTGACATGTGCCTTTGTACAGACGTGGTTGTATGGCTTCACTCAACCCTTAGAAGGCTGCACACATAATTACCGGAGGAGAGGTGGCGTGATGTGGTGAACAGCATTAGTAACTAGAAAAGAATTTATTGTGAAATCTCAATCTGCCGCATAGAATTGTCTTCAAGTTTCTTTATTGGCAGTGTTTGTTTTTTTAAGTTCAAAAATTTCTGTATATTAATAAACCACAGAAATAGGCATTAATGGAGTGAGTCTACAAAAAAGCAATGTGTTTGTCTCTTTTTGTCCCTAGCATAGTTCTGAGACAGCGCTAGTACCATTTTGGGGAACAGACTGGTACAGATGCTCCGGTCCATATGCTCAGGAAGGATCTTATACACAGGGAAGGCTAAAAAAGAGCAAGAAATATCAGTAGTAATTGCTCATTTCGCCATACTCTTCTTCACTTCTCTTTCAATGTATTTTGATACCCCTAAAAAAAGTCACAAGTTTAAACACTGACAGCAGCTAATCCAAAGAGTGACATCCAGATTGTGAGACAATTAACATATTTTGGAAATGTTGAAACCTAAATATAGTATGATGAAAGTTTTATAAAAAAAATCTCATAATATTTGTTTTCATTTATTTGCTTAATAGTTTAAACCTATCAATAAACATTAAACATTTCTGCCATTAATCTCTTCAACACACATTTAAATAACCATTTTGATACACAGAACTCTAGGTTCACACTGCTGGAACTCAAATTCTCATATGCAATACTAACATTGGCCAATAGATGTCCTAAGAGATCTCTTAAACACAACTCCAAAAACTGAAAATCATCTCTGAGCATTAGGAAATTCTGATACTTTATTTCCATAGTTCAATTAGACTCATGAAATGGCACAATATTTTCAGAGTCTAAAGACTTTCAGGATGACCAGATTTCAAATTACCTTCCCAAACACCGATTATTAAAATGATAGAAGAAAAAGAAACTTTTCCAGAATTGATTTAAAAAACAAGACTGAAGGTAGTAATATATCTGATCCCCTTAAGTTGATCATTTCTAATTTCAATAAATGTCGCCAACACTATATGGTGTAAATTTAACTCTAAGGTTAATTTAATCATAGAAGAAAATCTGTTTGTGTTTTAAAGCATTTGCTTGTATTAACATATATATTTAGTCTTTTCTGATTTTACTAAAATTTCTGTAATTTTCTATAACAGTTATAAGTAAAGCATAGTGTTTATCAAAGGCTATTAATGGAAGTAATTTTAATTATGTTTCTCTTCTTTTAGATTTATTTATTTATTTATTTATTTATTTATTTATTTATTTAATTTCTTTGTATATCCACATTGAGGCACATGAAGGTTCCAGGCTAGGGATTAAATAGGAGCTGCAGTTGCTGGTCTACACCACAGCCACAGCAACGCTGGATCTGAGACCCTTCTACCTACAATGCCTGATGCTTAACCCACTGAGAGAGGCCAGGGATGGAACCCACATCCTCATGCATACTAGTTGGGTTTTTAATCCACTAAACAGCAATGAGAACTCCTTCCTCTTCTTTTAGTTACTTTTAACATGAAAGTTTATTTATAGAAAAAAGATTACTCAGATATATTGTTATATAAAACTGGAAAGATAGAACTGTGTTGTTTTTCCCCCACCTTTAGTTTATAAAAAAATTTACTCAATTATGCCTAGATTTTTTTTAAAAAACTAAATCATGACAGATGATGTTCTTTTAGGCTTGTATCCCTATGTGTCATTCTCCCAAGGCTTATCTGAAGTAGTTCGTCTGAAATTGTAGAGACATGTAGTCACACAAAAACAGTCTTTACCTTATTCAATCACACTTACAATAAAAATGTTTTCTTAATCCGTCATTTTATTGGATACTCTCTTCCAGAGAGCAATGTATTCTGACACCATCCGTGTGAACCTGAGAATTCTGTGCAATTACATATTGAGAGATGATGGTAATTACTGGAAAATTTTTCTCATTGTGTGCAGACTAGGACATAAAAAGTCCTGTTTGACCAAGCCAAAACAGAAAGAAAAAATACAGTTCTGGAGGAAATTCACACTAATATGGCTTGGAAGTCAGAGGAAGTGTGTATAAAAGAGCTATTAAATGAGGAAGATAATAGTGCATAAAAGCTTGAAAACTTGAATAGATAACACAAACCTCAGTCTAGCAAATCTATCTATGAATTTCCATTTCTTTTGATATGTTTATATAAAGAGCTAGATGCATTTTGCTCTGCAATTCAGTGGCTAACACTTATAAAGTGAAGGATCCATGTTTATCATAAGATTATTATTAGGTGTACAGGCTTTTCGACTCTCAGCACCCCTCGCACATAACTTTTCTTGTGGTCTACAATGATCCCTTTAATGACTGTCAGTATTTAATTCTGAATTCCAGGTTCAGAATTTGAATTCGGGGAGTTCCCATTGTGGCGCAGTGGTTAACGAATCCGACTAGGAACCATGAGGTTTGATCCCTGGCCTTGCTCAGTGGGTTAAGGATCTGGCGTTGTCGTGAGCTGTGGTGTAGGTCGCAGACATGGCTTGGATCTGGTGTTGCTGTGGCTCTGGCGTAGGCCAGCAGCTACAGCTCTGATTCGCCCCCTAGCCTGGGAACCTCCATATGCCGTGGGTGCAGCCCAAGAAATGGCAAAAAGATGAAAAAAAAATAATTTGAATTCAACCCAAAGTTATTGGCAATAATTATAATTAACTTTAGATTATTGATGTGTAATGAATAAATCTTTCCTTGCAAACCAAATAGATTGTTCTGTTAAATGCTGTAGGTTTTAGACTTTTGGTTTAGCAGCACTTCTTGAAACCTGTTCTAACCTTTCTGTACATAATATTAACTCAATATGGATTGACATCAACCAATTTCTTAAAATTGTAACTTGTATTCATATTATACATGTGCCCAAGTCCTCGGAGAATTTCAAAAGCCTGTTTATACAATGAGAATTGAAGAGTCCTTAAGTACATTGATCTGAGAGTTTGAGGGGTAGAATAAAGATTCATATACAAATCTTAGCATATTTCTACAAAAGTTCTCTAATCATTTATGAAATGTACCATTTTGATGATGAGTTCATGATTAAAAATAAAAATAGTCTTTCTTAGTGTGTCATCTCTGTGTTAAAGTTAAATGTAAAAATCTATTATCCAAAACTGACACAATGCCTGCACTATGATAGACAGTGGAGACAATAAAACAAAACATTGTCTAAATTTTATGCATATATTTGAAAGTTTTAAAAGTTAAACTAATACGATCTCATATAGACTATGTAGTTGACTGGACATATGACTTAGATTAAACGTTTATGTGTGTGACTCAAAAATGTTCTTCAGTCTGTAGCTTTCTTTATATATTAGTATTGAGGATTTGATTCTTATGTATATTCCAGACCTTCTGTCTACATTTTAAAGAAAATATACTTGAAAATCCTCTTCAGCGCACCCCCCCACACAAAGCTGGGGTAGCTATGATATTTAGATATAAATGCATTGTACCATTCCATTCCAAAACATGATCATGTATTTAAATGTCTTGTAACCCAACAGACATATAACTAATAAATGTTTTATCAATAAAAGATACATAGAGAGAAAGGTTCTAATGCAACAAGAGTTAGAAAGGAGGAAGGGAAGGACATAATGAAAGTAAGGAAGAAAAACCAAAGAGGAAGTAAGGAAAGGAATATATATTTTTAAGGTACAAATATTCAAATAATACTGTTAAACACTGCATATTTAGTACTTGGAATTGCATTAAAAGACCGAAAGGTAAGGATATACATTAAATTTCAGAAATTCTTTTTCTCATGAGAACTAATTGTTAGTTCTCCATTCTTTAAAACGTGTGTATGTATGTATCAGGAGAAAGCATTATCATATAGAAGCCCACATTGAAGAGATTTAAAGCTTCTAACATAGACACATTTTCTTCTTAGGTTGTAAGCTTATAGTCTCTTTAATTAAAGAAAGTTTGGTCCTATGTCTATTTTTTTTTTCCTGGCTCTGATTTATTTTGATCCTCCAAAATTAAGAGGGACAATTACCTAGCACGAAGTAGTGAAACTTTACTTCTCCAAAAGCATGTTCTTAATTCTCAACAAACCTCCACATAATTGATTCAAAAGGAAAAATTAACAATGCATACACTGTCATTATGCTTACAGTATTTATAATTTTAATGTACTACAAATAAATGAGAATAATTATAATTTGAAAAGGAGCTTGTAAAATTTGATGACACTACAGGAGTCCAAAAATAAAGAACTAAAAGCAATATGATTAAAAGGTAAATCTCTCAGACCAGTATAAGAACACACTCAAAAGACAACAACAATTCAATGAGCTTCATAATTTCTGTTACATTTTAATATGTTCATGTAAATTACCTAAAATAAAATTCTTTAGTAGATGTTGGCCATTCAGCCCTAAAGATATTTTCCTTGAGTTTATTTACTTAATATTTTTCTCATCTTTCCAGTGATAATTTACAAAAAAAAAAAATCAATCCAGTCACTTTCTGCAAGTCTGGCATCTTATTGCTGTTCTTAAAATTACTTCGAATATCTTAAACCATAATTATATGTGTGACTATAAGAGAATATTTTAATATTGCTTATATAAACATAAGTGACTACTTTAACAGACCCATTAAATCTTCTCTTAGTTTCATCTTTGGTAGGTAAAATTTTATTTTGTCTTTGCCTCATCCTTGGTCTTAGTCACTCATGCCCATTTCACACCTCCCAAATTAATTAGTTGATGGTATCATTTTCACAGTCTTAGTATCACATGCCAATTTTTCCCATCTAAAGGGAAAGTTCTTAAGATATTGAATTTCAATATAAACATTTTTGAAATATTTGAATTCTAATGTAAAATCTTAGAATGGCAGATATGTAAAGGACTTTAGAGATAATAGTACAACCCCCAAATTTTAAAAATGGTGAATATGATGAAAGAATGGCTGGCTCTTAGTCCATAGCCAATTAGGAAAGAACAAAACCTGGAATTCCCGAGGAGGGTGCAGCCCTCCCATGACTTTTCTGTATATACGCATCTCCATGCATGTACGCCAAAATAGTTCATTTTTTTTCTTTTCTTCTTTCCTTCTCTGTTTCTCTCTCATTTTTAGAGACAATGAGAAAATGGTCTTTTTTTTTTCTTTTCATATTAGAAACATAGTTTTTTTTTCAGTTTCATCCCTTTGGGTTTTTGAATATTAACACTTGCCTTAATTGAATTCATAGCCTAGAACATTATGATCACTGGAGTGAACTGAAACATAGTGTCTATTAAACAATATACGATACATAAGAATTTTTATAATGTACTTTATATATTTCCACTATGAACGTTTTAAGTGTCTGACATTTTGGCAGATTGGCATGAAGCAGACCAAAATGTGTCATGTGAAATTTCCAAAGAAGGAAAAACCTGCATGTTTCAATCAGCCTAAACATAGGCTCTTCAATTGTTTCCACTGTAACTGTAGTTGTTAAGTAGCCATCTTCCCCCAAATGTCATCTCATGCCCTACTATGACCTACCTAATAATAAAATCATTACTCAAATCACTTAAGGAATTGAAGGACTTTTAGAATGTGTGTGTGTGTGTGTGTGTGTGTGTGTGTGTGTGTGTGTGTGTGTACTGATTAGTGCAAGAAGGCATGGCACCTGTCATTTACATATACACATAAAATCAATGTTGTCAGAAGAAAATAAACCATTGTAGATCACTTGGAATACAAAGTATGATGGTCTAGTCTAGATGTGTTGGAGGGATATTCTTAGAATATTGAAGATTTGGGAAAGAAACTGATGAAGTCGGGGATTAAGCTGAAAAGAAAGTTCATGTAGATAAAAAGTAGAAAAATAAAAGTTCCCTCCAAAGCAAAAATACTATTTTTTCCTCAATTTTTGTTCCCATTTTAATAACAATTAAGTAGTAATTTTGGTGTATATGCCCACAAAATAAAGATGCTTCCTGAAATAATGTCTTCAACATTGTAGAAAATTAAATTTATTATTTTTGCTGATGGGAAAATAAACAAGTGAATTCATTTCATCAGAGTCGCTGAAAACACTGCAAGTGAATCCAGCATACAACTACTTTAGACTTCAGGAATATGATGACACATATCAGTATGCACACATTTTGATGAAAGACAATGCTTTGAAATCTCCTGAATAAACAACTTTTTGTAAAAAAAATGAATGAAAAATATTTTATCCAACTTAAGAAGATGTAGGCTTAATTTTATTTGTCCATTTCTTTTTCCAAGTACTTCCTGGTGGCTGAAGGTGGGACATGTGGCTAGTGTGTGAATAATGACCCTTTGGGATGATTGATCATTTCAGTTCACTAAAAGTGTTAGCTTACAAGGTTAAGCAGTCAGGAAGCTGGCATGGCAACCCCCACCCTCCCTTTCTCTTGCTGTCAAAGCCTCACTGGAACAAGAAACATCACATATACTGAAAGAACTGCTAAAGGCTGTGAAATGCTTTCAGCAGACCCCATCTTTCACAGAGCAATTGATATATTAGACATAATAAATATTGCATAACCTTCAGGATTTTGGCAATGGACCCTGGATTTGAGAACTCTCACTTTTTTTCATTACTAAAGGATGTTTTTAACCCTGGAACTCCATTTAACTTGACAGTATATTCAAATCATGAGAATGAGAGTGAGGGTTCCGCAGATTTTATAGGAACACATCTGAAGTCTGATATATGCTATGCATCGCTCATGTAAAGAGAAAAATTAAGAAAATATTCTGTTGACGAATGATGATAAGTACGCAAGCTTTCCCAGCAGTCAGAGCATTTTCTTTTTTCCTCCGGAGCAAGTTTCTGCTGCAGTGATTCCTCTATCAGTTTCGTGAACCGAGGAAAGGGAACTAAACATTAAGCACACCGTTTCCAGTAAACAAATGGCAGGGAGAAGGAGAGAAGTTAGGCTAGGAAGATCAAAAGAATTCCCCCCCCACATCCCGAAGTGGTAGCACGGATTCCTTCTGTCCCCTGATCCTCTGGTCCCCTGTCCTTCTCCACCGTCCCTCAGCCCGTCTCCGGTGTTCCACTGCCCCCTGCACTCAGTCCTCCCGCTGGAGCTACCAGAAGGTCTTCGAGAGCACAGAAGCGGCGGTCCCCGCGCAGCCACAGCTCCAGATGAATCAAGAGCATTTGGCTTCTTCAGGGCTGGTAGTGATGGATCGTGAAGTCCAGTGATGCCCACGCAGATCCTCAGTCTGCATTCCGTCTCCCCCACCGCCCCAGCTGACCCCAGCAGAAGCCCAGCGGAGGGGGAGGCAGCGCACCTCCCGAGAACGGCTATGCAAAACCGTTGCGTCAGATGGTGGGGCGGGGCGCACCCGGGTTGAGTGGCAGCAGCCTCTGATAGGGAGGAGGCGCGAGAATCAGCCTGATTCAGTGACTGAGACAAACTGGAGGTGAGCGGAACGGGTGCTGTCCACGCGCGGCCGGTGCTGAACCTGGGACATCAGCGGACCCGTTTTCACATACCTTGAGACAACGCCCTCTAGCACCCCCTGTGCCCTGACGACCCTCTTTACCTGCTGGACCCTGTCAACTTGACAAAGGAGTGTGGTTTCGGACGTGGGAAAGAGTCCTCTGCCGCCTGGGCGCCCATTCAGGCGTGACTTCGGGGATTTCTATAGTTTCAGACCAAACTATTTACATCTTTTCCCAGCTAAGCTTATCTTTTTAGGTTTTTTAAAAATTTATTATTATTATTATTATTAGTACTGTGATTCACCAATCCACACCGTTTAAGAATCTTTCTGGGAGACTTTTTTGACTGTTGAAATAAGGTAAGAAAAATAACATCATTATACATTTTTACAAACGGGGGAGAAATGCCGACTATCATACAAAAATTTAAGAGCAAGTTACGATTATTTTCATAATTTGAAACGGGACAGTTGGCAATGATTGCAATGATTATTTTAATATTTATTATGATCATTACTATTACAAGAACGTCTGCTGTGTTTATGTAATAGATTCTAGAGGGGAAGTTGAGGGGTTTTTTGTTTGTTTGCATCTGAAGTTGATGGCATCATGTTGCATCTTGCTTTATAAAAATAAATTTGTTGGCAACTTCCAGCATGTCTGAGGGAACAGGAACATTCAACGCAAGTCCTCAAATATGTTAGTACATGGCTTGAAATAAATCAACCAAGTTGTTTAAAACAAATGTAACCTTAAAAAATATGTGAGTGGATTAATCTCTGAAAAATCAGGATTACCGCTAGTATCTAAAGCATAGACTGCAAAGTGCCAGCTCTCTTAAAATTATTTTGGAGGGGAGGTGGTAGGGATAGGAGCATTTGTACCATGCTTGGTTCATTTAGATGTGTTGTTATGCAGTAGATCCAAATAAAACTTGTGAAACTTGGTCTCTGAGAAGGCTACACCCCAAGGTCATGTGTATTTCCAAGTTGAGGGCTGTTTGTTCTGCTGTTGACTAGTGAATGTCATCCCCTCCTCACCCCCTCAGGTTAGAGGTGGATGTAAATGGGCAGCTCTGATTTAATAATACGGTATTAGCTTGTATTATAGTCGCTACTGCTGCTGGTAATTGAATGGAACTGGGAAGCGTGGGCTGAGGAAATATCTCGCTATTTCAGCAATGTTTAACCTCTTGCATGCTTAACAGAGAGCTTTACTTTACTTAGGAGATTTTCTTTTGAAGCTATGTTCCTTTTGTCAGTTGTTTGGATTGTGTATGGAGAAAGAATTCAGTGCAGAAAACCAGTGAATAGTACTTCTCATAGTGAAGAAATATTAAATGATAGAAGTTAGTTGGTGTCCTGTGTACTTCTATTACTATTCATGACTTTATTGATAGCCATGGTGGTTTTATAAATGATATTATGTGCTTTCATTCATGTCATTTAGTGACATTAGATTAAGTATAAATGATGGCTAGGGAGACATGGGAGAGGTTGCTTTACATTCCAGGAAGAGAGTTCAATTGAAGTTGGGTGTCCTTTATTAATAGGAATGGGTGAAATATGAGCTATTTCAGACAATAAATATTGTTCAGCTGGGCTATGTTTTTCAGCAACTAAAAAGTACACTAAGGTAGGTTTAAATGTTTGTATACTTTTAATCATCATGAAAATCTCTATTCTACTTGCATTACACTTACAAGGATAAACTTTAAGTGTAGAGTTTACAATTTCAAATAATTCCTCTGGGTAGAGATTTTTCACTTTCCTATCAGCACAATCCTACATGAGAGTGACTATTACACAAAATGGATATTATTGCAAACACTAGAGGTCAAATATAAAACTCTTTTAGCTCTTCTCATGTTTTACCCTAAGCAGATGTTCTTTGTAGGAGTCCTGTCAGTATTGTTAGCTTATGTTAAATAGTGATAGAAATTTTTAAGAACTAGGCAGGTAGAAAAGCAAAGTAAAATAAATAGAACACTGTGCCATGAAGCTTGTATGATACAGTCTCTTTGAATTGTATAAAGAGCCATTCTGTCTTCTGTACATTTTGAGCTTTTCTTTTTAAAACTAATCATATTGGTATAAATACTCAGCCTATGGAATTTTAAACAGAATTATGGGTTTTATTTTTTGTTTATTTTATTTATTATTTTGAAACATTAGTATACATTTTAATTTCATAACTTTATTTTTTGAAGTTTTATTGAAATATAGTTGATTTACAATGTTGTGATAATTTCTGTTGCACAACAAGTGATTCAGTTATACACATACACACGTTCATTCTTTTTCAGATTCTTTTCCCATATAAACCATCACAGAATGTTGGGTAGAGTGCCAGGTGTGTACATGGAATGGTTGGCCAGCAGAGACTGCAGTGTATCTTACTTTAAAAGTAATAACATACACAAACACCATGTGCACCCCAATGAGTGCCCCATTCACTTGTTTTTCCATAAAGTTTTCCAAGATATATATCTTTGTTCAGGTAAAAGCAGTAAAGCTTTAATTGCCAATACCTGAAATTCTTTTAGATGAAGGTCAGAGTTGTCACAATGAAATAGTGAAACACCAAAATCAAAATGTGTTATTGGAAATGATGAAACCAGTAAGGTAGGTTAGATGCAAATTTAGAATACTCAAAGCATTTTTCCCTGAATTTTTTTACACATTTAGCTTTTATGTATTAATTCTGAGGCGAAGTACAATTAAGTAAGCTTAATAAGGCCAAGCTTAGCACATAGAAGATACTATTTGGATACAAAATACAATTCCAACTTTAAACAAAAAAAATTGCCAACTTTGAAGATAACCATTAAAGATTTTCAGATGTGATATTCCTTCATTAATCCTTTGCTCCACAAAGAAATGACCGCATTTTATAGTTATAACTTGTCCATATGAGATTCAAGGGAGAATTAAATACCACAGTGAAGAGCCTGCTAAAACATTAATTCATTTTACTTTATAGGCACTGCAATTGTATAAAGCACTTGTTACTTTCAGATGATGAACTTTTACAAAGTGTATAGATGAATTATTGAAAAAATGTAATGTCACATGACATATTCAAGTTTTTGTCTTTATTGTTACTCAGTTTCTCAAAGCTTATTAATCTGGACAAAACATTTTAAAAATCATATTGCTGGATAGATGTCTTCTCTTTCCTTCCAAATATGATTAATAAATATCTATGTTTGTTGTAACTTAAGGTAAAGGTGAAACAATTTGAGTTTATGTTAAGGCTATACCATGCTTTCTTTTTAAAAATGTATTAACATGTACAAGAGATAAATAAAGAAAGTAATAATGAACTCAAAATAGGCTAAAGAGTTTTAATGATTCGAATTTTTAAAAGTAACTTTTAAAAATATATTGAAAAATTTATTGAGAATTTTCTTTGAGCTATGTTTTTTCATATTTAATACTAATTTATCCATGAAACTAACATACTTTGAATAATGTGTTCCTATTAATCATTCATACTAGCCCATAATAAACATCTCATCTCTAGTATATTTTATCACTTGCCATACTATAAAGTTCAGCAGACTCTTGTGAATTAATAGGCTAGAAAAATACTTCCTGTTGTTAACATCATTGTAACAGCCATGTGACTAATTAGTCTCTATGAAACTTAATCACCATCTGATTCAAAACCTCCAGTGTCCTTTGGGCATAGTCTTCTTAAGGTGAGCTGTACGGTCCCTTGTGGAAAATCCCAATTTTCTCATTAAATTGGTCAGCACACAACAAAACAATTGGTCCCTTTGTTCTTTAATCACCTTGGTATTGAATAATTTAATATTGTTATAATAGATGAGATAGTGTTTTTGATAAACTAAGAATTCTAATGAATCTTAGTATGCGTTTATGAAAGAACAAGAATTAAGCAATAGCATAGTATTTACAATAATGGGTATGTGTAAGTGTATATATACATGCTTATATATATATATACACAATATATATACACACATTATCTACCTATCTAATTATATATTTAATTACTTATATCATTTTTTGCTAACTTCTACTCTACCATATACATTCAGTGTGGGAATGATCTGGAACATGCAAGTTCAAGAAATGCTACTTAATATAAATAAATTTGCATACTAAGTTATAATGATTGCAGTGGCAAATGTGCTTTCTAACTATTGTTATTTTTCTTTAGGCTAGTATACTGGAGCACATGCAAGGTTTTTTTTTTTTCTAATGAAAATGTCATTCAGAGGATCTCATGATAATTGGCAATGGAAGGAATAATTGGAAACAAAAATTCTCCAGGAATAAGAAACAGAACAAATGTGCACACAATGAAGAGATTATAGTACTCCCCCGATTCTGCAAAATATATTAGCAATGATAGGAATTTGAAAGTTCTTATCTCTAAAAGGAACATATAAGGTTGTACTTCTAAGGAACAGAGCCTGCATATCCCCACACTTAAAATAGTTTTGTGATTTGTGTATTAGTGTTTTCATACATAGGTATGGTGAAATGTGGCAAGAAGAGCAGCTTAACTCTAAACTTTCTTGCTTTAAAACTGAGTAATTAATTTTATGCAGTTTTTGGTTTCAAATTATATAAATCTCTAAAGCAAAGTAGTTACTTAGTGAGTTTATTTGCATGTCAAAACAAAGAATATTATTCCACCTCATAACTGGTTCATAGCACGGTTAACAATCTAAAGTACAATACAAACAATTTGAAAATAAACTTTTCATTGAGTTTTATTTAATTATATTCACTATAATTGACAGTTAAGAAAAACTCTTTAGCGATATGTTTTCTTTGATCAGGCAGCAACAAGGTAGCAATTAAGATATACAGACAGTAGCAATTAAAACATACAGGTGTGAACTATGTTCCCCAAAGATGATGATGATGAAATGGAAATAATTTGCCTTTCATGGTTGGACCATTTCCACCAAACACTTTAGATAGTGTTTTAATGACCAGCAAAGTCTTATATTTTCTAATTTCCAAAACTTTCAAAGTAAGAGTTCTTACACCCATGAAGTAACAAATGCCCCCATGCCCTTTATGGTTATGTGCCCCCTTTTTCTCTGAATCACAGGAATTTTCATGACCTTGGGTGTCAGCCAGACTCTGGACTGTCTTATGCATGATTAAGGAAGTGGTCCCATTCATCTTTCTAAAGAAAGAGGGCCAGTGAGCTGCTACTGGTAAACATTTCTGACATCTCATGATATATTACCTATCATGATATCTGATATTGATACCTGAGCATGCAGTCTCTGAGCCTGCATTTGCCTATTGAAGAAGATGAATATTATAGGAAACAATATATTCAAAGTATTAATATGTGTACATCTGCATTCTATCCATATCAGGTCATTTTATCTATATAAGCCACTTTACATTTACATAATCATGTAAAAGTTTCTGTTATCCCCATTTTAGCTATAAGAAAGCAGACACTCAGATCAAAGCTTTCTACATGTCTAGCTGATGGTCGTATAACTAGGAATAGGTGTATCAGGCAATCACTTACTTCACCCTTCTTGCCTCTACACTGTCTGCTCTTAGAACCTCTGTTTAGGTCAAAAATTCAAGTGGCTGTGTCTTATTCAAAGCTACGCTTTTCTCCATACTTTCTTTACTAAATGTGAATGCCACTTTCTCCTTTCTTGCTCTAACTCTCCCTTCGTGATTAAGTTTTGTTGAAATGATGGTATGTCATACATTTTTTAGTACACACGCTTTAGAATGTAGAATACCAAAAGTCTTAAGGAGTTTTTCCTCTGCATTTAATGTTATAAAAGCACTACATTATCCAATCTCATAAACTATAATTTTAGCAACAGACATTTCCTTTTCTATCTCAGATTAAGAAAAAGTGTAATAGACTAATTCACTAAGAGGTCAAATTTGTTTTTGTTTTATTCTCTAAAGTGTCCTACTGGACACCTAATTCAAATACAAATACATCCTGTACTGAAGTTCAAGTGATTTCCCACTTGAGTCAATTGCTACTTTGTGTTATCAACTGCTACTCATGGTTAAACCTCAGACTAGTTAGTTGCTAATATTTCAAATAGTCTAAGAGGTGAAATAAAATAATCAAACTAAAATTAGTCATTTGGAAGCACGACAGATAGTCTTAAGTGGGCTCTTGAACACCTAGGAGATATTACATACTTTAGTCTATTGTTTTTCTATTTGCGGTACAAAGGGAAATGTTTGCCAGAAACCAATGGTCTTTGATGTCACATAGCATTTAGGTTGTCTGAGTGGAAGAGGTGGGTCCTGGTGGCAGTAAGAATAACACAGCCCCACAGGGCCACACAGTTGCATCAGATTCTCTAAGGAATCCTCATTATCCAAGTCTGGGTTATCCTTATTAAATGGATCCCAAAGGTGATAGAAAACTTTGATTTGTGGACAACATTTAATTTTAAATGTAGAAAGATTTATAGGGCTTTTATCAAACATTTTTCATGTTGATTCGCAACCCCCAGTGTTTTTGTCTTGAAATAAAGCCTGGCATAAAAGTTTTTAATTTTGAAATGTCTTGCCCTGTTTTGTATCTATTCACCGTTCCTCATTCTCTCTCTGGAGGCCTGCAGGAAGACTAGTCACTCCAACAGGTACAATTTTTCTCTCTTCACAGATATCTTCCATATCTAGAGCTCTGGTCCCCATTCGAACTCCATAAATATATTTACAAAGGCCTGCTAGACTTTTTTACTCTGATTTCATGCTGACAGGACAAACTCCAAGAACTCATCATTGCATCCCTTACATGGTCCCCCATCCTGATTTTTCTGCCTCTCAAAGACACTTTTTCCCGTTCACCTAGATCTGAAAATTCATGCACATTTTAAATTATCATTCTTGTTATACTGTATGCAGTAAGTGTCCAAATTCTGATGTTCTTCCCTGTGTAATGTAGCTTTATCCAATTCTCTATTTTCTATTCTCTCCTCTTATTATACCCTGACCCAGACTGCCCCATCTTAACCAGAATTATTTTAATATTTTCTGCATTGATCTTTCTACTTATTATTTCTTCCTGCAGTAATAATAACTAAGAATTATAATGGCAAGTGCAATTTTGATGATTTCTAACCTACCATGAAAGGTGTTAAGTAATTATAAACATTATTTCACTTCATATACACAATACTCTATGAGACAGATACTGAGAGACCAAAGCTTATAGAGTTATGCTGCCCACAGGGCTGGGACTCAGACTGAGCTCTGTGTGAAACAGCTGCATGTTCACAATTGTTATGCTCTGCTGATGCAGACTTCTTACCTCTTCCAGATTCCTTTTGATTAAAGCAAGCTTTCAAATGTCACTGTGTTGCAAAATCATCAGTGGATCCCTAATTTTTACTGTATTAAGTTGAAATTCTACTTGTTTTCAAAATCCTTCTAATTGGCTCTACAGCCTGCAAGCAATCAGTCTGATTTTCAGTTTTCTCATATGTGCAGTGCATATTTGTAAAACAGATAGTTCAAAATATAAAGCATGATACTTTCTCTGTAAGTACAAGGCCTTATCTGGACTGTTGGATTTTTAAGAATCCCAACCTACAAACAGCCCTGTATGCAGCCAAGTTTTCTCACATTTTAAGAGCTATGGTGCTTATGTGTACTTTATAGTCTCTGAGGTTCTTATGGCAACAAATGTCATGCTAGTGTCACCCTGAATATCACCAAGATATCCATTTTTTACATGTATGTGTTTTAGATTGTTGCATAAAATTACTGTAATCTTACAGGTTTAAACTGTTACTATCTCACTGTTTCCCCAGATCACAAGTCTAGGTACAGGCTAGCTGGGTTCTCCACTTAGGACTTACATCAAGGTTTCATCCAGGGTGGGGCTCTTATTTTGAGTCTCAGCTTCCTCCTCCAGGCTGTTGGTAGGATTTATTTCTCTGCAACTCAGAACTCTCAGGGAATTGTTTCTTCAAGGCCATGAAGAATGTCACTGATTTCTTCATTCTGACCTCCAGAACTGCTTTTCTTTAAAATAAACCTCATTAGGTTGAGTCCAGTGAGAATAATTTCCTTTTTGATATACATAAATCAAACTGATTTAAAACCTTAATTACATTTTAGAATCTCTCCTCTTTGCCATAGAGCATAACATAACCAGCAGGGCAATCTCACATCACCTTCACCATATTCTGTTTGTCAAAAGGAAGGTAAATATTCTGCTTACAGACAAAGAGAGGTGGTTTATATGAGAATGTGGGTCACTAGGATTAACGTTAGAATTCTGTTTACCAGATCTGGCTCAATTTCTACTTGAATTTGAGAGTCTTAATTACTGAGGTGCCTCTGAACACTTCTTTCTCCTCCACAGCATTTATGACCAGGGTTATATGCAGTGGGCAGTTTGACATTGCTTTGGGATTTTAAAATCTGTCTTAGGTTGTTCTACCCAATTAATCTTAATATCTTTCTAAAGAAAGAGGTCTAAGAATTCTTTCCATGCATAAAAATCTTTGTAGTTGAACACTCTTTCAAATACATATTATTATTGAATACTCATTGAAGTTTGTTCTTTTGATGTTTGCTTCTGTTATCTAGTGTTTTTATACACATAAGATTATAATAAATTGGTACAGTGTTTTGCATATGTAAGACTGTCATAAATTTGTCATAGTTTGGTTAATATTTTTATTTTAGATTTTGATAATCTGTTCTGTTTTCATGTTTTTGTATTTGATTCTCAAGTTACTGAAAACCTCATAAAGCTATTTTAAAATTATTACCATCTTTTGTTCAATATGGAATCTTTCCATCCAAATCAGAATTTTTTTTTTGTCTTTTTGCCTTTTCTAGGGCTGTTCCCGTGGCACATGGAGGTTCCCAGGCTAGGGGTCTAATCGGAGCTGTAGCCACCGGCCTACACCAGAGCCACAGCAACACCAGATCCGAGCCATGTCTGCAATGTACACCACAGCTCATGGCAACATTGGATCCTTAACCCACCAAACAAGGCCAGGGATCAAACCTGCAAACTCCTGGTTCCTAGTTGGATTCGTTAACCACTGCGCCACGACGGGAACTCCAGAAATTTATATTTAATATATTTCTTACAGGTGATATAGAAATTATATACAGTGTGAAAATAATATTTTCATTCGCTGTTTTGGAAAAATACAATAAATTTACTTTATTTTTACTTTGAAAGAAACATTTCACACTTTAAAGAAAGTAATTTTCAAAAGAAAATGTGATCACAATAACTTTGTTCTTGATCGTTTGATATAAATGTTGATAATAATTAAAAAATCACCTTTACTAGCTAACTATATAGAAAAAATTCATTGGATTTATACATTTTATAGTTTATATACATTTAAAGTAGTTTATTTTGATAAAAGTGAAAGAAAATTACCTAGTGTATAAATTCAATTAAACAATAATTTTTATTAAAATCTTAAGATCATGTTTACTGTAAAATGTGTTATCCATTCAACAACATTGATTAAGTACCTACTATGTTCCAGGTGCCCTTTCAGCTGCTGGGGGTTGAGTGGGAATGAAAGAGATAAAGTTCCTGCTCTATTCTTTCTATAGAAAGATAGACCATAAGCAAACCAATGAAGACAAAGAGTAATGTCTGGTATTGATCAGTGTTGTGATAAAAAGTAGAACAGGGAAAGGAGTACCAAAGGATAAGGGTGCTACCTAAGATAGTGGTCATCATAGGTGCCATCTCTGCTAAGCTAAGGTACTCATTAAATAGTTTCTGAAAAGCTAGCATCACATATAGCTGTTGTGGGTAACACTGCAATGACCATGGATGTGCAAATATCTCTTTGAGATCCTGTTTTCAATTCTTATGGATTAATACCCCAAAGTGGGATTCCTGGATCATATGGAAATTATATTTTTAATTTTTTGAGGAATCTCCATACTGTTTTTCATAGTGGCTACACCAATTTTCATTTCTATCAATGGTGCACAAAGATTTTCTTTTTTCCACATCTTCTCCAGTACTGGTTATTTTTTGTCTTTTTGATACTACTCATCCTAACAAGTGTGAGGTGAGGCGATCTCCTTCTTGTTTTGATTTGCATTTCCCTAATGGTTAGTGATGCTGAGCAGCTTTTCATGTACCTGTTGGTCTTTTAGATGTCTTCTTTAAAATATCTCTCTCATTCTTAATGTCAGATTATTGTCAAAACCCCAAAGACTCCTAGTAGGAAAAATATTATTTTTTTATACTCTAATAAAAATATTCTTTTGTTATTTTTTTATGAATGAAAATTAACTTTCCTTTTTGTTTGATACTAAAATATGTTTAAAATATATTATTTAGATTAGTTTTTCTTGTCACTTTTAAAGACACTATACAGAGCGTTTTGCATCTAAATTATGACACTGAGTGCTAATCTAAAAATTAGTTTGTAATCTTTGTGCATTGTGGATTTTATTTGTTCAGAGCTTCATGTTTCTTCATAAAAAACTTCAGTGCTCTGAAACCGGTCTTCCTTTGAGGCAGTGGTCCAATGGGCTTGTATTTACATCAAATGATTCATTATCCCAGACACTATGGCATTATTAAGGAAAGTGGAATGCTTAGAATGCATTTTGGGTTTGTGTACATGCTTCAGAAACTACAGTATTTCTCAATTATTATGTAAGTATGGTCCTTTTTACCAAAAGATGTGACATCATGGGACCATGTAAGGAAAAAGTAGTGTAAGATAAATGTAATAAAAATACATACACAACCTGACAAAATGAGTGCAACAGTTAGATGCACACTGTCTTGATCCTTTGGCCAAATCTCAGAAAATTGTGCATTTACAAAAAAGTAAGGCCTGAAGAAACTTTCAGTTTCTTCCAATGCGTTGCGTGACTAATTTCCTTTGGTGAGTTTTCTCATGAAGCTATCATTGATTGAACTAAAAAAAAAAAATGAAGAGAACAATTTTTAGAAGATGCTTTGCATTTTAATTGTATGTATTTACAATTCATGACAACAAAATTTCAAAGAAATGCCCTCCCAGTTTATTTTCTTTTGGCAGTTGTCCTATTCCCTAAATGTCCTGAGACCTAAGGAAGGGGAAGGGCTTTCAGCGAGTACTGCCCTGTCTGTACACAAATGGTACAACTTAACTGGCAATGTCTGGAGTAGGAGTGTGTGCCCAGCTGTAAAATCGGCTCTGGATGCCAGCACTCCAGTGGACAGCTCGTTAATTATATATGTTTTGGTGAACATTTCACTTAGGTTAACCACTGTCTGAAAATTAGTAGTGGGAGCTTAGGAAGGTATCAAAGATATTTCTTTACTGGCTTTCTAATTATACTGTGCTTTTCTTCAAAAAGTCTTCGCATATGAGGACTTGCCATCGTGGCGCAGTGGTTAACGAATCCGACCAGGAACCATGAGGTTGCAGGTTCGATCCCTGGCCTTGATCAGTGGGTTAAGGATCCGGTGTTGCCGTGAGTTGTGGTGTGGGTCACAGACGCAGCTAGGATCCTGCGTTGCTATGGCTCTGGTGAAGGCCTGCAGCTACAGCTCCGATTCAACCCCTAGCCTGGGAACCTCCGTATGCCGCAGGAGCGGCCCTAGAAAAGGCAAAAAAAATAAAATTCTTTCCATATGGGAAATAAAGATACTTTTAAAGATACTTTTAAGGGCGAAGTAATCTTTTTGAAGTCATGAAATTCATGATTATTTAAATAATTAGCTAATCCGCACTTTCTTTTTAAATGTATTTGTCCTGGGGGAGGGGGAGGGAGTGGGAGGGATCGGGAGCTTGGGCTTATCAGACACAACTTAGAATAGATTTACAAGGAGAGCCTGCTGAATAGCATTGAGAACTTTGTCTAGATACTCATGTTGCAACAGAAGAAAGGGTGGGGGAAAAAATGTAATTGTAATGTATAAATGTAAGGATAACCTGACCCCCTTGCTGTACAGTGGGGAAAAAAAAAAAAAAAAAGTATTTGTCCTATTTATAACAGAAGGTAAATGGGTTCGATTTGTAAAATATTGGAACACAGTTTTTATATGAACATTATGTGATGTGCATACTCTTTAAATGTATGTTTGAAATCCATCCAAAGCTTTGTTGTTATAAAATTTCCTAAGGGGTAAAATCACTTGATCATTGTTAAGATTAGAGATATCTATTGTCATATATTTTCTAAAATTAATACTTCAAAATACTTAGCCTAGAAACACTTAAGTGTTTTGTTTTGTTTGTTTGTTTGTTTGTTTTTGTTTTTGGCTATTCAGGGCCACACTTGAGGCATATGTAAGTTCCCAGGCTAGGGGTTGAATCGGAGCTACAGCTGATGGCCTACACTACAGCCACAGCAATGCAAGATCCGAGCCGAATCTGCGACCTACACCACAGCTCAGGGCAATTCAGGATCCTTAACCCACCAAGGGAGGCCGGGGATAGAACCTGTATCCTCATGGATACTAGTCGAATTCATTTCTGCTGCGTCACAACTGGAACTCCCCATTTGATATATTTGACCGAAGTGTTCTGTGTTATGATATTCTTGATTTGAGTGACAATTGCACTTTCAGTATTTTATTTACATTTGCTTATTAGTGAACGTGATGCTTTAATGTGATTTTTACAAAATAATTCTGTTGTAAATCTTCTTGTATGTTCTTTGAATGTTATCTAAGAGAAAGTCAATTTTGCAGAAACAATGAAATTATGAGCCTATAAAGTACTACTACCATTACTACTACTACTAGTCTATTGAGCAATTATTTGGTTTAAGGAACAATTCTAGACACTGTATAAATTGTTTAACTAGAGCTTTAGAAAAGCTTTTAAGGTAGAATTGAGACTGGACCCAAGGCTTCTTGGGGAGGTTAAAGGTTGAATGAATGTCTATAAAGAAAGAATCCTGGAGTTCAGTGTTATATTCCCAATGCAAGCTGCTTTTTCTTCCAATGTCTAAAATCTTTGATAAAAATATACCAGGCTCAGTATGTTTTCCTAGAAAGTATTTGTATTTCTCAAGTGTATTAGTATTTCTTCAGAGTAACTCACCTCTTGAATATCTAAAATTCTAAACAGGGAGTTCACATTGTGGCTCAGAGGAAACGAATCTTACTAGCGTCCATGAGGAGCAGGTTCAATCCCTGGCCTCACTCAGTGGGTTAAGGATCTGGCGTTGCTGTGAGCTATGGTGTAGGTTGAAGAAGTGGCTTGGATCCCATGTTGCTGTGGCTGTGGCTGTGGCATAGGCCAGCAGCTACAGCTCCAATTCAACCCCTAGCCTGGGAACCTCCATATCCCTGAGTGTGGTCCTAAAAAGACAAAAAAATAAAATTAAATTAAAAAAAAAATTCTAAACAAAGATATTTCATTCCAATGCAATCATAATTATCCATTATTTTTAATGAAGAAATTCTAAATTGGTAGCAAAAAGCAAAAGCATCATGAAAGAAAACTTCCCCTAATTTACATGGAAAATAAAACTAATTTTATTAATGCAATTTTATCTCTGTATTTCATTGTCTTATCAATAAATGGTAGAATATCAGATCTAATTCTGAAACATTTCAATAGTTTATCTTAAAAATAGATGACAGACTAAACATAATATTGAAATTAAGTAAAATCACTGGGTAGCCACTATCCCAGGAACACAAATATTTAATGAATCATCTTATTTTTCCAATAAAATTAAATATATGTATATGTATATTAATATAGATAAAAATACTCTTTGAATCTAAATTGATTTTTCAGTGGCAGAATGTTTATTTTCCTTGGATTCCATAATAAGAAAAATAAGATTAAGCCAATTTATTTTATTTATTTTTTTATCTTTTATTTATATATATATTTTTTTCTACTACACAGCATGGTGACACAGTTACACATACATGTATACATTCTTTTTTCTCACATTCCGTGTTCCATCATAATTGACTAGACAAGAGTTCCCAGTGCTACACAGTAGGATCTCATTGCAAATCCATCCCAAAGACAACATTCTACATCTATTTACCCCAACCTCCAAGTTCTCCCACTCGCTCCCCCTCCCCCTTAGCAAGTGTAAGTCTATTCTCCAAGTCCATGATTTTCTTTTCTTTGGTAAGTTTCCTTTGTGCCGTATTCCAGACATAAGTGATATCATATGGTATTTGCCTTTCTCTTTCCGACTTTCTTGACTCAGGATGAGAGTCTCTAGTTCTATCCATGTTACTGCAAATGGCATTATTTTGTTCTTTTTTTATGGCCAAGTAGCATTCCATTGTGTATATGTACCAATCTACCTGATCCAATCATCTATCAGTGGACATGTGGGTAGTTTCCATGTCTTGGCTATTGTGAATAGTGCTGCAATGAACATGCAGGTGCATGTGTCTTTTTTAAGTAGAGTTTTGTCCGGATATATGCCCAAGAGTGGGATTGCTGGGTCGTATGGTAGTTCTATGCATACTTTTCTAAGATAACCTGCATACTGTTCTCTATAGGGGGCTGTAGCAGTTTACATTCCCACCAACAGTGCAGGAGGATTCCCTTTCCTCCACACAAGCATTTGTTATTTGTAGACTTATTAGTGATGGCCATTCTGCCTGGTGTGATGTGCTATCTCATGGTAGTTTTGCTTTGCATTTCTCTAATAATCAGTGATGTTGAGCATTGTTTCAAGTGCTTGTTGGCCATCTGTATATCTTCCTTGGAGAAATGCCTCTTCAGGTCCTTTGCCCATTTTTCAATTGAGTTGTTGGCTTTTCTGCTGTTGAGTTACATAAGTTGTTTGTATATTTTAGAGATTAGGCCCTTGTCAGTTGCACCATTTGAAACTATTTTCTCCAATTCTGTAAGTTGCCTTTTTGTTTTCTTTTTGGTTTCCTTTGCTGTGCAAAAGCTTGTCAGTTTGATCAGGTCCCACTGGTTTCTTTTTGTATTTATTTCTGTTGCTTTGCGAGACTGACCTGAGAAAACATTCATAAGGTTGATGTCAGAGAGTGTTTTGCCTATGTTCTCTTCCAGGAGTTGGATGGTGTCTTGTCTTATATTTAAGTCTTTCAGCCATTTTGAGTTTAGTTTGGTGCATGGTGTGAGGGTGTGTTCTAGTTTCATTGATTTGCATACAGCTTTCCAAGTTTCCCATCAATTCTTGCTGAGTAGACTGTCTTTTTCCCATTTTATGTTCCTGCCTCCTTTGTCAAAGATTAATTGACCACAGATGTCTGGGTTTATTTGTGGGTTCTCTATTCTTTTCTATTGGTCTGTCTGTCTGTTTTGGTACCAGTACCACACTGTCTTGATGACTGTGGCTTTGGAATATTACCTGAAGTCTGGGAGAATTATGCTTCCTGTTTGGTTTTGTTCTTCAGAATTGCTTTGACAATTCTGGGTCTTTTGGGGTTCCATATAAATTTTTGGATTGTTAGTTCTAGTTCTGTGAAAAATGTCATGGGTAATTTGATAGGGATTGCACTGAATCTGTAGATTGCTTTGGGTAGTATGACCATTTTTACAATATTAATTTTTCCCACCCAGGAGCATGGAATGTCTTTCCGTTTCTTTACATTTTCTTTAATTTTCTTGATGAATGTTTTATAGTTCTCGGCATATAAGTCCTTTACCTCCTTGGTCAGGTGTATTCCTAGGTATTTGATTTTTTGGGTTGCAATTTTAAAAAGTCTTGTAATTTTGTATTCCTTTTCTAATATTTCAATGTTAGTATACAGAAATGCGACTGATTTCTGAATGTTAATGTTATATCTTGCTACTTTGCTGAATTTGTTGATCAGTTCAAGCAGTTTTTGGGTTGAGTCCTTAGGATTTTCTATGTATAGTATCATGTCATCTGCATACAGTGACAGTTTTTCCTCTTCTCCTCCTATTTGGATGGCTTTTATTTCTTTTGTTTGTCTGATTGCTGTGGCTAGGACTTCCAGTACTATGTTGAATAACAGTGGTGAAAGTGGACATCATTGTCTTGTTCTAGATTTTAGTGGGAAGGCTTTCAACTTTTCTCCATTGAGTATATTTGCTGTGGGTTTATCATAAATGGCTTTGATTATATTCAGGAATGTTCCCTCTATACCCATTTTGGTGAGGGTCTTGATCATGAATGGAAGTTGGACTTTGTCAAATGCTTTTTTTGCATCTATTGAGATGATCATGTGATTTTTGACTTTTCTTTTGTTAATGTGGTATATGACATTGATTGATTTGCGTATGTTGAACCATCCTTGTGGACCTGGGATGAATCCCACCTGGTCATGGCGTATGACCTTTTTTATATGTTGTTGGATTCGGTTGGCTAAAATTTTGTTGAGAATTTTTGCGTCTAAATTCATTGAAGATATTGGCCGATAGTTTTCTTTTTTGATGGTAACTTTGTCTGGTTTTGAATTAGGGTGATGGTGGCATCATAGAATGTCTTTGGGAGTGTTCCTTCTTCTTCAACCTTTTGAAAAAGTTTAAGGAGGATGGATATTAGTTCCTCTTTGTATGTTTAGTAGAATTTGCCTGTGAAGCTATCTGGTCCTGGACCTTTTATATAGGGAGTGTTTTTATGACATATATTCAATTTCATTTCTAGTGATTGGTCTGTTCATTCGATCTATTTCTTCTTGATTCAGTTTTGGTAGGCTGTAGGTCTCTAGAAAGATGTACATTTCTTCTAGGTTGTCAAATTTGTTGGCATATATTTTTTGATAGTATTCTCATTTTTTTTATATTTCCATAGTATCTGTTGTTACTTCTCCTTTTTCATTTCTGATTTTTTTTATTTGGGTTTTTTTCTCTCCTCCTCTTGATGAGTCTAGTCAGAGGTTTGTCTATTTTTTTTTTTTTTTTGCCATGTGGAGGTTCCCAGGCTAGGGGGTCGAATCAGAGCTGTAGCTGCCAGCCTACGCCAGAGCCACAGCAACGCAGGATCCAAGCCGCATCTGCAACCTACACCACAGCTCACGGCAACGCCGGATCGTTAACCCACTGAGCAAGGGCAAGGACCGAACCCGCAACCTCATGGTTCCTAGTCGGATTTTTTAACCACTGCACCACAACGGGAACTCCAGAGGTTTGTCTATTTTGTTTACCCTTTCAAAAAACCAGCTCTTGGTTTGATTGATTTTGTCTATTGTTTTTTTAATCTCTATTTTATTGATTTCCTCCTTGATCTTTGTTTTCTTTCCTTCTATTGACTTTAGGTTTTGAGATTAAGCCAGTTTATTTCAATTGGATTTGGACTCAAGTATAAATGGGTGTCATTCAGTTGGTCCACAATTCCAGATTTTTGTGGATAATACTTGATATACCTTCAGATATGTCCACCCACTTAATTTGGGGCGATTGTTATTGTAATAATTTTGAAATCTAGAACTCCATTTATAAGCCTCATAGCTACAGTCATATGGCAAAAGGCACCAAAAAAGGATTTGAGTTTTGATCTTACAATATTTTTCCTTATGCAAACTTGATAGAGTAATGTTAAACATTGCTTTGTTTGTTTTTCTTGTATTTTTTTTTTCAGGCTGAGTACTAAATGTGGTATACACCACAAGAATTTACCCCTTTGTAATAATTAATATTATTTAAAATTAATTTCAAACTATATACACTTCATTCATTTATAGTTTGTTAGATCATTCCTTTTGAATTGCAAGTTAATAATGACTGACTCAGAAAACCAAACCATGGATTTCAAGAAATTTCATATCACTTTTTGAGCTACATTATATAATACTTTTACATGTTTAAGATGAACATGATTATCTTTTTGGGAGTGAACTATATGGTAATCTGTTATTGACAGTGAATACTCTAATTATGTTTAGTCAATATAAGTAATATTCTATCTTTATAATATATGATATATATTCTTTAAACTCATATCAATTGGAATTTTAATGCTTATAACATGTAGACAATTAAATTTTAAATAGATTATTATGCAGGCATATTAGAAGTTAAAGATCCATTAGAATAATGTATATACTAGATGTAATGGTTGACAAATGCAATGAAACTCCAAATTAAAGACATAGTAGAACTTAAGGTGACACAATAATTATCACACTACAAAATATCAGTGGTACCTTTGATCTCACATTTCTGAATTGCACTTGAGGATTTTTTTTATCGATAGACTAGTTGTGAGTATCAGAAGAAAGAACTGATCACCTGGTAGAGAATAATATAATTTGTTCACAAACTCATCTAATATTGGAAGGCTTAATTAGATGGTGTCACTGCTTATGTGTCTATTTGCCAGTTTTAGATATCAAACTTCCCTAAAAATTTTCCAGTAACCTACTGGATTCTAGGTAACACAGAATGAGATGGGTCAGTCATCCAGGTATAAATGCCTGTCATTTTCCTCAGCAGTCTATATTGTTAGAACATTAATTTTGTAGATACAAATTGGTAAGAAGTATCAAATTAAAGAAATGGTACAAAAAATAAAAAGTGCTTCTAGAAAGCTTATTCAGAGAAAGAATAGTGATCTCAAGTAGAATTTTCACTTAAATGTCATTGCAAAACATGAGTTCAATTTGAATTTATTGCTCTATTTTGTATTTTCTCACAATAATGGAGTGAATGTACCATTTGAAACAACAAAAAATTCTTACAGCTTTTATTACAGGACAGGTTTAGAAAAAACAAGCATCAAAGAATCGTTGATTTAAAATCCAATTTTTGCCTGTTGTGAACACAGTTTCTAGTGAAATGCTTCTTGATGTTGGACTTGACTGGCATTACTTGAAAAGAACCCTTCCGTGTTTAGCCAGGGAGAATGACCTAAGCACAAATAGATAAGTTTGGAAAAAAATTCCTGGATTAGAATATTTGCAAACTTTTGAAAAAATAAAAATTAGAAAGTAAGCAAAATCATAGTTAAGAGGAGCCTACTGACACAAAATGACCGAATATAATGTGATGCCACCAGTGAGATCCTGGGAAAGATGAAGGACATTAGGTAAAAATAAACAACTGAGAATAAAGCATGGAGTTTGGTTAATAATGATATTTTGGTGCTGTGACAAAAATACTAAGATATTTGCAATGGGATTATTAGTTGTTGGTATATGGTTATGATCTAGCTTGCTGTTATGTGGACTATCTTTGCAACTTTGCTGTAAATTTGAAACATAATATCTCTAAAAATCTTTCAAAATGAGCTGGAAACAGAGAAAATGTGATAAGAAGACTGGTTAAACTATGGATACAGAGATTCATTTTTTTGATGATCAGTAATTTTATGCTATTTGGAAAATCACAGATGTGAATATATTTTAATACTCCTCTGTAAAGGAATGTGGAAATTACAACAGACAGTCATTATTAAGGAATTTATCCAAGAAAGGAAATTCTATATTTGATCCTTCCATTAGAATAGATTCATGACAAAGCTTCACAGGTTATTTCAATTAGAGAAGAAATATTCTTTATCTAGAGAGAGAAATGATGGATATATAAAAATAGATATGTAAGTACATAGAGATAAAGTTATAGACATAGATGTATATAGACACCCCCAACCAAGTGTTAGAAAGAAAATAACATTGGGTGCTTAATAGTTTAAGGTCTGGGTTCCAGAAATTTATTATTTTCTTCCTTTTTGTGCTATATGAATAATAAATTATTATAATTATGCATATTTTAGCAATAAAAGAACGGCAAGGGGGGGGGGGGTTACTGCTGTGGTGCAGTGGGTTAAGGATCCAGCATTGTCTCTGAGGTGGTCTGGGTTCCAATCCCTAGCATGGTGCAATGAGTTAAGGATCTGGCTTTGTCATGGCTGTGGAGTAGGTCAGAGCTGTAGTTTGAATTTGATCCCTGATCCAGGGACTTCCATATGCCATGAGTGCAGCCAAAAAAAGAAAATTAGCAAAATTTTAATTGCTAAAGTTCAATTGTGAAATACTTTTAATCTATTTATCTCTTCCTGGGTTAAAGTACATTATAAATTACTGTTTAAAGGTAAGGTCATACAAATTTAATCAAAAATATCCTACTTAAAAAAATATTACTTCTTCAAAAAGTCAACACAGCCTTAGAGAACCATAATACAAATTTACATATTCAAAGTTTGACAGTATGAATGTTCTTGAAGAGTGGTAGACATTATTATTTCCCACGAATTCTTTATTTTCATCACCATCTGAGCATACAGAGAGATTACAGGGTCTCATCCTGCTACAGTGAGGTGTGGTCATGTGACTTGTTTGGCCAATGAAAGGAGAGTAGACTCACCAGGGTCCTGCCTCTCTGGAGAGTGGGACCCCTTGTGCTCCTTGTTTTCATCCTGATGCTCATGTTGAGACAACAGTGTCCTAACATGGGTTACTCTCCATCAATTCATTTTTTTCAGTGACTCTAGGAAAAGACTTTTTTCCTGCCAACTGCCAATGAATAGCACAGGCAAAAAGTGTAATTAAAAAAAATAGGTGAATTGCTATGTAAAAATTGTTTGTTATATAACCTAGACCATCTTGATCATAAACTGTATAAAACTCTGTATAAACTTGTATTTTTTATAGCTATTTTGAAGACAAAGTTTTATTTTTATCATGCCTGCTGGTAATATTCCATAGACATTTTGCCCTAAATGTTTCTAAATATTCATTTTTACTTTCACTTCTTGAAACCCATTAAAGAAGTAGAGATGATTAGAAAATTTCTCTTTCATTAATTATCAAAAATAAATTATCACATTTATATGTTTATAACTATGTTTATATGTAAATTTGTATGCTTGTATGAATTTGCATTTGTGTGTGTGCATACTGGGACTGGCTGTGAGTTTATGCAAAATGCTGTTGTACTCTATAGCATCTTATGTTTTTTTAAACATTTCGAGGATTCTCACTTCTTAATTTACAACTTATAACAATAATTTTGTGTGCAAATCTGCTGTTTGGAATAAGCTTCATATTCTAAAACATGCAACTTTATAAGCATTTTATAAAGAAATTCTAAAACAAAAACTAGGTTTTTAAGAATATCATTTAATACACCAGATAGCAATCATATGTGTAAACTGGATTTTACTTAGTTCTTTTTGCTTTTCTTGATGTAATACGCATTCACTTTTTTCTTATTCATCTTTATATTAACTATCTAGTAAAATTTTCTTTTTCTTTTTTTTTTTTTTTGCTTTTTAGGGTTGAACCTGTGACATATGGAAGTTCCCAGGCTAGGGGTCTAATCAGAGATGCAGCTGCTGGCCTATGCTATAGCCATAGCAATGCCAGATCCAAGCCTTTGCAACCTACACCACAGCTCACTGCAATGCCAAATCCTAGACCCACTGAGAAGGCCAGGGAGCAAACCTGCATCCTCATGGATACTAGATGGATTCGTTTTCACTGTGCCACAACTGGAATTCCTAGTCAAATTTTCAAAACAACCACATGTTCTTGATGTTTACAACCTCATCATGAAGAAACTCTGGATTGCATGTTGTCCTCTAGAGCTGACAAAGTTATTTAAAAATTTAAGTTGAGTTTGATTCTATACTAATCACACACTCAGAGTTACTGTATGCAACATGGCATACTCTGATGTGTTTGATGGTAATGAATGGAATACAGCTGAAATGTTAACCTAGAAATAAATTTCTATTTGGAATAGCCTTGTGGGAGAAAAGTTCAAATTAAATCCTCTTAGTGCATTAAAATGCAAATATAAGAAAGCAATCCAATTGAGTTACATCGATAATAGAACATATAACACAAATGGAAATTCCTCCCAAATAATTAAGTTATAGCTATATAAATCACTGGAGTGCATTTGAATTTTGTTCTTTCCATGCATTCTTGAAAGTTCATTAACTTTGGATCACATTAGAATACATTTTGTTTATCTCCCTTAGACCAGTCACCAGACAAGTTTTTTTATCCCCACTGAGGCCTATGACTGCCCTTTCCTGCTCTTCATTGCATTCCAATACTATAACCAAAGCTTTCAACTCTTCTGGCAGGTTTTGCTTCAGACACAATTATGCAAGTTCTGTAATTGGGATGTCACCCTGGGAATGTTAATGTCTGGAATTTTTACAGTAAATAATTTTGACTCTAAAACATGCAATATCATGAGAGGAATAATGTTCACACTCCAATTGTGTTATCCTGAGAGAAAACCAAAAGCTTTAGAGAAAATTCTGCTTAGGAACTCTGTAAAAGCGAGCTTCTTGGGGTATGTGTGGGTGTGTGTTAAAAGTCAGATATAGTGTCACTTTAGCTGTTAAGGTTTGAGATTTTCTAAATTTTAGTTTTTAAAGTGTATCTGATGATTCAGGTACTCAAAAAAATGTGCAATTTCATAACAATTATGGTGGCCAAGGAACACTTGCAGAAAAAGAGAAAAATGGGAATAAAACAATATGCTTTGGATATTTAAATTAGTAATGATGCCAACTATGTATATCCAATTAGTAAGGAAGATTAACTATTATGTTGACCACTAAACATAGGCAGGAATGTCTCTGGTAGAGAAATGATCATCTGCCCTCAGATTTCAGTTCTATAAGGGCATTTGTAAATGATAATGGGAACTCATAATTTAAATTTTAACGTTTTAAATTAAATTTGTTTTAATTTAAATTTAGCAATCATATGCAAATGGTCTTAATACAGATCAAGCTATTGCTAATGACTTTTGAAAATAATTTTTAATATTGGAGTTCAATATCTATACTAGAAACAAAATGTCTCAATTTGAAATAAATTGCAGATTATTACTTAGGAAAGAAGTTCTGTGTTGTTTGAGTTAATGTTTCTAATGCTGTGTTTCATCAGATATCAGTGGGTTTTTTGGGTGTTTTTTTCAAAGCAGAACATATTCTTATTTAGGAGTTTGGTAAACAACTATAGATATTATTGTGAGACTTGAAGTAGTGATAATAACCTTAGAACTATTTCAAGGATGAAGGGGTTGATTTTTTCATTAAAGTTCAGAATACTAATAATTGTCTTTATTTGAAAGCCTAACATGTGTCAAAGCAAATTGTAAGGTGTGATACATACAGTATGTTACTTAGTTAATAAAACAGCCTCACAAGAAGGAGTGATTGCACTGGTGAAAGCTGAATTGAGTTTCAGTGATTTAAAATCACTTTGGTAATAATCAACAAAAATCACAATAATGTTTGCAGATATACATGCATGTGACAGAGCATGTATATTATCTTCTACTTAAAAAAAAAATCTTTGGAATGTACTAACTACTGTATCACATCTTCTCTGAGATACAGAAAGGCCACTGCTCTAAGAGTTCTTTCTCCTCTTTATGCCCCATCAATTGGTTCTGCTCTGCTGGACTATTTTCTTCAGCAGAAAATAACACTTATCATTTTCCTTCTTTAAATTCTACAAACAAGCAAAACTCTTTTGGCCACAGTTCCCACTTCATTTCTCTCCTTGTTTTGTTCAGAATTCCTCAAAAAGTAATCTTTCCCCAGTCTCCCAAATTTCACTTCAAATGCATCTTCACCAGCTGGCCTCACCCTGTCCTGGAGATGCATGCTGGGGTCAGTGATGTTCTGCGGTCACGGCATCTATCGCTCAGCTTTTAGTTCTCAGTTTGCTGGAACCGTCAGATGATTTGCTGGATTCTATCACTGCAGATATTTTCTTCACTTGCTACTTTCCCCACCTAGTTCTTCCTCAGGGATCTCTCAGAAGTCTTGGCTCTTTTTTCTTCCATATGCAATTTAAAATCAGTTTATCAGTTTCTAGAAAGAAATATACTGGGATTTGGATTGGAATTGCACTGCTTCTATCGCTCAGTTTGGGGAAAATTGATCTATTTAGGATAGAGAATTTTCTCCAACATACAGTCAATGCCATCATTTATTTAATATTGCTTAATGTTTTCAGTAAAATATTTTCATTTTTTCTATCAAGGGCTTTTTTTGTAGTTTTATTGACACTCTAAATGTTAATTTTCTAAAAACGACAACTTCTAACTGAATATTGTGGTCTAAAAAATTGCAAATGTGTGCTGTATGTCAACTTTTTCTTTTGGTTCCGTCAGCTTTTTTTTTTTTTATTCTAATAGCAAAACCACATTTGAAATTTTCTATATAGACAATCATACCATTAAAAATAGTTTTTCTCCTCAACTTTCTAATTGAAGATTATTTTTTGATTTTATTTTTTAATTACACTAAGTATAATTGATAATAGCAATCATCATTTGTGGATAGTCTTCTTAAAGATTATTTTGGAGTTCCTGTTGTGGCTCAGCAAGTTAAGAATGTGATAAAGTGTCCATGAGGATGCGGGTCCCATCCTGGGCTTCACTCAGTGGGTTAATGATCCGATGTTGCCACAGGTGTAGTTCACAGATGCAGCTCTGATCTGGCATAGGCCAGCAGCTGCAGCTCTGATTAGGCTCCTAGCCTGAGAACTTCCATATGCTGCAGGTATGGCCCTAAAAAGAAAATAAATAATAATAAAATTAAAAAATAAGGATTATTTCAATAAGCATGATAGTCTTAATATTTTTTAAATTTTTTTTTTTTTTGCTTTTTATGGCCAGACGGACAGCACATGGAGGCTCCCAGGCCAGGGGTCCAGTTGGAGCTACAGCTGCCAGCCTACAGCAGAGCCACAGCAACACCAGATCCCCAACTCCCTGAGCAAGGCCAGGGACCAAACCCGCAACCCTATGAACCCTATGGTCTCTAGTTAGATTTGTTTCCCTATGCCACGATGGGAACTCCATATTTTTTAATTTTTTTAAAAAATAGATGTCTTCTTTTTAGGTTAAGTACTTCCCTTCTAGTCTTTGTTTGCTGAGGGTTTTTATCATACATTTTCTTGAACTTAATTAGGGGAATTATATCTGCATATACTAATATAGCTCCAGTATTAATATCATCATCCTTTAATCTGTAAATGGAGTTAGTTACAATAAATACTAATCAGATTAATTAATTCAATTAATTACATAATTGAAGTTTCTGTTAACTCTGAAGTATTCTTTCCATCCCACTCTGCTTTTTCAAAAAACTATTTCATGGCCGGATTAGAGCTGTATTGTTGAATGACAATATTATTCAGCACATTTAAGAGAGAGAGGTTTATATTTTAAATATTTACATGTAGGTCTACTCCACGTGTGAGTGTGTCTGTGTATATATCTCTATATATATCTTTCTCTCTATATATATCTATCTATATATCTATATGTATATACAAAGTTTCCAGACTTTAAATAGTGGATTTTGGTAGGCTATGGCCCAGACAATATCTGATAGAATTTTTGAATTTGTGAAAAATTAAAAATGCATGTTAAAATTTGGGGGGGCATATTATAATTATTTATTATCCACCAGTTTCTATTTATTTTTTGGGAGAAGTACAGTGATAACTAGTGATTTATAGCCTACATAGAAAAATAACAGAAAAAGTTAGAATATACTTTAAACATTTTAAAAAATTGTTTTGTATACTATATTTCTTAAAATCTTGTTTTACTTAGTACTCTATACATGCAACTGGGTCGTCTACAATTATTTATAGCAGTCTATTTCAAAGTTTAATCATAAGTCTATTTATACCTTAATATTTTCTTATATTTAAAAATATTGCTGTTAAATATATTTAAGAAACCCTACACAATGTAAATTCCTCTTAAAGTTTCCAGTACACATTGTCATACTTAAGTCTCTGAGAAGTCTCTCATAAAATTTTGTTTTATACTAGTTTTCCTAAATTCTATTTGAATAAGTCCACGTCCTTCCTATTCAAGTCCCATTAATACATCCCTGGTGTTCCTCACAATGAATTTTGGAAAATATAATTTTAGATAAGACATAAATAATATTGCATAATACTTTAAATTGGAAGACTTTTGGTGTATAAATGGCTCTATTCAGAGATTGAATTTTCTGGTACAGAGTTATAGCCTTTTCTTAACATTTTTGGCTTATTAATTCAACCTACCTAATTTTCCTAGGTTTCTTGGTTTATATTCTAACCCCGACTCCCTCTCAAACCCAATCCATTTCACAGGAACCTTTTTATCCACACTACCCCAGCCCTAGTGATGTTAAACCTAAAGTTGACTCACTCTTAATAAATAACTTGGGGAGTTCCCATTGTGGCACAGCAGAAACAAATCCAACTAGTACCCATGAGGATGTAGGTTCGATTTCTGGCCTCGTTTAGTGGGTAGGGGATCCAGCGTTGCCATGAGCTGTGGTGTAGGTCTCAGATGCAGTTCAGATGCCATATTGCTGTGGTTGTGGCATAGGCCAGCAGCTACAGCTCTGATTTGACCCCTAGCCTGGCAACTTCCATGTGCTGCAGGTGCAGCCCTAAAAGAAAAAGGAAAAAAAAAAGACATGTTTTTCCTGAAAGCTATAGTAGACAGTAAGAGAAGATCTGTGATGGATTTTGATTTAGGAAAGATAACCATCTAGATGGCAACTGAAATAAGAATGTGTGAAGAGTCATGTAGACTGTGAAAAATGAAGAGGTAGAATAGAAAGTCACTAGCATTGAAGGTAGCAAAGAATAAGAGAAAAAAATAAAGAGATTTTGAGAACTCTTCTAATTAAGTAATGGAGAATCCATGAAGTTTATTAGGCCATAAAATAAAATGGAGATATTATTTGAAGATGAAGGCTATGACCATTTATTGAATAAAATACTAAGGGATCATGCCATGTGTCAGGTATGGTTCTTGCACATCAAAGCTGAATAAGACAAGCATGATCCCTGATCTCAGAGAGATGGAAGTATATAATGATACCCAGTTATTTAGGAAAAGCCTGGGCAGATAAGAAAGTACTTAGAGGTTTTCATTAAGTTTAACAAAAAGGAAACTGCAAAAATTGTGAGATAATGTTTTGTCGAGTAGTGAGAGAAGTCATATTGAAATGGGTTGAACTCTACTGTAGGACATTTATTTTAAATTATATGCATAAAGAAAACACCAAAATGCACTGAAATCTTAAGCATTGTTGATTCTGGAGTATGTAGCTATAAGTAATTTTTATTGTATTTTTTTTGCATATGTATTTTATAAATGCCTACAGTAAATATGCATCATTTTTATATTAAAATATATTTTAAAAAAGAGCTATTCTATTCAAATGATTATTATTAATTACATTTTAAATATGAATGAACTGGAGGTACCACATTCATAAGAGTAATGATACAGTAAACACAAAGAGCTTAATAAAATTATTCAAACTAATACTACTAAAAGGAGAAGAACCTTAGTAAATCTACTTTGAAGACTTCATTATTTTGATTCGCTCCAAAATGCTTTAATTAGTTGGATAATTGCATAAACTCAATTTTTTCCATGCCAGAATGCACATCCACCAAAAAACTAGAGCTGCTTGAGCTGCTAGAAGTTTTTAAAAGGTGGAAAGCAGAGCATTAATTTATGTAGCTACTTAGTCGGCACATGCTAATGCTTTCAAAAATGTAGAATGGCTTCAATTCCCACCAGTTTAGCAGCTGACATGATTATGTACATGAATCCTCTAGGAAATTGAGGAAACAGTAATAACAAGCCCAGTTAACAAGAGAAGAAAAGGACTGCCTGGCTTCCTCTCTAAGTTTCCTATGTTCACACTGATTATAAACATCAGTGGTGGTAAACACAGCCATTTCAGGAGATTGAGCTGTGAACATTTACGAGGAAATGAGAGCAGCAGCCATGATTCTATTCTATTAAAACAACTCCTATGAGGCCTGTGTCGGACAATACCTTTGTTGTTTTCTCTTCTATCCAACACTTGAATGGGACTATGACATTTCAGTCTCCAGGAACCAAATAAGAAGGGGTTAAATTGTTAATTACTTCCAATGTTATTGCATTGCTAAACACACACACACACACACACACACACACACACACACACACACACCCCATTGGAAACCCAGTGAGCTGCTAAGTTCTTTTTTTTTTCCCTTTCAGATAACTTTTCAAACAATTTAAAACATTTCTGAAATATTCTCAGGTGGTCTCTCAGGTCATTTAACAGGAAAGAGTATGTAATTGCTAGCCTGAAGTCCATCAACCAATTACGGATTAAAATACACCTTGCAAGATGTGAAACTTCAGGGACAGTGTAATCATACATTTTAAAATTGATTATTTCACATTATACTTCTAGGTCACCTGACTAAAATTAGTCCCCCCAGCACATTTCCATGAAGCCTCCATGGCCTGAGATATTACTGGGCTTAATATTTCCAGGGTTTTTCTGAGTTGTCAAAGTTTTACAATGCAGTGGTCTAAATGTAGATGTGAGGGAAGATAAACTGCACATGGGAAAGAGGGAGAATAATGAAATGATGCATTAGGAAATCAGAATTCTGAGTTTTAAGGAAGCATGAGGATCATTCACTTCAGGTCTTATGATCACCATAAACCCTCCGAAAATTTTCGTGATTTATCCAACTTGACACAAAGTTGGGACCAGATGACAAGCTCAAGAACTGTTAGGATTTGGTGAGCTTTCAGTGCAAGCACAATGAGTCCAGTTCCTACAGAGAGTGGCTAGCTGCTTTGGTGATACTTGGTAAGAATGAGTCCCTAGCTATCAAAAGCAGGCATATGTGCTTTGAGATCTCTCTTGTCTCTATTTTAGAGATGCTTACCTAATGTTCCTTAAAGGCAGAAACAGAAGAAATGAAGCATCTGTTTATGGCACCAAGTATCACAAAGGTAGGAAGACTGGTAATTTAAAGGGACTGTTTCTGATAGAGCTTGATGTCTCCACTGTTCAAATAGGTATTGAGTCCTCCACGTACCTGGCAGCCACTGAATCACTGATCTGGTCTGAGAGAAGGGCTTCAATTTAAAGTGTCTGGATGTGGTCAGTGTTTATGTTAAAATAAGATGTTACGTGGAATGCCTAGGAAAGGAAATGATCAGGGTTAAAAGAACAAATAAGACGGGGAAAAAAAGCACAGGAAGCTGAAGACAGCCATCAGTGACTAGCAGTACCCGTCTTCCTTTTCTGTTCCTGTGCAGTAGAAAACACGATTGGAAACATAGAGCAAGATTCAGGGTGACCTTCTAACTTGCTCTCTGTGTGACCTTGGAGAAGAGACTTACCTGTTTCACCTCTGTTGCTTAACTGTCTACTGCAGACTAGACTTTCATTCCTTCCTTACTTGCAGTGTTCTTGAGAACCACAAATACTGTTAAAAGCCCAAAAGTGTATGAAAAGACTCAGATTAAGCTCAACAATCTAAGCTTCTGAAAGACTGTTAGCATTACCGGACTACCACTTCTTTGCTACATATTGAAACAGTTTTGATCTATTTCTAACAATGAAGCAAAAGTCAGATTTTAAAATAATTAGTTACAATCACTTAATAGCATACAAGAACAGTTCATAGGTTGACAATCTTTAGGGACCAAATGTCCTCCCCTAGAAGATAAGATGGAATGAATTCCTTCTAGATAGCAGATAGCAAAATCCCAAAGAGAAATATGTGCTTGTAATTTTCTTGATTGCAACTTCTTCACACTTTTGAAGATGATTTCATATATCACATGTAACAAAGATGTCCTGTTGTCATAATCTGAGGAACAACTTGCTGGGTAGGCATTTTTAATGTCCTTAACAAGATCATTTCACAGGTGGAAAGATTCAGTTTTTTAAAAAATTCTGAAGTGTGCAATATTTTGTCCCTTATGGAGCATTGTATTTCTTCTGAACCCTAACCTTGTAAATGAGGATATTTAAATAGATGCAATTCTGTCTCCATTGGATACAAACAAAACCAATCTTCAGGCACTGAAATCTTACACACAGTTTCATCGAGGAAGCAAATAATTACCCACAAATATTTTGCTGGACCTTGGTAGGCAAGTTGAATTCATGTGTTTTAAGGGTCATCATTTTTTTTTCTGTGGGTAGAACAGGTAATGAGAGCAGTGTTTCCCAAGAGAGGGGCTTGTTCTCCCCCATTCTGGGGTGACCTGTGGTGTCTGCTTTAAATGAAGATTTTTGGATCTCATTGGAAAACCCTGAAATCAGAATCCCTGGTTAGGTCTAGGAACCTTTAACAAGCACTCTATTCAACACCCTTTCATCCATCAAAATCTGATAGCCATGGGTCTGCTGGTCAAAGTGCAGAGAAAGCAGAGACAAGCTGGGAAGGTATGTGCTGGAAAAGGCAGAGAGCGGCATCACTACTGGACCTTCTCACTGTGCTGAAGCTTCTGACTTTCATTGTGATGCAACTTGTATCCTCCCAGCCCCAGGAATCTTCTCCCAGTGAGAAGCCCCTTCTGTAGCAGGAACTCTCCAATTCCAGGGAATAATTTTATATCATTGTGACAGTTGATTACTATCATCTCTGTAGAGAGAGTTGAATGGCTCAGCTATGTCCTCCAGAGAATAGAATACATCTTTTGGAACGTGACTTCAATTTGAAATGAGGCCACCAGATGGCCAATTTTAGAGAAGATCAATGAACGTGTCCCTAAGTGGCCAAAAGGGCTCCACATTTTAAAATTTAGTTGCTTTTGATGTTAAACCGTTGTGACCTTGTTACAACCACAATCCATATTTTTCCCTGTGTGAATGCTAACAAATACTGTAGTAGATTCATTTGTTTCATATAAAATATTAATGGAGCTTTATTAACCAACAAATAACAGATAATGAAAAATCTTTCCAATGAAAAATCATGGCTCATGATCAATTAAATTTCCCAGATGATATCTAAGATTCTAATTCTGTCTAATTTAAGGAGTGACTCTGTAGTTATATGTTCCTGCTAGTTTAAATACATTTTTAAGTCTTCTGATAGAACTGTATTTTGATTAACACAGCAAAATAATTTGCAGTAATGAAATGCACCACCACATTTGCAGTGAGCATAATGCAAGTTGTTTCTGATTCAAATGACATGTTTACCTACCCTCTAAGAGCTTGGACTAGAATATGTGACTCTCTAAAATAACTGATGTCTCAAAGTCATTTTCTTTTCCATTTAATATTATTCATGTATCTAATGAGCAAAGTGGCCTAAAGGTACCACTTAGAATCAACATATATATATTAACAAGGAGTGATATGAATGCTTAAGGAGACACATCATGTAAATAAGAAATATGAAATACAACTATGTTCAAGTCATAATTGTTGACCATATTTGATACTTCATATGCATCTACGATATGGAATGTTGATAAGGTGAATGGATATTTTGCTATTGCTTGCTCTTTGTGGTATATTGTTTTAACTTTGCAGGTCTGGACATATCTAGAAGAGCTGTTTCTATAGCTCTCTTTTAGCTAATGCAGCTTGTATATATACAAAAAAGTTACATTCACTTGGAGTTTTTCTTATTTAACGTAGTTATCAGTCATTTGAAAAAAGGTGATTCTAAGCATAATAAGCTTCTGTTTATATAGGTCTCAGATATTTTGCTCGTACACTTTCCTAATCAGTAGCAAAGGAAGTGCTTACAATGTTCAGGCTTGATTGAGCGTATTTTCAAAGACTGTAATTTTCAAACCCGTGAACCTATTTATTGCACACTTGATGGTGAATTTATAGTTAAGACGGAACGTTTTATACAGATAGCACTGAACTTAGAATCTCAGAATACTTCACTTCCTAAGAGTGAACTCAGATAAACAGTGAAAACAGAAAACAAAGTGAAAGTTTGTCAAAGACCAGACATAAGTGATTTTTCTTAAACTTTTTGTCAACTGCTCAGAGAGAGCAGAATACGATCATCTTATGAGAACTTCAGTTTGTTGCTTAAAATGGCAGGGTGATTTCAGAAAATGAAAAATGTCCAGACCTCTGTGGATTTTATCCCTCTAGGTTCTTAGAATTCTATTACTTCATATTGGTAATCCCACAGTATTGTCTCCGTAAAAAAAATTTATAGGGCTATCATGTTGCCTCCTAAAAAATGGCACATATTAAACCTTATGATGAGTAAATCTAAAAGGAATTGATGGTTTTACTTGATTAAGCCCTTCCTCTCTTCCCTTCATAGCAGTTGCATCTCTGAGTACTATCTCTATGGCTGTAACATTTTAAAAAACTGTTTTATTATTTATTTACATTTATCATTTGCATAAGATACTTATATAAAAATGGATTATTTAATTTGCATTAAATTAGTATTTGATACAAATAAAACAGGCTATTTATTTTGTTTTTCTTTGCTTTCAGTTTATTTTGTGTTTAACCTGGTTGGAGATTCTTTCTCTTGTTAATACTGCCATGATACAGTTCAATGCCAACTTTGAAAGATTTCAAAATTGCATGTCATTGTGTTTACATGCTTCTAGGGGAAGAATGCAAATAATGTTCTCCTGATATTTTCATTTATTATGTGTTTTTTTATTACTACCATCAAGGTTTTTTCACTTACTATTTCTGTATAGAATATGAAAACTTGCCGAGATTTTTTTTTTTTTTAGAAATATTAAAAACAAGCTGAGTTCCTTGGGAGAAATTTTCTTAAAACTTAAAAGGCAAATGATATTAAGTTATACTGCAATATTCAAATCCTTCTACTTCATGTAAGATGTGGGTTTTAAAAGAACAAATGAATTAACCAAACAAAAAGAAAGTCTTGAACAATGAGTTATCAAAGTTAAATTCTACTTGGAGGTGACACCCTGCCAAAATGTGACCAAATCTTTTGCATATAATGTCATTCTGGCAATAAGAAAAATATGTCATTTACAAACACTGTTGAAGAGTATGCATACTAAATAACCAGACACATTTTTTGATTAGGACAAGGAGTATACCAATAATTTTATTCTGTTTTATTATTCTAGATATCTTTATTCTACATACTTTATAGTATTAGGGTAATCATATGGAAGTATTCAATTGGAGTCTTCAATAAAATCTTGGAAATGACTCTAGATATTAGGAAATTTTATGTCTAGACATAGTCCTATACATGCATCTAGAAACATTCTAGGCACATTTCTAAAAGTAATAAGTACCATCAAATTTCAGCTCATTATGCTGATTCTTATTCCTCATCTATGAGAAATGACTTTGGACTACTTTAATTTTAATTATATCTTTAATTATAATATAAAATTCTTTTTTTTTGTCTTTTTAAGGCCAAACCTGTGGAATATGGGGGTTCCCAGGGTAGGGGTAGAATCCAAGCTACAGCTGCTAGCCCACACCATAGACATAGCAATGCTGGATCCAGGCTTTGTCTGTGACCCATACTATAGCTCACAGCAGTGCCAGATCCTTAACCCACTTAGCAAGGCTGGGGATTGAACCCATGTCCTCACAGATTCTTGTCAGGTTCATTACCACTGTGCCACATTGAGAACTCCAAAATTCCAATTTTTATAAAATTTCATAAAGTTCATGTTTCATTGAGTTTATGTTGGCATTAAGTTAAATTTAGGTTATTAATTGCTTGTTCTGTAGTTTTTAAAAATCACTACAAATAGATGCATATATTTTTTTAAGATTTCTATTATCTCTAATGTACAGTGTTCTGTCAATTTCTACTGTATAGCAAAGTGACCCAGCCACATATATATATATATATATATGTATATATATGTATATATGTGTATATGTATATATGTATATATATACATATATACATATGTATATATGTATATATATATATACACACATACACATTTATATATGTGTGTGTGTATGTATATTCTTTTTCTCACATTATTCTCCATTATGTTCCATCACAAGTGGCTAGATATGGTTCCCTTTGCTGTACAGCAGGATCTCATTGCTTATCCACTCCAAATGTAGTAGTTTGCATCCGTCAACCCACAAATCCCAGTCCATCCCGTTCCCTCCCCCTCCACCTTGGCATCTCCGAGTTTGTTCTCAATGTTCATGTGCTTCTTTTCTGCGGGAAATTTCACTTGTGCCATACATTAGATTTGAGATGTAAGGGGTGGATATATATGTTTTTAAATGTGTACAAATCCAGATATGTGATGAGAATATATATTTTTAAATATCCTTAATGCTTATTTGAATCATTTCCAGGATTGTAGATCCAGTAAATGAATAACTTTCACATATCATCAATCTTATGCATGCAAGCATTTATATTAGTTTATAAGTTGAGTAATAACATATCAATTTTTGATGAGTATTTATAAAAGATACCATATTCCAGATGATATTTTCTACTTTTCCCTTGATTTTTACAATGAAGGCCTAGCTATAGCCGAATAGTATATATTTTAACATTTTATATTCAATTTTGTGCTTTAAAGAACTTATAAATGCAAACACATTGTCCATTTAACTTTTATTATGAAAAAAGTTAATGAAAATGCTACTCATTTAAGTAAATTAAAAAAAAAGTTGTAAACATTAAATGACTAGCAAATGGCATTTCTGTGAGATCCATTTGTATTTTGAATTATTTTGTTAATGCCCATATCCTTGTTATATGCAAGTTCCTGGATCAGGGACTGAATCTGAGCCACAGCTGTGACCTATGCCACAGATGCAGCAATACCAGGCCCTTTAATCCACTGTGCCACAGCGAGAACTCCTATATCTTGAATTCTTAACAGCACAAGTGTATTTTTTGTTTCTTCCCAATAAATAGTTAATATTTGGTCGATCTTTGCAAATCCAATAACCATGATGGATTTTAATGTGAGCACACCTTGGCCTATACACTCCTCAAACAAAGCAGAGGAAAATCTGTTTTTCTTTGTATCCTTTGAAGCTATTTGTGAGCACAAAATATATGATAATAATATGTAAAACATAAAAGGGGAGATCAGAGAGGCATAACTTTATGGGGAAGCAGGAGGAACTGGTGGTGAGAGCCAAGGATATACAGAGAAGCTGGTAAAGCTGCCTGGAGAATAAGTTCTTTGGGTCAATAGGAAAGAAAACTCTCCGAAAATTCATGTAAGGGGCCAGAACCAAACTGAATCCAGGGACTGGAATAGTGTTAGTTGGAAATGGAGGAAAAATGTTGGTCTATCACGCAATTTAAAGTATCATGTTGAGAGAGCTGGTTTATGTACATATATATACAGTAAGGTGCTTTCAGCAGAGTAACATGGCAGAAATCCAAAGCTGCCTATATAGGACCAGGAAGGTCGGGTAAAGCATAGACGTCCACCCTGCCTTAGGCATCCCCGCACTCACAGCCACCAGTACTGCGAATAAATAAGCAAATGCGTGATTAAAGATGATATGTTCCAGAAGAAATCAAAGAATAAGTCTAGAAAAAATTTAAATTAATATATTCAAGATCACCAATAAGTAAAAGAATGCATATGTCCAAAAGTAAGAAGGTGTTATGAAGCCAGAATACATTAAATAAAAACAGCTTGATATTTTTAAAAGACAGGACAATTTGAAATCATATCAAGATACCTTTAGACAATGTAAAAGTTAAATGGAAAGATTACGCATGAGATTATACACAAAAAGAAAAAAAAATATGAATTGGAAAATACTACTAAGAAATTCTTTCAAGAATCATGGATTTGGAGAATAGACTTGTGGTTGCCTAGGGAAAGGTGGGGGGAAGTGGGATGGATTGGGAACTTGGGGTTAATAGATGCAAACTATTGCTTTTGGAGTGGATTAGCAATGAGATCCTGCTGTTAAGCACTGAAAACTATATCTAGTCACTTATGATGGAGCATGATAATGGGAGAAAAAAGAGTGTATACATGTATGTGTAACTGGGTCACTATGCTGTACAGTAGTGAAAAAATTTGTATTGGGGAAATAACAATAATAATAACAATAATAAAGAAATTCTTTCAGTCTGAGAAGACTTTTTTATTCCCCAAGAAGAAAGTACTAGAGAAAAAAAGGAAAAGTAACAAGGAGAGTATGAAAAGTTATGAAGAAGACATTGCCTAAAGTGGAGTTTCAGATAGATTAACAGATGACTTCTCATCCACATAGTACATGCCACAGACGTTTGAAAGTGTCAGAGAGGAAACACCACAAACCTAGAATTTCCAACCTCTGTAAAGTAGGATTTAATAGTAAGATCAAGATAACACTGTAACATTAGAAAAAGCAAGAGAGTTGGCTTCTTATTGTCCTATACAGAAAAAGCATAGAAAGTTTAATTTCAACATAAAAGCAAAACATCGAAAATGTATGGTGTACAATTAAAAAAAAATGACAAAACAAGTTAAACCTTGACTTTAAATATAGTAATTGTCTTTTAATGGTAAAATTAGTATTCTTGTTAATTTCGGGTAAGATCTTATGTTTTCAAAACAGGTTTAAAGCTCAATATTTTTTTCTTGTTCAGAAGAAAGATAATCTATTGAATATTTTACGCAGGAGAAACACATGTTCAGCTTCTAATTGAGGAAAAAGATGTATTGAATGTAATAATCCAATAAAAAATGTGAAAGGAAACAAAGGAATCAAAGATAGACAATAGCTAAAAAACAATAATCACACAAAAATGAACTGCAGAAATGTGTTAAATATATTTTCAATCTTCATAAATGTAAAAAAAATAGTTATATTCACCTATTAAAGACAGATTTTCATAATGGCTTAAAAAACGTCATGTACTATTTAGATAGTAAACACATATTGTAAATTGCAATGAAAGATTAAAAATAAATGTAAATCAAATAGAAATCACAACAAGGTCTGATGAAAAACTTTTATGTGCCAATTCTGAAATAGATATGGAAGAGAAAAGGACTAATTTTTTTTCTTTACCAAATAGTAAGAATTATTATCAAGCTCTAGTAAATACAATCTTTGAGATCTCTCTAGGAATAGATAAGCTAATGGAGTCAAAAATGGATAATTTAAAAACATAATCACATATACAAGTAAACCAAACATTTTACCAAGAGAAAACCATAAATCAGATCAACTTTTTCAAAAAATGGTAGTTAAATAAAATAAAAGTAAAATAAAAATAAATTTAAGTTTTATGTAAAATAAAAAAATTGTTACCATAGAATGTCCCCAGTTAATTCCAGGTCAAATAAAAACTAAAGTGAAAAACATTTAGATGAAAACATGAGAATAGTTTTGTGAAAGGAAGGTGTTTTATTCCTAAATATTATGGTTTTATCACAACCCATTAAATAATTCAATGAATTATAAATATACAATTAAAATTATATACATTAAAGTTAAAATTTAAAGTAAAAGTAGAAAATGTAATTAAAATGTTCTTAAAAGATAAGTTCAGAGGCCAAAGTTGAGGGGCGGCTGAGTCCCTTGAGTTACTTTCCCTCTATGCCTTATAGGCAATTCTGCCCTCTAAGGTTTGGCCTTAGCTAATTAATTTTTTGTTTACCATAGGACAATTATTGGGCAAGGTCTGGCTTGCAGCTTGCTTTTTAAAGAAAGTCATGAAAGGTGAACCCGTGTAATGCAGTGAGTTAAGGATCTGGCATCGTCACTGCAGCATCTTGGGTTACTGCTTTGACATGGGTTCAATCCCTGGCCCAGGACCTTCCACATGCTGTGGGTATGGCCAAAAAAAGGTCATGAAATAAGCATTTGAGAGTGATTGAGGAAAGTTTTGACTGATATTCAGCTTGTATTCTGCATTTTCTTGGCTGCTTTCAGCATGTTCAAGGACCCATTCTGCAGCAGATTCCCTTTTAAAGAAATTTGAGAGGCTTTTCTGTCAGCTGCCAGCTGCAAGAAATCATGATGGTAATTTCTGGTTCCAATGCCATGAGGACAAGGAAAGGGAGATCCATTTCACTAGATCTTGAGTCCAACCATCTCTGCTGCATGTTTATGTTTATTACCCAGAGAAGAAGAATTGAAATTGCTTAAAATAAAAAAAAAATATTAGGTGTCAGAATCACTGTGGATTTGCAGAATTACAAGGGTCCTGAAAGCAGGTCATCTGTGAGTTGGATGATGCTATTAAATTTTGATAGCTGCTTGCAGACTAGAGGCAGCATGTTGATGGAGCTGCATGTTAGCTCCAATGCTGTGTAGTTCAATTCCATGCATTTTCCCCAAATTTATTTGGAAGCACTCATCCCAAAATACCTTGAATGTGAGATTCTCAGAGATCACACTGGTACCCATGCCTTGCCTTTATTTACTTCCAGAAGCATATGCTTCTAGATTGTATAATCTGGTAAATTCTATGGATATATTGATTGGACTCACATACCTAGCCTACCTAAATTAGTGGATTTTATGGTGGATAGATTGTGATCAAGAATGTGAAAACACACAGTTTACTTGTGTCTGGAGTAGAGCAAATATACAAGAAGTTACTTTTATTGTTATAAAGCAACCTGTCACTGATTTTGTTTTTCATCTTTCTTCAGTTTTCTTTCTTTTCCTATCTGATAATTGCTTTATAAATCCAACCTTTTACCGGTATTTTTTTTTTGAATTTTTAAAAAAACACTGGTATAAAATAAAATACAAGTTCTTTTCCCATTACTTGGTGAGAACTACTCAACCTTTGCTGTGTTTTTGCTTGTGACATGTGTTTTGATTACTGGTTGTCACTGGCCATGGAACCAGCTGGAACATTCCCTAATAATTCCTGTTAGTCATTTCTTGGACAGTTTCCACTACCCTGGTCTGCTTTGGTTCAGTCTATATATACCCCATGAAGACATGGAGGTTGTGATTCTGAGAATCCTCCTGGTGGAACTAGAAGTAACACTGATCTATTTTCCTCTCTCCCCAGCATACCAATATGACTCAGATCTCTCCATTTGGGGAGGCATGAGGTTATTCTGGAAAGTATTCTGAATCCCAATGACATTTACTACTGACTCTGGGCTCCATCCTTGGCCTCTCCCCACACTTGCCTCTGTATGAACTAGAACACCTCTGAGACACAGCTAATCTGAGTGAATGGGCGAGTGTTCCCCAGGGCATTTCAGTTTTAAATATGGAGGAAATAAGTTGACCCCTGTGTAGCACTTCATTGCCAAACTATGAGTTTTTTTTTTTTCTCCCTTGCATACTAAGTGTAGTCCCAGATTTAAAGGATACAGGCTGCTAGAAAGCTTGATATGGAATAGGTTGAATTTAAAATGTCTGACATTGACAAAATGCAATGATTTTTTTTAATAGCAAATAAAATCTGTAACATAGTACCTTGGGGATTTTAGACAGAGTCAATCTTAAGAGCTGTATTCTTCCTTAATTTACATTTTAAGTGCTCATCAAGGTAGAAGGCAATGAATTCCAAAGACAGAGCCCATAATACTTTTCTCTTCTCTTGAACCAGGGCAATATATTCAAGGTCATATAATACATTATTTTTAAACTTTTAAAGTTTAAACTCTTATGTCTTTTTTTTTTGTCTTTTTAGGGTTGCACCCGCGGCATATGGAAGTTCCCAAGCTAGGGGTCTAATCAGAGCTGTAGCTTCCAGCCTACACCACAGCCACAGCAACATGGGATCAGAATCATGTCTGTGACCTACATCACAGCTCACGGCAACGCCGGAGACTTAATCCACTGAGCAGGGCCAGGGATTGAACCTGCAATCTCATGGTTCCTAGTCAGATTTGTTAACCACTGCGCCATGACAGGAAGTCCTAGAGTTTAAAATTTTAAAGTTTAAAAATCCCTTTTTCATATTATATCAAACACATTTATTGTAGTTTAGATATAAAGTAGGATAATGGGTCTTTCACACCAAAAATATCTGAAATTGCTAATCTTTAGCTAATATTCTATAATTTATAATAAGTCACATCCATAGTGTTTAGGAGAAAAAAGACAAAACCTAACATCAGTGCAGTTGGTTAGTCTTAGTTTTCATAATCACTTTCCCTTGGTACTTACTTCGAAAACGATAAAGCTGTCTTTTTATAACTTTCAGTTAATATGTCTATGACCTACAGGTGTTGTTCCTTAATGTATTGGATATATTGTTCAATATAAAACTAAAAAGCTTGGGAGTTCCAATTGTGACTCAGAGGGTTAGGAACCCAACTAGCATCCGTGAAGATGAGTGTTTGATCCCTGGCATTGCTGTGAGCTGCGGTGTAGGTCACAGACTTGGCTTGGATCCCATTGTTGCTCTGATTGTGGTGTAGGCTGGCAGTTGCAGTTTGGATTTGACCCTTAACCTAAGAACTGCCATATGCTGCCACTCTGGCCCTAAAAAAAAGTAAAAAGAAATTAATTAAAAATGAACTTTATTATCTGATTGAATTATTCTTTTATAAATTTGACATAAATCTGGCATATCAGCTTTAAGAAATCGGTGAATGGAGAAAAATGGGAAAATACTGCAAAAGTATGGCTAGGAAAGTGAAATGAAATCATGAGAATATTATGTGATGGAACAGAAGGGTTAGTAAAGAGTTTCCTTCAAGGAGTCAGTATCAGTGGATTTGTTGGGAGACCCTAGATTAGCCTGGGTTGAGAACTTTTAAAACAGGTGTTAAGAATATATTTATGAGCAGGTCCACAAGGACCATCCATCTCTTTCATGTTAGCCTCATGTCATTTCCAATATACTGTGCTGCTGCTCAGTATTGAAATGACTTTTGGTAAGGTTTTTAGAAATAAATATCTTCAGTTTATCAATCACAAGGAAAGAAAAATGCCTACTTGAGATGTAAGATTTCTGGTAAAAATAAACTGAGATTCAGAACTTTAACATGTGCAATGAATTGCATATAAAAATTAAGGAACAGATCTAGTGGCTATTTTTTGTTTTGTTTTGTTTTTTTGTTTTTTCCACACTTGTGGAAATTGTAAGTTCCTGGGCCAGAGATCATACCCACACTTCAACTGCAGGGATAGCACAAGATCCTTAATCCACTGGACCACAGCAAGAACTGCTTCTTATTCTGAGCTGGTCATACAAAAGGCAGATGGGCATAAAGTAGAGAAAAACTAAGCACAGTAGATGAGGTAAGTCATATCACCTCAGTTATGTTAGGACAGGATTGTGATCTGTCACATTTCACATTAAGGACCACAGCTTTCAGCAAGGTGGGAGATGGATAGTCTATTATGTGTAGGTAGTAACGTAATGCAATCCAGAATATTATGATCAAATTTACTTTATGATGATGATTTAATTCATTGTGAAAAGGAAACTGACAGCATGATTGAATACTGTACACAAAGAAGTGAATAAAGTTTATTTTTAAAATATTGTCTACTTAAGTCTTCTTAAAACTGGACATAGGGAACTAACTTCAGGCTACCCATAGTACACCTTTTTGACTGTTGAATCATGGATGTACTGTAAAATTCAAGGTCTTATTTGGGAGATTGAAAATGCATCATGTCATTGTATTATTTGTTCTGCCTAAGTTTGAGCTACTAGTGTCTACATTGGAAGTTCAGCCTACTGTAAGTTTATGAAACTTGAAACATTTCCTGTGTTAAGTCAGTGAGACCCAAATTTCATTCTTTAAAAACCAAATATCCTGTATTATATATAACCATTGGAGTATAACTATTGACATCTACATAGTTATGTAACGATATCTTTCACAAGTTTAATATATACATGGTTTACACAAACATTGCATATATGTGTATGTTTGTATATATACCTATAAGTACTCTGTAATTACAGCTATATGAGAATAGCTATAGCCATCTATATATAATTTTAACCATAACTTCATATAACTTCTTCTCAGTGAAAAGCATTGTGACCGAACAAATGTACAAACAAAATATTTTCCAAAAATACTACATAAACAGTGTGATTCTGTAGAGATGGTGACTCTGGTGTCCTATTAGCTGGTTTTGGAAATTCTAGCCAGGAGCAGATACAAGGGGTTCAGAAAGATGTGGCTTCTAAACTAAGCCTCATACCCTTCCACAGTGAATGGATTCTAGCCCAGTGTATTGTAGCATTAAAAAAAATACTGCCATGTACTCAGAATCAGGACAGTTGTACTCCAAGACTACTTCTGCTTTCCTTAAACCTTATTCTCACTGGCTTGCATGTTCCTCACAAATAAAAGGGTTTACATGAAATCTTTTATATGATTTTCAGCTCTGTTATCTGATATTGCATGTTGTACTTGAATATTTTATTCAAAAATGATTTTTAGTGTACCAGACTAGTTAATAGAACTGCAGCATAAGTAGTTTTGTAAAACAAAGATGATTTTGGAAAATAGTGCTTATCACCTAAGATGGTTTTCATAATGTGGGATTTTCATTTGGTTAATGCAGAGTAATGTACATTTTTTTTAATTAGATGGAATTCACTTCCATTTAATGTGGATACTTTATCCTAATGCGAGCCTAAATTATTTCACATTTTAGACTGCAATCCTTCTAAAATGGCAATGAATATATTCTATCCATATTTAGCGTCTTTCAGCTTCAAATTAAGTTGGCTATTTAAAGGTGTAATTGATTAAAATTGGGACAGTTTTGTTCATTTTAATTAATGATTCAGATGTCATTGAAATACAAGTGCCTCCTTATTTGAAAGAGTGAAATGAATTTAACGGTCATAATTCTCATTATTTAACACTTATAATTCTATTCTTCTCCCAGATATTAAAAAAAGTATATTGCACATGTTGTAATCTTTCAATTTGGAAAAAGCTTCAGATATTGTCAGGATATGAACCAATAAGACATAAGTTAAGAATGAAGAAAGTTCTATGTTTGTTAGGATTTCCATATAGATTTGATCCATCTTTACCCATGTTGTCTGTCAGTAAAACTCATATAGCTGTTGCTCACCTGTTATCATTGCATTTGTTTATCTTATACCTTAACTTACATTGATCTGAAGCAAATAGAAGTGAAAGAGTCTCTCTATGGCCACTCCTTGTATAGGCTATCCATTTAGTATGTGTATCTAAAAGTAGAATTATATAAGTTCCACAAGTCAAATTAGATCAGAGTTATCCTTGGACACTTTATCTTGAGAAGTTTCTCTTTCTTTATTCATTCAATATAAGCAATAATGCAAATCACAAAATTATAAATACATGGTAGTCACCATCCCAGGGTGTCCAGCTGGGTGTACATGATCTGTTTTTCCTTTGCTGCTCTCACTCATGATTATACAGCTCTTCCTTGTTTTCCTGTTTGGTCTTGTTTTATGTTCAAATGATGCTTATTAGAATGAATATTTGAACATAGTACATCGATTGGGAAAATCCTTTGCTCTGATGAAGATGGTGGCGAGAATCTACCTCTCTGATGGGGAGAAACCACTACCCATGACAGGACTGAATTCTTTGGAGAATATTTCCTCCTAAGAAAAATATGAAATTAGAACTCAACCACAGAGTTCACAAGGGTGGGTGTCATGGTAAAGTGGGTCAAGAGATGAAAAGAGTTGCTGCAACAGACAAGCCTGACTGGTAGAGGGAATCTGGCTGGTTGACCCAATTTCAGTTGAGCTGAAGAAGGAAAAGGTCTGTCTTTGACAAGTGAGACTTGTTCAAAGGAATTTCCCATTGAAAGCCAAGTGCACAATTTTTGATCCAAAGGTGAAAGGAAAGCTTTTTGTGATAACTGCAACTTGATTTTTAGATTAAATTCATAGTCACTTTTCAATGACTGTTTTTGATCACATGAAGAATATTAAGAATCTTTTCAGGAGTTCCCATCATGGCTCAGCAGAAACAAATCTGACTAACGTCCATGAGGACACAGGTTCAATCCCTGGCCTTGCTCAGTGAGTTAAGGATCTGGCTTTGCCATGAGCCGTGGTGAGGTCACAGGCGTGGCTTGGATCTGACATTGCTGTGGCTGTAGTGTAGGCCAGCAGTTAAAGCTCCGATTCCACCCTAGCCTGGGAACCTCCATATGCTGTGGGTGCACCCCTAAAAAGACAAAAAAAGAGTCATTTCACGTACATCTACAACTTCAAATTAATCACTTTTAGCCATTTTTGATCAATTAATCAAAAATGTTTATTGAGTTTGTGCTGTGTACCAGGTACTACTCTTTTTCACATAAATGTGTAAACAAGTCTCATCTTTATGGAGCCAGTATAATGGTTGGATACAAAGAACACACAATCAAGCCAGTAACAATACAGGATGTCAGATAATGAAGAGAGCTGTGGTTTCCAGTCGTTCCATTCCGATGAAAATCCCCATCTATCATTTTTTTCTAAAATTGCCATTTCACTGTTTTCATTTCCTCTACCTCTTAGCAGCATTAAGTTTTAATTTCAGCTAAACCTGCCTGAGAATCTTGTCTTTGAACCCCTTCTCTTCTCCAACCTCTTACCATTTTATACCTATATTAGAAGGCATATACATGTTAACAACCCCAAACAGATGTCACCAGCTCATACCTATTTGCTGAGCTCCAGATCAATAACCCAATGTCTAATACCTCCGAGAGAACTAAAAAAGTCATCTCAAAGAAAGAAATCTTACTTTTCTCTCTGAAACCTATTCTTCCCTGTATACTCTCCTTATCAATAAGTCTACTCAGTGGGAATAATTTGTTACAGGTGATAAGCTCATAAATTTCTTCTTGTAGATGAGGTCTGAATAAGGCAATTGGTTTTGCTTAGGTTGTACCACATGACACAAGGTAGTCTGGAAGTTGGTTTCTCCATCTCATCAAATTACAGGATACCAACATGGACAAAAGCACACATGATCATATGGGCAACCCCCCTGTTACAGAACAGAGTAAAGAGATGGTTCTGGAAGGTAACTGTGTTAAGTTGTGACAGAATCAGGTCAGTATACTTCTTTCTATATCTACAGGAGGATGGTAGTCTTTCTTAAGCCAATCACCACAGTGCAAGGTCAAAAGTCATGCAAGGGAGATACATAAACATTGCAGCAGAGAGCAGTCAAGTTCCAGGAGGTTGACAGGGAAGATTTCACAAAGAGATAACTCAGGCTATCTCTTGAAAGACCTATCGAACTTTTCTAGGATGGAGTGAGAGGCAGTGGGGACATGCCAGGTGAAACACTCCAGACACTGGACTCATCTAAACATTTGATAATGTCAGGGATTTGCTTCACCTTGACATTCTTCTCATTCATAGCCACAGTACCAAAGTTTCCTTCCCCATCTCAAATGCTGCATTTTCTTCCTAAGTTTAATGTTCTTATTGTGTTTGCCCAGGTGATTAGACATTAGATTATAGAGAATGTGTAAACAGAACTAAATTCCTTGAATTTGAATTACTAAATAATGTAAGTACTCTAAGTCCTACTGCCTTAAGCATCATGGCATCGTATACCATACAGTGAGGAAAAAGTTTGATTCAGAGAAAAATATAATTTTTTGAGTGTATCCCATGGGATATAGAAGTTCCTGGGCCATGGATTGAATCTGAGCCACAGCTGTAAACTACACCTCAGTTACAACAATGCCAGATCCTTAACCTGCTGAACCAGAGTGATCTCCAAAAAATACTATTTTTTTATTTATATAATTTTTTTTTATTTTCCCACTGTACAGCAAGGGGGTCAGGTTATCCTTACATGTATACATTACAATTACATTTTTCCCCCAGCCTTTCTTCTGTTGCAACATGAGTATCTAGACAAAGTTCTCAATGCTATTCAGCAGGATCTCCTTGTAAATCTATTCTAAGTTGTGTCTGATAAGCCCAAGCTCCCGATCCCTCCCACTCCCTCCCCCTCCCCCTCCCATCAGGCAGCCACAGGTCTCTTCTCCAAGTCCATGATTTTCTTTTCTGAGGAGATGTTCATTTGTGCTGGATATTAGATTCCAGTTATAAGTGATATCATATGGTATTTCTCTTTGTCTTTCTGGCTCATTTCCCTCAGTATGAGAGTCTCTAGTTCCATCCATGTTGCTGCAAATGGCATTATGTCATTCTTTTTTATGGCTGAGTAGGATTCCATTGTGTATATATACCACTTCTTCCGAATCCAATCATCTGTCGATGGACATTTGGGTTGTTTCCACGTCCTGGCTATTGTGAATAGTGCTGCAATGAACATGAGGGTGCATGTGTCTCTTTTAAGTAGAGTTTTGTCCGGATAGATGCCCAAGAGTGGGATGGCGGGGTCATATGGAAGTTCTATGGATAGATTTCTAAGGTATCTCCAAACTGTTCTCCATAGTGGCTGTACCAGTTGACATTCCCACCAACAGTGCAGGAGGGTTCCCTTTTCTCCACACCCCCTCCAGCACTTGTTCAAAAAATACTATTTTTTTTTGAAGAAGAGAAAGAAAGCTCTGACCATATATATTAACTTTTTTAAGTCCAACCTTGTTAAATATGATGTTAGGCAGATACTTTTTATGGACGCATGCTTTTTGTTTTCCTGTTAAGTCAATAGAGAGGTTGTTTTCCGATGCTTCCATATAAATGTTGAGATTACAAGGAAAAGTCATAGGATCATCATCATACCATCTGTTCCAGCCGATTTGTTTAAGTCACATGCTTTTCAGTGTTCTTACTGAGCTGTCAACAAACTGTCAATTAATTATGAAAACCTAACAGCTTGTCAGAGGTTAATATACTGAGTGAGATCATGAGTCAGTATATCATCGGATCAATTACAACTGATTTACAATTTCCAGAACACCTTCTGTGTACAAGTGAACTCTTAAAGATATAAAAATGACATCTTTGGATCCTACAGATGAAGAAAAAGGAGAAGGTAATAATTGTTTTCTGAGCATCCATTTTGAAGGGTCATCTTGATGTTTAGGTTGCCATTTTATAACTATGTAATTTAATTCAAGTTTTTTCCTTGTGATATTTCAGTGGAGAAAAATCTTACGTGGTACTATTCATAGAATATAAACACGGAAACTAGTGTTTGCCCTTTGTTTTTCTAACACTCCACTGCTGAGCTCAAATGCCTATCTGCAATAGAAATAAGAGTTCTCCTAAAGAAATGTTATCTGACTTTTAACATTGGTTATGTTTCACATTACCTGACATACTAAATTATTCCAAATGTATGATAGCTTTTGTTGATATAAAATATTTTTATTTTTGTATAACTTGGCATTTTAAAGACATTTTAGATTGGAAAATCAGAAGACTACCAATGGAAAAAAATTAATCATGATTAAAAGCATGAGAAATAGATTAAAACAGTATAAATAAATTGCATGTACTACATTAAAGATTTACACAGTCACCTTTATCAAGTTTTAGTGAAATATTTTAAAGTAGATACTACTACTCTGTTGCCTTTTGGCAGAAAAAAAAATTTCAGGAGATTGTTGATCTAGTTATCAATGTGCGGAAGTTTACTCACCCAAGATTTGTGAGATTTTATTCATCTATTAAAATTAATTGCTCATTTATTCCATATGTATATTTTATTTATAATGATTTTTTATTTTTTTTCCATTTTAGCTGGTTTACAGGGTTCTGTTAATTTTCTACTGTACAGCATGGTGATATTTCAGTGGAGAAAAATCTTACATGGTACTATTATACATGGTACAATTATACATACATGTATACTCTCTTCAGATCATGTAAATCTTTCACCTTATTCTATATTTTATTTAGATAAACTCTTTCCATGTGGGATAGTGTGTCTGTGTGTTTGTATGCGTGTATGCACACACAAAGAAAAAGAATGAGAAAGAGGGAGGTTAGCAGGGAAGAAGAAAGAGGGCAGAGAAAGACAAACCCTTAAATGAGCACATTTAGGAACTTTAGGACTTCACCTTCCCCCAGAATTATAATGGGGCAGGATTGTTGCCATGCCTCCTCCCTTCCTCTCCTGGTTCAGAGCATGAGGAACATAGTGTTCAGAGCTTGAGAAAAAATGTCCCTTTAGCTGAACTGTGTGCTTTATTCTTGGTCTCTGCCTTAGATTTAAAATATTCCATCCTATTCCATCCAGTTGTCTTAAAAACAAATATTTACCCCCAGGAGAAGGATTAGACCATACATCAAAATGACAGCAAAAGGATGGATTGCAAATGAAAATATTTAGTTTTCTCAGGTTAGTTTTCAGATGTTTTGTAGCAGTAGTGGAAATAGCAATTGCATTCAACATTGTCAGAATGGAGGAAAACACCCTCTTTCTTGTTACCCTTGCATGCAAGATGATATTCATTTATGCATACATTCATTGCCTGTCCAATAGGTGCCAGGCGATTTGGTAGCCAAGATGATATAATGCTGAAGAAAAAATATTTCCAGCATTCATGAAGCTCAAAAGAGACAGATACATAGTCTAGTGTAGAAAGCCAACATTTTTCAGTAATTACACCAATGATGCATAATTACAAAGAGATGCTCTGAAATGAAGGAAAATTGATCTATAAGTAGAGTAACTAAGAAGTTTAAATCAGGCTTGGTGTTGTGGGGAGGGATTCTAAGGGATATTTTTGATATATGATGGTCTTTTAGTGATAAATGGGGAGGGTGTATTTCAATCAGGGGAAATAGTGTATAAAATCCTTAGAGTAGAAATGGACAATATAAGTTCAAAGAACTGCATAAAGTTAGTCTGGCTGGAGAACAGTTATTTAGAGAAGAGGTATACATGAAGAGCCCAGATGCTGCAGGAACTTTGAGGAACCAGTGCTTTAGTTTTTTATCTTAAGCATAAATGAATATATCCCAAAGTTCCTAGTAAAGGCGGTAACATTATGATGTTTGAGTTCAAAATGATGGCTCAGGCTGTGGTGTGGAGAAGGGATTTAAAGTACACATACCAAAGAGTAGAAGGCCAGGAAAAGAAAAGGCCAAGGCATCTTCCTGGAGAAGTGGTACCCATAGCTTGTACTAGGGTTTGAGAGTAGATTTGCGAAGGAACGAATGTTTGAGAGCTATATTATGAAGCCAGGACAAATAGAACTTAGAGATGGGTTTAATATGAAGAGTGAAAGGAGACAGAGAGGTCAAAATTGTCTCCTTTGTTTCTGGCCTGAGTAAATGGATGGATGAAAGTCTAGAAAGGCATGATTCTATGAGGAATTAATTTTGAAACATAAAAGCAGAGCTGTTGAGTTGGCTAATTATACCAATCTTGAGCTTGAATAAGAAGTGATACATGTAATTAAAACCATAGACTATATTGAATGTCTGCCTGGGTGAATATAGTAGGATAAATGGCTCATGAGATTAAATAAAATGTGATATTTAATGGCAAATTAAAGAAGTAGGATGAACTTGTAAAAGGGCTGAAGAGGTGTTTTTTAAAACTTCTACAGAAACAGAAGAGACAGATGACGTAGACATCAAGTTAAGTGACCATTTTTTGAAAAAAAGAAATGTTAATCTAAGAGAGTAATGAGGGTAAAAAGTGTGATTGGTCAGAAAATATGACAGAATGGCATATACACCTACTTCCTCAAATTCAGAAAGGGGGATAGATAAATTTTCTTAAAATATGGGTGATTTGAACCTATTTAAAGATCGAAGAAAATCTTGAGTCACAGAGCTTAAATACATTAAATAGCCAGATTAATCAATTGGCTAAGTTTCTCAAGAAGTCAGATGAACAAACTGGATTAGACAGGAGGATAACGAGTCCCTTTTATGTCACCATGGGGACAGAGATGTGAAAAAGATAGAGTGGAATAGAGTTGAACTCAAAGATAGATTTGTTTATTTTGAAGAGGGCTTCAAATTTAAATGGAAATAAATTTTATAGTTTCTCTGTTTTATCCAAAAACATAGAACTGTAGAAAGAGTCAAATGACTTTTACCTTAAAGCACTTAAAAAGCAATTTTCTAGGATATATCCTTTTAGACACTATTGAAAGACTGCATTCATAACTCAATATAACCCATCTGCATAATTTTTGCTGTACTTCAGTTTATTAAGACATACCATAGAAGGCTATCTTATCAACTGCTCACTAATACTCACCAGTAAATTATAATAGCCATAGTTTTATTAGGCATAATTCACCAAACATACTTAAGGAGGAGTTTGAGATTCATAATTATATCAATAAATGTATTCTATATGGATGCTTAGAAAATCGAGCATGGTTTAATGTTTTGTCTTTTCATTTTTTTTCTTTCAACCTGCATTCATTAATTTTTCTTCAATACATTTTTATTGGTGCCTATATTTCTACTTATTTAATGTTATGTAAGCTGTATGAGTAAAACTAACAGTGTTTGTTACGACAAGGCAGATCATAATCTTTATTCAGAGAAGCTTACCTATTATTGATTCAATTGAAAATCACTGCCAAGGTTTGATTAGATCTATGGAGATATCTATTTGCTATTGAATATTTCTTGATAACTTTCTTCAACATATAATGTATTTTCTGATTATTTGCCATGTTAATTTTCACAGGTGAAAAGGATGTTTAAGTGCTGGTCAGCTGTGTTGTTTCTTGGATTCATTTTCCTGGAATCAGAAGGAAGGCTAACCAAAGAAGCAGGATATGGCCTTAAATCCTATCAACCACTAATAAGATTACGGCACAAGGTACAGTCACAATTCTGAATTAGTGATTACGAACAAAACTATTAGTTGTCTGTTTTACTATTCACTTAGGAGCATTTACTTCAGAATATAATTTACATACAAAAATGTTTTAAAACATGAAATGATAGTACTCTTGGTAGTTACAATTAGGGAATTAAATACTTCTTGATAAAGTATAGAGATTAGTCATTTAAGAATATATCATTAGGAGTTCCCGTCGTGGCGCAGTGGTTAACGAATCCGACTAGGAACCGTGAGGTTGCGGGTTCGGTCCCTGCCCTTGCTCAGTGGGTTAACGATCTGGCATTGCTGTGAGCTGTGGTGTAGTTCGCAGACGCGGCTCGGATCCCGGGTTGCTGTGGCTCTGGCGTAGGCTGGCAGCTACAGCTCCAATTAGACCCCTAGCCTGGGAAACTCCATATGCCGCGGGAGCGGCCCAAGAAATGGCAAAAAGACAAAAAATATATATATATATATAATTAAAAGTTTACATGGAATGTAAAGAACTTATAAAAATAAGTGAATATATTAAGAAAATTACCTTATTATTTCCATATTAATGTTAAGTTTAGAACTTTTTAAACTAAAATAAAAGTGTCATGTTCTTGAATTTCCTCAATGAATCACAGAAAAGGATGTCTCTACAACTGGAAATACATAGTTTGGCTACATTTTCATTTGTAAAGACATTTTTATTAGATGTTTTAATTTCATTAAAACATCATAATTTTGGGTACTCTAATGTTAAGGAAATTCTTTACATTAAATATTTTCAAGAATAAAGGAACTTGACATGCAGACATACTACAAATTAAATAGGTTATATACTTAAGATAAATAAGCTAGACATTTTATTTTATTTTTTATTTTGATTGATTTATTAGGGCCGCACATGTGGCATATGGAAGTTCCCAGGCTAAGGGTTGAATTGGAGTTGCAACTGCTGGCCTACCCCACAGCCACAGCAACACAGGATCTGATCTGGGCCTGCAACATACACCACAGCTCATAGAAAGGCCAGATACTTAACCCTCTGAGCGGGGACAGGGATTGAACCCACATCCTCATGGATAGCAGTAAGATTCTTAACCTGGTGAGCCACTATGTGAACTCCCAGAAGTTTTATTTTGAAATAGATCATGATACTACAGTTAAGATACTGAAGAAAGTTTTATTCTATCAAATACATGTGTACAATATATTTTCATTTTCATAGAGTGGAGAAAAGACAAAATGCCAATTATTAAAAGAATATATGTATATTTGTAAATTTCTTATGCCACTTGTTTTAAAAAAAATTGAAATAAACAAACATAACTATATTGATTTTCTCCCTTACAAGCAATACATATTATTAGTATTGACATTGAATATATTTTTGCTGAAATTCTTTCAGAATATTATAGTATTTTGATAAAATAGCTATCCTTTACTGGGATTTTTATGGGCAAGACACTAGGTTAAGCTGTTAAACTTATTATTTTATTTTAGCTTCAAAACAACATTATGAAGATGTATCTATTTTCATTCTATAGATAAAAAATCAAAATTTCCAGAAATGTTAAGATATTTTCTGAATTCATTCATTTACTAAGTATATTGATGGGCTAGGGTATAACATGCAGGATAGATCTGCTAGGCATAAAAAAAGAAACTAAGTAAAATATAAAATATAATTCAATATCAAAAAAATCATGGTAGAATTTAATCACATGTAAAAGTGAATAAATTCTTAAAGTGTCTAGTCTGGAGAAATACAATTGGAGAATTGGGTTTATTGCTCAATCTTTCAATTATCACTCATTTCTCCTACTTCACGGACTGGCAATAAATTTTATCCCAGCCCCAAACATAGAAATAATAACTCCTTTATGAATGCTCTCAAACCACATTATTAATTCAGCATATTGACTCATGCTGTTACAGCCCCAGTGCATATTTATTCTGTGCTGTGTGTCTGCCTTAAGTTATGAGTCTTGAGGTCAACACCATGTCTTTCTAATCTTTTCATTCTTAGTGCCATGAGTATAGTAAATACTGTTTAATTGAATTGATGGTAGAAAAAATGACAGGTAGAATACATGACTAGGAGTTTTTGATTGTTCCCCTGCTAGAATTAATACCATAGATATTTATGTATCAGTGTGCACTTATAAACAAGTTCAAATTAAATTTGGACATTGAAGATACATTATTTATGCATTGCTATGGGATTTAATAAACTTTTAAAGAAGGGAAACAATACAATAAATTAAACCTGTTTTAGATACACTAATATCTACCCAAAATGATCAAAGTCACCTCCTAATTTTTTCCATCACTGTGAGTCTTTACATCTAAATTGATAGAAATAATACATGATCACTGGTATTTAAAAGCAGAGACAGAGAATGTCATGTAAATACTTAACTTTCAGATGACTTAAGGTAGAGGTGACATAAAACTATGGAAGGCGTTTTGTGACTGTGTGTGTGTGTGTGTCTGTATGTGTTTGTGTGTAGGTATGTGTGAAAGTGTATATTTGACAGGAATAACCCTCAGTTGTGCAAATGCCTAAAAATCCCACCAGATACTTTCTACATACTATCAATTCCAAACCCAGCCACTGGAATCTACCCTTCCCTTTTCTGAGACCTTGAAGACTAACCTCATGACAGTGTTTTTTTGTTTGTTTGTTTGTATCGGTCACTATTTGAATTGCAGGAATCCTGGTCATCTTTTTCCCACTGAGTCCCATTCTAATTAGATTCACATGCTACTTTATTGGTGATGCTTTCCCAAAACATAATTGAAAATCAGCTCATAGACATTGCCTAGATCCCGTGTTCAATTTATTTTCATCCATAGAAAACATCATTATTTGTCAGGATATCTATTTCATCTATTTAATAGTTTGTTGGATGTTTCTTTCTATTATGATGCAAGCAACTGGTTATCTTCCTGTACCACAGGAACAGTATTAGGCATGTGGAAAACACAATACAAATATATATGGGATAAATAATTAATTCTGCTGGCTAGAATAAATCTTAAATCAAGATTATATGCATATATGCAATTATGATGTCATTAACTTGAATTAATAATGTATTAGTCCATGATTTTCTTTTCTGTGGAAAGGTTCAATCATAGACTTGGAGAATAGACTTGTGGTTGCCAAGGGGGAGGGGGAGGGAGTAGGATGGATGGGGTGCTTGGGGCTAATAGATGCAGACTTTTGCCTTTGGAATGAATTAACAATGAGATCTTGCTGTGTAGCACTGGGAACTATGTCTGGTTACTTAAGATGGAGCATGATAATGTGAGAAAAAAGAATGTATACGTTTATGTGTAACTGGGTCACCATGCTATACAGTAGAAAATTGACAGATCACTGTAAACCAGCTATAATGGAAAAAAATAAAAATCATTATATAAAAAAACAAAAAAATGAATTAGAAATAATTTCCTTTCAGGTCATTTTATCAGAAGAAAATCAACAGAGCCAATGTTTAATAACTTTTTAAAATATATCATTTTGGAGTTCCCATTGTGGCTCAGCAGTAATGAGGTAATGAACCCGACTAGTATCATGAGGATGCAGGTTCCATCCCTGGCCTCAATGGTTTGAGGATTTGGCATTGCCATGAGCTGTGGTGTAGGTCACAGAGCCAGCTTGGATCCCATGTTGCTGTGGCTGTGGCATAGATCAGCAGCTGTAGCTGTGATTTGAGCCCTAGCCTGGGCACCTCCATATGCCTCGGGAGCAGCCTTAAAAAGCAAAAAAAAAAATAATAGCATTACATAAAATGATTTCCTCTTTTTTTTTTAACCTACTCCTTTGTTTTGTCTTTTTGTCTCCTTTAGGGCCACACTGGTGGCATATGGAGGTGCCCAGGCTAGGGGTTGAATCAGAGTTATAGCTTCCGGCCTACACCAGAGCCAAAGCAACAAACCATCTAAGCCGCACCTGCGACCTACACCACAGCTCATGGCAATGCCAGATCAAACCTACATATTTTTATTTAAACTGCAAAGAATACACACATCCGTAATTCTCTAGGACTTAGGCAATGCATAAGGAGATTTTCTATTTGTATTAGGTTTTACTAATATTAAATATTTGTTATTAACTACAAAACTATAAAATGAATAATAGGTACAATAGATCTTGAGTTCTGATTAGAAACTTTCCACATTTTCCCCAGAGAGGTGTCAGTACATTGAATCTGGACAAATTAGGTACAGAATTTATTTTTATGAAATATTTGTGTGTCAGCTGTATAATCCTCTTTTGGGAGCAATACACTGAATGTGAGACTTATTTGTCAGATTACATAGAAATATTGTAACTATAAATATAAACATATATGTACATAGTTATATCATTTACAATTCTATATACATACAAATGTGATTGAAAATATATTTGTCTATGTCTCAAGATAAAAATGCATAACATGGAGTTCTCGTCGTGGATCAGTGGAAATGAATCTGACTAGCATTCATGAGGATGCAGTTTCGATGCTTGGCCTCAGTGGGTTAAGGATTCTGCATTGCGGTGAGCTGTGGTGTAGGTAGCAGATGTGCCTTGGATCTGGTGTTGCTGTGGTTGTGGTGTAGGCCAGCGGCTACAGCTCCGATTCAACCCCTAGCCTGGCAACCTCTATATGCTGCAGGTGCGGCCCTAAAAAGACCAAAAAAAATTTAAATATAAATTAAAAATGCATAACATAAATGCATCATGCTGTTTATAGAAACCTTAATTATAGTCCATAGTGTGTATCTGAGGGAGCTTATCCTGTGTTTCATCCAATGTGTTTACCCAACAAGCATTTATGGAACATAAATAGAGGAATTCATTAACCCAGTAAAGCTGTAAAATACGATTACAAAATGCAAATCCAAACAGAGGCTCTTCTTTTATTATCAGTTTAAAATAAACATTGCGTACTAGTATTGTGCTGCATCCCTACGTACACATTCATGGTGGAAATTTAATTCTATAATAATCCTGGTATACAGGGAATATTATTCCTGTTTATCCAAGTGATATTATTAAACTCCTCCCAGAGAGGAAAAGTAACTTTCTCAAGGAGAAGAGAGGGAAACAGACAGAATTGATGAGATAAGGAAGAGGTAGAAAAGAACACAGGTAGACCCCAGGTGAGAAAAGAGGACCAGAAAAGAATAAACATGATCTTGGTAGTAAAGCAAGGGGGCACTGACCTCAAGGACAAACATCTAATGCTCTTTCAGATTGTTCCTCCTGTCCCTTCAATAAACACAGCCACAGTATTCCCATATCCATCTCTTGGCCAGATTGAAATGAAAGTCCTCTGAAGGTTGCTGTAGCGCTTGTTTAGGCCAACCTCCCACTGGAGACTTGTTAGGAAGCAACAGTCATCTCCCCAACTGCTGGCCTGTCCCTGGGAATATGAGTGTTGAGCATAGTAGTAACTGATTGCTGCTATGTGCATTTGTGATAAAGTCCCCCGAAGTCTCCCAAATTTGGAGCCATCTCCAGAATTTGTGCCCTCAGAGCAGCCCATGTAGAACTTAACGCCACAGGCATTGACTGTTTACCAAGTACGCTGTTAACTTTGTTCTGTACATTAGTTTGATTGTATGAAGTGGTTTTATTACTGTTACTGATAGGTTAGAAAACCAGGGTTCACCAATATTTAGCAATTTTTTAATACCACACACTTAGAATATTAGGAGACAGGATTTAGGAATTAATATAGTGTATATATCTTAATGCCTGGTCCACAATGAGTATTTTTGTAGTAACTTGACCCTTGTGCCCTCTCTTATTTATTCTCCTTGCATTCTGATAACATAATAGCAAGGCAGGATTTTATATCTCAGATCCTTCATGGTTGATGGGACTCTACATCTAGTTCTGGTGAGTGAATTGTAAGAAGCACCGTGCAGTGCATCTGGGCTGAGCATTTGAAACCAATTGTAAAATCTTACCTAACTCTCCGTTTCCTCTAGCATGACAAACAGCATCTGCTGAAATAATCTCAAGTGCCTAAATCAATAGGATGAGTAAAACACCCCAGCAATTAGTGATTATCATGAAATGTGAAATGAGGGGGAAATCCTTTGTTTTAAACCACTGAGATTTGGGGATTGTTTGCTATCTCAGCATAACCATAGTCTCTGCTCACTAACAAAGAGAGAATTAGAACTAGTTCTCATTGTGGTTCAGTGAGTTAAGAACCTGAGATAGTATCCCTGAGGATGTAAGTTCTAATCCTGGCCTCCTCCACTGTGTTAAGAATCCTGTTTTGCCTCAAGCTGCAGTGTAGTTCATAAACGTGGCTTGGATCTGGTGTTGCTGTGGCTGGCATAGGCTGGCAGCTACTGCTCTGATTTGATCCTTGATCTAGGAACTTCCATAAACCACAGATGCAGTGGCAAAAAAGACAGAGAGAAGAGAAACTAGAACCTAAACTCCTTTCATCTAACCACAAATCCTGAGCTCCTTTTCCTATATTTTCTTGGTTTCCTCTTTTAAAAAAAATTATGGGGGTATAGATGACTTAAAATATTGTGTTAGCTTCAGCAAAATGAATCAGTTATACCTATACATATACCCTTTTTTTTTTAAAAAAAGTATTTTCCCACATAGGCCATCACAGGGTACTGGGTAGATTTCCCTATGCTATACAATAGGTCCTTGTTGCTTATTGATTTTGTATACACTAGTGTGTACATGCCATTTTCAACCTTGAAATTTGTCCCTCCCCCCAACACTTCCCCTTTGGTTTTGAAATCTTTGAGTCTGGTTCTGTACTGTGAATAAGTTCCTTTGTATAATTTTTATTAGATTCCACATATTAGTGAATGTCATATCATTATCTCATATGATATTTGACTTTCTCTGATTTACTTCACTTACTACAAGAATCTCTAGGTCCATTCATGTTGCTGCAAATGGTATTATTTCATTCATTCTATGGTGTAATAATATGCCATTGTGTATTTGTACCACGTATTCTTTATCCATTCCTCTGTCCATGGACATTTTATGTTGCTTCCAGGTTTTGTCTATTCTAAATAGAACTGCAATGAACATACGGGATGCATATGTCCTTTAAAATTATGGTTTTCCCTAAAGAGATTCCCAGGAGTGAGACTGCTGGATCATATGGTAGTTCTTTTTTTTAATACATCTTTTTTTTTTAATTGTTTTCTTTTTGCTCTTTATTTATTGTTTGTTCTGTCCATGGTGTGTAGAAGTTCCCAGGCCTGGGATCGAACCTGCACCACAGCATTGACAATTCCAGCTCCTTATCTGTTAGGCCACCAGGTATCTTCCACATGGTAGTTCTATATTTAGGTTTTTAAGGAACCTCCATACTGTTCTCCATAGTGATTGTACTAATTTACATTCCCTCCAACAGTGTAGGAAGGTTCCCTTTTCTCCACACCCTCTCCTTTTTCAGTTCCATTCCTAGCCTTTTTTTCTCTTTCTTTCATCCAGGATCTCTCTCTTCTCTCTGCTTCTTGCTGGGTCATAATTTCCCATCACAATTAAACCTCTTGTAATACTAATGATTCAGAATGGGACCTTATATCTTATTGGTTCTCTGTAAATCCTATCAGAGTCAGTGCCTCACCTTACACCCCTTTTCTTACCTACATCACTGATCACACTGCTACACTGTTTACTGATAATGGTAATCAAAGCCAAGCTTGAGGGAAGACCTTATGAGGACCGTAAGGAGTGCCTTTGTTTATACCTAGTGGGACCACTAAAAGATCTTAAACTGCTTACATCTTTATGTGGTCAGTTAATGCCATGTCCAGCTTTATAGTGCAGAGCCAACCCAAACTGCCCTATGATTCCTTTATTTCCTAAATCAAAATGTTTGTCTGTGAAAGTAGTTACTGTGCAAATGGGGCAAAGAGTTTGCATAATTTGCTAAGACCAGAGAGCGTTGCTATGCATGGCAGTACTGGATAATTCAAAGAAGTCATTTGTGGGTGGTGATGTTTTACTTTTGGTATTAAATGAATGGTAGATGTGGATTGGTGGAGAGTGGCAGGGGAAAACTCCAGGGAAGGAAAAAAACATTAAACAACACATCAAAACCATGACTGCTCAGAGGCTGGAAACCTTCAGGCAAACCCAGGAGCATTATTTTCTGACTGACGAAAAATTGTGCCATTCCATTTGAAATATCTGACTGCTTTCAGTGTGTTAAAGGGAAAGCCCTTTAAGTTGTTAATCTGTTCTGCACAGGTCAAGAAACAGTTTGGACCAGTATCTGAGAACAAAAATAGTTGTAATGAGGGGAGTGAAGGAGGGATGGTCAAAAATTAATTGAAAGCTAAGGAAGATGTTAATTAATCTACAGAGATATTTATCATATATGTATATTATATATACATATCACATATATTGAAAATGGCTGAATATCATTCATGCATCTCAGATTTTGTAAATCAAAAATTGTGTTAGAAAAGTAAGATCATTTTTTAGGGTTTTTTCCCCCTGGGAAATGAAGTTCCACCACTAATTGAGCTGGTCCCCAAAGCCCCATTTCCACACATAAGGAGGAGCTAGTCACACCAGCACCCACCATAGGGTAAGATACATGAAAAATTCTGTGAGTTGAAGGACATCCATAGGGACCATGAGTGACTGTTCTTTGCACCAGAGGCAGATGGTATCTTTAGGATCCTGTACAGTCAGTAATCCTGCCCTTTGCTCTGCTTGCAGGTATAATCTCTGTCTTTTAAGGCTGTACACACACTTGCCCTTTGCTTCAGAAGGGGATGTTGTTTCTGCATTCCCAGGCTACTTGCTATACAAAGGTCCTTGAACAGGTAGCCCAGAGCAATGGTGGTCAGTGTCTGCTCACAGGTGTGCAGAAACATGAGGGACCCTTGGTGGGTTGTCTCCCCTGCAGCAGGAGGTCGGAGTTACCATGTAGTGTATCCAAGGACAAAACCAATGCACTGCGTATTTTGAAGTAGATTTGCAAGCCAAGTACCTAGGTGTAGCTTCATTCTACCTTTTACCTGGTTGTTTTCATCCTTTCTAGAACTTTAGGGAAAAAAATGTTTTGTCCAACTTCAAATGCATTGCTTGCATGTTTACTCCTTTAAATGGTATATATTTGCTAAATTGGGGAAAATTGGCAAGCAATTGACTGAATAACTTGGATTAACAAAAACAAGTCAATAAAGGGATATATCTGACTTCTAAAATTCTCAAGAACCTACTAGTCATTTGATCCTCTTGATAATGAATTCTCAAAGTAGCACTGTTTTTACAGATGTGTATTGTGGTATGCATAAAATCTGTTCCTTGAAGCCTCTGTGACCATACATTAAAATATTTTTGTAAAGTTTTAAAAGTAGTAGTTATGACTTGAAAACAATAGGGTTGTTTTGATTTGCCAATCTGAAGTTTTGAAATAATAAAAATGGCATGCATTAGCATTCTACTCCCATGCCTCTATTCAACAAAATATAACAAATTATTCAAATAAAATAAAACTCATATAGTACATTAGAACTAAGTTTGTCAGGATTCCAGCACATTCCATTTATGCACTAGTCTTGGGAACTCATGAAATCTTTTACCACTTCAGAATTAATTTTCATGTGACCTGAGCCGCAGTGCTTTCTTTCACCAAATACGTAATTAAAAAAAAAAAATACTTACATATATATTTTTTTCTTTTTCAGTCACAGCCACAGCATATGGAATTTCCCTGGCCAGGGGTCAAATATGAGCTGCAGCTGTGACCTACACCATTGCTATGACAACACTGGTATATCCTTAACCTGCTGCACCACAGTAAGAACTCCAAAAATTATATTGATAGTTGAAAAACATGGTTTTAATACCTGTTTCTCTGAATAGTTACTGATCCTTTTACTGATCAAAAAGCACAGAATATTAGGACCTAGGTGCAAGTAAACAAGTTTGTCATTCCTGTTCATTTCCTTTTGATTGACCTCTGATGCCTTCTTATCTTTAGATCTAGTAGTATTTTTCTCATTTCTGTGGCAAGAATAGTGCTAGTTCAAATCAGTCTGCTAAGGAAAACCAAACGATATATTTAAATCTACCATGAACTAAGCACATTGTACTGTTCAAAGAATAGCATATGAATGTTCTGTTTAAATGTGGGTACTCTAAACTCTAAAATGTAGATGTAGGAAAATGTTTATGAGTTAAGAACAGGTGATTAAGGCAAATTAATATTAATAAATCACATGCTAGTATTTGCATTCACTTCTCCAATGTTAAATTAATAAGTTGTCTTTTACATAAATCTTTCATTATTAAAATTCTATTGTGAATTCTGTTAGCAAAGTTCTGGATTATAAATGAAAAGAAATATCCTGATTTATGAGTTTGACATTCAACATGTTCAAGAGATAAAAACCCTCTGGTATATAAACCACAATGGAAAAGAATAATATTATTGTTATTAATATTATTCACTGTTTGTTTCTGTCATCAGTTCCCCTGTAATGAGCTGAGCATTGCTGGTTTAAGAGCTATAAGCCAGTAGAAAACATTCATTCCATCTTTAAAAGCATATAATATAGATGGGAAAACTGTGGGCCTGAGAGGCAAAGGTCTTTGCTGAAGGTACCACTCAGCTATGATAAGGTGAGAACCCAGATTTCCTGCCTTCCACGAGAGTTCTATTTTCCTTTAACATTCTGCCTCCCAAATTAACACAATTCTCCAAAACCCATATTTACCAACAAAAAAGCACATTCTCTCATTATTTCAACCAGTGTTTATTAACTACCTATTACAAGGTGAAATCATTGAAATTGAGCTATTCTCTTACACACATGTTGATTTGCCTGTAATTGTTGGTGAAGCATACATCTCAAATGAATTGATTGGAATATAATTCAAGACCATACTTAAGCCTGCAACAAGGGGACTGTTCTTCAGGGATAGCCAGTGCAAAGTTTTCTTTCTAGGGGCTAGGCTGACTAAGCATAAATGCAGAACCAGGCATTAGACAAAACAGACTTAGTTAAGACATTGAACTAGTCACCAGGTTGTCCAAAAGTGATTGCAAGTTTATCAGCTGTGTGGGTGAAACAACTGCCCATTCAAAGATTGGGCTTTTGATCTTTACACTAGCAACTGGTAGAACCATTCAACAACAACAACAACAAAATGGATGTTTTAAACATCCTGACAGGATGCGGCTTATATATGCTATCACTGATGTTAGCAGTGTGGTTTTGTTTTCTCCCAAGAAAGGGGTCACTTTTTTTCTTTCTCAATGTTTAATTTACTTCATTTTTTAATTGAAGTATAATTGATTTGTAACGTTGTATTAGTTTCAGGTGTATAGCAAAGTGATTCAGTTATATGAATATATACATATATATAATATTAGAATGCATGTATCTTTTCAAATTAGAGTTTTCAAACTTTTGTAGAAATATGCCCAAATGTGGGATTGCTGGGTCATATGGTAACTCTATTTTTAGTTTTTTTAAGGAACCTCCATACTATTTTCCATAGTGGCTGCACCAATCTACATTCCCACCAACAGCATAGAAGGGTTTCTTTTTCTCCACGCCCTCTTCAGCATTTAGAAACGTGAAAACCAATGAAGTTAGAGCACTCCCTCACACCACACAGGAAAATAAATTCACAACAGCTTAAAGATTTAAATATAAGATGCGACAATGTAAAAATGCTAGAAGATAACATAAGCAAAACATTTGCTGACATAAGTCATTACAATGTTTTCTCAAGTCCATCTCCCAAGGCAAAAGATCTAAAAGGAAAAATAAACAGTGGGACCTAATCGAATATAAGTTTTGCATAGCAAAGGAAACCATGAACAAAAGGACAAGAGGACCAACGGAATGGGAGAAAATAGTTACAAATACTGTGACAGATAATGGCTCAATTTCCGAAATATACAAAAAGTTCACACAGCTCAATATCAGAACAAAAACAAACAAACAGGAGTTCCCATTGTGGCTCAGTGGTAACAAAGCCAAGTAGCATCTATGAGGATTCAGATTCGATCCCTGGCCCTGCTCAGTGGGTTAAGGATTTGGTGTTGCCGTGAGCTGTGATGTAGGTCACAAATGTGGCTCAGACACAAATGTTGCTGTGGCTGTGGCATAGGTAAGCAGCTGCTGCTCTGATTCATCCCCTAGCCTGGGAACTTCCATATTTTGCACCTGTGGCCCTAAAAAGCAAAAAAACAAACAAACAAGCAACCCAAAACAAAAAATGGGCAGAAGTCCTAAAGAGACGTTTCTCCAAACACGACATCCAGATGATCAACAGTCATATGAAAAAATGCTCAACATCACTAGTTACTAGAGATATGCAAATCAAAACTATAATGAGGTATCACCTCACAGCAGTCAGAATGGCCATCATCAAAAAGACTGTAAATAATAGACACTCTTTAAGAGAAGGTTTAGGCTTATAGCAAAATTAAGAAAGAGTATAGAGAGTGCCTATATACCTTCTGGCACCACACCTGTACAACATCCTCATTATCAAAAATCTGCACCAATTGGTATATTTGTTATAATCTGTGAACCTACACTGACACACCTTCATCACTGAAAGCCCATGGTTTACCTTAAGGTCCATTTTGGTGTACACTTTATGGATTTTTAACACATGCATAATAACCTATATCCACCATTATGGAATCACACGGAATAATTTCATTGTTCTAAAAATACTTCGCTCTGCCTATTCATCTCTCCCTCTTTTATACCCCCCAATAATCAGATCTTTTTATTGCATTTACAGTTTTACCTCTTCAAAAATATTATATTGTTGTCATTCAAAATATGGCAATTACAGATTGGCTTGTTTCTACTGTACAGCATGGTAACCCAGATACACTTACATGTATACATTCTTTTTTCTCACATTACATGTTCCACACAATGGAATACTACTCAGCCATAAAAAGAACAAAAATAATGCCATTTGCAGCAATATGGATAGAATTAGCGACTCTCCATCCTGAGTGAAGTCAGACAGAGAAAGACAAATACCATATGATATCACTTATATCTTGAATCTAATATATGGCACAGAGGAACCTTTCCACAGAAAAGAAAATCATGGTCTTGAAGAATGGATTTGTGATTGCCAAGGGGGATGGGGAGGGAGTGGGAGGGACTGGGAGCTCATTTCTTTTTAATGATGAAGAATAGTCTTATCATCTAATGAACCACAGTTTATTTATACACTTATTTTACCGAAGGACATATTGGTTGTTTGATTTTGATAATTAAAAATTAAAGTAGCACTTCTCTATTGGCCATTCCATGTATCACAGTGTGCATATGCCAATTCCAAACCCCCACCCACCAAACCATCCCCTTTGGTAATTATAGGCTTATTTTCTAAGTCTATGTGTCTGTTTTTGTTATACAAATAAGTTAATTTGTATCCTCTTTTTGGTTTCACATATAAGTGATATCATATGATGTTTATCTCTCTCTGTCTGACATTTCACTTAGTGTGATAATTTCTAAGTCCATCCATGTTGCTGCAAATGTCATTGTTTCATTCTTTTTTATGGCTAAGTAATATTCCACTGTATGCCTGCACCATGTTTTATTTATCCATTACTCTATCAGCAGACATTTGTATTCTTCCATGTCTTGGCTATTGTGAATAATTTTTCTTTGAACATAGTGGTGCATGTATCTTTTTAAATTATAGTTTTGTCTGGATATATGCCTAGGAGTAGGATTGCTAGATCATATGGTAGTTCTATTTTTAGTTTTTTGAGGCACCTCCTTACTATTTTCCATTGGTTGTACCAATTTGCATTTTCACCAACAGTGTAAGAGTGTTCTCTTTTCTCCCCACCCTCTTCAGCATTTATTGTTTTTAGGTATATTGTTCATAGATATTGATGACCATTCTGACTGGTGTAGGGCAATACCTCATTGTAGTTAATTCTAATAATTAACAATGTTGAACATCTTTTCATATGTGTTTTTTCCATCTGTCTGTCTTCTGAAGAAATATCTGTTGAGATCTCTTGCCCATTTTTTGATTGGGTTGTTTATTTGTTTTTAATGAGCTACTTTTTAAAGAAAATATTACACAATCTTCCAAAGTAGCTGTACCATTTTGCATTCTTACCAGCTATGACTGAGTTGTCCCACATTCTGGTCAGAGCTTGGTATTGCCATTTTTTTTTATTTTAACCATTTTAATGTGCATATAGTGGTATTTCACTGTGGTTTTAATTTTCAGTAACTGGATGTATGATGTTTAATATATTTTTTATTGGAGTGTAGTTGATTTACAGTGTTGGCTAATATCTGCTGTACAGCAAATTGTCCCAGTCATATCATGCATATATATATATATATATATATATATATATATATATATATATATGTGTGTGTGTGTGTGTGTGTGTGTGTGTGTGTGTGTGTATAATATATATACACATTCTTTTTCTCCTGTCATCTTCCATCATATTCTCTCTCATGAAATTGGATGTAGTTCCCTCTGCTGTGCAATAGGACCTCATTGATTATCCATTCTGAAAGTAATAGTTGGCATCTATTAACCCCGAACTCCCCATCCATCTGACTCCCAACTCCCTCTCCCTTGGCAACAACAAATCTGTTCTCTATGTCTGTTTCTGTTTTGTAGCTAGGTTCATTTTTTCCATATTTTAGATTCCACATAAAAGTGAAATCAGGTGAAATTTGTCTTTCTCTTTCTTTCTTCACTTAGTTCAGTATATTTTTAACACATTTCATATGCTCATTTGTGATCTGTATATTATCTTTGGTGGCTTCTTAGGTATTTTGCCCATTTTTAATTCGATTGTTAATTTTCTCATTATTGAGTTTTAATGAGTTCATTGTGTATTTTGAATAATAGTCCTTTACTAGATGTATTATTTGCAAATATTTTCTTTATAACTGTGGCTTATCTTCTCATTCTCTTGACGTTATCTTTGGTAGAGCATTTTTAATTTGAATAAAGTTCAGCCAACCAATGATTTATTTCATGAGTCATGGCTTTGTTGTTGAATTTTAAAAGTCATTGCTATACTCAAAGTCATATACATTTTCTCCTATGTTATCTTCTGGGAATTTTATTGTCTTCCATTTCACATTCAGGCCTGTGATTCATTTTGGGTTAATTTTTATATAGTGTTTAAAGTCTGTGTCCATATTCATATTTTAACATGTAGATGTCATATTGTTTCATCACCATTTGTTGAAAAAGCTATCTTTGCTCCATTGTATTGCCATTGCTCTTTCATCAAAGATCAGGTGACAATATTATTGTAGGTCTGGACTGGACTCTGTTCTGAGCTATCTCTCTGTTCTTCCACCAGTACCACTCTCTCTCCATTAATCTATCTTTATAGTAAGTCCTAAGTGCATTAGTGCCAGTCTCCTTCTTTCTTTCTTTTCGATATTGTAAAGGCTCTCCTGGATCTTTTTCATCTCAGATTAAACTTTAGAGTTTTTTGTCAAAGTCCATATTATAAATTGTTGAGATTTTCACTAAGATTGCATTGAATTTGTACATCAAATTGGCAAGAACTGGAGGTGCAAAAATATTGAGCCTTCATATACATAAACATGGAGTATCTCTCCATTTATTTAGTCCTTTGATTTTGTTCGTAAGTGCCGTAATTGTCTTTATTATAGATCTTGTATGTATTGCTTTAGGTTTGTGTCTAAGTATTTAATATTTCTCTGTAATAATGCAAATGATACCACCATTTATTTACCCCTTCATTTTGTTTATCAGTGTTGTAATTGTCCTTATATAGGTCTTGTACATACTGTAATAGGCTTGTACCTAATTATTTAATATTTCTGTGTGCTAATGTAAATAGTATTATGGTTTCAAATTCCACATTTTCATTGTTATTATGTAGGAAAGTGTTAGACTAATTCTAACATTTGAGTAGTAGACTATCTTTGTTCTATTATGGTCAAAAATCAGTTGACTATATGTGGGTTTGGTCCAGAATTTTATTCAATATTTGACAAAATAACTCTTGAAACTAATGAGTGATTATAGCAATTTCATAGGATACAAGTTTAATATGTAAAAGACAACCACTTTCCTTTTTACAAGCCATGAAAAAGTGGAATTTGAACTTAAAAACACAATATCATTGACATTAGCACTCCCCCAAAATGAAATACTCAGGGATAAATCTAACAAGGTATATGTAATGGTTATATGAAAACAAAACAAAACAAAACAAAAACTGCAAGACTCTTGTGAACAAAATCAAGACAGAGATAAATAAATGCAGAGATATCCTACGTTCATAAGTATAAAGACTCAATATTGACAAGATAATTCTTCCCAACTTGATCTGTAGATTCAACACAATCTAACTTGAACTTCCATAAAGTTATTTTGTGACTATTGACCTCAGCTATTGAAAAATTCCTATGGTAATGAAGGTCAGTCATTGGAAGATTCAAATGATATAACATTTTGAAAGAAATATTATTATTTCTATTATTGCCAGTTTATTCAGTCCTCAGGATATTTTGCCAACTAATTTTCTATAGAGATCTCACGAAAAACAAGTGTTCTGACAATATCAAAGCAAATAAAGTAATAAAAATACAATGTTATAAATCTTAAAAAGATATGCTTTGAAGTAATAGAAACTTTTTTATTAGTTGTATGAAGGTTTAGGAAATTCTGCATGGGAATTATCTATCACTTCTATTTTTTTTTTAAATTTTTTTTTGTCTTTTTGCTATTTCTTGGGCCGCTCCCAGGCATATGGAGGTTCCCAGGCTAGGGGTCAAATCCGAGCTGTAGGCGCCAGCCTACGCCAGAGCCACAGCAACGCGGGATCTGAGCCGCGTCTGCAACCTACACCACAGCTCACGGCAACACCGGATCGTCAACCCACTGAGCAAGGGCAGGGACTGAACCCGCAACCTCATGGTTCCTAGTCGGATTTGTTAACCACTGCGCCATGATGGGAACTTCTTTTTTTTTTTTCACTTCTATTATTTTTATCCAAACTTTAGAATGAAATGTTAAGCATTCAGCAAATTTGAAAGAATTTTTAGTGAATGTCCATGTAACCAAGATCTGGATAAATATTTTTCTATGCTTATTTTTCACATATATATGTGAGTTTGGGTGTATCTCCATCCCTCTTTCTATTTAATAGCTTATTTTTATTCATTTCAAATTGTATTATAGGCATTAAACTCTTCTTTCTTAAACTTTGACATATATAAATATATATTTTATTAAACTAGAGTTAAATATTTATTTAGAGGTTTTCTAAATTATTTAAAAGTACAGATAGCTACTGTCATGGCAAGTGGAAATGAATCCAAGTAGGAACCATGAGGTTGTGGGTTCCATCCTGGGCCTTCTTCCTCTGTGGGTTAAGGACCTGTTGTTGCCTTGAGCTATGGTAGAGGTAGAGATGTGGCTTGGATCCTGCATTGCTGTGGCTGTGGTGTAGGCCGGCATCTGTAGCTCCAATTCGACTCCTAGCCTGGGAACTTTCATATGTCATGGGTGCTGCCCTAAAAAGCAAAAAAAGATAAAAACTACAGGGCTTCCCATTGTAACTCAATGGAAGAGAATCCCACTCATATCCAAAAGGGTGTGGGTTTGATCCCTGGCCTCACTCAGTGGGTTAAGGATCCGGTGTTGCCATTTGCTGTGGTGTCGGTCACGGATGTGGCTCAGATCTCGTGCTGGTGTGGCTGTGGTGTAGGCTGCAGCTACAGCTTGGATTCATTCGACCCCTAGTCTGGGAACTTCCATGTGCCACAAGTGCGGCCATAAAAAAGAAAAAAAAAATATATGTTTTACATACAGTGTAAAGCCCACATCTTGTGTCTTTATTTTCTAAATAAAGAGATGTGTACATTCATGCAACAGGTATCAAAATGTAGATATAGCAAGATTTGATGGTCATCATTCCCCAAGAAATTTCTCTCAGTCTGCTTCTCAGGCTTTCTCTACCTTCATTTTCTCTGAGACAACCAATGTTCTGGTATTTTTAGCATAAAATGATTTTGTCTGTTCTAAAATTTCCTGTAAAGGGGTGATACCACATGTGCAGATTTCTTAGTACTTTCACTCATTATAATTTTTTAGATTCCTTTATGCCATTGTCTCTCTCATTAATGTATTTAATTTAATTACTGTAATGTATTCCAGGATATGAATATGCCACACTTTTATTATTTCATTTCCTATTGATGAAAACCTGATTGGTACTCTTATAAATAAAGCTTCTAAGAACATTTATATAAAAATACTTTTCGGTTACATATTTTCATTTCCCTTGGGTCAATAGCAGTGAATTGCTGGTTTGAAAGGTAGGTGTTTTCTCTTAAATAAGAAACTACCAAACCTTTTTCTAAAGTAGGTGCATGATTTTACATTTCTAAGAGTAATGTATCAAATTTTAAGTTACTTCATATTTGGCCATTTTTTATTCTTTTAAAAAAAATTACCTGTTTGAGAGTTCCCCAGTGGCTCAGTGGGTTAAGGATCTGGCATTGTCACAGCCTTTGCTCATGTCAGTGCTATGGTACAGGTTTGATTTTCAGCCTGAGAACTTCCACATGACCTGGATATGGCAAAAAAATATTAGCCATTTTGAGAAGTGATATCCATTATAGCATTAATTTGAATTTTTTGGATGACTAGTGACATTGAGCATCTTTTCACTTGTTTAGTGCCCATTCATAAATTTTGCTTTTTAGAGTCTGTTCAAATCTCTTTACCCATTATTTATAATATTGTTTTTAGTATTCAGTTGTTAAAATTCTTTACATTTCATGAATACTTCAAAGTATATTAAATTATTTTATGGAAATATTTATATCTTTGTAATCTTTCAATTAGATAAAGCTAGCATTAGCCTCATTAGGGTGATTCCATAGAAAACAATGTGAAGAAAATGAAAAGGATTTACCTTAGGGCAGGAATTTTAAATGTTTAACTAAGCAAAAATGAGAAGTTATAACAATGAACACAATTAGGAATGTTCAAAATAGTTCTATATTTTATTAGAGTGCACATGAAAATATATATGTGTGCATGTATATATGTATGCATATTTATAAATGTCTGTATATATTAGAATTATGTATAATATATTTTATAATATATAATTATATATACTATAATATATAAGCATACATGTAATTCTAAAACATAGATATTTCATTGTAAAAATTTAGGAATTAATCTAATGCAGTTAGTTTATGAACCATTAAAATTAATTGGTCACGCCCAATTTAAGATCTCAAATAATATTTTCCTAGTAAGTTATCTCTATAACTCACTTCTCTGAGAATATTAAGAATATGCAATCTAGAAATGGAAGAAATAACATTGAGAAGAAGGAATTAATACTTCAATTAGGGAAAGAAGGAGTAAGAAAACATGTAACTGTTGTAATAAGACAATTTCTCCTGCTTTATCACATTCTATTATATTTTTAATAAGTTATAAAAATAACACTATCATTTAGAGTTCCCATTATGGCTCAGTGGAAACAAATACGATAGTATCCATGAGGTTGCAGTTTCAGTCCCTGGCCTTGCTCAGTGGGATAAGGACCCAGCATTGTCATGGGTTGTGGTATGGGTCACAGATGCTGCTTGGATCCAGCATTGCTGTGGCTGTGGTATAGGCCAGCAGCTACAGCTCCAAATCAACCCCTAGCCTGGGAACTTCCATATGCCCCAAGTGAAGTCCTTAAAAAAAAAAGTAAAAGTAAAAGTAATGTTACTATTTCATCCTTAAAGAATACAAAAGTAAAAAATATTTACCCCTACTGAATTCTAGATTATGAGTACCATAGGTATATGGTAAGCTTTTTTTTAAATTTATTTTTAATTAGGGTATATATGATTTATAGAGTTGAGTTAATTTCTGCTATACAGCATAGTGACTCAGTCATACATTTATCTGCATTCTTTTCCTCATATTATCTTCCATTATGGTCTATCCCAAGACACTGGATATAGTTTCCTGTGTGTTTAAGTCTTTATCTTTTGTCTCTTTAGGGTTGCACCATGGCATATCAAAGTGCCCCAGGCTAGGGGTTGAATCAAAGCTTTAGCTACTGTCTACACCACAGCCACAGGAAGGTGAGATCTGAGCCACATCTGCAACCTACACCACAGCTCAGGGCAATGCCAGATCCTTAACTCACTGAGTAAGGCCAGGGATCAAGCCCATGTCCTCATGGATACTAGTCAAGTTGCTTAACCACTGAGCCACGATGGGAACTCCTGTGTGGTAAGTCTTAACACAGCTTCAACATTACATCACTCATTGTTTCAATTCCATTTCATCAATTTAATATTGCTGAATTTTATTTTTTGTATTTATCATTCAATTATAGTTTGGATTTATAGATATGTAAAAGATATATTCAAATAAAATGTATAATTTATATATAGATATTATTTACATGTATATTTTCTTCCAAAAATTTATTTTTTAAATTATTTTATTATAGTTGATTTACACTTTACATATATGTTTGTACTGAGGCCAATTCTAAAACCTTTTTACAAGAGGGAAAATTAAATTTTTGGAAACCTAATTCCATTTATTTATACCTATTTTACAAAAGCATCCTGAAAGTTATAGTTGAAAAGCATCTTTTCTGTCTATGGAATTCTTGTTGTGGCTCAGCATGTTAAGAACTTGACTAGAATCCATGAGGATGCGGATTCAACCCCTGGCCTCACTCAGTGGGTTAAGGATCTGGTGTTGACAAAGGCTGCAGTGCAGGTGGCAGATGTGGCTTGGATCTGGCATTGCTTGGCTATGGTGTAGGCTGGCAGCTGCAGCTCCAATTTGACCTCTAGCTCAGGAACTTCCATATGCCACTGATGCAGCCCTAAAAAGAAAAGAAAATAATCTTTTCTGTCTACGAGTGTAATATCTTCATTTGGCTGATTAAAAACTCAGGTCCTGATTATGTACCCAAGTTGCTAAAACCAAGTAGTGATAGATTTGCAAATAAAATTCTGATCTCCTATTGAAGAGTATATAGGGACTCAACACATTAGCAGTATCTTTTCCTATAAATTTGTTTAACGTGCTCTGCATAGTACTTACATGCACATACTCTATGTATGTATTGTGTGTACATTTATTGTGTATGTAGATATTTCCATTGCAATGATATTTCTACCAATTTTACTAGATTTTCAGCTCTTGCACAGAAAACTTTTCTTAAAAACTTGGGATACCAAATAATATAGTGTTTCCCCCAGAAAAGCAATTCCTTTTCATTCTCCCTGTGAAATATCAGCCAACTGTTATGCATATCATGTTATATATATATATATATATATATATAATCCATCATTATACTACTCATTGTAGACCTCTTTAAAAAGAGAAACACAATTGGTTTATATGCTGTAAATTAAAAGCTCTTGCTCTATTCAGTATGTGTCTCTGTCTTTGGAAAACTGTTCCAGAAGATCGTAGATTTTTTTCCTTTTCATCAATGTAATAAAAATCCCTGCTCACCTCCCAGAAGTCTACATTCATTGCCCTTGAGAACATTATTTCTGTGAAATGTTCTGCAGAAAATGGATTCTAATGACCAAATCATTTGGAGAAAACTGCACATTATGCTTTTGTGGAAATCCACAATGCACAAGAGCATATTAAAGTGGGAGAAATATTCTAAACTTTGCTTAACCTAGAATTTCCCAACTAAATGAACTATAGAAAATTGTGAACACCTTCAGATATTCTGGGAAACACAATTCAGGAAATTCTGCTCTGGTGACTTTTAGAATTAATTGCCACTACACATATCAGCTGACTTTGCCATCTCTTGAAACTAACAACGTTAAAGTTCTGGCTTAATATCTTTTTTGTAGTTACAAATAATAAAGCATTATTAATCCAGTCTCTATTTCAGAGTAAAGTTTTTCTAAAAAGACAATGCTGGTCTATATTAAGAATTATGGTATAGGATTTAAATCACAAGCTGGCCATGTGTGAAGCATTATTTCTCCAAATATTGCTATCAGTAACTACATTGTACTGTTAAAGAAAAATATTGAAATGCATCAATTTTTGCTTTACAATTTAAGGTAAGTTAGATATAGTCATGTACATAAGTCTTCGCTGTACATTTAAATATATGTTTCTATGTGTTACACACAAAAAGATTATAATAGAAAATATTTCTTGCAGTCCAAAAGGTTTCTCTTGCCACTTCTGATGAATACCATCTTCTTCAGGTAATTGCTGTTTTATAGTTTTCACCATGAATTGGTTTTGCTTTTGAACTTTATCTAAGTGGAATCCTACTGTAGGTACTGTTTTATGTATGGATTTTTTTTTTTTTTCTGAACAGTGTGTCTGTGACATTTATCCACACTATTCTATGTACTGGAAGCATTAAAAAACTGCTCTTATTACTCTAAGGTAACCTTTCACACAAAATTCAAAACTTTTATGCATTCTACTATTGATGGATATTTGAATTGTTTCCAGTTTGGGACCATTCTTTTGTCTTATCTCAAGACATATTTGTGTATGATGTTTGTTGGGCATTTGTGCTTGTTTCTCTTGGAGTTTAATTATAAGGTAATAGGGTTGGCATATATTTAGCATTAATTCCAAAGAGTTTTCCAAAGTGTTTGTACCAGCGTATTTATTTTTATACAATATTTCAGAATGACTCTTAGGAATTATTTTAATTCTAGCTCTTTCTTTTGTCTACCTAGTTGGAAAAAATGAGATGTGAGCAGATGTTATATTATTGCTGCTGCTGACGAATGTTGAACAAAACAATTACAGGATGATTTAGTGACTGAATATTCATCCTCCAAGAGTAAAAAAAAATGCCAAAACTGAGTCTCTAAAATTTCTTGCTAAGTCCCTTTTTGAACGTTTAGTATAATGTGAATTAGTATGCAATATCTGACTCAGAAAAAGTCATTCTTCAGTTAAGAATTTACCTAGTGACAAACAAATCACAGAACTTTAATTTTTTCTGAAAGGCATTTTTTTTTTGACATGTGAGGAAACTTAGTGGTTATCAATTTAAACTTCTTATAGCTTTGGTAAAGAGTATAAACATCAAATTTCTTAGTATTATTTATTTTATATATAATAATATCCAGGTATGGCATTCCATTCTTGTACACTTTGAAATAAGGTATTTGAAGCATCTTCCATCTCTTCTCAATTTTTACCAGGATTGACTTAAATATCTTGTTTTTTAATGTTTTCTGATGATTAGTAAACTCAGAAAACTTTATTTTTCTGAAGAATGTTTGCCACTGAAAAGCATGATGACTTTGTATTCATTTTGTAAATATCTTTTTTTGTCATAATCTTATTATTAATTACAGAGACCTGCTGAACCTAGGGGCTTATTGAAATTACCAAGTTTATAAAATACAAGCATGCACACACTAAGACATAGACCTAGCTCTTTTTTGAATTATGTACCAACTGGTAGAATTAATGATCTTCTAAGTGAAGCTACAATAAGTTATTTCTCATTTAATCATCACAAGGCAGAATGGGGATGGAGAGAGAGAAGGTGTCATGCTTATTGTAAGGGCACTAATTCCACTTATGAGGACACCATCCTCTTGGCCTAATTACCTCCTAAATCTCTATGTCCAAATGCCATTGGTGATGAGGCATCAATATATTAATTTGGGGGAATATAAACATTCTCTCCATAGCAGTTATCTCAAAATGGCTTACTTCCATTGTTGCATTAGTGTTGGCCAAGTGGTGATTTCTGGCCACAAAGTGATCTTTTCCTAGAATTCTACCTGTTACTGGTATAAATGGTAACAAATACTACTGACTCTCAACAGAAAGCACATTTAGTATCAGCATGGTGAAACATTACACAAACCTGCAGGGAGGATCCTTTTTATTTTGGTTGAGTTTGTTTCTTTTTAACAATTTAAGAGTATTTTAAGAATTACAGGTGTAGACTGACTCTAAGAGACTCTAAAGCAGCGGCTATAAATCATGACTATATATTAGGATCATTGGGAAGCATATAAAAATACAAATGCATGGTCCATTCCTTCAGAAAGGTGAATCAGAGCTTCTGGGATTAGGCCTCAGATATGAACATTTATAAAGATTCTTGGATGATTCTAAAGTGCGGTGAGGGTAGACAACCTTTGTACCAACAGCTATTATTCCATAACAAATAATTGAATGTAAAAAAAACCCCAAAAAACAAGAAAACAAAAACTTTAGGATATTGATTTGTATTTAAAAAGCAATATTAAGCATTTTTTATTTAGAATTTGTATATAATAAGTCATTTAATAAGACTATATGGAGAGAGACTACACAGAATATATTCAAATTATATGTATATAACACACTATAATATTTTATGAAATATATAATCAAATATAAGTTCTAGAAAATAAAATATTATACAATAATGTATATTCTACAAGGGCTATGAATAGACAAGTCAGTATTTCTAAATGTTAAATATATATACATGTATAAAATACATTATATTATACATATTTAAAATTTGAATGTAAGTAATTTAAAAAATAGTTCAGTATAAAAAGAAACCCCCTTTGGTGAAAACTTCATGCAAGTGGCAGCAATTATTTTTACTGATGCAGTTTGTGTAAGAATAAAGAAAATAATAAAGCAATGAATTAAGCAGATAGAATGTAAATGTGGGTGGGTGATTGACTAAGATATGTACATGCTATTAGCAGAGGAAAATGAAACCTATAATCTTTCAAGCCACATTCAAGGCCTGGGAGAGTGTACCCAGAACAAATAATAAGAACAGAACTTCCAGAGGGATTGTTTGGATCGCCTCTTTAATTAGCATCCTTTAATTGCCGAGTTGGCTGGGGAAAGATGCTTGGAAACTTTTAATGACAACTTATGGTGAAAGAAATCCCAAAAGGAGCCAACACCTTTGTTCAGGCCAGGGTGAGTCTGTTCATAATTAAGAAAATGTCTTTGGTTTAAGCCACAACTGACAGCTGTTGAAAATTATGAAGCATGATGCTTATGTCAGGCTTAGATACTTAAAATCTTCCAATATTAGTATACTTTTACTTAAGTATTTATTAGTGCTGATATTTCAACAGTGTATATAATTACACATTCAGGGAAATAATATATCAAGCAAAAACTTGTAACTGCAGGGAGCCATGGATGTGTACACATTCAACCTGGTTCTTGGGGGTGGGGTGAGTGAAGAAACAACTTAGCTGATACCTGAGAATATGTTGGTGTTGTGTAGTAAAAAGAAGGGGTAAAAGTGTCCTAAGCAGGAGGAAAGATGTATATTTAAAAACTCTGAAAATTATTTCAATATTTTCAATAATTAAAAGTATTCAACCTATAGGGAAATAGGTAACTCAGTTCAAAGAGGTAAGGAGCAGAGAGGTGAGGGAGAATGCTATAAGCAATAGTAAAAATTTGGACCTTATTCTGGGATTGACAAAAGGTTGATGGAAAGGATTTCAGGAAAAGACATAATACAAAGTTAGTAATTTTGTATACCTTATAGGTTAAAATAATTTTGCTAGTTTTGAATGAAAACCAATTCTGTACAGAAGCTCGGTTTTTATTGTGCATCAGTTAATCATACTGTGGAAAGGCTAGTCATTCTACACACTAACTGGAGCTCAGGTTGCACTGTTGTCCAGTTGGTTCTTAACCTGCTTGAAAGTCAGCAATAATATTACAAACCCAGAAACATCCCACCTGCCTCCCTGAGGAACTTGTTAGCAATTTTAATTCTTAGCACCCAGATTTAAACCAGCTTTCCTGGTAATTCTGACTCAGGATAAGATTTGGGAATTACTAGGAAAAACATATGTCAAAATGTTCCAGTTTTCTTAACATATCACAGTAGCTCTTTTTTTTTTCCAGAAATTAAATCAAAATGTCTAACAAGTATCTAACATTTTAAGTCACAATTGTTCCTTCTTTTAACTCGATAGTTGATTTACAGTATGTTGTATATTTGAATGTGTTAAAAATATCCAATTTACCAGTGATTATTCTTTTTCGATCAAATAATCTCAAAAATGCCTCTTAAATAGTCATTCAACTTATAGTAATTTACTCTGAATAACTTGCTGCCACTTATAAGTGGATAAAACTCCTCACTGGAACTTGAAAATATGTTCTTTTGAACTAAGTTCTATATTCTTGTAGCTTTCAATTACTGGTTCCAATTCAGCTCTGTGATTTTTTTTTTTTCATAAAATATCTAACATTCTTTCCACGTAGAAGCCCTGGAAATATTTAACCATGTATTCTGTTGTATTCTCTGAAACACTCTTTCTATAGCTAAAATGTGTTACTTCTGTCAACTATTATGTATATGACTTTTCTTACTTTGCTGAATGACCCCATTTTATCCCTCGCCTGTGAAGTATGGTGGCTGGATACAGCCCAGTTATTTAGGTGTGCTCTTCTCCCAACTAAACTTAAATTTCCTTCTGGATATGACTTTTGTAGCAAAGTACTTAAGTTATTAATAATATATTAGATGATTCTTCTCCCTTTTTTCCTTCTTATTAAAGATGAATCATATTAGTTACCCTAGAATCTACAATGTAGACCCTAAAACCTAGAATCAAACTTTGTGGTTGTTTTTCTTTTGTGTGTGTGTGGGAGAGATGTTTTTTCTGTCATGTTGTTAAGTCAGGCTATTTTATTGGGAGTTTGGTGGATACTGTGTATGGATAGTTAAACCAGTATCTTATTTTTATTTTTTGTTAAGATCAAAAATCCCTTTTTATTCATTTTTTCCACTTAGATCCACGTTATTCTCAAAACAATATATAATTTTATATCTGTCTATCTATATAAGACAATGATTACAACTTAGAAAATGTTGAGATAGCTGTTGGTATAGAAAATGTGAGCAATTGTTCAAATAGCTGCAAGGGCACTTAGATGTTCCAGAATCAACCTGCGTAATTCAGCATCCCATAATAATATTATTAAATGTATTCAATACTTTGTCAAAGTGAAGGTCTATTCTATCTCCCCTTGTGATAATCTTCGAAAGGGAAAAGAAAAGATTTAGTATACAATGACTTTTACTTAATCATCACATTCTTGGTTTCTAGGTATTCAAAGTGTGTTGTTCAGTAATTGCTTTTGGAAAATTATTTGAAATTAAAATTCTTCTTCTGTGATTTGATGAATCCATTGTTTTTGTTTTGTTTTGTTTTGTTTTGTTTTTCTTTTTGACTGAGGGGAGTGAGGAGGATAGAATTCATTTAAACCATGAAATTTGAATTTGATTGAAAATGGAATATTTAGTATTTATAATCTCTTCAGTTTCCCTGGGCTTTTACATTTTACCAATGTCTTTCTGTGGTTTAACTCTGAATTGAAATCAAAAGAAAGAAAAAACAAATTGAAGGCTTTTTTTTTCCTTTGTGCATGGCAATCAGAACAAAACAATAGACTTGTTCTTTGCTTGATTTTCCTAAAATGCAAGTAAAATTATAAAAACAATAAATAGCTGGGCAGGATTTTATTCAGCTTAATTAACTTGGATAATTAGTCTTACATAAAGTACTATAAAAAACCATCATTGCAGTGTCTCATATGGGCAAAATTCTTCTTTTTTTCATTTTCTTATTTGAAGAGAAAATTTGATTTATTTCCTCTGAGCAGAGATAAGGTAGTTGTGATGGTGGACAACAGAGAAAATCTGAAGAGTTCTAAAACCTCTCAATTGCTGCATTTTATACACTCAGACTACTGTATTTCCTCATAGACATCCTCAGAATTGCTGCATCAGTAAATTGTCTTTAGAGATACAAATAAAATAAATTTTCTGTCAAAAATAAGTTATCACTTTCAAATATCCAAATAATAGCTATTTTGTTACACAGGATAATCTGTAATATGGCTGCATAACTCACACACTTGAATTTAACCAAATATTCAGATATACTTTATTCCATTTTTTTTTAAATTAGAGAGCACTGCTGGAATGTTAACTTCATCTTTTCAACATTTAAAATTCTGTTCTTATTTTCCTAAATGGACATGTCCATTATTGAGTACACAGGAATTAAGTTTTGAACTCTTTGAGAAAAGGTAAAAATCTATAGCACTCAGATCAATAATAATTATGAAATACATAGGGAAATCAAAAAGGGCAAAATAACCCCTCCTGGGCAAAATATATTTGGAATAAAGTACAAAAATTGCTACAAATTCAGCATTAAAAAAAGTAATAAAAAGGGAATTAACTTTTAGATAATATCAATTTCCAAATGCATCTTACAGAGATACAAGCTGTAATGCCTTAAAAATAATAGAATACCACATATTCCTTATGCCGGAACTGAAAGCATTATAAACATTCCAATATTGTTAAAATTGACAGCAGAATGCCAGGTCAGGATGTAATTGGGTAAATAATATCCATTATCAAAATTGAATTTTGAGGAATAGCAAGTTTAAAGTGGGGGCAGGTCAGGAAGAAGGAGAGGGTGTAAGCAGAAAGAGGACATAAAAGCAAAGGCAATAGTAGGTGTAGCGTAGTGGAAGGATGTAAAAGAAAGAAAAAATTAGTATATTTCCCCTAACCTATGTTACAAGAAGTTTTGGATTCAGCCTGCTGCCTTGTGAAATTAGGTATCTAAAACATGTATTTTGAAATGCTTGAGTTAAGAAGACATTAAGCCCATTAAGAATTAAGGGAGAGAGTGAAAAGAATATTAAATATTGCTTGACAATGTCCTGAGGCTAATAACAGATCCAATTTCAGAGACTACCTTCTAACATGCTGTATTTTTTTTAATGCTGATTATATTTACATTTTTTAACTTGCTTCACAAGCCCCACTTAATGTAACTATGACATTTTGAGATGTAAATTCAATTGTGAAATTTTGTGGAACAAAATCATATAGCATGTGAGTTGAGTATCTCAAAGCTATCAGATCCAAAGCCCTGACTAAATCCTTGGAGGTAGAATCATCAACCAAGAGACAGAACAGGGCCTCCCTCTTCAGGACACAGCAGTTGTTCCCTCTTTTCTACACCAATCCCAGATAATATTTCCTGTTCATGGACTTGATGCTTTAGCACTTGGCTAGTGATTATATGTGGATATGCTGTATGTATATTGATGCTGTATATATATATATATATATATATATATATGGTACAGTATACTGGCTAATACAGTTGTAAAAAACAGAAACATCATGTACTTGACTTTTTTCTAAAATCATTAAAATCACTATATTTTTTCAAATGACCTTATCCTGAAGCTGAAAATAATCTCCTTGTTGTTATTGTAATTATTTTATTTATTTATTTTAAGTAATACTAATTTATTCATTGTATTTATAAAGTACTTGAATTTTCTTTGCTCTTTTTCACTATTGGTATTTTAAATTTGATTACTATCTAGGAATACTTGATACACTAAACACATTAAGACTTTGGCTTTACTTATTACAGAAATTTTCCAGTCTGTTAAATAGCTTCAAAGATTTTTAGTAAATATTATTTTCACTGATGAAAATTTTAAAAAGTATCTTAAGATACTGGTGACACAGAATTTCTTTATGCTTTTTAAATGTTTTGTTCTAGTTATGTAAGGATGACTTCCAATGTTATAGTCATAACAACTATTGTTTATTAGGAGGTTTCTTTTATTCTATGCTGGCATTGTGCTACAGACAAAACATTCTAACACATTTGTCCTAGAATTAATGTGACTTCATGGTTTAAATGTACATTTAAAAATGTAAGTACACTTTCAAACCTATCAAAAATGTATTATGTTACTGTTTTTATGCTGACTTTTGGATCAGAAATTTCTATTACTTTTCTCCAAATTTTTAACCAGTGTTTAAAATAAAATTAAAAAGTAATTCATATTTTTTAACCTCTTTAAATGTTATTTAGTCATAAATTAAATTGGAAGTAAACATGTATCCAAAAGATATAACCACCTTTTAAAATAAAATTAAAAATAATTCATATTTTCTAACCTCTTTAATTACTATTTAGTCATTAATTAAATTAAAAGTAAACATGAATCCCAAAGATGATATTCAAAATATTTAACAATAAGTATGGTTATGGCATTGACTCATCAAAAGGACTGTTGGATGTATTTATCAGCTAACAATCTGTCCTGCAAAACACTGTGTCTGTGGTTTCTAATTTGTACCTTTAATGTATCTGTTCACTCTACAAGTGAAATACAACAGTTTTATTCACTGTAGCTTTATGATATTCTTTAACCCTGAGAGAGCATACATCTTCCTTGTTATAATTCATTTTTCAGAATTCTTTCTACTTATTGGCACATTATTCCATGAACATTTTGGAGTAACTTACTTAAATTATAGATTTATTTATCAATACATTACATTAAAATTATTAATTAACTTATTCTTACATCACATATTTGTTAACAGTCACATGAGTCAAACTTACCTTGAGAATAAACATCACCTCATAATAATGGATTTAACTCTTTGAATGAAGAAATCAAATGCCTCTCAGTTAACTTTCCCTTGGTATCTCTTACTGATGTTTCCTATTTCTCCTGATATTGGTGCTGAACATTTTAGTTGATTTCTTTTTTTTTTTTTGGTCTTTTTTTTTTTTTGCTATTTCTTGGGCCACTCCCACAGCATATGGAGGTTCCCAGGCTGGGGTCGAATCGGAGCTGTAGTCACTGGCCTACACCAGAGCTACAGCAACGCTGGATCCTTAACCCACTGAGCAAGGGCAGGGACTGAACCCGCAACCTCATGGTTCCTAGTTGGATTCGTTAACCACTGCGCCACGACGGGAACTCCACATTTTAGTTGATTTCTAAGGATTACATGTTCTGTTATTGTAAACTGGTCTGTCTTGGTAATATTTTAAATATTAAAATTGTATTATAATTGCTCCTCAAAGCTATATGAAAAGCTAAATTTTGTAATCAATTTTGTTCTTGGATATTTATTTTGATTTTTATACATCTTAGTTGAATATCTTTCACTTTCCAGAGACAAATTCTCCTTCAAAGACTTGTGGTTTTTTTCTGCATTAATTCATTAATTCCTTTCTATAAGCTCTGCCATCTTACAGGAACGATTTGAATGAAAAGACATGGTCATTAGACACCAAACTGTGCTCTCAAAGGGATGCAATGTTTTTTACTATAAAGTTGAACTGTCTAAGTTTTTATCATGATTTGAATGAAGATATATATATATGACATTCATCCCTGAGAGAATTAGAGAATGTCATGTGGCAATGATTGCTCACTGTGTTTTATGAATTCAACATTTTGAAGACTTTCATTACAATTGCTTAACCATTAAATAGATGACAATTACCAAGCAAATGTTAGTAGCCATGTGGTCCCTGTTTCCAATAGAACTATGTGAAATAAATATTGCAAAAAATCCTATCCACCCATCTTGTTCAGAGTACAAAGTGATAAGATAGTATATTAATCTGATTGCTTATTCTTATTGAAAGTTATTTTCTAAACATACAACTTACAAAACTCTTGTCATTGAGTAAGCACTAAATCCCGGCTGCATCCTTTATCACGATCACCCATTCAGCAAACTTATAAAAATATTGCCTTGAGGTGCCTTCAGAATTACCATTTAATTTTGTATTTGGCATTGACTGACTTTGTCATATGTACTGAGACATTTCCTTGGTGGTCAGTTTCTGAGTGTGTTTGAATGCCATGGATAAACAGATGAGACTGTATTTTGCCTTGTCTCAAAAAAAAAAAAAAGGAAAAAGAAAGAATATTTTATGTGTCCTGGGCTTGAGTAAGTATAGCTGAAATTTAATATGAGTATGATATTAAAAGATTTAAATGTTTATATTTATTATGCTGTGATTCCTGAGTTCCCATAAGTTGATGTGCTCTGGGATGGCACATTCAGATTATTCTGGGAGCTAAGCAAGTGACATAAGTGAACAGATTGAGTTGGTGGAAACTATATGAAACTAGAATACTTAGAGGAAAGATATAGACTTAAATACCTTCTTTATTACAGATTTTGAAAAAAGTAATTATCTAATAGAATAAATTGAATAAAATCAGAAATAAGGAATGTATAAAGAGCAGAAATTAATATGCTAGACAATAAATATTAGAGAAACAGGTAAATATATACAAAATCACTTTCTTTTAACTTACTAGTATAAAATATAATTTTCTATTAAGCCTGATCAATTAAATATGTGAACAGTAATGGTAAATAACAGGAGAGATAAAAAAAATCATGAGCAAGTCTTATAGCAATTCAATTGCAGAAACTTGAAAATTTTGACAAAATTGATGATTTTGTAGAAGAATGTAAATTTTCAAAATCATTTCAAATGAAAATGGAAAACGTATTCTCCAACCACTATAAAAAGAGACTGAAAATGAAATTAGAAATCAACACTGATAAAGCACAAAAACCAGATATTGCACAGCTTAAGCCATCTATCCAAATAACTCTCTAAACTATATGACTTTATGGAGTTCCTTTCCTGGCTCAGCAGTTTACAAACCCAACTAGGATCCATGAGGATGCGGCCTCACTCAGTGGGTTAAGGATCCAGCATTACCATGAGCTATGGTGTAGGTCGCAGACACAGCTCGGATCTTACATTGCTGTGGCTGTGGCATAGGCCAGCAGCTGTAGCTCCTATTAGACCCCTAGGATGAAAACTTCCATATGCTGATCTTCCATAGCCCTAAAGAGTAAAAACAAACAAACAAATAAATAAATATAAATAAAAACTATATGACTGTAAGACACTTGATAATGCCAGTGGTACTAAAATAATTCCACTTTTTTTCTCTTGTGAAATACCTCAATTTTAAATATTGAAATTAATTCAAATTTTACAAAATACTCTGAGGTCAAAATTACTTTCCAGAATATGCTATTGTTTTGTTTGAAATGTTCTATCATTGGCACCGAGGGATGCTTATTGGTTCTTGAACTCAGTTTAGAAATCTTTGAAATGTATATTCTAGAAAACTTGTCTGCATAAAACAGTGTTGTGTGTGTGTCTGTCTGTGCCTGTGTGTAGAAAATAAAAGAATACATGGAAAGTAGAGAATTACTTAAGTGATTTTTCTTCTTGGTTCTATTTTCATACTATTTACCTTTTTTTAGTTGACAGGTATCTATGGACAATTAGGTGCCATGTTCTAAATGAGCCCCTCTTTACCAATTGTTCTGTTGACTCCATGTGAAACCACACTCTTTCTCACATGGGACTCAAACTCACCCAAAACACAGATGGGACTCTAACCCACAGGCTGGGACTTGAACCCATGATCCCTGACTAAGAGGAGACTTAAACAGGGGTCTTTTTTTGAGGGGGGGGGGAACACGGGTACAGCATATGGAAGTTCCCAGGCTAGGGCTTGAATCAGAGCCACAGCTGCCAGCCTATGTCACAGCCACAGCAACGCCAGATCCCAGACATGTTTGCTTGCAACCCACACCGCAGCTTACAGCAATGCTGGATCCTTCACCCACTGAACAAGGTCAGGGTTCAAATTGGCATCCTCAAGAATACTAGTTAGATTCATTTCTGCTACGCCATAATGGGAACTCCACTGGTGTTTTCTAATTAAAACTATTTACTGGTGTCAGGACTTTATTGAAGCTCAGGTTCTTTGTATTATCACAGAAGGAATTCACCATGAGGCAATTCAGTAGACAAAAAGTGAATTTACTTGGAAAGGATGCTTGTGAGAGATACAAGTGGGCTGGCGGAAGAATGTAGCAGCCCTGAGAACAAGAGGGATACATTTTCATAACCAGGGGGAAAAAAGTGGGGAGGGGAGAAGACCACCTTTTTCCTCATTTGTGTTCAGAAATCAGGGCTTATATCATTAGTTCCTCTTTTGATCCTATATGGTTTAAAGGGGACTGTCATGGTGCTATTTAAATCACAGGTATATTAGCAGAAGGGTGGCAGTATATACTAAAACATGGTCATTCATCTCAGATTTTGGTATAGCCTCCCCTTTTACCTAGTTTTTTTCCTCTTTCACCTATATTTCTGTCTTGGCTACATGCAGAAATGCTACTCTTCAAGGACTATTAACTCCCTGACTTCAGGTAATAAGATTCAGACCTTATATTTATTGTTTTGTGTCTAACTATGTGTCTGTGGTTTGAGTGTGTCTGGCACTTAGATGCACCTGGTCTCTCTTCAAGGTGGTTTAGATTGTTGCTAGGTTATTGATTTATTTTCTTGAGTGGTCATTAATTTACAATAGTCTCCTAAATACCCTCAAAATTCCCTTTCTGTCTTTAATCCCCTAGTATTTTTAACCTATTTCATTATCCTACTCCATCCCTATTTAATGGTGTTAAATAATAAAGGGGATATGTTTCCAGTGGCCTTCTTAGAAATAAAAGATACTCCCCACTATCTATGTCTTTTGCCTTTGGGAGGGCGAAGAGAAAAGATTGGGTTTCGTTTTACCTATCTTATCTGATTTGTCTGGGTTCTGTTTGCTGATGAAGAGAACCCCTTTACAAATTGGCCTTTGACTAAACAAAAGCCAGGCCAGAAATAAAGGAGAGTTAAATAGTTCTGACTGGACATCTGCCGATGGTCTGCTTCATTAGCTGAGGGCCCTCCCCCAGGGTTCCTCTGAATTCCTGGCTGCACTGTGATCCATTACACTGAATTCTCTGTGACCTACTATAATGGAGTCTCACCTGTTCACTGTACTTTGGTGCCACTGACCCAGGAAAACTCTCATTTTGCATAAACTCCAACACTGCTAGACCTTGAGACGTTGGCATTAGATGAAGAGTGATTAAATGTTCATCTTTAAAAAATTAGAATGCTTCTTACATGGAAGATTACTTAGAGGGCAGGCAAAAAAAAAATTTACTAAAGTTACCTTTTCAGCTTAATCTAATAATATGTTTCAATCTTAGAACTTCAATTCTTATTTTAGAAAAAGTAAATCCCATTTATTTGTACAGAATAATACTATCTATAACAAGGCTTCTTTATGTTTGGTTCACAGCAATGCTTTTAAATTTAAGTAATTTAAATACCCTAGGGTCCTGTTAGCCAATTTTATTTAGGACTTGAGAATTAAATTGTGTTTAGAAGTCCCTATATTTAATCTACTGCACCAAGCTTGTCAAATTCACATTAAAATTTTTAATAACCAAAAACATATTAGCAAATGTGGAAGTGTGGGGGATTTTGTTCGGATTCAATTTCAAACTACTTGTACTCAAATTAAACTGAAAAGTAATGATTTAGAGACAAGATAATGAAATGAACCATATCATATGAGAAAATTAGTGACAGTTTGAAAAATGGATTGCTGTATAATTAATTTAAAGGGGAATGTTAATCTATGGTCCATTTATAAAGAATATAGTTTGTAACACTTTACAAAAATAACTAGAATGAACCTCCCCTGAAAAATTTTCCAGATCAGAGCCTTACTTTAGTACGAGTGATGTGGCACCATGGTGCAATGGGCAGCACATTGGACTTCTCTGCCCATTGTGAGTGGTGAACAGCAGACCCTCTCCAGCCCTTCTCTCTTTTAATTTGTCATTACACAGTGTTGTGTATGGAGGGAAAATGCCTTCTTAAAACCCTCTAGCAATCAGCTTATGCCCTGCAGCAAGAGATTTAATTATTCATGTCAGTTTTAGGACACACATTCAACACATTAAGTCAGAAAAAAAATTGTTACAAAATTTGCCATAGGAAAATAAATATAAGAAAAATGTTGAGTAACATTACCCTGAAAGCAATTGAAATAAATCATATCTCAAGGAGCATGGGGAACTCAGCACACATACATAATCTCAGTACTGTGGTCTTTCAAGAGGTGTTTCTCAGTGAGTGATAAACAAGACAGAGTATTTAAAGGTTCATCTGGAGCAGCACAAACTACATCATTCTAAGGAGAGGAATCTGGTCTTCCTGACTGCAATTTCTATCATTTAACTTTGGAAAAAGGTAGGATACCTTCAGGAGTATACACTTTTCCTTTTCCACAAACTAATACCATCTTTGATATGCTACACCCCTTTACTTACTGTTTTTCCGAAGTGTGCACTGCACTCTTTATCTCCAGAAGCGCTAACATGCTCCAAAAACTGGCAAGCATTCCTTTATCTTCCCACCACCCACTAGCATTACATCAAAAAAAAAGTATGTTTTATCATCTCAAAATGTATTCTTAGGAGTTCCTGTTGTGGCTCACCCAGTTAAGAACCTGACTAATATCCATGAGGATGCAGTTTTGATCTCTGGCCTTGCTCAGTGGATTAAGTATCTGGTGTTGCCACAAGCTGTGGCATAGGTCACAGATGTGGCTCAGATATGGTGTTGCCATTGCTGTGATGTAGGCCAGCAGCTGCAGCTCTGATTAAACCCCTAGCTTGGGAACTTCCATATGCCACAGGTGCTGCTGTATAAAGAAAAAAAAATTATATTCCCAGTTTGATTGTATTGCATGTTCTTCTGAGGTAATTTTTCTTCTATTATTTTATTTTTGTTAAATGAATCAAACCTTCCTAATTCCAGCTCCAATCTTCATTTATAAAACTGTCCCTTTGGACATTAAAATGCCTGGAAGTTGCCTTGCTCTTGTCCTGAAGAGTTTGCTAATTAAAGGGAAATTGTCATCATATCTAATTACTTACACATGCAAGTTTAGGGACAAATAAACTGAAATACAACATTTTTATATTACTTATTTCTTTGATTAAAATACTTTAAACATGTAAATAATACAGAAAAATATATGAGAGACTTGTGTGCTCATAACCATATAGAGAGATATTAACATTATCCCAGGTTGGTTTCATATTTCTGTTAGCACGAATCCCTGTGTGGGAGGTACAGTGAATCAAACAAACTGAAACCTTGGAATTTGGAGCAGAGAAAGGTATATTGCAGGGCCTTGCAAGGAGACAGGTGGCTCATGCCCCCAAAATATACTGAACTCCCCAAACCAAAATTGCAAAGCTTTTTTAAAGTCCAAATGAGGGAGGGCTGTGGCTGGTTGTTGTAAACTTCATGGCGCAGGAATCCTTTGTTCTTGTAGCTGTCCACAGAGGTCAGACCATGATGTCTCTGTAAACCTCCAACATGACACATGTTATCCTTCAGAGAGGAGTTAAAGCAGAGGATATGAGGGAAAGGCCTGCCTAAGAAGGCCCCATAGGGTCCTGCTCCATGACCTTTTTTTTAGTTAAAAAAAAATAGAAAAAAAGGAGTTCCGACTATGGCACAGTGGGTTAAGAATCTGACCGTAGCTTCTGGGGTCACTGCAGAGGACAGTTTTTATCCTGGCCCTGCACAATAGGTTGGAGGATCAAGAATTGCTGCAACTGAGGTGTAGGTTGCAGCTGTGGCTCAGATTCAATCCTCTGCCCAAGAACTTCCATAGCCACAGGTATGTCCAAAAAAAATTAATTAATTTTAAAAATAGAAAAGAAACCCCACCCAGATATAACTAAAGACCCTCTCTCCACTCCTCTCCATTTCTTTGCTCCATCTCCAGAAATCATTTTCCCTTTAGTGTGATGCAATTACCTGTGCATCATGAAATGAAACACCAATACCTATGCCTGGAATAAGACATCTTGAGTTCCATTTGTCCTGGAATACAGATCGAGATGACACTCATTGTGCTAATTCAGTCATAATCTCAACTGGACATGCTCCCTGAAAGCTAAGTTAGAAAGTTCACACCTACATACCCTTTGTAAAACTACAGAGGTAAGCTAGATTGATAGAGAAAAGGGCACAAAACACAGGTAATTTATATAGTCTGTGATACCTAGCTGATCATAAAATTATGATAGGTGTTCATAACATCCTTCCTCCACTATTTTATATTTTTCTGGATTCTTAGACAATATCTCAACCTTTCTTGTGTTCTTTCTCTAGTAGCGTAGACTCACATTTCTTTCCTAAAGATGATGAGTCTTTTTTTTTTTCCCCCTGTATCCAGTTGCTATAAACTCCTATCAATATTTGGCAATGTGAGGCGTTCCCCAAGTGGCTCAGTGGTTAGCAAACCCAACTAGCATCCATGAGGACATGAGTTCAATCCCTGGCCTGGCTTAGTGGGTTAAGGATCCGGTGTTACCATGAGCTGTGGTGTAGGTCGCAGATGCAGCTCAGATCTGGCATGACTGTGGTTGTGGCTTAGGCCAGTGGCTACGGTTCTAATGGGACCTCTAGGCTGGGCACCTCCATATGCTGTGGAGGCGGCCCTAAAAGACAAAAAGATGAAAAAAAAAAAGTTTCCCTATGTGTGTGAAAATATTAGGAGTTAGTCCAAGGGATCTTCAGGGTTGTAGAAAGGTGCTTTGTGCCTGCAAATTTTTCCCCTAATAATCATAATCAGGGTCCCTATTTTATTCCTATTTCAACTGCATGAAGCTTTACAGCTGTCAAGCAGCAATTTAAACATCCAATTCAGTGGAAGGACTTTGTGAGCCTTAGTGGGAACATCCCTCTTTGGAACACTAAAGTAGCAGAACTCAAAATTGGGAAAAGTGAACAAAATTTTGAGAATAAGCTGTTGAGTGTACAAGTAAGAAATACTTCCCCTACTTGTATGCCTTTATTCCTTGGTATTCTAGGCTGTGTAAGAACAATATCACATATTGATTAGTAATGTATCCTTTCCATCTCATCTTGTACCACTAATTTACAAGTAATTGTTTCCTCTGAGTGGGAACATAATTAAGTACTCAATACAATAAACCATTATACTTATCTGTAGAGCCAGCCCTTGGGGGTATTAAGATTCATGGTAATATCATTGTCTTGAATAAGCATATTGATTCCTTATCTAACCTGGGAAGAGCTATTTGGCCCATAAGCAATATGGAGGTAGGGGAGTACATAGCAGTAATCAAGGTGTTTGATGTGTCTAAAGCAGGTGATATCTTCAGATATATTACTGACAGGAAAGGTAAATCCATATCCAGAAAACTCTTTGTTCCAGTGTGGAGAATATCTACCAACTCCATGATGCAGTGTGACATGTAGTCAACCTCCCTGCGTAATTGACTGGCCCCTCAGTGTGATGTGGGACATTGTAGAGATACCCCATCAGGGAGTTAGAGATGATTCTGCTGTTGGCATAACCATAGTCTTTTTCAAAAGTGTCTGTGCTCAAGTCACTGGTACCTTTTTAATTTACATTATATTGTAGTTTAAGATGGACCTACTTTTCTTTAATTTTTTTTTTGGTTGCACCTGCAGCATATGTAAGTTCCCAGGCTAGGGGTTGAATCACAGCTGTAGCTGCTGGCTTACACCACACCCACAGCAACACCAGATCTGAGCTGAATCTGTGACCTACGCTTGAGGCAACACCAGACCCTTAACCCAACGAGGGAGACCATGGATGAAACCCACCTCCTCACGGACACTCTGTTGGGTCCTTTGCCTGCTAAGTCACAGGATGAACTCCTAAGATAAGCCTAATTTAACTTTACCATCTCTTTGAATGTGTTATTTAATCTTTTTAACTATATCAAATAAATTTAAGACTCTCGACATTATTTAATAGAGGGCACTGATGAGTATTCTAGTTTTGGTCAATAAATCGAGCAAAGAATAAAATGTCATCTTCTGAAGCCAGCCTAATAAAATTCCAGAATACTCATAATTATACCCATATTAATAAACATGACTTTAGGTAGTTATTTTATATCCTATCTAGTTTATTACTCTTTGAATTCTGCTATGCACATGCTACCCAGGGTTTTGTCTGTATAAATTATCAATATCTCCCAATTATTTTGATGCAATAGTTGCTTGTTCCCCTTGGGAATCTGGATCTGAACTTGGGGACAGAGAAATATTGGCATGTCATTATAAGGTACCTATTATTATAATATATTTATATATATGCATATATTATAATGATAGGAGTTTGATTAGACAGTGTTGATTGTGCAGGCAACATAGTTCTCTAGGGTACATCAGAAGTGGTCCATTCTATTTTTCAGATACCTACTTCTTCCCACTTGGCACATTAATTCTTATATGAGGCATGGAGGAGTTAAAATACAACTTACATTGTAACTCAATAATCTTTAAGATTAGATTCGGTAATGCATCAGCCCTGTGTATGCAAAATGTAAGATATTTTTAGAGGCATTATAAAACCTTCTTGATCTTCTCGTCTGAGCATAGGAAGCTCTTAGTTTGCCAGTTCTACTGTTTATTCCAGGGCAGCCAGGAGCAGCCAGTGCTCCAGTCCCACTTTTATATTTCCCTTTCCCATTGCAATGTTGAATCCCAACAGCGATTTCATCCACAAGACTTGCTTTCAAATCGTACCTTATTCCTTATGATCTCAGGTGATTATTTAAGAAATCCTTTGTCATAGAATGCTTGTGGGTTTGTCTGACAGCTGAGGAACCTAGAGCTTTAGAGATTCTGCATGTTTTACAATGGGCTACAGTGAACCTAGGCTTAGCTTAAGGATAACAAATGCTATCTTTATTATACTGGAAAGAAAATAATTCTGCCATCAACTCTGGATAGAAATAGTATCTCTAAATTCCAAAACTATGCATTGTACAAATATTCTTGACAATATAGTTTGGAATGTGCAGAAACATCAAAGACCAAGGGTGACAATGACACAGATTTTAGCTACAGCAGTGTGTTTCTGGATTTAATAGGACAGTTGTGGCTTCAGCCTCTTACTTCTCCAGACCCACAAACATTGTGTAAACATATAATACTTATATTCAATATTTGTGCTAGAAACAACGAGAATAGTTTCTGTTTCCTTCCTGCTACAGTATGTGTCTTAAGTTGGCTTCCTGGAAACAGAAGCTGGAATAGAGATTTGGGTTCAGGTGTCCTGTTGTAAAATATTCTTGAAGAAACCGTCTTTAGGTAATGAAGGATTTGGCAGTGGAATAAACTAAACTACAGTGACATTGCACTAGAGTCCCCAGCTAGACCCACAGGAAGCCCAGGAGCTGGGATGGTCCTCCAGGGATGGTTCAGTTTGAGACAAGAGCATATGCCTTTGAAACCCTGTTATTAACCAGACTCCACAGGTGGATGCACCTAAGGAGGGTGTGTAGTATGCACATAGTTTTCACTTCCTCTAGTACAATCTGAGTTGGAAGAGGACCCAGCACCAACATGTGGTTCCTGCTTTCTGTGGTGCCATTAGTGGTCAAGTCTTTTGCCTACATCCCTGTGTCATTTGCCTACATCCATAAAACTGGGGTGGGCTAACTTACTGGTTTATGAGTGCTGCAAATAGGAAGGTATTGGTGCTGCCACTCATGGACCTGCTGCCCAGACCCTGGAACATGGCATGTCTTTGTCCCCAGGATCAGATCCTTATGGAGGTGAGAGCTGGACACTGGAATGCTAACTCTGGCCACATCCACTGTGTCCAACATTCCATGTAACCACGTGGATTTCTGGCAGCAATAGCACCAGGAAGATGGCCTCTGTCTCAACAATTGTGTTCCAGACCTCATGAAAGTGCTTCTAATTGGGAACACCCAATGCACATCTAAACCCTTGTGGAAAAGAAACTTTGTGGGATTTGAATTTTACTTTTTCTGTCTATCCAAGGAACAGTATGGACAGAAGATTGAAAGATTGGAGGCTGAGGGATACAACCTTTGGGATATATCTTAGTCCTTGCCTACCTGGAAACCTTTTGCTTTTGATTTGATTTAGCAGTATATCAAGCCAGCGCCAAATTTTATGTTAATAACTTGCCTGATTGTTTCCTATGGCACAGATATTGCATATGTAAAACCTAACCTGGTGGGTTCATGGTTATTATTATTATGTATCTTCAGAGATTTACTCAATTCTCCAGAAACAAATCAAAAATAGTTGCTTTGCTTTCTTCTTACTCCAGTGGATATATTTTTTGTTTTGTACTTTGTTCAGATTTTCATTAAGGGTAAAACCAATGGAAGGTACAGATTTTTTTTTTTTTTGCAATCATCAGAGATATAAGCCAATTTGGGAAAGCGCAGGGCTTTATCTGAGGCTTCATGGGGGCAATATATTTCAAGCCCAAGAATTGCTATACCAGCAGTTTATGGGATGTGCAGTATTCATTTTGACACGTGTGATTTAACATTTCACTTTCCTATTTGTTGCTAGTACCTTTGTTTCTATCTTTCTTGAGAGCTCAAGTATGCATTTAAATGAACATTTGTAACAATTTTTCAAGAATTTCCAAGTGTTCTTGGAGGAGTATGGTGTGTGTGTGTGTGTGTGTGTGTGTATTTCTAACAGATTTCTGAGCCAAATTATCCTTATTGAAATCATTCACACCACCGCACATTGCCTGGTGTATTTCTCTCCTCTTATTTATTTATAGATACTCAATTTTTGTCTGATGAGAAATTGGTAGTTTTCTCCCAGATCTCCTTAAAAATGTTTTCTCAATTTTATTTCTAGATTACTTGATATTTGTCAACCTTAACAACTCTCTTGATCAACTTTGTACTACTTTCACATAGATATGGGGCAAATCAAGGGAAGGCAATGATCAAGGCCTAAAAAATTGTACATGAATTCCTTAGTGCTGTTCTTTTGAGATAATTTCTCATGTACTTAAATTTGAAAATAATAGCTTCCTTTGATCGAATTAATGTTTATTTATCTCTGATGTTGGACTTTTTTTTTTTTCTTTTTTGGCCATACCTATAGAGCATATGGAATTCTCTGGGCAGGGATCAGAGCCAAGTAACAGTGAGACTTATGCCATAGATGCAGCAATGCTAGATCCTGAACCCATGTACAGGGCCCTGGAATGAACCTGCATCCCAGTGCTACAGAGATGCCATGATCCTGTTGTGCCACAGAGGAAACTCTTCTGATGTTGTTCATTTTGCCATAAATAAAAATATGAAAGAGGAACTCCCTTGTGGCCTAGTGATTCAGGATTTGATGTCATTGCTATGGCTCAGGTTTTGTCTGTGGCCTTGGAACATCTGCATGCTGTGAGCCTAGCCAAAAAAAAAAAAAGATGAAATAAAATAATATTTGGGACTTGTTTATGGGAAGTGCATACAATGGTAAGATAGAAACTAAATTTAATAACTATGGAAAGCACTGCATAGTAGGAGGACCAATTTAGTCTGTCACATCTTATGGATTTAGTATCTTAGTAATAAAGGTAATATACATAAATATCAATTCAAGAGATATTCATAAGACTTTAGTACCTAGTGCCTTTGGTGTCCCACATTGAAATTTGTAGTCTTATTGGAAAAAAATCCTGAGATATCACCTCACACCAGTCAAAATGGCCATTATTCATAAGTCCACAAATAACAAGGGCTGGAGAGGGTGGGGAGAAAAGAAAGGGAACCTTCCTGCACTGATAGTGGGAATGTAAGCTGGTACAACCACTATGGAGAACAGTATGGAGGTACCTTAGAAATATATACGTAGAACTACCATATGACCCAGCAATCCCACTCTTGGGCATCTATCCAGACAAAACTTTCCTTGAAAAAGACACATGCACCTGCATGTTCTTTGCAGCACTATTCACAATAGCCAAGACATGAAAACAACCCAAATGTCCATCAACAGATGACTGGATTAGGAAGATGTGATATATGTACACAATGGAATACTTCTCAGCCATAAAAAGAACAAAATAATGTCATTTGCAGCAACATGGATAGAACTACAGACTCTCATACTGGGTGAAGTAAGTCAGAAAGAGAAAGACAAATGCCATATGATATCATGATATCACTCATATCTGGTATCTAATAGACAGCACAAATGAGCCTTTCCACAGAAAATAAAATCATGGACTTGGAGAATAGACTCATGGTTGCCCAGGGGGAGGGAGTGGGATGGATTGGGAGCTTGGTGTTAAGGGATGCAAACTATTGCTTTTGGGATGGATTAACAATGAGATCCTGCTATGTAGCACTGAGAATATATATATATTCTTTTTCTCACATTATCATCTATCATGTTCTGTCACAAGTGATTGAATATAGTTCCTCATTGGTTATCCATTCTGAAAAAAAAATTATTTGGTCACAGTTGTAATATACATAAAGATAAATTCAGGAAGTAACAAAAAACTCAAAAACAAAGAAAATTAAAACATTATTAGGAATACCATCCCTTAAGTAATTATAAGTATTCAAAATAAACTACACAACCATGATTATAATAAAATAATCAATGTAGCTGGCAGAAAAAAATTGTTAATCTTCTTAGGAAAATGGGAATAATAAATCTATAAATTATTAAATGCAAGCAAAATACTTGTGTTTGGGGATCTGTTTAAAATCACCAAAGGCAACAATTTAGAACCACCCAAAATTGGAAAGAAACTGTGCATCATCCATCTGAATTTGTGAAGGGCTGATTGTGCTAAACTAATCTAATTTCCTTTTTTTGGTGGAGTAAGACTTTTCATGAGCAGAGAACAACCTGAGAGATATAAAAACTGATGTGAAAAAGGTAGATATTAGCATATAAGCCTCGTCATTGACAAGCTAACAAATATAATTTGCATTACTCAGACTAATTTTTAAAATTCATTGACTGAAGCATCTCAAAATTTTCTAAAGATAGTGTCAGAATTTCTTTGGCAGAACTTGCAGACACTAAAATCATTCCTGATCTATCATACCTTATATCTGTAAAAGAGTACAGCATAAAAAATCAATTTTGTATGCAGTGTTAGAAGAATAAGTATAGTTTTAATTTACAACCATTAATTTTCCTATAATTTTACCCACTATATATTACCCAAACAAAAAATTAATTCACCAAAGCAAACATTTTTATGTAAACATTTTTTATGCTTGATATTGAAATCTAATATCATCTATATACTTCTTAATCAAAAGCATATTTTCAAAGAACAGCTGTTTAGGTCTTATGTGTTATTGCTTCCTAAGATATTTGTTGATGTGGAATTTTTCTGTTTTTGCAAAGATTAAAAACATAGAACAAATAAATATATCACAGTTTGCCTTCATATAAACAACTTAACTGTGATATTTGGAATTTAATCAATCAGATAATTTACTAAAATAAAGACAAACGAGTTTCCTAAAATGGTCAATGTAAAAGAAGTTATTAAAATAACTTTCTTTTTTAAAATCAAAATAATATAACACACACACAATAGTACATTAATTAACAGAAATTCATTAATAACATACATTTTACATTCTATATTATTCAGACTTCTCCAAAGAAATGGAAGCAATATCATGTACATAAATTTGGTTTTGTTTTATTTAAAAAAAATTTATTTAATTATCACTGATTTACAAGGTTGTTTTTGTCACAGGCATACAGCAACAAAATTCAGATTATTTTCCCTTATAAGTTATGACAAAAATTTGAGTTGAGTTCCCTGTGCTATACAGTATGTCCTTGTTGGTTATCTATTTTATATATAGTATTGTGGATATGTTAACCCCAAACTCCTAATTTATCCTGCCCCCACCTTCTCTTTTTTAGTAATCATAAGTTTTTTTTTCAATGTCTGTGGGTCTATCTCTGTTTTGTATATAAATTCATTTTAAGAAATGACACATATAAGAAATATTGTATAATGCTTGTTTTTCTCAGTTCAACTTACTCTACTTAGTATCATAATCTCTAGGTCCATATATGGTGAAAGAGATTTCTTATAAGACATTGACTCACACGATAATGGAGGCTGATAAGAACCAAAATCTGCAGGATGAGTCAGCACACAGACACAGGAGAGCTGCTGGTGTAGCCCCAGTCAGAGCCTGAAGAGAACTGAACTGCATTTGTAGTTCCAGCCTGAATTCTGGTAGGCTTGAGAAACAGAAAGAGCTGAAGTTTCTGTTCAAATCCAAAGGCAGAGAAAAAAAAGTGTCCCAGATGTACAAGACTCAAACAGGAGTTGTTCTCTTCCTTGAATAGTCAACTTTTTTGTTCTACTCAAATGATTGGATGAGACCCATCCATGTTTGAGTGGGCAGAATACTGTACTGGCTCTACCTATTTAGATGTTTGTTTCCCCAAAACACCTTCACAGAAACACCCAGGATAACATTAGACCAAACATCCAGACATCCCTTGTCCCACTCAAGTTGGCACATAAAGTGAATTGTCACATATTCTAAACTGAAAATTGTCAATTATGTTGTAATTGAATCTTAGATTTCAACTGTATGATATTACACACAGCAATTATTTGCTGTTGTATCAGAGTGCAATTACACTGGTAAAATTGTGTTCATTAATGGGTGCTTATTTTGCCATAGAAATATAAAACTTGTCTCCATTTAAAGCACTGATATTATTTAGAAAACAAATTTTTTTAGTAAGTTTATTCACTGAGTTAGTAGTAAATAGTTACCCTTGAATTAATTTATTACTATAAGAACTTTTACTTACAGTTTTCAAATATATTTCAGAACAAGTTTATCTCCTTTTATAATCAATTGATTATATATTACATGTAAACATTTTAAATATATTTTATCTCTACTTTTCGAAACATAACCATAATTAGAATTTTCTTGGTAATTTTTTAGCCTTGTTTCCTGTATCTTGGTGGTAGGGGGGAAAAAGATATACTTTAATAAATAAGCTCTTATGCTTTGAATTTTTAGAAGTGAGGTAACATTGTAGGTTCTGATTAGATGTCCTTTATTAAATGTGCATTGTTTAGTGTGTTGAATTGTCAATTAAGCTGGCATCATTGAAAAAAAAATTACAAACGAAGGTTTTCGAAATAAAATGGCTGCATATTTCCTCCATCTATTAAGATTCCTTTGCATAAAAGTTTCTTTGATCAGATGTAGATAGTAATGTCAGAATATCTCAACAGCATCTATAATATCTAGGTAACCATGCCAACTCACCTTTACTGTTGCCAATCCTCACCTAAGCTTTGTGTTAAAAGTCTAAACATAAGATGATTAGTCCTTGTTTTGCTTCAGGCACATTATAAATTAAAAAACTGTTGGAATGAGAGGCAGGGATGTTGAGCCTGAGCCCAAATATCCTTCTTAGATGCTGATTTCCTATAAACCAATGTTATATATAACAAATCTTCTGTCATTCAACCTTACTTTTATACTCAGAATATGTGTCTCCAACAACATCTGGCTTTTCACCAAGTAGAAACTGAAGAAGTTATACTCTCTCTGTGTTTAATCTTTTACTTCTGGCACTTCCTATTTCCAAGGTTTACATTAAACTACAGTAGGTAGAAATTATAGACTTTAGAAATGAAAAAGTGAGAGGTTTTAGGAAATGAATCATTTTGATAAAATTCAGTGCACTTTTACTTGGAAGTAATTAGGATTGGGTTGTAATAACCCACTCAATCACGTGTTTCTTAAGTATCTAAAGGAAATATTCTTTGAAAAGCCAAATTCAGAAAGGATGAGAACAAGGAAAATCCTAAGAGATAATTACAGGGAAAAATGTGGTCAAGTGGGAGGAATAGGGAGTGAACCTTTCCACAGATATCAATCCTTTGTTTATTTCCCATGCATTTGCATTATACAATGCAACCCTGGGAAAAACATTTAATTTTTAATAAATTAAAACACTATATTTAAAATTTATGCAGCTTAGGTCACAACTGTGTTTTGGATCTGGTCTTTAAAATGGGAACTCCATATGCTGTGGGGCAGTCAAAAAAGAAAAAAAAATAATAACATACATATAGTAAAGGTAGGAAGTCATCCACATAAAAATATGCCACCAAAACCAGGAATTGTGAGAAGGGAAGGGTACAAATGCAGAACACTGGAAATATATAGACTCCTATATAAAAATTTCAGGGTAACTTCAAATAAAAAATCTACAAAAGATACACACACAAGAAAAAAAAGCAATGCAAACAAATCACTAAAGAAAACAAGAGAAGTGAAGAAAAAAGATCAACAAAAATAAATCCAAAACAATTAACAAAATGGCACTAAGAATATACATATCAATAATTATCTAACATATAAATAGACTAAATGCCCCAACCAAAAGACATATACTGGCTGAATGGATACAAAAAGAAGACCCATATATATGCTGTCTTCAAGAGACTCACTTCAGTTCTAGGAAACCATACAAGCTGAAGGTGAGAGGATGGAAGAAAAGATTTTATGCAAATGAAAATCAGAAGCAGGAGTAGTAATATTCACATCAGGCAAAATAGACCTTAAAATAAAAAATGTTGTAAGAGACAAAGAAGATCATCATTACATAATGATCAAAGTATCAATCAAAGAAGAAATAACAACTGTAAATATATATGCACCCAACACAGGAACACCTCAATATAAAAACTACTGTGAACAGCCTTAAGAGGAGAAATTGACAATAACACAAAATAGCAGGAGATTTTAAGACTCTACTTACAGCAATGGACAGATCATCCAGAAAGAAAATCAACAAGGAAAGATAGGCCTTAAAAGATGCATTAGACCAGATGGACTTCATAGATATTTATATAATATTCCATCTAAAAGCAGCAGAATGCACATTATTCTCAAGTGCACATGGAATATTCTCTATAATGGATAATATTCTAGGCCACAAATCAAGTCTCGGTAAATTTAAGAAAGTAGAAATCATTTCAAATATCTTTTCTCACCACAATGCTGTAAGGTTAGAAATTAGCAACAAGAAAAAAAATGCAGAAACCACAAAAATGTGAAGACCAAACAGTATGGTACTAAAAAAACAATGGATCACTGAAGAGATCAAAGAGGAAATTTAAAAATACTTAGAAGCAAATGACAACAAACACAATAATTCATAAACTATAGGATTAAAAAAATGCAGTACTAAGAGGAAAGATTATAGCAGTACAAGACTAACTCAGGAAAAAGAAAAGTCTAAATTAAGCAACGTATACACCTAACTAGAGAAAGGACAACAGACAAAACCCAAAGTTAGAAGAAGGATAGAAATCATGAAGATTGGAGCAGAAATAAATGAAATAATGAAGAAAACTATAGAAAAAAATCAATGAAACTAAAATCTGGTTCTTTGAAAAGATCAAAACAATTGATAAACACTTAGCCAACACATAGAGAAAAAAAAGAGAGAGAACTAAAATCAATAAAATTAAAAAATGAGGAGTTCCTGTTGTGGTGCAGTTGAAATGAATCTGACTAGGAACCATGAGAGTGTGGGTTTGATCCCTGGCCTCGCTCAGTGGGTTAAGGATCCAGAGTTGCTGTGAGTCATGGTGTAGGTCACAGACACGCTCGAATCTCGTGTTGCTGTGGCTGTGGTGTAGGCTGGCAGCTACAGCTCTAATTAGACCCCTAGCCTGGGAACTGCCATATGCCATGGCCCTAAAAAGACAAAATAAAGAAAAAAAAATGAAAGTGGCAAAATTACAACGAACATCACAGAAATCCAAAGGATCATAAAAGACTACTTCAAGCAACTACATGCCAATAAAATGGACAACCTCAAAGAAATGGACACATTCTTAGAAAAGCACAATTTCCAAGAATAAACCAAAAAGAAACAGAAAAGATGAATGGACTAATCACATTTATTTCTAATAAAAACCCTCCATAAAGTGGTCATAGAGGAAACCTACCTCAAGATAATAAATACTGTATATGACAAACCCACAGATAGCATCATTCTCAATGGTGAAAAGCTGAAAGAATTCCCGCTAAGATCAGGAAGCAGATAAGGATATCTGCTCCCACAACTTCTATTCAACATAGTTTTGGAAGTCCTAGCTAGCCATGACAATCAGAGAAGAAAAATAAATAAAAGGAAACCAGGGAGTTCCTGTTGTGGCTCAGTGGAAATGAACCCAGCTAGTATCCAGAGAATACTGGTTCGATCCCTGGCCTCATCTAGTGGGTTAAGGATCCAGCATCACCAGAGCTGTGGTGTAGGTTCCAGATGAAGCTTGGATACTGAGTCACTGAGGCTGTGGTGTAGGCTGGCCATTACAGCTCAGATTAGACCCCTAGCCTGGCAATTTCCATATGCTGCAGATGCAGCCCCTAAAAAAAAAAAATACAAATTGGAAAGGAATAATTAAAATTATCACTATTTGCAGATAAACATGCTATTGTACCTAGAAAATGCTAAAGACACTACCAGAAAACTGTTAGAGCTCATTAATGAATTTGGTAAAGTTGCATGATACAAAATTAATACACAGAAATCAACTGAATTTCTATATACTAACAATGAAAGATCAGAAATATAAATTAGGGATACGATCTCATTTACCATCACTTCAAAAATAAGTAAATAAATAAAATACCTAGGAATAAACCTACCTAAAGAGACAAAGGAACTGTACTCTGAAAACTGTAAGACACTGATGAAAGAAAACAAAGATGATACAAATAGATGGGAAGATATACCATGCTCTTAGATTAGAAGAATCAATATTGCCTAAATGACTATACTACCCAAGGCAATCTGCAGATTCAATGTAATCCATATCGAATTGCCAGTGACAATTTTTACAGAACTAGAACAAAAAGTTTAAAGTTTGTTTGGAAGTACAAAAGGTCCCAAATAGCCAAAGCAATTCTGAGAAACAAAAATGTAGCTGTTGGAATCTGGCGCCTTGACTTCAGACTATACTACAAAGCTATAGTCATCAAAACAGTATGGTAATGCACAAAACCAGAAATAGAGATCAGTGGAACAGGATAGAAAGCCAGAATTGAAGCCACACACCTATGGTCAACTAATTTATGACAAAAGAGGCAAGAATATACAATGGTGAAAAGACAGCCCCTTCAATAAGTGGTGCTGGGAACACAGGACAGCCACATGTAAAAGAATGAAATTAGAACACTTCCTAACACCATAAACAAAAATAAGCTCAAAATGGATTAAAGACCTAAATATAATTTTGGATAATATAAAACTCTTAGAGAAAAATATAGGCAGAACACTCGGACATAATATATTCTCAGCAATATATTCTCAGATTCACTTCCTTTAGTAAATGACAAAAACTATAAATAAATAAATGGGGCATAATTAAAGGTTTTTGCACAGCAAAGGAAACCCTAAGCAAACAAAAAAAAATAAGACAACCCCTGAATGGGAGAAAATACTTGCAAATGAAGCAACTGGCCAGGGACGAAGCTGCAAAATATATAAACACCTCCCTGCATCTCACTATCAAAAAAAAAAAATATATATATATAAAATGGGCAGAAGATCTAAACAGACAATTATCCAAAGAATACATACAGATGGCCAAATACAACATGAAAAGATGTTCAACACCATCACCAGAGGGTATGGAAAAAAGGGGACCCTCTTTCACTCTTGCTATGACTGTACACTGGTGCAACCACTATGGAAAACAGTGTGGAGATTCCTCAAAAAACTTAAACTAAAATTTGAATTACCATATGATCCAGCAATCCAACTCATGGGCATCTATCCAGAGAAAACCATGGCTATAAATGATACACATACCACAATATTCATTGTAGCACTGTATACAATAGTCAGGTCATGGAAACAACCTAAATGTCCATTGACAGAGGAGTGGATAAAGAAGATGTGGTACATATTCACAGTGAAATATTACTCAGCCTTAAAAAGGAATCAAATAATGGCATTTCAGCAACATGCATGGACTTAGGAATTATCATGCTGAGGGAAGTTAGTCAGACTATGAGACACGAATATCATATGCTATAACTTATCTGTAGACTCTAAAAAAAGGATACAAATATCTTATTTTCAGAACAGAAATAAACTCACAGACTTTGAAAAACTTATGTTTTCCAAAGGAGACAGGTAAAGGGTGGAGGAGTGACTTTTCCAGTAAGATGAATTAAAGAGCATAATTCTCCAAACGCAAGTCTTTCAAAAGGCATACATTATTTTAGTGGAAAATAGAAATTGGATTTTTTTAGAGATTGCATTTAGTTTTGATCAAACAATAACAAGTCAGCAGGATTTTAGAAAAATAAAAAGAAATTCAATGCCTTAACTGTACAGATCAAATTTAAGATAGATAATTCTCATATAAAATGATATATATTGTTTTTCTTTTAGAAATTACCAAGTTCAGCATTTTTACTATGCAGTATGAGATTTGGAAGAATGGTTTTACTGTGTTCTTTCATTTCAATACAAAAAGTTTTAATTGATACAGCACATTGACCAATACAGGCTATCAGTGAAACTCAGGAAGCCATTAAAGCAGGCATTTTGAAATTTAGATGCAATCATTGTTTTATATGTGAAAAACAGGCATATGAAATTTCTCTTATAAAAAAACATTTATAAGACCTGCATTGGAAACATTCTTTGTTATTTAAAACCAAGTATATTTAAGTATAAGAACAGAAGAAAAAAACAATTACTTCATAAAATAGTCCATAATTTTACAGATGGGAAAAGACAGAAGAATGGAGAGAATGTAATGGACCAAGATAACAAAAAAACCCAACAATAATAATAATCACACAGTAGTTAAAAAACTGGCCCCAGAAGAGTTAAGGATACATGGGTGATTATGTAATGTTAAAATGTAATGTTAAAATATAATGAAGGAATTGGAGGAGTAATCCCAGGATTACAAAAAGAGGGGATTCAGATTATTTTTGAAAAAAAGGGAATAATCACAATCTAAAGTATTGTTAATTCTGTGAACTGGAGACAGGAGATTATCAATATCATTTATAAAAAGCTGGAGACAATTCAACAACAGCGTTTTGTTTATGGAAGAACTTGAGTTGAGGACCATTGGCAAATTTTATAACAAGAGAATCACATGCTTTTATTGTTGTGGTTATTAAACTTTGTTAAGAAAACATAACAATTTTGACAATGTTGCTTAGTGTGGGCAAAATGCTCAATTACCTAACTCAGTCATATAAATAAAAATATGTATTTTTAAACATTCTTTAAACTTTATTGTAACCTACCTTGGAAAGGGGAACAGTAGGAAGACTAAAATATAGTATTTAATATGTAAATATAATAATTAATAATCCATTATTTCTTACTTAGAAGGTATATCACAATTGATGAGGTTGGGAAATGTAAAGTGTGTGAATGTAAATTTTTCCAAGAAGAAACATAAGGGAAAAATAAAATGTAGTGTAGCTATTATCTGCACTCAGGCAAGTAAAACAAGTACTGAAAAGATTTCAATTTTATTTGGGAAATTTTAATAGGAATTGAATTAAGCAAAAAGCAACATAAATATCTTGAATCTCTGAACAAGCAGGTGTGTTAATTCCTTTTTGGGGATAGTTCCCTCGTGGTGCACCAGGTTAAGGATCTGGCATTTTCGGGTTTTTTGTTTGTTTGTTTGTTTGGTTGGTTGGTTTTTTTGTCTTTTGTCTTTTGTTGTTGTTGTTGCTATTTCTTGGGCCGCTCCCGCGGCATATGGAGGTTCCCAGGCTAGGGGTTGATCGGAGCTGTAGCCACCAGGCCTACGCCAGAGCCACAGCAACGCGGGATCCGAGCCGCGTCTGCAACCTACACCACAGCTCACGGCAACGCCGGATCGTTAACCCACTGAGCAAGGGCAGGGACCGAACCCGCAACCTCATGGTTCCTAGTCGGATTCGTTAACCACTACGCCACGACGGGAACTCCAGGATCTGGCATTTTCACTGCAGCAGCTCTGGGCACTGCTGTGGCTCAGGTTCAATCCCTGGCCTGGGAACTTTCATATGCCACAGGTGCAGTCAAAAAAAAAAAAAAAAAAAAAAGAATTCCTCTTTTTGTATGCATGCATACCTGGCTAGTATATATTCACACTTAAAATAAGACTACTCAACTGCTATTTAGAAAGCAAAACTAATAAAAAATCTTTTTTATGGCTGGGTAGTGTTCCAATCATCTGTCAATGGACATTTGTGTTGTTTCCATTTCTTGGCTATTGTGAATAGTGCTGCAATGAACATGCGAGTGCATGTGTCTTTTTCAAGGAAAGTTTTGTCTGATATATGATCAAGAGTGGGATTTCTGGGTCAAATGGTTGTTCTATGTATAGATTTCTATGGTACCTCCTTACTGTTCTCCACAGTGGTTGTACCAGCTTACAGTCTCACCAACAGTGCAGGAGGGTTCCCTTTTCTCCATACCACCTCCAACATTTACAACAATACGGATGGAACTAGAGACTCTCATACAGAGTGAGCTAAGTCAGAAAAAGAAAGACAAATACCATATGATATCACTTATATCTGGAATCTAATATACAGTACAAATGAACCCTTCCACAGAAAAGAAAATCATGGACTTGGAGAATAGACTTGTGGTTACCAAGGGGGAGGGGGAAGGAGTGGGGTGGTTGGGGCACTTGGGGTTAATAATGCAAACTATTGCCTTTGGAACAGATTAGCAATTAGATCCTGCTGTGTAGCACTGGGAACTCTGTCTAGTCACTTATGATGGAACAGGAATATGTGAGAAAAAAGAACGTCTATATGTATGTAACTGAGTCACCATGCTGTACAGTAGCAAAAAAAAATTGTATTGGAGAAATAACAATTTTTAAAAAATAAAAAAAAAATAAAACAGAACAAAAGCAAAAATAAATAAATAAATGAAAATTTAAAAAAATAAAAAATAAAGTAACAATCCAGAGGATTTCAGAAATGAAATAGGAGGAAGACTTATAGCCCAAATAGGAACAAAAGCTCTCGTATTCTTAAAATTAAAGGCTAGGGCAAAACTGGTTTATAAATTGAAACAAATAAACAGCATTACAATGTCAACTGGAATGCTCCAAGATCGGGAAGAAGTTCTTTTCAAAAGTGAAATTAATCAAGATGTGATAGGATAGAGTGGAAAACTTGTATAGCTTATGGCCACAAATCTTATTTTTGTTTTGTCTGAGACATTGAAAATCACTGGCTGAAAACAATCCCTTTATAGCTATCAGTTATAAGCAAAGTCACCTCACATCAAGCATGAAGAAAAATCATAGTCATCACAGTTTTCAATATTGATACTGTAAAAAGAGAAGTTCAATCCTGCTTACTTTAGAAGTTGTGGCCAGAAGGGATATTCTCAGTGCATTGCATGAATTTTTAGAGTTCAGTGTATTAATATAGCCAGCTATGGGATCCCAATCACTTAGAAACTTGTTTCATGGTTGCAGACTCCACATAACAGCTAATGAATGGCTATATGTAAATGTATAACTGAGGAACTTTGTTTGATATCTACTAACACATTGCAATTAATTATGCTTCAATAAAAATTAAAGAAAGAAGAATCTTACTGTCATTTCAGACTATGATGTCATAGTATTAAGTAGCTCTACGAAATAGCTTATAGCATCCTGTCTTCTTGGTGGGAGAACAGCTTGCGGGAACAATGCTTATTGAAACCTTATATGATGTCAGATATAACTCAGATCTGAAAACGACCAAAATCACTGTATAAAAACAGAAGTAAATGGGGATTATAAAAAGAAAGGATTTAATAATATACTTAGAAGCTAATGTAGACGTACATAATAAAGTTATGTTATTTCTCATCAGAAACTAAGCAGAATGCTCTAAAATTATATTATAGAAATCCAATCACTATTCTAAACTCAAGGAAAATACTCTAGTTACAGTGGGTCTGCTGTAGTATGATGCTTACAGTTTCAGCCATTGATCCACCAACGTGCATAAATTTAGTGTGGAGACCACTGTCCTAAAATTTTACAAGATTTTTCAATTTTTAAGAAAGTTGTGGAATGAAAAATGTTTATGGACAAGAAATAGCAGAACTGAATATAAGGAATTAATTGAAACCCCCAATAAACATAAGCCAAATGATCATAGCTTTCAATTATGTGTTTTTATTACACATTTTCAGTATACTTTTGAAATTATAAGAAAAGGCTCCTGTGAGAAATTTGTTTTAAAGATATTTTAAATGAAGCTTATTGAATCAATTTCCTCATCTAAAAATGGAATCCAAGAAAGTCTTTAGTTTAACAAGTTCCCCAGTGATTCTTATGCACACTAAGATTTGAGAAAAATGAAACTTTTTCCAGACCTGTGACCTTTATCCAAAATTCAGACATCTGTGTATAATGTTTCTGATTTTTTTAAGCTTGATCTTTGGAACCCGTCTTTCCCCCACAGTCCACTTAAATTTTGAGTGTGATCTTGCCCTGTTTTCCTCACATTTATAGACATAACTATTTTTCATTTCTCTGAGTTATAGATTATCCTATTTACAGACTATTATTAGTTTTCCCACTCCACTGTGACTCTTGACTTTTCCTGACCTTTGTGTTTGTGCACTGACTTGGCAGACTAGTATGATAACAGCAATCTGAAACAGGATGTGGTTTTCACGTTGTACTCAAAATACTGATGAAGTTACATGAAGTTAATAATAAACGATACCTAATAATCATGTTCATTTGGATTTTCCTCTCAGTTTCCAATGTGAGGCTAAAATTTAGAACTTTGAATCAAAGATTATTCCATGGCAACTTAAATTAAATTTGACTTTGAAAAAGTTTGAAACTTAAATGCTTTCGCCCAATCACAGAATAAATATGTAAGAATCTATTACTTCTACTAGGCATGATGTTCTGTGGCTAATATTTCAGTTTTGAGAACTGAACATTTTTGACTGCAAATGAGTGTGAGAAATTAACCCCTGACTCCTGGGTTTTTCTCTTTTTCTCTTTCCTTTCTGCTATATCACAAGTATTAGCCACTTAGCACCTGTTGGGATATAAATATTCAAATGGTTTTAGATTGTCTCTGACTGCTGATATTTTCTTAGACTTTTCTGACTATTGTTTAAAAGATACGCATGTAGCTCTCCACTATTAATACAATGAAATGTTATAAGTTAACTGTATTTATTTTTTTTTAAAATTCTTTAATTATTTTGAAACATGATTTCTTAAATTTGAAACTGATACAATCACACTTGTTCATAAAGCAAAGAATTAGTGAACTTGCTTTCCAATGCAATTATGCCATTGTTTTAGATGTAATAATGAATTGCATCCTTGAAAGCCTATAAGCTACTTGATTTTTCTCTTAATTGAACAGTGTGAATATACCACATCTTCTTCTAACTTTGTTCTTTGACACAAAGCAAGTAGTTTATCCTCTTTGCACTAGTTTAGAACTCTTAACTACATTTAAAATAAGCACAAGCATAAAAATATTCTAATTGAATCAATATCCACTTGAAAATCTAAAGTCAATAAATAAAGTTTATTCTCACTTTTGGAAAAATGCCATTAAGATCTGATGTATTCCTCTGTCATTTGATATCCTTGCTTTCTTTAAGGCCAGTGCTTCAGATGAAATTTTCATATTTCCAAACTAGCCTTGTCCCCAACACTTGGGAAATATTCCTCTTCACTCTCTTCACTGATGTCAAAGAACAAAATATGTGGGTTTCTCATCCATCACCATCCTCATCCTCATGTACCTCACTACCTACACCAAGCCTTACAGGGCATACATCCCTTATCTAGCTTATGATTATGAATGGAATCAATTCAGAACACACATGTGTAATTGTCTAAATACTAACATTTTCTCATAATGGATCACATGGTTTCAGAATGTGTTTATGGCACACTACTTTGTCATCACCAATATCCCAGCATTCTAGCTTCCAAATTGTAAAACATAGAGAATATAAAGTGCAGTTATAGTTAACATATAAAGAGCAGTTGTAGGAATGTTTCATAAAGTCATGGGTGCATTTTTATTGTTTCTTTAAGCAGAATAGCCCAAGTAGTTATAAATATATTTAACTTTGAATACTGGTCTATGTTACACCTAATGCAAAAACATAAAAAATAATAGAAGAACAATTAATTCTTAAATCTTCTGAAAAATTAATTTTAATAGTGTAAACAATTTCTAAATTATTCCTAGATCCTTTTTTTTTTTTTTTGGCTTTAATGTTAGCTCAGGGGAGTTTATTGGGTTTGTTTGTTTCCAATAACATAATGGCAGAGGATGTGGAGAGTTTATCAGCACAGCACCCATCTATGAGTAGAGCTCTTGAAGGAAATCCAGATTAAAAGGAATAAGCAGAGGGAAAGCTGTTAATAGTCCCACTAGAAAGCTATGATTTAGTGAAATGAGGTTCCTGGAATTTAAAGATTAGATTAAAAATAGAAGCTTCCTGTCAGCTCTTTTCAGCCGTGGTGCTAATCCGACAGGTGGGCCACAGACTCCAGCTGGGCTGTTCAATCCCCTCAGGACCTATTTGCAACCTGCAGCATGAGGCTTTTCATATCATGTTGCAGTTTAAATCATATGCCTGTGCAGACACACATATCAAATGTCTCCACCTATCAGCACATTTTCTCTGTGGTAATGACATTAACAAGAGGTGACCTGTCTTTTTATTTTAATTTAGTGTTTTGGAATTCAGCATTTATATCATTTATTTTCCTGTACTTTATTAGAAAATATTTCCAATATGTGATAACATATAAAATAATTTAATACACCCCTATGAATCCAACTTCAAAGTAAGAAATAAAATTTTAAAAATATGAACTCATGGACGTAGGTAACAGACTTGTGGTTGTCAAGGGGGAGGGGGAGGAGGTGGGGTGGATTGGAAGTTTAGGGTTAGTAGATGCAAACTATTATATTTAGAATGGATCAGCAATGAGATCCTATTGTACAACACAGGGAACTCTATCCATCCTCTGGAGAGATACCATGATGAAAGATGACATAAGAAAGGGAATGTGTTTACGTGGGCCACTTCGCTGTACAGCAAAAATTGACACAACATTGAAAGTCAAATACACTCTAATACAAAATAATAAAAAAAAATTGTTTAAGCCTCTTTGTACCTCTTCCCAACCATAGTCCTTACTTGACCACCTGTTTAAAAGAAACCTTTTTTCTTGACTTTTGTGTTAAGCGTTCCCATCATATTTGCAAGTTTACTGTATATAGATATGTTGATTAACAATAAATAGTGATTCTTTGTGTTATGAAATGTTATGTGTCACTTTTATTTCATAATTATTCCAACAGCTTCAATGTATTTATTTGCTCTGTCCTTAACTGCTCCACTTATAAATATGTCCCATTCACTACCATATGAAGGATAGTTTGTTTCAAATTTTTGTTATTACAAACAGTGCTACTAGGATTATTCTTACACATTTTGCCAAGTGCACATATGCAAAAATTACAGTAGGATATATTATTAAAAGTGTGTTTGTTATCTCCTAGGAGCTGCATATTCCAATGTAGTTAATATTCACAAATGACTCTAGCACTTTCTTCAAACAGTAGTATTTCTGATCATCTGGGGACAATCACCTGAATTGTTTCCAGTTTCTTTAGTTGACCTGTTCAGATTTGTCCTCCAGTTTTCCAGTTCTCTTCAGCTTGGTGCTGCTGTTCAACTTGTTAACTAGTTAGGTTATTTTGAACTGTTTGAGTCATGCATTTAAAAGGGTCTCACACCTTACTTGTATGTCCATAATTCTCTGCTTCTCTTTAAAAGCTTAATCTCCTTATTTCCTATTCCATATCTGATAATCTCAGCATTTGAATGTGGGGCAGAATAGTGAGCCTATTACTGCTTCCTTTGACATTCACATGTGTTATAATTATCTTTTTGCTTCTGAGATTGTGTTCTTTTATTCTCTGCCTTTCAGAACCTTGTAAATAATCCGTGAACACACATTTCCAGATATGAAAATTTCTCGGCTTAAAGGACTACCAAAGTAGAAACACTATTTCTTTAATTTTTATGGTCGTATCAGTAGGTTAAATTCGTACTCCAAGTCCTTATGAAGATACATCCACAATTATAGGTATTCAGGAAATGATCTTCTCCCCAACTGTAACTCAGCCTAGAAATGGCACATTTTCTTGTTGCTTCTGTTTGCCAAAAATGTTATTAAAAAATGTATAGATATAGATAAGTATGTACTTATTTATGTAGGTCTCCTGTTTGAATTCCATACAAGACAGTTAACTAAGGCATGCTAAGTATCTGTTATTAACATCTGGTGAAATTAATTACCTATTTTGTTTCTTTCTTTATCTGTGTATACATATGTCTATGTATGTATGTATGTGTGTATGTATCTGTCATCAATTCATCTACATCAATTCTATCCACCATCAATCTCTCTATTCTTTTTATGGTCATTCTCTACTTAACACTTTCTCCTTGGTCAACCATTTTAATATGTTTGATGACTAAGTTTCATGTGTGTGTGTCTTATAAAATTATATTTTCTGCTACTTTTGTGTTTTGAATTCACATAAACAGCATCAATTTTATTCTCATGCTATTGTTTACTTGTTCATTCAGTCCTTTGTTTTTAAAATATTTCCATGTCATTTGATTATGGCTTCTATTTGCTGAATCGGCAATCTTTACAAATCAATTTTCCAAGTGATGACCACATCAATTGCCACAGATACCTTTTACCACAAGGCTGTGATGATCATTCTCTCACCCTCTCGTTTGTGGAACTTAGATGACCTCTAAGCTTTCATAATACGTGGTTTTCAGGGGATTGATCCTCCTTCACTGTTCTAGTTTCACACAAGGAGTAGTGGATTTTTTGTAATTTTATATTTTCTTGAATTTTTTATACAAAATTTTTATTTTCTAATATATAGTAAACTTTATCTGCTACACTATGTTCTGTTATTTGAAAAGAGAAATTTTTCATGGTGATGTCAGGCATTTCAGTTGTTTTGATTGGTTTTGTGTTGCTTTTAAAAATTTTACCTACCTATACAAGTTTATTTTATTCTTATGCCATTTCGATAGTTTATATCTTTTTGGAAATATATCACATCTAAGATTATTAGAGGAGACTTAAGAATATAGTGTTCAAAACCCTTTACATTAAATCTCTGTCATTTCCAGTTTTATCATAACACATTTTCTTTACTCTTACAATATTATATTTTATTTTTAATGCAGTCTTGCAAAAGGTTTGTCTTATTAATCATAAAAAAGAAAGTCTCAATTTAAATTTAGTTTATATTCATTCTTTTGTTCTCTATTTACTTGATATCTATCTTTCTTGTTTCTTTTTGTTTATGCTCTTAGTATCTTTTAACCTCTTAGGTTGCATGCATAGTTTGAAATTTATAACCTTTCTTGTTTCCTGATAATTGAAGTTGTAAATTTTCCACAAAAGCTGTTTTTCTAGAGCTCCATGAATTTTGTCATGCAGTGTTTTCCTTTGCTTCAATCTAAATATTTCAGAATTATTTTCCTGTTTTCTTTCTAATCAAAAGAATATTTAGCAATGCGTTCTTTAGATTCTGGTTATAAGATGAAAAAGTTTGCATCTTTTGGTTATTATTCTAAAACTATTGAATATTATCAATATTCAGTTATATGTATAAAATTATATGTATAATTTTCCCATTGGTTTTTAAGAAGCACCCTTGTGGGCTAATACATATTAAATTGTTATGAATATTACATATGTGATTTAAAATGTTTGTTTTTTCTTTATTGAGTATTGCATTCTCTACCTATCTAGTTGCTTGAGCTGATATTTTAAAGAAGTAATAGCTCAGATTACTCTTTGCTTGGATTTTCAGTTTCTGAGATGTTGTTAAAAACCACATCGCCACTCATTGATCTGCCTGTTTATTTGCATATATATCTGCCTAACTCTCACTTGAATCATAATTTTATATAATTAATTTATATATTATTGAGTATTGTCAGGCTAATATATGATAATGATGGTTATATCTTCTTATTCTATGCTTCCTATTAAGACTGTATTTTTCTCTTAATTCCCTCACCATGTATGCCATGTTTTTACATGCATTTTATCTCATAAGTTATACCCATGTTGCTGCAAATGGCATTATTTCATACTTCTTTTTATAGCTGAGTAGTTGTGTATATGTACCACATCTTCTTCATCCATTCATCTGTTGATGGCTGTTTAGCTTATTTCTGTGTCTTGGCTATTGTGAATAGTGCATCTATGAGCACAGTGGTGTATATATCTTTTCGAATTATAGTTTTGTGTGGATATATGCCTGGGAGTGGGATTACTGGATCATATGGTAACACTACCCTTAGTTTTCTGAGGAGTTTTCATATTGTTTTCCATAGCGGCTCTACCAACTTACATTTCCACCAAAGTTCAGGAGCGATTCCCTTTTTGTCACATTCCCTGCAACATTTATTATTTGTAATTTCTGATGATGGCCATTTTGACCAGTGTGAAATTGCATTTCATTGTAGTTTTCATTTGCATTTCTCTAATAATTGTCATTGTTGAACAGTTTTTTATGTCCCTAGTGGCCATCTGTATTTCTTCTTTGGAGAAATGTCTGTTTAGGTCTTCTGCTCACCTTATAACTGAGTTTTGTTTGTTTTGTAGAGTTGTATGAACTGTTTGCATGTTTTGCGAATTAAGCCGTTACCAGTTATATCATGTGAAAATATTTTCTCCCATTCTGTGTGTTGCATTTTCATTTTGTTTTTGGTTTCCTTTGCTGTGCAAAGACATATGTTTCACTAGGTCCTGTTTGTATTTGTTTCTATTTCTATTGCCTTGGGAGACTGACCTAAGAAAACACTGATACAGTTTATGTCAGAGAATGTTTTTCCTATGATATTTTCCAGGAATTTTATGGTGACATGTCTTATGTTTAAATCCTTAAGGAATTTTGCATTTATTTTTGTGCAGGGTGAGAAGTTATCTTCTAACTTTATTGATTTACATGCAGCTGTTCAATTTATCCAAAAACACTTGCTGAGGAATCTTTTTCATATTGTTGAAGATTAATTGATTTATATGAGGGTTTGTATCCAAGCTCTCTATTCTGTTCTTGATTCATATGTTTGCATTTATACCAATAAAACATCATTCTGATTATTGTAGCTTTGTAGTATTGTCCAAAGTCTAGGAGAGTCGTGCTTCCTATTTTGTTCTTCAGTTTTGCTTTGGCAGTTCTGGGTCTTTTAAGGTGCCATCTAAATTTTAGGATTATTTGACTACTTCTGTAAGAAATGTCATGGATAATTTCATAGGAGTTCATTAAATCTGTAGATTGCTTGGGTAGTATGGAAATTTTAACAATATTAAATTTTCCAATCCAAGAGCATGGGATCTTTCCATTTCTTTGAATCCTCTTGAATTTACTTTATTAATGGTTTATATTTATCAGCATATAAGTTTTTTACCTCTCTGCCCAGGTTTGTCCCTAAGTATTTTATGTTGGGGGTACAATTTTTAGAGGTACTTTTTCTTTATAGTCCTTTCCTGATATTTCATTGTTAGTGTAAAAAAGGACAATCAATTTCTGTATGTTAATCTTGTATCCTGCTACCTCGATGAATCTGTTTATAAGTTCTAATAGTTTTTGTGTGTAGAATATGTGGCTTTATATATGCAGTATCATGTAATCTACATATAGTGAAATTTTTACCTGTTTCCTTTCCATTTGGATACCTTTATTTATTTTTCTTGTCAGATAGTGGCTAGGACATCTACAATGAATAGAAGTGGTGAGAGTGGGTACCTTTGTCTTCTTCTTCTTTTTTTTTTCCTTTTGCTTCTTAGGACCACACCTGTACATGGAAGTTCCCAAGCTAGGGGTCTAATCAAAGCTCCAGCCACCAACCTAGGCCACAGCCACAGTAATGCAGAATCTAAGCCACATCGGTGACCTACTCCACAGCTCATGGCAATGCCAGATCCTTAACCCACTTATTGAGGCCAGGGATCAATCCCGCATCCTCATGGATACTAATCAGTTTTGTTCCCACTGAGCCACAACAGGAACTCCTGGGCACACTTGTCTTATTCCAGATTTTAGTGGGAAGGCTTTCAGCTTTTCTCCATTGAGTGTTATGTTAGCTATGGATTTATCATAAAAAGCTTTTATTATGTTGAGATATGTTCCCTCTGTACTCACTTGGGTAAGAGTTTTTATCTTGAATGAATGTTGGATTTTGTCAAATGCTTTTTTTGTGTGTCTATTGAGATGATCAAGTGGTTTTTGACTTTTCTTCTGTTAATTTTGTATATGACATTGATTAATTTGTGTTTGTTGAACCATCCTTGTGAACTTGGGATGAATGCCATTTGATAGCAGTGTATGATCTTTTTATCTGTTGTTAGATTTGGTTTGCTAATATAGTCTTGAGAATTTTTCCATCTACATTCATCAAATGTATTGGCCTGTAATTTTCTTTTGTTGGTGCTGTCTTTGTCTGGTTTTAGTATCAGGGTGATGGTGGCTTCATAGAATATTATTAGGGGTGTTCCTTCCTATTCATTTTTTTGGAAGATTTTGAGAAGGGTTGGTATAAATTCTTTGTGTGGTAGAATTGCCTGTGAAGCCACTGGGCCTGAACTTTTGTTTGTAGGAAGTTTTTAAAATTGCAGATTCTATTTCACTTCTAGTGCTCAGTCTATTCAAGTTGTCTATTTTTTTTTCTTGTTTCAGTTTTGTGGGGATACATGTTTCAAGAAACTTCCATTTTTACTAGGTTGTCAAATTTGTTGGCATATAATTATTCAGTGTTTTCCCTTATGATTTTTTCTTTTGATATTTCAGTGGTGTTAGTAATTACATCTCCTTTTTATCTCATTTTATTTCCATTCCCTCTCTTTTCTTCTTGGTAATCCTGGTGAGAAGTTTATCAGCTTTGTTTTACTGTTTCAGAGAATCAGCTCTTGATTTTATAAATTTTTTCCAATTTTAAAACTCTATTTTATTATTTTCTTTCTGATCTTTATTATTTATTTCCTTCTACAGACTAAAGATTTGTTCGTTCTTCTTTCTTCTAGTTCTTTTAAATGGTAGATTCGGTTATTTGAGACTTGTCTTATTTTTTTAAGGAAAGCCTGTATTGCTACAAATTTCCCTCTGACCACTGTCTTTTTTAAAGCCCATAGTTTTTTGGGTTTTTGTTTTTGTTTGTTTTTTTTCTCAGTGACACACTCACAGCATATGCAGGTTCCCAGGCTAGGGGTCAAATTGGAGCTACAGCTGACAACCTATGCCACAGCCACAGTAACACAGGATCCGAGCTGTTTCTGTGAGCTACAGCACAGCTCACAGCAATGCCAAGTCCTTAACCCACTGAGCAAGGCCAGGGATCAAACCCACAATCTCATGGTTACTTGTTGGATTCATTTCCCTACACCACAATGGGAACTCCAGACATCCCATAGATTTTGTGTGGTTGTGTTTTCTTTGTCATTTGTCTCAAATTATTTTCTTAATTTCCTCTTTGATTTCATCATTGACTATCTGGGTTTTAAGCAGTATGTTGTTTAGTCTCCATGTAGTCATTTTTTTCTCCTTTCTTTTTCTGTAGTTGATTTCTAGTTTCATGCTATTGTGATCACAAAAGTTACTGCAGGTAATTTCTTTACTCTTAAATTTGTTGAGGCTTGTTTTGTGCCCTAGTATGTCATTAATCCTAGAGAATGTTACGTATGAAGTTGAAAAGAAAGTGTGTTGTGGTGTTTATTTGAGAAATAATGTCCTGAAAATATCAATTAAGACTAAATGTCCTGTTGTATCATTTAGGATCTCTGTTGCCTTATTGATTATTTGTCTCAAAGATTGGTCCATTGATGTGAATGTGGTGTTAAAATTTTCCTACTCTTATTGTATCTCCATCAGTTTTTCTCTTTATGTCTCTTAGTATTTGTTTTATGAATTTGGGGGCTGCTATATAAGGTGAATGTATGTTGACAAGTATAAAATCCTCTTGTTGTGTTGATCCATTTATCATCATATAGTGTCCTTCTTTATCTTTCTTTATGGCCTTTGCTTCAAAGTCTATTTTGTCTGATATGAGCATTGAAACTCCATCACTTTCTTTTCAATTCCCTTTACATGAAATAACCTTTCCCATTCCCTCCTTTGAATCTATATGTGTCCTTTGCCCTAAAGTGAGATGCTTGTAGGTGACGTATTGTAGGCTCTTGTTTTCTTAATCTATTCTGCCTCTATGTGTCTTCTGTTTGGAATATTTAGTCCAATTCATGCTTTTGCTATTCATTGTGGTTATTATCACTTTCACAGAATTTTTTCTTTTTTTTCAATATGTGCACTAGCTTATTCAAGTGATTTACTTTCCATTTATGATTTTCTCTTCCCTACAGATTTTTACTTCTTTTTGAGAGAAGATATTTCAATATTTCCTTTAATATAGTCTTTGTATTGCTTTAGTATTTCAGGTTTTGATTGCCTGAGTAATTATTCATCTCTCCTATTCTAAATGATAATCTTGCTGGGTAGAGCATCCTAGTTGTAGGTTTTTTTTTTCTTTCACAACTTTGAATATATCTTGTCACTCCTTTCTGGCCTGCAATATTTCTGTAGAGAAATTAGCCTTCTGGAGGTTCTCTTGTAATTAACTCTTGTTTTTCTCCTGCTGCCTTTAGAACCCTCTCTAAATTTTTGCCATTTTTATTATAGTATTTACTGTAGATCTCTTTGGGTTTATCTTGTTTGAGACTCTCTGTGATTCCTTCATCTGAATATTTCTTTCCTTCTTCAGGTTTGGGAAATTTCCAGCCATAGTGTCTTCCGATATATTTTCAATCCCTTTTCCCTCTTTCTTCCGTTTCTGAAATCCCTTTGATGCATAGATTGGCACACTTTATGTTATCCCATAGTCTTTTATATTGCTTTCTTTTTTAAAAATTGATGGTTTGCAACTGCTTGTGAAGCCCATCAGCAGCTCATAACTTCTCCCAGTGTCTGGCAGGGCAGGAGAGGCAGCTTGAAACTGCTCCTGGAACTTGGATAGGCACATGCACCATGTGAAAGCACACACAGGGAACAAGGCTGTTATGGTGGGTCCTTCTTCCATTTGTTAACCCCCCAAAATGGCACCTCACCTCTAAAACAGCCCAAGCTTCCTTTGTGTACACTCTCAGATACAGTTGTACTAGACTCCTATCCCTTTAGGCTGTTTATATGCAGCCAACTCCAGTCGTCTCCTCATGTTTGATCTCCAAAGCTCAAACTTCAGTTCCTAGCCCCAGCCTGAACCATCAACTTACATCTCAGACTGGGGAGTGTAGGGCAGTGACATTGAACATCTGTTAAGGTCTGCCTTAATTCTGGCTTTGTGAACCAGATGCTGCATCCTCCTCCAAGGCTCAATAGGAGGGATGAATACAAGACACTGAGGAAGTGCCCCCTCAGTCCAGGCTGATCTCTATTCTGGTGAGGGGACTTCCCAGGATGCAGGAACCTTTCTTCCTTCAAAACTCCTTCCCAGAGGTCCATGTTTATCCTGATTCTTTTTCACTTTTTTTAAAATCTTTTGTCCTATTTGGATACATGGACATTTGTTTGCTGTCAGAAGCCTGAGGTCTTCTGCCAGCGCTCAGTAGATGTTCTGTGAAAATTGTTCCACATGTATATGCATTTTTGCTGCATTTGTGGGAAGAGGTGAGCTTTACTTGCTACCGTTTTGCCATCTTCATCTTCTCCTAGGTATAGTTTTTCAATCAGTCTAAATGTTGTCATTTGGTTATATCAATATTGTAGAAAATATATACATAAAACTCAGATTTATGTTCTATATATTGATTTATTAACTTCCTTAATATTTATATCTTCCCATAGAACAACACATATTTCAATTAGATTAGACCCAAATCCTTTTTTTTTTCTATTGCCTATCCTCCCAAAACACAAATAGTAGTCAAGCTAAATCTCTATTTTTACCTTTCTTTCCTTTTTCTTTTTTGTCATTTTCATTTAGGTAACAATGTACTTGATGCCATGAAGTTATTTCCTTGTGAAATTCTTCTGAAGAATTTTTTTAATATTAAGAAAATATTTTCTCCAATACTGACTTTTATATTGAAAGAGGACAAAGTCCCATGCAACAGTGAAATCGGCTGACTAATTGACAGTCCAAAATACTGAAACCATTTTCACTTTTTCCACCTTTATGCCTAAGGCTATTTTAATATGAATTCGTATATAAAAGTTAAAAATACTTTTATTTAAAATTTAAAATATTCCTTTGTATTATGACAATGTTGCTATTGAGAATACTGATATGAAAATAATTCTTTTCCATTTATTATTTTTTACTCTTTCTTTATGGTATGTAAAAATATATGGGCTATATATATATATATATATATATATATATATACACACACACATATATATAATACATATTTGTCATAGATGTCTTTATATTTCACTCTATGCAAGTGGTTGTAAATTTTCTCTTATATCCTACTTGATACATAATAAACTCTTTTGATTCTGAACTAATTACGCAGTGTGTACAATGTAGTTTTACTATTTCTTCTACTGTATCCTGCTTCTGTTTTTAGGTTTCTTTTTTCCCAGAATTCTTGTTAATAGTTGATGGCACTACTACTTAGAACTGTCATATCACTAAACTTCATTGTTTTCAAGGTTCTTTGTCTTAACTTAGTCTTACACTTTACCAATCTTTCTGTTTCCTTCATCCTGCTATTTCATTCATTTCTCATTTCAGTTATTTCAACCATTATATTTTTCATGTTTGATATTTCTACTTAGTTTTTCTCTATGCTTATTTGTTCTCAAAATGTTTATTAAAATATTTTCTTAAAGATGCCCATCATGCTTATGTTAAAAGTTTAATGACTTCACATGGTTTATGTTGTCCATTTTGCCTTTGATTTATCATCTAGTAATTGTACTTCTAAGGTGTCTAGTTGTTTTGATTGGCAAAATAATTTTCTTAATGACTTTAAACTCTTGGTGACTTGAGACACATAAAAGCAATGCAAAGAAAATAATATGCAGTAAATTCCATAAGATTTAATTGTCATATTTAAATAGTGTATGTATAATATTAAATGAACTTATGAAGTTACACATTTTTATAAAAGGGGAGAAAATAAAATTAAAAACAGTGGAGACATTAGATGAATTACTGACCACTCAAATTGTATCTTTGTCTATCATATGCTACTGAGTTTCATCTATAAACTACTCTGAGATTTTATTTTTTCCATATTTTGCACATATTTCAGTCCTTAGTGTAGACTGTAAGTCTTTTGATGAATGAGGCTTTGACAAAAATTGTAAACAGGGGGTAATGTCAGGAAGATGGAGGACGAGGAGGTTATAGTCTTTCCTAGAAACACAACAGAAACAATACATGAACAATTGAAGGCTGATGAAAACAGCTCTGGGAAAGTTCTGAATTATAATGAAGAGGCAGAAGAAACCCTGTGAACTTCAAAATCTGGGTTTGGCCACCTAGAAAAGCATAAGAAATATTTTACCTGCATCACTCCATACCACAGTCCAGAACAGCTCAACACCAAGAGGGATTCTTGGAAGGTATTTTATCCCATGCAAGCCTCACTTCTTGAATGTTTGCAGCCTTGCTAATGAAGACTGCCACAGTCTTCACTGATACTGAGCCCAGCTGATGGAGCATCTCAGAGTTCTTGCTTCTTCATTTTCTCCCTGAAACTAGTGCTGTCTGGGGTGAGACCTACCTCCAAGGCCCCACTCACTCACACACTGATGTGCCCTACTCTCCAGGATTGGAAAACCACAGTGACTCATTATCTACAAAATCAGCTGCTGCTACTCTGTCCCTCACACCCTGCCTGAGCTCCAAGTCAAGGCTTTGATCCACCATCGCCATGACAGTTTTGCTGCAATTCTGTGTCTGGTGACTCTGGCTCTGAGTTGCAACTTTGTCTCACAATCACCGGGCTTAAGCTGCTGCTGTTCTGTGACTGCCCTAGGTCCTAAGTTGCAGCTTTGTCCCACCATCTCCGAGCTGTACTGCTGCAGCTCTGTGCCCATAGTTCTAAGTTGGAACTTAGATTTGTCATCACTGAGGCTGAGTTACTGCTGCTCTTCATTCCCTCCTGAGCCAAGAGTCAGGACTTTGACCCTCCATCCTCAGAGTATACTTCTCCTGCACCCTGTTACCTAGGCACAAGCCACTGCTGTACTATGTCATCCAAGGGCTTTGCCATTGCTTCATCCTCCAACATCTCTGAAACCTGAGTCATTAAAGTAATCCCCATTATCCCAGACCCTGGTTCCATAGAAGATTTGCACTCCTGTACCATAAGCACTAACACCAAAAACTACATCTGTAACCCAGGATCTGGGCACTATGGAAATTCTGTGTATACCAGACCCAAGGACTTTGGCTCCATTGCTATTCTGAGAGCTAATTCCTCTTGTACCAAGAGTGAAGGCTAGAACATCCTCCCATGTGCAAAACTGTATAGGAGGACCCTAACAGCCTCCATTTCTGAGGACTGCAGTAGCTTAAGTTGCCACTGCTACTCACAGAACCTCTGTAGTCTTGGCCATAGAAGATCACTCACTCTTTTTGTCAACATTAACCTAGGCTGATTGAATTCTGTGTTTCCTTCCTGGAAACAAAGACTTTGCTCTCCACCTTGCTGCACCCTCATAGCCACCTTCAGCTGGAAATATTTTCACAGTCTGAAATGCTGGAGGAGGTGACTGGTCAGTCAAAGAGGCAGACATACATACAAAGCCAAAAGAAACATGAAAAAGCAAGGAAACATGACAACACCAAAGGTACATAATAATTTTCCAATAACTGACCCCCAAAAGATGGAGATCTACAAGTTACCTGAAAAATAATTCAAAATAATTATTTTTATCAAGCTCAGTGGTTCAAGGGAACCCAGATAAGCAAGTCAATGAACTCAATAAAAGAATGCATGAACAAAATGAGAAGTGCAACAAAAAGAGATCATTAAAAAAGAACCAAACAGACATCTGGAGTTGAATGAAACAATGAATAAAAATTAAAAAGATAACAAAATTTCAATAGTTGGTTCACTCATACATTAGAAAGAATATGTGAATTTGAAGATGGATCTCATATTATTGGGTCAGATACAAAATAATAAATAAGAATGAAAAAGAGAAGAAAGCCTAGATGAATCATGGGACACCATTAAAATAAACAATATTCCCATTATAGAAATCCCAGGAGGAAAAAGGAGACGGAGAAAGCGATAGAAAACTTATTTAAAGAAATATGACCGAAAGCTTTCCAGATCTGGAGAGAGATATAGGTAAATGAACCTCAAAACTATCTATGTATATGAATCTCAAAACTCCCCAAGTAGATTCAATCCAAAGAGATTTTCACTAAGACACATTATAATCAAACTTTCAAAAATAAAACACAGAAAAATAATTTTGAAAACAGTAAGAGAAAAAAATAAAAAGACATCCTATAAAAGGGAACTTACAAAAAGCTATCCACAGATTCCTCTGAAGGATTGCAGATTAGGAGAGAGAAATAAATCTCATTTACAATGGCATTAAAAGTAATAAAATACTTAGGAATAATCTTAAACAAGGAAGTGAAATACCTATTAATGGAAATTTATCCCATGTTCTTGTATTAGAAGAATTAGTATTGTGAGAATGTCCATACTACCCAAAGAAATCACAGATGCAATGCATTCCCTATCAAAATCCCCAGTGAGGTTTTTCACAGGTAGAAAAAAATTGATATCTATATCCATATCTATATATATCATCTCCCAATATTTGTATGAAAACATGAAAGTCCCCAAATAGCCACAGCCATCTTGAGAAGAAAAAATAAAGCTGAAGGCTTCCCACCTAATTTCAAACTATATTATGCAACTAAGTAATCAAAACAGTATGGCACTGGTATTTGAGCAAGCACACAGTCCAGTGGAACAGAATCAAGAGCCCATAAATAAATCCACAAATATAAAGTCTTTTATATTATGCCAAGGACACCCAGAACACACAATGGGAAATTATAGACTTCTCAGTAAATGGCACTAGGAAAACTAGATAGCCATATGCAGAAGAATACAACTGGACCTCCATCCTACATAAAAATTAACTCAAAATTGTTTAAAGACCTACACAAAAGACCTGTAACAGTAAAACTTCTAGAAAAAAAAACATAGAGGAAAATTACTTTTGGAAATGATAGCAAACCATAAGCAACAAAAGCAACAATAAACAAGTGAGTCTACATCAAACAAAAACCCTCTGCACAGCAAAAGAAACCTACAGAATGGGAGAAAACATTTGCAAATTATATATCTGATAAGGGGTTAATTTAAAAAATATATAAACAACTCATACAAGTCATTACCCAAAAAGTGAAAAATATAATTAAAAATGAATTAAAATGAACCTAAATAGACATTTTCAAAGGAATATATCTAAATGGCCAATATAAATGTGCTCAATATAACTCATCATTCAGGAAATATAAATCAAAAACATTAGACATCATCTCACATCTGTTATAATAGCTATTTTCAAAAAGACAAAAAATAAGTGTTTAGGAATATGTAGGGAAAAGGCAACCCTAGTGCACTGTTGATGGGAATATAAATTGCTAAGTACATTATAGAAAAACAGTTTTTACTCAAGAAATTGAAAATGAACTTACCATACGATCCAGCAATCCTAATTCTGGGTATATTTCTTAAGTAAAATAAATTACTATCTGGAGGAGATATATGCACTCTCATATTCTTTTAGTATTGTTAACAATAGCCAAGATATAGAAACAACCTAAGTGCTAGTGGACAGATGAATAGATATGTAAGATGATTCAGCCATTAAAAAAATGGGATGTCTGCTGTTTGCGACACAAAGATGAACATGGAAGGCATCATACTAAGCGAAAGGAGCCAGATGAGGAAAGACAAATGCTGTATAGTATCATCAATAAATGGGATATTTTTAGAAATCCAATTTCCAGACATTGGGTATTGAGAGGAGGGGAAATGGGGAGATGTAGGTCAAAGGTTATGAACTTATAAGAGGTTAAAAGAATAAGTTCTGAGGATATAGGTATATAGAATAGTGACTTTATTTAATAAAGCCACATTGTATACAATAGGCCTTCCATATGTTCAGATATGAAAACCATGGGTAAGAGAGCCAGCTGTACATGCCATTTTATATAAAGAAGTTGAACATCAATGGATTTGGGTATCTGGAGGTCCTAGAGCCAATACCCTGCTGATCCACCAGATTATTGCACTTGAAGGCTGCTGAGAAATCTTAAACATTGTCACCACACATAGAGATGATTAACCATGTGATGTGATGAGTGTGTTAATTAGCTTGATTTTGGTAATCATTCCATAGTGTGTGTGAGTGTGTGTGTGTGTTCAAAAATATGTATAATATCATCAGGTTATACTCCTTAAATATATACAATTATGTTCATCAATTATTCCTCATAGAATTGAAAAAAGTAAACAATTATAAACACAATTCCTAGGTCTCACTTAATTTTGGTGAAAATTAGGTTGATATAACAAGGACTGTTACCACCCACCAGTCTAGTCATAACTGGAAATCCTATCCAATGTTCTTCTATTTATTTTGGAGAAATCCCAGTTGGGCAGCTCATCTTTTTATCATGGCAGATTTAACTCATGGTTTTGCCTTCAATCTCATGTAATTGCATTTACATTTAAATGCTTATATACTTGATATTCATGCCCTAGAGACCTTCATGAAGACACAGGTTGAGAATGCAAGCTTGGGAAGCTAGACCATGATTTTTGATCACCTCAAATGAGATAATATGTTTAGTTTTTCTTTTTCTTTTTTTCTCCCATTTATTTATTTATTTATTTGGTATAGTTGATTTACAATGTTTTTTCAATTTCTATTGTACAGCAAAGTGACCCAAGCACACACATTTTCCTGTGTTGTACAGTAGGACCCCATTGCCCATCCATTCCAAATATAAGTGTTTGCATATAAAAAGCCCAAACTGCCCATCCATCCCACTCCATCTTGCTTCCCCCCTGGGAACCACAAGTCTGTTCTCCTTGGCCATTATCTGTTTCTTCTTTGAAGACAGGGTCATCTGTGCCATACGTTAGATTTCACAAATAAGTGATATCATATGGTATTATTTTTCTTTCTCACTTACCTTACTTAGTATGAGAATCTCTAGTTCCATTCACGTTGCTGCAAATGACATTAGTTTTATATTTTTTATGGCTGAGTAGTATTCCATTGAATAATTCATTTAGTTTTGATTTCCATTTCTCTAATAATTAGTGATGTTAAGCATTGTTTCATATGCCTACTGGTCATCTGTGTCTTTTTTGGGGAAATGTCTATTTAGATATTTTTCTTTTGGGTTTTGTTGTTGTTGTTGTTGTTGTTGAGTTGTATGAGTTGTTTGGATATTATGGTCTTGTTGGTTGCCTCATTTGCAAATATTTTTTCCAATTCTGTGGGTTGTATTTTTTTAATGGTTTCTTCGCTGTGTGAAAGCTTTTGAGAAGTGAAAAATTGCTTGCCACCCATTAAGACTGATAGAAGTGTTTTACTCTACCTTCCTCTTCCTCCTTTCTTCTTTCTTTTACTTCCCAAGCTTCAATCTTCTCTTCATAGATACTTATAACCCATCTGCCTCCTGGGAGGGCATCGGGTGTGTTGATGCTTAGATTCCATGCTACTGGCCCCTGTTATATTTATCTTTCCCTCAAGTCCTTGGTTGCCAGTGTCCAGAGTATCTTATATTTGTTTGGGTTTATCTGGGATACTTGGCTATAAAGTGTTTATATTTTATAAATTGCAAGATATATTTTTTCAATGAAAATAAACATTATTTATTGGCATTCTCTGTAAATTTAAAATCATTAGAAAAAACATACTATACTCCAGATCACTGGAAATTTAAAAATCAAATCATTAGACTCCTATAACAATTATTAGTTATGGTGTATTTGTTTACTTAAATTACAAATACAAACCTAGTGATAAACATTAAATGGAAAGTATTTAAATGTAAATGTCTGCATTTTAATCATATTTCACAAATTTCTATGTCAAAATCATTAATTAATTAGTGATTGATATTTCTATTTATTCTAAATCCTTTTAATTAGTGATTCGTGTTAGGAAAATCATCATTATTTTTCACACTCCACAAACACACTATAAAAACTGTTATAATAATTGGCATGTTTACTTCACTTAGTTTATATGGTTCTTTACCAAATAACTTCAGCTATAACATTGAGTGGGCATACATTGTCTCCCGAAAATAGGAGACAATATTCTTGAACATATTTTTATATAATCCTCATGTCTAAAAATGTGTAGAGTTGAGCTATGCTTAAGTATTTCTTCCTCCCTAAGGATTAGATATTTTCGATTTTGTGCTTTTTCCAGAAAATTGTTTTTCCATCCATTAAATCTTAGCACAAGCAACACTTTCACAATGAATTCTTCCTTTGCCGCATGCAAGAATAGACTATTGCTCCCACCATTCTTGTTTCCAAATGGCCTTATAAATGCTTATCATTACTTTGTAATGAAAGCTACCAGTCTCTCCAAGTAGAATCTGAACTTCTGAGATCAGAACTTGATTGTTATCTATAGTTAATCCCTATCCTAGCACAGTGCTGGTAATGTATATTCCAAATAAGCCTATATTTAAAGAATGAACAGTTATGTGTGTCAACACCTTACTAAAGTAGTAACATAATCATAAGAAGATGAACACGTTCCTGGAGTTTGCATGATGGCACAATGGGTTAGGAATATGATTGCAGCAGCTTCAATCAGAGAGGAGGGGTGGCTTCAATCCCTGGCCTGGCATAGTGGGTTAAAGGATCTGGCATTGCCACCCTTGTGGCTCAGATTCAATTTCTGTCCAGGAACTTCCACACGCTGCAGGTGCAGCCATTACAGAAAGAGAAAAAAAGACTATGAATACAACTAATCACATATCAAATTTCTTCACACAAAAAATGAGACAAATAGATAAAATATCTAAGAGCCATTAGAATATGTATTGCAAATTTTTAAAATTCAAACTCCACCTTTTTCTTTTAGAAAAAAATATAAATAATATTAAAAATTAAATAGATGTATCTTTTCAATGTTTCAAAATTTATGCTAGATACCTTTCATAATGGGATATTCTTTACAATATTTTTTAATATAATGATTTTTATTTCATCCATTATAACTAGTTTATAGGATTCTGCAATTTTTTACTGTACAGCATGGTAACCCAGTTACACATACATGTATACATTCCTTTTTAATCACATTAACTTGCTCCATCATAAGTGATCAGACAGAGTCCCCAGTGCTACACAGCAAGATCTCATTGCTAATCCATTTCAAAAGCAATAGTTTTCATCTATTAACCCCAAGGACCCAGCCATCCAACTCCCTGCCCCTACCCCTTGGCAACCACAAGTCTGTTCTCCAAGTCCATGATTTCCTTTTCTGTGGAAAGGTTCATTTGTGCAATATATTAGATTCCAGATATAAGCGATATCACATGGTATTTGTCTTTCTCTTTCTGACTTACCACACTCAGTATGAGAGTCTCTAGTCTCATCCATATTGCTGCAAATGGCATTATTTTGTTCTTCTCTATGGCTGAGTAGTATTCCATTGTGTCTATATACCACATCTTCCTAATTCAATCATCTGTTGATGGACATTTGCGTTGTTTCCATGTCTTGGCTATTGTGAATAGTGCTGCAATGAACATGAGGGTGCATGTATTTCTCAAGGAAAGTTTTGTCCAGATAGATGCCCAAGAGTGGGATTGCTGGGTCATATGGTAGTTCTATGTATATATTTCTAAGGTACCTCCATACTGTTCTCCATAATAATTGTACCAGCTTACATTCCCACAAACAATTCAGGAAGATTCCCTTTTCTCTACACCCCCTCCAGCATTTGCCATTTGTGGACTTATGAATGATGGCCATTCTGACAGGTGTGAGGTAGTATCTCCTGGTGGTTTTGATTTGCATTTCTCTAATAATCAGGGATGTTGAGCATTTTCTCATGTGCTTGTTGGCCATCTGTTTATCTTATTGGAGAACAGTCTATTCAGGTCTTTTGCCCATTTTTCCATTGGGTGGTTGGCTTTTTTGCTGTTAAATTGTATCAGTTGCTCGTATATTCAGAGATTAAGCCCTTGTCAGTTGCATCATTTGAAACTATTTCCTCCCATTCTGTAGTTGTCTTTTTGTTTTCTTTTTGGTTTCCTTTGCTGTGCAAAAGCTTGTCAGTTTGATTAGGTCGTATTGGTTTATTTTTGCTTTTATTTCTGTTGCTTTGGGAGACTGACCTGAGAAAACACTTGTAAGGTTGATGTCAGAGAATGTTTTGCCTTTGTTCTCTTCCAGGAGTTTGATGGTGTCTTGTCTTATATTTAAGTCTTTCAGCCATTTTGAGTTTATTTTTGTGCATGGTGTGAGTGTGTGTTCTAGTTCCATTGCTTTGCATGCAGCTGTCCAGGTTTCCCAGAAATACTTGTTGAAGAGACTGTCTTTCCTCTACAATATTTAATTAAAATTGTTAAAACTGGACTTCCCATCATGGCTAAATGATAACAAATCTGACTATTATCCCTGAGGACATGTATTCAATCCCTGGCCTAGCTCTGTGGGTAAGGATCTGCATTGCTGTGGGCTGTGGTGTACATCACAGATGCAGCTCAGACCCTGCATTGTTGTGGCTGTGGTGCAGGCCACTATCTGCAGCTCTGATCTGAGCCCTAGCCTGAAAATTTCCATATACCTTGGGTGTGGCTCTAAAGAGACAAAAAAATTGTCAAAATTAAATTATTTTCTCTTCCTTTCGACTGTACAGCTTCAAAAAAGTGACCTAACAACCTACATTAATTTTACATTTTTACCATACTTCAATTCAAAGTCTAATAATAATAATATAAAGTATTAATACTACAAGAATCATCTATAGACTTGTTTTTAATCTTAAAAATTAGAGTTTAGGTAAAATAATATTTTCTTCTGGCATTTTTAAAAATCTTCAAATCTGTATTCATTATGCAATAAATGAATAATTTTATATGGAGAGGAGTGCTCATATATGTTTGAAACATGTATGGGCTTTTAATGCATAATTTCCCTTTTGATTACTTTGTTATCTACTCTGCTTATGTGTCTTTGTGATATTTCCTATATAAAATACCTTACCACTTAATTCCTTATTTCTACATGCCACTTTTTCTGCCATGGATGCTCATAATTTCCTCATCTGTTTATGCTCACTTTTTAAGATCCAGTTTGTTTATGTCTTTCAAGAGTCAATCAGCCAGGAGTTCCCACTGTGGTGCAGTGGGTTAAGAATCCAACTGCAGCAGCTCAGGTCAATGAGGAGGTCCAGGGTCGATACCTATCATGGCCCAGTGGGTTAAAGGATCTTACATTGCCCCAACTGCAGTTAGTTTGCAGTGGCAGCTCAGATTCAATCCCTGGTCTGGGAACCTCCATATGCTGTGGGTGCAGCCATAAAATTAAAAATAAAAAAAAGACTCAGTTAGCTAAAGATATCCTTTGTGAGACTTTAGGCAAATCCTTAATGATTGTAGTTGACACAATATGTAGTGATTGTTTATTCATATGACTTATCCATTTAACTTGAATACACACACCACAGGAACACAAATCTTAAAACAGAAAATCTTCCTGATATTTACAATTATATTTAAAACATAAATTCAGAGTTCCTGTCCTGGCTCAGCAGATTAAGAACCTAACTAGTATCCATGAAGATGTGAATTCAATCACTGTATCAGTAGGCATAAGGATCTGGTATTGCCATGAGCTGTTGTGTAGGTCAAAGACTTGACTTGGATTTGGCATTGCCATGGCTATGGCCTAGGCCAGCAGCTGCAGTTCCAATTTGACCTGGGAACTTCTATCTGCCACAGGTGTAGCCCTTAAAAAATTAGATTTAAAACATAAATGCAATTAATTATATATTTGTCATTGTAATCTTTGATTTTATTTTAAATGAAATACAAATAAATATCCCTCATAAAGCATCTAAACTTAGTAGTTAAAATTACAATATGTACATAATAAAAGTAAAGCCAAATACAAATGAATATCAAAAGAATCTGGCAAACAAATTTAGTTCTAGTTTGATTTATTTTAAAGCCCATGCATGTCTCTCTTGAAAACTTGTTTATAAACTTCAGAATTCCAAGTAATATTTAAACTATCAATCTTTTTTCTTCCTTAAATTTTTATAAAAACATCAAATATAATATGAATCTGAGATAAGAAGCAACTATAATTTTTACTTTGGTATTAATGACATTACACCAACATATTAAGTCAAAAGAGAAGCAGCTATAGTTTGACCGTCTATAGCTTTTAAAGGTTTTATTTTGAGTGTCTTTAATAGGGTTTGATCTTTCTACATATATCTTTTCATCAAATTTTACATATATTACATGTTCAGCTATTAATGTATATGATAACATTTCTTTAAAATAATGAGAAACCTACTTTCACTTGATGAAAAGCTGAAACCCACTAGTTGCCCAACTCTATGTAAAATTTACCATCCCACCTCTACCCCTCCACAAACACTCTGCAGTTCTGTGCTTTTACCAGGCACTCTCATGACTCCTTAACTTTGTCCCTGCTATTTCTTCCACACAGAATTCCCCTCTTCCCTTTGCTCTAGAGATCAGCTTACAACCTCATCTTCTCTGTGTCCAACTCCCCCCCATCTCCAGACTCCCAAAGCTTCCCTTCAGCTGCCTATGTTGAGAGGAGCCATTGCTCCTGAGACCTTGCTCTCTAGAGTTTATACAAAATTCTAATATCAAATGTCATTTCATTTCATAAGTTTTTTGTCTTTTGCTCATCCCTCTACCAAGCTGTTAACATTCTGGAGCTCAGACACTCTGCTAGGAATGGTGCCCACTCTCCTGAAGGTATTTTTCCAGACACTGGATATATCAGTTAGGACTCATGGGACACACATTCATTCCAGTGAAGGGAACAGACCATTTTCAAATAAAAACATTTAATTCCCAGAATTGGCAGCTTCTGTGAGAAATGAATAAAGGTTAAGAAAATCAAATCTTTGTGGGGGTGCTATTTTAGATAGAATGATCAGAGATTGAGGCTTGTTGAAGAGTGATGTGAAATCAGAAACATGATTCACATACCAAGGGAAATTACTTTAAATAAAAGATAAGATCGTGATTAAACTAAGACTAAGACTAAATATCCACAATCGGGAGTTCCCATCGTGGCTCAGCAGAAACGAATCTGACTAGTATCCATAAGGACATGGGTTTGGTCCCTAGCCTCGCTTAGTGGGTTAAGGATCTGGCATTGTCCTGAGCTGTGATATAGGTCACAGATGTGGCTAGGATCTGGTATCACTGCAGCCTAGCTGCAGCTCTGATTAGACCCCCGGCCTGGGAACCTCCATGTGAGGTGGGTGTGGCCCTAAAAAGACAAAAACAGAAATATAAAGCAATTGCAGTACATTGAAAGTACATCAATAAATCCAAGATTTAGGAGGCCAGATATAGGGCATGATGAGTGCCAATATGTCTTATTTTCAAATCATTTTATAATTAAATTGCCACCAACAAATATGTCTTGGGAAAGAATGTGCATGCCTGTATGCATGTGGGTTTGTGGGTGTGGGGGGTGGGTGGGTGCATGCATATGTGTGTGTTGGAGGCCTGGGAAGGGAGCTCATGTATTCAAGGGAATGCATTTGTCAGAATAGCACGGAAGAATTTGTTACAGGATTATGGCGGACTGGCTATATTGAAAAAGTCACCTATTTCCAATTTTCATGAATTTACAACCCATATTACTGAATAGCTCTAGTAAATATTTTTAATAACCTTTAATATTTTATATTATTTATTATCATATTTTTACCAACCTAGCACATGAAAATGTTGAACAAATATATATTGAACATGAATACTCTACTGCAAATTAGCATTTCACAAATTCTGTTTGTTGGTATTTGTCTGGGGAACAAGTATCATTTACATCAAAGATGAGGAGTTCTGAGAAAGAATTTAAACTATTTAGTCTTCTAAAATTAATAATCTTTACCTTTATGTGTATTTGCCACCAAGATTTATATTTACTTGTGCTTCATCCCCTTCTGTTGACTGTTTTCACTGTTAGTATCCAGTGGTACTTAGTCATAAGCTTAGATTTATATATTTCTGCCTGAGGTTCCATAGCAATACTGTATATTCACATAAGGCCATCTTTGGTGAATGATGATATCAATTTACTTCAAGAAAAAGTGTGAATCATATGAATTAGAAGAAACACTTCAGCTAGACCCATCACTTTTGGTTCCTACAGACTCAGTTGCATCTTTTGTTAATTTAAAAATTTAAGTTTAGTTGATTCATTCTGGGACTTTTTTTTAACACACCAGTGAAAATCTTCTTTACATTTTATTTTTCTTAAATTCTCTGATGACAGTTATTTATTTTTTTCAGCACATGATCAACCTAAACACAGTGTGTGTGTGCTTCCTTAGACATGTTAGCCCAGGAAAAATAAATAAGTTAAAATACTTTCCCAGCCCCCAACTTTAAGGAAGTCTATAGTCTCCCAGTCTGTCACACATTCAACCAAAGGAATGAATAAGGAGGAGTTGTTAAGAAGAAAACAACTTCCTGATGTGTTCCTGTTAATTATATACATGGCATGGCCTTACCATCTGTTTATTATGAATGGCCAGATGCAAACTGAGTCACAGGTGTCTGAGGACAAACAATAGCCACCCCAAAATCCTTCTGTTTCTTCATCACTCTCATATTAAGGCTCCCGCATTTTATGCACCTTATGACCCTGCCTTCCTTCAGGTAGTGTAGAAAAGTTATTTTCATGTACATTTCACTGAAAGAATAAGTGCAGGCTCTCCTCTCAAAGTCAGAAGAAATAGGTTTACTTTTTAAGGAAGCAATTCAAGTCTGCCTGCACTGGTTCCATTCTTACATCTATGTGAAGGGACGCCTATGGGATTCCTGGTACAGACCCAAGGGCACATCTGTAGCCTCCTTAATCTAACATCACCCATATGCAAATTAGAAAAGAGTATCCATGGGTGTTACCATTATAGGGTTCATACCTTTGTACTTAAGATGATTTAAGCTTTATAGCATGAAGTGGGAGAAGAATCTACTGATAGTCTGATGTTTATAACTCAATGCTGCTATAATAGAGATGATGTACTTAGCAGTTAGATGAGTTCTTATTTCCCCAGAGAGCAGTGAGAGGGAAGGTACCAGGTAACGTATGTTTGAAGATCTTATGGTCATATATTTAGTTTTAGTGTTGGATTATAAGAAGTCAATTGTTATCGTAGAGGTATCATCATATGTTAATAAATGTCATACCAAAATCTAAATACTAGGTAAGAAATATTCTTACTAACATTTTCTAGAGTGATAACATTCTTCCCTTTGAAAAGACCAGTAACATGTGTGTTACTGTTATTTGGCTATATTTTAATTTGCCTAGATCCTTTACTACCAAATCTCATTTTAAGAACCACTGTTTCCAACTTAATTTTAATTTTATCCTGACTTAGCTAAGTTCCATTTATTATATTTTTTAACATTTAAGAGATTATATCTTATCATATGTGTCCTCTGAATCCATACTTCTCTCCCCAGATTGTCTTTTTTGATCTTTAACATATTGTCCACAAGGATCTGTTTGCCCAGTTCTACCACTAGCTGGATTTCATGAAGCCTGTTTATTTAATCAGTATAGAACTTTGGGATTCTTCCAGGAAATGATGTGGTACAAAGTGAAAATGAATCCTTTGTTATTATTTAACTTTGATACATGGCCGAAAATATATTTCTTCATTTAAGACGAGACCTCTTTGTCAGAAAGTCTTTTGAAATAATATTAAAATTGAGTTATAGCAAGTGATTGGCATTCTGCTGTTATGAACAAGACCCAAGTTTTCCCAGTGTAAGTATGTTTCTCAAATGTGTCACACAAGGTAACAAATCTTTCTGACCTCATAAAAGTTCTCACATAAATAATTACAATTGTCTTAACAGTTTCTCATTTAAAAATTAACCTTTAAAACATTAAGTAACAGTTTGTAGAATGAAATTGTGGAAAATATATATTGCCAAGTGAATAATACAATATTTTATCTTTAGAAACAAATTAGAATGGCTGTTACATTAGAAATCTTACATTGTGGATATACATAATTTATATTTATATAGTTATAGTATAAATATAAATATAATATATAGTTATAATATAATATAAACATATATGTAATATTAATATTTAAATACATATTGCATGATTAATATTTAAATGGATGCTATATGTAAAGTATATGTATATACTATGTATACTGACAGGGTTATATTACAAGTTTGAGAACAAATGTTCTCTTCCTACCTTATAAGTCTGTTCCTATTCTTCCCAGTCTATTAAATTAAATGAATTACTAATTTATCTCATTTAAACACAGGATTTTTAAGCATTTCCCATTTATAGAATATTTAAAGACATTTCATTGGTAATTTATAATTATATATAATACAGAAATGAGTCTTAAAAAGAGTGTAATAAAATGAAATATGAATGAGTATTTAGCCTAGTTAACTGTAGCTAAAATAGAGCTAAGATCTGTATCACTACATTTTTTTGTTTGTTTGTTTTGCTTTTAGGGCTGCCCCCATGGTAGGTATATGGAAGTTCAGGTTAGGGAGCAAATTGGAACTGTAGCTGCAGGCCTTCACCACAGTCATGGTAACACAGGATCTGAGCTGTGTCTGCGACCCCTCCAGTGTTCACGGCAAAGCCGGATCCTTAACCCACTGACTGAGGCCAGGGATCTAATCCACATCCTCATGAATACTAGTCATATTCATTTCCACTGAGCCACGAGAGGAACTCCTTTCACTATTTGCTTTCAATGGCAAGACTCAATTAGGATTTCAACACCAGGAGTTTTACCTGTTCTCAAAAAAAAAAAGAGCATTTGAAATCTGACAAAATTTCTGACAAACCATTCTGATCCTCCACTCAGCTGACCTTCCTTCAATTGCATAAAGAAAATAAATAATCACGTATTGAATATGTTCATTTTGTCATATCAAACCTATAGAACTCCTACATCTATAACCATGCCTTTCTTTGTAACCAATTATATGAGAGGAACTGGTTGTCCTTCTCACTGAATTTTATCTCCATGTATGTTCTGTATCACGTATACCTTTCCAATAACCTTATAAAGTAAGTTTAATAATTTTTCTTTTATCTTAATGCCCTCAGTTTCTACTCTGTGTATTCCATCATTTAGATATTCTCATTTGTTACCAATACAAACAATATAGTATACATTTATTCAAAATGAAACAAAAAGGCAAATGAGCAAAACAAACACAATACCTCTATGGACTTCCCTTTACTCTCACCTAGACGCTACCCCCAGATCATTTTTTCCCTGTCATGTTTCTCTCTTCAAATTTACTACTTCACAAATTTCTCAATCACCGTCTCTCCTTGAATAACTCCCATTTTTAATTTTTTTAATTAAAGTATAGTTGATTTACAATGTTCCTTCAATTTCTGCTGTACAGCAAAGTTACACAGCCACCAACACAAATGCTTTTTTGGATTGACTTCTTTTTCTTTTTTATTAGAGTATAGTTGATTTACCATGCTGTGCCAATTTCTGCCATACAGCATTGTGAATATATATATATATATATATATATCACAACATCATTTTTTCTTATACCATCTTCCATCATGTTCTATCCCAAGAGATAGGATATAGTTCCCTGTGCAATACAGTAAGACCTCCATTCAAAATGTAGTAGTTTGCATCTATTAGCCCCAGACTACCTGTCCATCCCACTTTCTCCCCCTCTCCCCTGGCAAACACAAGTCTTCTCTCCATGTTTGAGATCTGTTTCTATTTTGTAGATAGGATCATTTGTGCCATATTTTAAATTACACATGTAAATGATATCATGTGGTATTTGTCTTTCTCTTTCTGACTTACTTCACTTAGTACAAGAATCTCTAGTTGCATCTGTGTTGCTGCAAGTGGCATTATTTTATTCTTTTTATAGCTGAGCAGTATTTCATTGTGTGTATGTACCACATATTCTTAATCCATTCATTCGTAGGTGGACATTTAGATACTCCTATTTTACTTTCAAGTTCAAACACCACTGACTTTTTTAAGCATATGTCAATACATCTGATGGGCATTGTCTTAGACCTAATTATTCTAGAGAAGTCGAAAGAATTTTTTACTATTGAAAATTTCTTTCTTATTTATTCTAGGATGCCATGATTCCTTGTTCTCTTGTTTTCTCTCCTACAATTTGTCTATATTCTCAATCTCTTTTGCTGGTTAACTTGACTTTGTATTTTTCTTAAACTGTTGGCAATATTGTTTTAGATCCTTCAGCTCTCCTGTATTTTTTCCAGGTGCAGTACTGATAGCCTATGCATAGACTGGTGATTTTTAAATATATGTATCTTGTTGAAATATCTCCCATGACTTCTAGATATTTTGACCATCATCCTACTTTGCATCTTCAGAATGTTATTCAAAGTGGATATCAAACACAGAAAAATTTCAGGCTCTTCACTCTTAAGAGACAGAGTAGACAGGGATTATTTTACATGTTTAAATTGCTAGAAGAATACACAGTTGAGGAAGATGAGGAAGATGGTCAAAGAAGTAATGGCAGTTCAGTTTAGTTTTGCACATGGCAGGCAGGCTATTATTAGGAATCCAAGTAGAGATGTCAAAAATACAGCTGAATATTTGAATCTGAAGTTCAGTGGTGAGGATTTGCTAGATATAAATTTAAGTCTCTTTAGGAAAAGTATGTCACTTGAGGCCAGAAGAGTAGCTAAGATTGCCAAATGAATGAGGCATACAGAAGAGACATAAAGGCTCAGTGCCTAGGAAAGTAGTATTTAGAAATTGAGGAGATGAGGAGGAATCAGTGAAGGAGATAAAAAAGTGGAAACCAGATAAGATGAAAATTCACAAAGTGGGGCAAGGCCAGAAGGAAAGCCAAGAAGGTATAAACGTGTTTCTTATTTGGCCATCTTCCTTATCTTATGAGGAGTAACCACATTCTTCAGTGGCTCAAACCCTTGAGATCACCCTAATCTGTTCAGAATCTCACACCCATCACTTAATCTATCAACTCTTTACAGCTATAGCTAACACTCCAATTCCACGGGTACCACTCACTTTTTTTCATTATTACTCAATGAATTTATTACATTCATAGTTGTAATAAAATCATCACAAACCAATTTTATAGTATTTCCATTCCACAACCCCAGCGCATCCCCCCTCTCCCAAAACTGTCTCCTCCAGAGACCATAAGTTTTTCAAAGTCTGTGAGTCAGTATCCATTTTGCAAAGAAGATCATTCTGTCCTTCTTTCAGATTCCACATGTCAGTGAAAGCATTTGATGTTGGTGTCTCATTGTATGGCTCACTTCACTTAGCATGATAATTTCCAGGTCCATCCATGTTGCTAAAAATGCCACTATTACCTGCATTTGAATAGCTGAGTAATATTCCATTGTGTATATGTACCACATCTTCTTGGTCCACTCCTCTGTGGATGGCAATTTAGGTTGTTTCCATGTCTTGGCTATTGAAAACAGTGCTGCAATGAACATTGGAGTACATGTGTCTTTTCAAGTCATGGTTTTCTCTGGATAGATGCCCAGGAGTGGGATTGCTGGATCAAATGGTAGTTCTATGTTTAGTTTTCTGAGGAATATCCATACAGTTTTCCACAGTAGTTGCACCAATTTACAATCCCACCAACAACATACTAGGGTTCCTTTTCCTCCACACCCTCTCCAGCACTGATTGTTTGTAGACTTTTGATGATGGCAATTCTGGCTGGTGTAGGATGGTACCTCATAGTAGTTTTGGTTTGCATTTCTCTAATAATGAGTGATGTTGAACAACTTTTAATGTGGTTTTTTGGGCCATTTGTGTGTCTTCTTTGGAGAACTGTCTGTTTAGATCTGTCCATTTTTTGATGTGGTTGTTGGTTTTTTGTTATTAAGCTGTAGAAGGTGTTTATAAATTTTGGAGATTAATCCCTTGTCAGTTGATTCATTTGCAATGATTTTCTCCCATTCTGTGGGTTGTCTTATTTAAGCAAATGACAACAAAGATATGACACTCCAAAACCTATGGGATGCAGCAAAAAAAAAACGTTCTAAGAGGAAAGTTTATAGCAATACAAGTCCACCTCAGGAAACAAGAAAGTATTCGAATAAAAAAGCTGACTATACATCTAAAGCAGCTTGAGAGAGAAGAACAGACAAGACCTAAAGTTAGTAGAAGGAAATAAATCATAAAGATCAGAGCAGAAATCAATGAAATAGAAGCAAAGAAAACCATAGAAAAGATCAATGAAACAAAAAGCTAGTTCTTTGAAAAGAACAACAAAATTGATAAACCCTTAGCCAGACTTATCAAGGAAAAAAGAGAGAAGACTCAAATCAATAAAATTAGAAATGAAAAAGAAGAAGTAACAACAGACATCACAGAAATACAAAGGATCATAAGAGACTACTACCTGCAACTATACGCCAATAAAATGGAAAACCTAGAAGAAATGGACAAATTCTTAGAAAAATACAATATTCCAAGATTAAACCAAGAGGAAATAGAAAAGATGAATGGACCAATCACAAGAACTGAAAAATTGAAACTGTGATTAAAAAACTTCAAACAAACAAAAGTCCAGGTCCAGATGGCTTCATAGGCAAATTCTATCAAACATTTAGAGAAGAGCTAACACCTCTCCTTCTGAAACTATTCCAAAAACTTGCAGAGGAAGGGATACTCCCAAACTCATTTTATAAGGCCACCATCACCCTGATACCCAAACCAGACAAAGATACCACAAAAAAAGAAAACTACAGGCCAATTTCACTGATGAACATCAAGGCAAAAATCCTCACCAAAATACTAGCAAACTGCATCCAACAATACACTAAAGGGATTGTACATCATGATCAAGTGGGATTTATCCCAGGGATGCAAGGGTTCTTCAATATCCACAAATCAATCAGTGAGATACACCACATTAGCAAACTGAAAAATAAAAACCATATGATCCTCTCAATAGACGTGGAAAAAGCCTTTGACAAAATCCAACACACATTTCTGATAAAAACCCTTCAGAAAGTGGGCATAGTGGGAACCCACGTCAACATAATAAAGGCCATATATGACAAACCCAGAGCTAAATCATTCTCGATGGTGAAAAGCTGAAAGAATTTCTGCTGAGATAGGAACAAGACAAGGATGTATGCTCTCGCCACTACTCTTCAACATAGTTTTGGAAGTCCTAGCCATGGCAATCAGAGAAGTAAAAGAGATAAAAGGAATCCAAATTGGAAAGGAAGAAGTAAAACTATCACTATTTGCAGAGGACATGATACTATACCTAGAGAATCCTAAAGACTCTACCAGAAAACTGTTAGAACTCATCCATGAATTTAGCAAAGTCACAGGATACAAAATTAATACACAAAAATTGATGGCATTTCTATACACTAACAATGAAAGATCAGAAAGAGAAATTAGGGAAGCAGTCCCGTTTGCCATCACATCCAAAAGAATAAAATACTTAGGAGTAAACCTACCTAAAGAGTCAAAAGACCTGTACTCTGAAAACTATAAGCCACTGATGAAAGAAATCAAAGATGACACAAATAGATGGAAAGACATACAATGCTCTTGGATTGGAAGAGTTAATCTTATCAAAATGACTATACTACCTAAGGCAATCTATGGATTCAATGCAATCCCTATCAAATTACCAGGGACATTTTTCACAGAACTCGAACAAAATATTTTAAAGTTTGTTTGTAAGCACAAAAGACCCAGAATAGCCAAAGCCATCCTGAAAAAGAAAAATGGAGCTGGAGGAATCAGGCTCCCGGAATTCATACTATACTACAAAGCAACAATCATCAAAACCATATGGTACTGGCACAAAGACAGAAATATAGATCAGTGGAACAGGATAAAAAGCCCAGAATTCAACCCACACACCTTCAGCCAACTAATCTATGACAAAGGAGGCAAGAATATACAATGGAGAAAGGACAGCTTGTGCATTTAGTGGTGCTGGGAAAACTGGACACCACATGGAAAAGAATGAAATGAGAACACTCCCTAACACCATACACAAAAATAAACTCCAAATGGATTAAAGACCTAGATATAAGACCAGACACTATCAAACTCTTAGAGGAAAACATAGGCCAAACACTCTCTGATATGAATGGTAGCAACATCTTCTCAGATCCACTTCTTAGAGTAATGTCAGTAAAAAACAAAAATAAACAAATAGGACCTAATTAGACTGAAAAGGTTCTGCACAGCAAAGGTACCACACCCTTCTAAATGCTTATCAGCTCCCAACAGGATTACTGCAATACTCTCTCTGCTGGTCCTTCTACTTTTGTATATCCCCTGTTCAAACTGTTCTCAATAGCCAGAATGATGCTACTGAAATGTAACAGATAATGTTACTCCACTGAGAAAAAGTGTTCCATGTTTTTTCAGCTCTCTCAGTGCAAAAATTGATGAACTAACTGATACCCCCAATGATGGTCTGTCTATACCTGCTGCCTCCCTTTCTGTACTTCCAACTAAACTCCCCTTAATCAATCTTCCTTGTCACATAGTTCCCTGGTATTTTTGACAATGCCAAGACCTCCTTATCTCAGGAAATTTGCAAATGTTTTTTTATCTCCAAAAACATGTTTTCCTGTCATGGTACAGTGGAAATGAATCCAACTAGGAACCAAGAGGTTGTGGGTTCGATCCCTGGCCTCATTCAGTGGGTTATGGATCCAGCGTTGCTGTGGCATAGGCCAGCAGCTGTAGCTCCAATTAGACACCTAGCCTGGCAACCTCCATATGCTGCAGGTATGGCCCTAAAAGGACAAAAGACAAAAAAAAAATGTTTTCCCCAGATAGATGCTTGGATCATCCTCTCATCTTAGAGTTTTTCAGAAGTTATTTGTCATTGTAGACCTGTGTAAAACTGAAGACACTCACTCCAAACTGCTAGAACTTAATGGTATACTTTTTTCTATATAGAACTTACTCCTATTTATGTAACAATTAGTTTCCGAAAGGACACACTTTGTTTTCTGTTTTGTTCACGCTTCATATTCTTGTCACATAGAAGAGTGTCTGGCACATAAAAGTGATCTATATAAATTTGTTGAAAGAATGAATGATTAAGTGAATGAATGAATGAATGAATGGCAAAAGAGGAGGGAGAGAGAGAGAACAGAGGAGAGAGAACAAAGAGATTTTTTCATTGATACCAATGTGGAAAATGTAAGCCTACTTGCCTGTAATTATAAAACAATAACATATATTTACAGTCATTTATATTGAAATTTTAGTTTAAATGGACCCCAGGAACTTGAAATTAAATCAGAACTGGAAAAAAAAAAACAGTTAATTGACAAAGGAGAGTGCTGAATTTAAACACAAAGGCTGGAAGGGTTAGGAAAAGAGATTTAGAACACAAAATATTACAAGTCCAATAGAACCATACATTGGGTTAGCTGGTTCAATAAATACACATTTGTCAATATGCATTTTTATGCTCAAAATATGACTCTAGAGTGAATGCCTACAACAAAATAAGTTATCTATATTTTACTGTTTATAAATTTTACCAAAATTTATTGACATTGTACAATTCTGCAGTTACGTATACTTCTGTATATAATTTTTACCAGAAACATATTTCAAAATTATTTTAGTATGAGACATTGAAACTTTTATACAGAGTAAAACTATGCTTGGATATTAATCAAGAAGTTATAGAGTGCACAATTTCTGCTTAAGTACTTGAAAGCAAGCTAATTCTTCTGGGGTTGCCTGGTAACTAATAAAGAGTATGTCAAATTGAAAGACAGGTCTGACTGAAGCAGCTCCGAATAAATAACAGAATTGTTGTCAACTTTAGCCTCAGAGAAGCAAGGGAGAGCCCAATTCTAAGCTAAATTGAAAGAAGGACCATTGAATCATTTTTTTTTTGTTTTTTTAGGGAATTCTCTATTATTTGCCCTTAAACTTTTTTCTCACCAATAATTTATGATTAACATAGAGACATTAAAAGCAAATTCTGAAGATATCATTCATTATCTGTTATAGTTAAGTGGAATAGCCCAAGGAAGGAATTTTTATTTATGTATGTATTTATTAATTAACCATTTATTTATAAATCCATATTCACAGATTGTATTGATTTCTTGGAAATATTTATGTCCAGTAAGAATGATTAGAGTTCTGATAAAATATTTAACATAAGTATTTTTTAAAGTGAGAATTGTGTTGCAGTGACTCCTGGCATTATGTACAACCAAACATTTTGACAAATTTTTAGTTGTAGTGATTGATATTTTATATCAGGCTGTTGATATAATACTTACAATTTTTTGTTTTATTTCCAGCAGGAAAAAAGTCAAGAAAGTTCAAGAGTCAAAGGTAAGGAATTGTTGTTTTAAGATCATAGTTTTATAATTTGTGTATGTATAGAAGGAAAAAAGTGATTTAATGCTACTACTGAAAATATAGTTAAAAATAAGAAAACAATGAGATTTAAAATTGTCAACATGATTTTAAAGCCACTGTGAACCCTTTGGGAATTCTCCAAGGCCACTGAAGATTTTTATCAAGCTTTCCTTTCTTCATACAGTGCTTTTCAAAACTTCAACCCAATTTTCTGTATATTCTCTGAGTTATTCCGATTGAATTCCTCCACCAACCATTGCCCATAATAGTTGGTGTTGCGTCACACCTGTGATTTAGTAGAGGATCCTTTTCAAAATACGTTTCATGGAGAATCAACTGTTGAGTCACTGCTGTCTCACTTTTTCTCTGAAAAAAGTAAATAAATATATGTATTTGTATATTAAAAGCTTTTGCATGGCATGGTCAATCCTAGTTAGACATAGGAAGGCTTTATTCCCCATAAAGACAAGTGTTGAAGTCTTTGCATTGAAATAATAAATTGCTCTAAGTGTATTGTAATCCTTTAACAAAATGTTTCATTAATGTGTACTCCTGCTGATCATACTGATCGAAATTCACAGTTTTTTCCAGAGTTAATCCTTCTGGCCTCTCCATTCTTCTTCGACATATTGAGCATCCTTGCCCACCTCTCCCTTCCCAAAGTTGTCCTAGTCTCAAGCTTAGTTATGGAGCAAAGCGCAGATGCTCTGTTTCATTCTATCCTTTTAGCATAAGAAAAAAATATATATATATATATTAGAGTTTTTTAGAATTCCACACAAGTAAATTTAAAAATATAACTGTGGAGAATTTACAAAGGTTACCTGTACTCCTGAAATGAAGGTAGGGTAGTTACACTTCTGAGGGTCACTGGCTTGATGACACCAATCTTGCTTATTATAATAAGTCGAAACACAATGTCATAATCTTCTCTGCACCTTTTCCTACAATCGAATTACATATTTTTTTGTTTGCTCATCTGTATGTGTCTTTATTACTGAAGGATATGAAAAAACATACTTTTAAAAATTGTGCTAAGTATATTTTATTCAAATGACTTAGGTTGTAAGACTGCCCTTCCAGGAATTACCAAACTGTATCTTTTTCAGCAAACTGAAGTATGGCTTGTTAGTTTTATATATGAGATGATTACACTTATTCATCCTCAGAACATTTTTATGAACTCCAAATTTTTCACTTCTGTACAAAAACTGTTCTGTGTGATCTTCATTTAAAAAACATATGCATTATGGAGTTCCCGTCGTGGCTCAGTGGTTAACGAATCCGACTAGGAACCATGAGGTTGTGGGTTCGATCCCTGGTCTTGCCTTGCTTAGTGGGTTAAGGGTCCGGCGTTGCCTTGAGCTCTGGTGTAGGTTGCAGACACGGCTCCGATCCCACGTTGCTGTGGCTCTGGCTTAGGCTGGCGGCTACAGCTCTGATTAGACCCGTAGTCTGGGAACCTCCATATGCTGTGGGAGCAGCCCTAGAAAAGGCAAAAAAAAATGCATTGTAAATATACTGAGTGCACATCTTTCTTTGCGTGAAGGGGCCCAGTGTTTCAGACTAATCTTCAATCATATTTATAATTCTGCTATAGTTGAAATAAGGTTAGTATAGCTGTCTTTTTTATGCTTCATTGCCTTGGGGTACATAAATTATATCATCTGAAATAATAGAAAATATGTTTTTTAACTACTGTCTGGGAACATATTTTCTTTTATAATGTAATAAAAATTTCAAGACAGTGCCTGCCACTTCTTTCATTCTTATTGGCTGACGGACACATGGTACAGAACCCTCACATAATGTCTTTTAGACTACTGAATTGTAAGTAAATCAGAGATATACAGTTACCCCAGAATGTGTTGCCTAGCTCTGCTTAGAGAAACTCGACATTTTATCTTGAATATTTATGACAATCATCTTGCAATATTATCTTACTTGAAATTATGAATGGTCATTTAAAATATTTTAAAGCAATATTAAGAAAAATTGGGGTCATGCAAGCAATAGGTTATCCATTATTAGATAACAAAAATTCAGAAAAATTACATGTTGCACACTTCTTGGTGATGAATAGTTGAAATGTTAGCTATGTCCTCACTTAATTTTAGTAACCAACTCTCAGCTGGTGATTCTGTGGACTTCCACTGTAATCGATAATCTTATTTTCCAGAACTCTTTTATTACATTGTCAAGAATGTATACAGTCCTGTGAAATCAGATTGTTATCATTATACAACTACAGATGTGATAAATTCATTTGAGTAATAAAAAAAAAGAATGTATACAGAGTGAGTCTTTAATTTTCTAATTTCCTACATTTGGTGACTATTTCTGCTTGAAACAGCAAACCCATCCTCATGATACCAGTGGCCTGAAATTATATGAATTCAAAGCACTGCAATGAAAATTAATCCCTCTTCTACAGAATGATATACACTGAAATGTTTGGAAACTTGCAATTCTGTTGCCAACTGATTATTTGACACTTGTACATGCTCTTATTCTTATTCATGCTATAATGTTATTTTGATTTAATGTAAAAATCCATATTTATACATATTTTAAAATTCTATTTTGTGGAATTAAACTGACATAATGAATTTCAGTTCAGCAGTTAGCATGCTAATGGAATCTCAAGTCATTTTCATCTTTGTATTGCCTACTGTTAAACGAGACAAAGGCTAATCTCTATTTAGTACACAGTTCTGAAGTTTACAATTGTTTAAGATATCCTTCCATAAAGCTACATTAAAGATTTTAAGAGATATGAAAATCACACCACACTTTTAAAAGAAGGAGCAACTAACTATTTAGGAAGCCATATTTCACACTGTTCTCCAGTAACATTCATACAAATTAAAATAGAGCATTAATGTATTTAAAATCCATTGAAATTTTTATAAATATTATTGAGAAATAATTTTCTTTGAAGAATAGTTCTATCATAAGGATCACAATGAGTCAATTATCATCTACCAATATTCTCAAGGGAGTATTTTAATTTGTGATTATTTTATTTATGTATATTTTAGAACATCTCTCTAGAGTCCTCAGTAATAAAATGGTAACAGTCTTAGGAAAATTTAAATAAGACTTGCTTTAGAAATAACTTACAATTCTCTCAACTTCACTGAATTTTCACTTTTCCAAAAGGATTTGACTTTACAACCAGAGGGATAAAATCACTTTGGCCAGTTTGCACATGGTTATGCTATGGCATGTTCCTCAGGATTGGATTTACACTTGTACTGTCAATAAAAGAATGTTTGTCCATTCACCAAAAAGTCCAGCTGCTTTTATTGCCCAGTTTTCCCCTCTTTTCTTCTCAAATGGATATTCTTATTTATTCCCATTCAGAAGTGATAAAAATAAAGTATATTCCTCTTTCACCATTCCTGTTCATATTTTTATGAAGTCTCTGCATTTGGGGAACACTGAGGACTAAAGTCATTTCCCTAATAATTACTCACATGTTACATTATTAACATTTATCTTAAGTATCTAATAGATGTCAGACACTGCACTGAGATTTTTACATATGTTATTTTAATTTCCAAACACATATTATTAGATAAGATTTAGCATCCAAATATGTCTGCCTTTTGAGAAATCACATCCAAAGTGAATAATCCAGATCGATATTATCATTTTTGTTCTACTTTAAAGGGATAATATTTTATTTAACCAAAAACCAGCTATAAAGTAGGTTAATTTAGCAAACTGTTAATAGCAATGTTTTTTATGCTTTCATGGATTTTATATATATATATGTATATATATATGAATTGCATTATTTATGCATTTTTTATGTCATACTTGCAATTATTTTTCCTATTTCCAATTTATATAAAAACTTTTCAGTGCTTTGTAACTTTAAGAAAAAAATAGATTGTGGTAAATGCAGCATGGTAATATTCTAAGGTACATATGTGAAAATTATGCCAGCTTGTTCACTAAATACTTATGATCTTTGACAAGTAACTTAACCCCTCCAGGATTAATTGCTTTTCTGTGGTAAATATTAGCATAACATACCCTGTGATAACAAAAGTCATTTATTTACATGCCTGAAATTCTAAGGTTTATACTTCTACAAAGACATTGGAAAATACTATTATGATAAACACTTAGTCTTCAAAATTATAATTCTTAGTAGGTTCTACATGGCAAATATTTTGTCATATACATGTTGTGTATAAAGAAAAGATAAGCTGCACAATTGTTTTCCCATGGTACACACATTCTTACATCTATTGAACAATAAAAAATATTATGTCAAGACCATGTTTGATCAAATTAAAAAAAATGTGTTAAGGACAATTAATGGTATCAAAGGACTATGAAGTCTGCAATTGTTACACACACAAATGCATGTACAAGCTATTTTCTATTTATTTTTATTCACATTCTCCTTTATTTCCTACATCATGGAATTGGCAACTGAGAACACCAAACATAATCTGATAGACACAGAATGTATGTGTGTGTGTGTATATATATATACACATATGCATATATGCATATTATATATATTCCCAAATATGTGTATAATATATATGTATATATATCCTAAGGTCATCTCACTTCATCAAGGCCAGGTAGCTAGTCAGAAACAGTAACTGACCTTCAAATTCTTATTCATAAAAGCCAATGGATATTAACAAATGATTAACAAATGAAAATGTATTAAATTGAAAGATGATAATTCATATATATGATGAGACCTTTATGTTTTATCTAATTGCTGCATTTATTTATGTTTAGGAAATCAAATATAGCCAGCACAATAAGTAATAGCTAAAATGAAGATCTTAACATTAAATTAAATTCATATTCACTATATTTTTAATAAATTAGAGCATTATACATTATAAGTGATAGGTTTCTTAACATTCATTTTCTTTTTCTTTTTTTTATTACTCAATTACAACCTGTCTCATTTGGAAACCATACGTTTTTCAAAGTCTGTGAGTCAGTATCTGTTCTGCAAAGAAGTTCATTGTGTCCTTTTTTTTAGATTCCACATGTAAGTGACAGCATTTGATGTTGGTGTCATACTGTCTGACTGACTTCACTGAGCATGATAATTTCTAGGTCCATCCATGTTCCTTCAAATGCCACTATTTCTTTCCTCTTAATGGCTGAGTAATATTCCCTTGTGTATATGTACCACATCTTTTTTATCCACTCCTCTGTCAATGGACATTTAGGTTGTTTCTGTGTCTTGGCTGTTGTATAGAGTGCTGCAATGAACAGTGGAATACATGTATCTTTTTGAGTCATGGTTTTCTCTGGATAGATGCCCTGGAGTGGGATTGCTGGATCAAATGGTAATTCTATTTGTAGTTTTCTGAGGAAACTCCATACTGTTTTCAACAGTGGTTGCACCAATTTCCATTCCCACCAGCAGTGTATGAGGAATCCATTTTCTCCACACCCTCCCTATTGTTTGTAGACTTTTGGATGATGGCCATTCTAGCCAGGGTAAGGTGCTACCTCATAGTAGTTTTGATTTGCATTTCTCTAATGATGAGTGACGTTGAACATCTTTTCATGTGTTTTTTGGCCATCTGTATGTCTTTGGAGAACTGTCTGTTTAGATTGTCTATTTTTTATGGGGTTGTTTGTTTTTTGTTATTAAGCTGCAGAAGGTGTTTATAAATTTTGGAGATTAGTCCCTTGTCAGTCACTTCATTTGCAAATATTTTCTCCCATTCTGTGAGTTGTATTTTCATTTTGTTTAGGGTTTCCTTTGTCGTGCAGAAACTTTTGTTTAATTAAGTCCCATTTGTTTATTTTTGTTTTTATTTTCATTACTCTGGGAAGTGGATCTGAGAAGATGTTGCTATGGTTTATGTTGGAGAGTGTTTGACCTGTGTTTTCCTCTAAGAGTTTGATAGTATCTAGTTTTTTATTTAGGTCTTTAATCTATTTTGAGTTTATTTTTGTGTATGGTGTTAGGAAGTGTTCTAATTTCATTCTTTTACATGTGGCTGTCCAGTTTTCCCAGCACCACTTATTGAAGGGGCTATCTTTTCTCCATTGTATATTCTTGCCTCCTTTGTCATAGATTAGTTGAATGTAGGTGCATGTGTTTAACATTCATTTTAGAAAACTGTTGCTGAGACAAATAATTATTTGTAGAATTTATAAAAACTGTGTTTTTGCCTATCATAGTCAATAGTTATAATCCTTAGCAAAGTCCATGTACCTAAAAGACAAGAAAACTCACCTCCAGAAAATATAAAATAAAGGATTGAAAAGTTTGTTTACTTGTTTTTGGAAAACAACAGTGCTGGTTAGACAAGTGTACTTGTCTGGTTAGACAAGTGTACTTATAGCAGACTTACGATAGTAATTCTTAAAAAAAAAATAAATGTTATAAAAGAATGTAAAGAAACAATTGTTTTACAAATATTTTACATCATAATAATTGCATTGTATCAGAACAAGTCTATTTGCATTCTATTTGTTTTCTTTTCTTTCTTTCTTTTTAAGGGCCATACCTGCAGCATATGGAGGTTCCCAGGCTAGGGGTAAAATCAGAGCTGTAGCCACTGGCCTTGCCATAGCCATTGCAATGTGGGATCCAAGCTGCATCTGCAACCTACACCACAGCTATGGCAATGCCCTATCCTTAACCCACTGACCAAGGTCAAGGATTTAACCTGTGTCCTCAAGTATGTTAGTCAGATTCATTTCTGCTGAGCCACGACAGGAACTCTGCTGTTTGTCTTCTTAAAATGCACTTTTGCAATTAAATAGGGGCAAAATATATTCTTATGTTATTGATAACCTTGCCACAAAATATCAATGTCATATATGCACAACTTAATAGTGTATGATTGGCAATTCTTTAATTACTAATATTATAAGCACCTCAAATATTTCAGTCAATTTCATTTTATACCTGACTTAATAAGTATACATTGATTATTTAGTAATAACTCAATTAAAATGTATTCTGCAATTACTATTGAACATTGCCAGATTTTTCTGATTTAATTAGCTGAAATCTGTTTCATTTCCAATCTTTCATAATTAGAAAAGTGACCATATCTTTTTCTGTCAGTTTTTGAAGCAAAAATGATTACACATAGGTGCCAATTCTGAAAGCCATTTATACGCATGAGAGTAATTATTACTTTGACAAACTTTCAAATACATAACTATTTAATTTATAATGTATAATTCCATAGAAGAAAAATAAATGGGGAATATATGCACTCTAAATAGTCTAAAAGATGACCTCAAATGTCCTCCAAATAACTTTCAAGTCATAAAGCTTTCATTGTAAGTCATAACTTTTCTCTGGGAATTAAGATAACATTCAACCTCCATTCTTTAAATATTCTTTTAAACAGCTTGGTCCAATTTTGGATGATCTTGATGCATGTCCTCCTGCCATAGCAAACAGGAAGACAAACATCCTTCCCTCCCTAATGATGCTATTATCATCAACCAGAAGAGGTTTCAAAAAGTATCTGATTGTGTTTCTCATTTATGCCAAGAAGGGCTCCATTTATATTATGCCAACCACATCATCATTCCCTATCCATTCTGCATACATTTTGTAGTTTTCAGAAGGATACCAATAAATCATTTCATACAATGGGTCATTTATCTTGGTTTCAGATTGATGAATTTTGCAGCTCACTTTGCCCACGAGGAGGCAGTGCTATCGAAAAGAAATCAAGATATCATAGGTTTGGTAACATTTGGAGAACAACCCCAAACAGCAGGGTTTAATTTTTTTCTAATAAATCATGATTTAATGCTGCAAGGACTATCAAATGAAAACTGATCAGGCTTTGCTTTACATAGTTTTTAATTATTATTTTTTATCTGCACACTGACATCCCAACCCGGATCTTTCTTTCAATCATCAATAAAAAATAACTTTATTCTACACTTTTAACAGAACTCAAATTTTTCCTAAAAGAAGATGTTTAAGAAATTCCACAAGCTCGCTCCTGAAATAGTTGAGTGTTGTGTTGCAAGAAATATCAAGCAATGTTAACGCAAATGTCTATGATGGCTTCATTTATTTTAGCTTGAAACAGTAACTTCACTTACTTTAAATCTTGTAAAGGTTAAGTTTTATGAAAGAGTGGTTCTTGAAATAACCATATGAAATTACACGTTTTTTTGCAAAAAAAAAAAAACTCTTCCAATGAAAATTTACATGATCTATCAGTTTTTCCTTTTTGCTTTATCTCCCCTGGCCCTTTAAATATGAAATTTGACATTATTAAATAAACTATATTTATCTTGGCTTTTGAAAGTATGTATTTCTTCCCTTATACACAAGGTCTTAACCTTGGGTTCAAGACCATAACCCGAATATGTAGTTATATCTAAGTATTTTGGAAGTTGTTTGAATTTTTTGAATTATGAAGGATATATTTTTATATAAAGAAGATTTATAACTCTATAAGTGATATTACATTCTAAGAGGCTAAGTGGGCATACATTTCTTTGTGATGGTTAGTTAATTTGGAGTCTTACCTAGTAAGTCAAAGACCAAACAATTTCCCTTTTAAATATCTATAAGCTGCATTTTATAGTTTTTGCTCCTTACATGGATAATAATAATTACCTACATAAAAAGATTTAAATGTTTTCTAATGGAAAAATAATGTGTATTACTCTACTAAACAATATCATTGTTTTTTACATCAATACATGAATTCTTTATCCATTGCACATTGCAAAATCAGGAAGAACTCTGGTCAAATATGCATTATGATATTGCAAGATTTTTTACAGAATCCTTTAGTGATGCTTGCCTTTGCTTTATTAAGCATTTCCATAGCATTTGACCAAGGATCTCTCAGACCCATGAGCCACCTTTCAGGAAAAGGCTATTGATATCATTCATAGCACTAGAGTTAGAAAACCCACATTCAAGGAACACTGATTTATACAACACTTTTCAGGGTAGATCATAAGGTTTAGACTCAGCATACTTAAACTCAATTATTTATTCTCCAACTTAAGGACACTTAATCTCCTTTTCTCACCTTTAATATAAATATATTATACCACAGATTATAGTGTTAAAGATTAAATGAGGTAAAGCATTGTACCCTTTTGAATGGAATGAAAATCTCTTGGTGTAGATGAGGTCTTATTTCTATGTAATTTGAAATGTCTAAATCAATTTTTTACATTCCTTTTTTAAAATATTAGTTTCCATCATGTTCTATCCCAGGAGATTGGATATAGCTCCTTGTACTTACAGTAAGACCTATACTAATAAATTCTTTCTGCACCAGGGGATTTTCTACTTACAATCCACAATTGGGACTAACTATTTGTTTATCCTACTTTGTCCCTATCACTAGGATAGATTAGTACAGTCCTCAAAATGTGTGTTAGATTCTTTGGTATAGAAAGGCCAGAATTCTGTGCAAGCATGGAGGTCAGGTGAGATGTTTACATGTGTGTGTCTGGGTGGGGGCGGGGGGCGGTGAGGAATGGACTTTTGAAAAAAAATTCTCCTTTTATTTTCTAGAGGAACAGGGAGGAATAAGAGAAGTGAAGAATGAGGGAGATTAACCCAAGTCATGGAGCATTCATGAATTACACACATTTAAATATTAATGTGAGGCTGATGAGAAGCAAAGGAGAAAGCATTAAAGGTGCAGAATGGGATGGATTCATAGAGTAACTTAAAACTAGGAAAGTACTTGTAGCAGATTTGATGGCAAGAATAATATGAGGGTGATGAGACTTCCTAGGCTAGACAGAAGGCAGATATTGATTAACAGGTACAGCATTGAGAAATACTAGTTACAACCTAAGCAGTTTTCCAGTTTGACAAGCTGCAAGTTGTTCCTCCATTTTCTGAAGTTATTGTTCCATGTTTCAAACCTGAGAACTGCATGATGATCATGAAATCAGTTTCATTTGGTGGTTTAGCACCAGGCACTAGAAACAGAGTAAATTTATTTTTTTAATACAAATTTTGTTAGATTTAACAATTTGATGTTAGTTCCATAAATATTTTATTTGTTATTTTTAGCACATATTTTTTATTTTTGTTTTTTATTTTTTAAAGTATTGTTGATATACAATGTTGTGCCAATTTCTGCTGCATATCATAGTAGCCCAAACATACATATATATGCATTCTTTTTCTCGTGTTATCTTCCATCACGTTCTATCCCAAGAGACTGCATATAGTACCCGGTGCTGTACAGTAGGACCTCATTGCTAATCCTTTCTAAATATGATAGTTTGCGTCTATCAACCCCAAACTCCCCATCCATCCCACTTTCTCCATCCTCCTCTTTGGCAACCACAAGTCTGTTCTCTATTTCTGTGTGTTTGTTTCTATTCTGTAGATAGGTTAATTTGTACTATATTTTAGATCCTGTATATAAATGATATGATATGGTGTTTGCCTTTCTCTTTCTAACTTATTTCATTTAGTATGAGAATCTCTAGTTGCATCCATGTTGCTGCAAGTGGCATTACGTTATTATTTGTTTATGGCTGAGTAGTATTCTATTGTATATATGTACCACATATTCTTAATCCATTCATCTGTCAGTGGACATTAAGGTTGTTTCCATAGAGTAAGTTTTGATACTGGACTCACCACTAAATTCTTATGTGACTATGGAAAATTTTCTGACCTTAGTGTACTAATGTCCCCATCAGTAATATGTGAGTAGTGATGGCTCCTTCTAGATAGGTTTGTTTTGATTATTGTTATTAAAAACACAGCACACTTATCAGGACCAGTCTGGGAGTAGCACTCAATAAACCTTTATAATTGCCTCTACCACCACCACCACCACCACCGTGACATTACCATTCAGAGAGTAATTTTTTTTTTTTGGCTATCCTCTAGGGTGCAGGTGAATATAGAATAAAGCATCTACTGTCCTTCCCTATTGACAGCCTCTCTTTGCTGTTTCATGGAAGGGTAGATGTTACTGAGTTTGCTTCTAAGGTGAAATAATTACATAAACATGCAACCAAGAGATAGATGCACATAAAAACACTTACATAATATCTTTTCACATCACAATCTTTTTGCCTTTTTGTATTTTTGTTTGTTTGTTTTTGTTTTTTAGGGCCACACCTGTGGCACATGGAAGTTCCCAGGCTAGGGTTTGAATTGGAGCTACTGCTGCTGGCCCATGCCACAGCCACAGCAACACCAGATCTGAGCTGTGTCTGAGACCTACACCAGAGCTCACAAAAATGCTGGATCCTTAACCCACTGAGTTAAGCCAGGTATCTAACCCACATTCTCATGGATACTAGTCAGATTTGTTTTCCCTGAGCCATGACAGGAACTCCCTCACTCCATAATCTTAATTGATGTGTGGTCATTTTAAAAGTCAAACAAATTCAGAAATTTAAAAAGAATGATTATAGTAATTCATAGTTTCTGTGTAGTTATTAAGTGCCAGGCCCTAGGTAAGGTGTTTTGGTTGCTTTATCTTGATTTATATGTATGTATATATGAATAGTTAACAACCAGGAGTACTTCTTTATTGCCAGGTCTTCTGTTAAGTGCTTTTCACATATTATCCTATATAGCCCTCAGAAGAATATTATATACTAACAAGAGAGTACACTTTACTGGCAATCTATGTATCTAAAAATGACTATCATTAACATTTTGAGAATTCAGAAATTTTTATATGTGCATCTATTTCTCCAAAAACCTTTCAATACGCTTCTTTTGGAAATGTTCACGTATATCCTTGTTTCTCAAAAATTTGTGAAGGCTTTGCAGTGGAAAATGTCAATTGGTTCACTCAGAAACCATATTAAACATCAATTAGCACACTTTCTTTTTATAGATTTTTTACAGAGTCTTGCAAATAAAAAGCTACATTTCCCAAATTCCCTTGCAGTTAGCCTTCTGGATATATTTAGTTTTCTTCCATCAGATTCATGAAATCATGACCCTTTATGAAATTCTTGTTAGAAAATGGGCACAGTTTGGGAGAAAGAAATTTTCTATTCACAGATAATGGCATAGGCAGTGTAATTTTGAACCCAGTAGCATGATTTTGGTAGGTCATAGCTTCCTTAAGTAGTTGGTCCTGATGATGGCAAAGGCAGTAACCCTTTGATATTTCAGTTCTATGATGGGTTTTAGAAACTATTTCTAACAGCTTAGTGTACAATCCTCTGCTTCAGTCCTATGAGCTGTTTTCTATATCCTTTCATAAATATCTTTAACTTTTAACTTCAATTAAATTACTGCAGATTCTATTGTCTATAACAAAGAGCCTTGACCAATCCATCAGTCTGTTACCTGAACAAAACAAAACAAAACAAACAAGCACAACCTAAAATTTGAGAATTATGTTTGAATTGGCAGACAAAGCTGAGGACTGAAGCTCAGGAGACAACCTCTCAGATAGCACTGAAGAATTCTCCAAAGAGGTGAGAGAAGAAGCAGGATATATAGGAGTTTTTGTTTGTTTTGTTTAACTTTTTTTTCCTTATTTATTTTCATTTTAAAATTTTTCTTAGAGTTGATTTACAAGGTTGTAATGATTTTGAACTACAACAAAGTGATTCAGTTATACATGTACAAACATCCATTCTCTTTCAGATTCTTTTCCCACATAGATGATCCCAGAATATTGGGTCGAGTTCCCTGTGCTGTACAGCAGGTCCCTGTTGGCCATCATTCCATATACCTCAGTGTGGATATGACAATCCCAAATTCTCCAGTCCATCCCTCCTCCCCCACTGTCACATTTTGTACCCATAAGTTTTATGAAGTCTGTGAGACTGTTGATTCTGTTTCTGTTTTGCAAATAAGTTCTTTTTTCTTTTTTTTTTTTTAGATTTCACATATGAGTGCTATTATATGATGTTTACCTTTTTTCTTTTTTGCTTTTTAAGTCTGCACCTGTGGCATATGGAGGTTCCCAGGCTAGGGGTCAAATCAAAACTGTAGCTACTGGCCTATGCCACAGCCACAACAACATAGGATCTGAGCCGCATCTGCAACCTACACCATAGGTTGCAGCAATGCCGGATCCTTAACCCACTGAGTGATGCCGGGATTCGAATCTGCACCCTCATCCTCATGAATACTATTCAGATTTGTTATTGATAAGCCACAACAGGAATGCCCTGATATTTGTCTTTCACTGACTAATTTCACTTAGAATGATGATCTCCAGGAGTTTTTGCTAAAAAACAAACTCCCAGGTAGGCAGAACATGAAAAAAATTACTGCTGATTAAAGAAAACCAGACACCTAAAGTTAATGAATTTAGTTTTTCGATGTATGGCAAGATGCGAGAGTGTACCATCACTGAAATCATTTTTTGATGTGCACCTTGGCTAGTGATGCTTTCTCATCCTGAGTCTCCTCGGGGTGCACAGTTGTGCAGCCACTGATGTCTTGATGTTGGGCATCTTGTTTTCATGCTGAGTATCCTCAGAAATCACCATCCATTTGAACAGCTGTGATGTAATGGCTTGATGGCTGCAACATCTTTGCTTAGTGATATGCCAGGCAATAATTTTCTTTTCTTTTCTTTTTTTTTTTTTTTTTTGTCTTTTAGGGCCACACCCGTGGCATATGATATGGAGGTTCCCAGGCTAAGGGTCTAATCGGAGCTACAGCTGCTGGCCTACGGCAGAGCCACAGCAATCCCAGATCTAAACTGCATCTGTGACCTATACCACAGCTCACAGCAATGCCAGATCCTTAACCTACCAAGTGAGTCCCAGGATCGAACCCGCAACCTCATGGTTTCTAGTCAGGTTCTTTTACACTGTGCCACAACGGGAACTCCAGCAATTTTCACTGACTAGTCTGTTCTAGGACTACAACTGGAGATCTAGTAAGTAGAAAGTAAGTAAGAAAAAGTAAGTAGCCAAGAGATTATCAGAGGTCTGTTTACTAGATCTTTGGGAAAGACTCCAGGAGTGAACCTATATGCAAAGCTGATGCAAGCGATGAAAGCCAGGAAGCACAGGTTGTTAAAATAAAATGGAAGAGCAAACATATATATTGGATTGGCAAATGGAAAACCAGGTGATCCCATGTGGCTGGCAAGCACAACAGTAGGGAATTCTCAATCCAAACATAATGATGGTTCATACAGTCACTACACACTTTTGCGTTGAGCATCAACTGTGTACCACAACCAGCTCTGGATCTGCAGACACAGTAGTGGGCACAAAAGGATAAATAACCTGTCTTCCTGGATCTCAGACTGCAGTTCCTAGGAAATCTGCCATTGCCACAGGATAGTTGCTATTTTCCAAAACAAAGACCTTCTAAATCCCATAAAAACACAAGCATACAGTGAAAGTATAAACTCTATCCCTGAGAGTTAAAACTATGCTACCTCCAAATCACCTCCCTCATCAAGCCTTCCAGTCTTACAGGAGGAATCGAAATTGCTTCTGCAACATATACATGTCTTAATCTTGCCCCCAAAGCTCTTCCCATTGGTTCTGTATCATGGGAATTAAAATATAATTTGCATGATGTAATTCTCATGAGTCCATAGAAAGAAAGGACCCTATGTTATTTCTTGTCTTTCTTTGGTCTTCATCATTTTATTTCTCAGGGAAATGAGGCAGCAATGATTTGATAAGACTACTTAGAATACACAGGCTTGAGAGTTCATTCTTGAGGTACCATCACTTTTCTGGATTTTCTACGTGGCATCTCTGCTTCTCTTTTATGCAAATATCTCTTCACGCAAAAGCACTGATAGAACATTATTATCATACTATAATGTTTAATAAGAAAATGTTTTAAGGGGAGTTCCCATCATGGCGCAGCGGAAACCAATTCAACTAGGAACCAGGAGGTGCAGGTTCGATCCCTGGCCTTGCTCAGTGGATTAAGGATCCAGCATTGCCATGAGCTGTGGTGTAGATTGCAGATGTGGCTTGGATCTGGCATTGTTGTGGCTATGGCGTAGGCCAGCGTCTATAGATCCAATTAGACCCCTAGCCTGGGAACCTCCATATGCCGAGGGTGTGGCCCTAAGAAGACAAAGAAAAAAAAGATGTTTTAAGATTTTCCTTAAGAAAAAAATCTTAGTATCTGAATTCCACTGTGGCTCAGCAGGTTAAGAACACAACTAGTGTCCGTGGAGATGTGGGTTCTGTCCCTGGCCTTGCTCCCATTGGGTTATGCATCCAGTGTTCTGTAATCTGTGGCATAAGTTGCAGATGCAGCTCGCATTCGACCCCTAGTCTGGGAACTTCCATATGCTACAGGTGCTGCCCTAAAAAGGAAAAAAAAATCTTAGAGTGGAGGATCTTATATAAATTATATGTAATATTAATATACACATATACTAATATCTAATAATATATGATACATGATAGCACACAATATTAGAAATTATAGGATCTATGTGACAGATCATATAATATGATTTATGTAAACAATATATAATTAGTTCAATCACAATATTATGTTATCATAGATGTGATTTGTTTTCTGTTTGTGAATTTTGTTGTGTTAAATTAAATTAATTAATTAAAAGGAGAGTTAATATATATCATATTTATTCATATATTTATTTCTTTAGCTTACAAAATCAATTGAAAAGCCCTAAAAGTAGATACAAGCTATGTGTAACAAAAATGAGTCTTGAAAATTAAATAACTCATGCAAAATTATATGGCTAATAAATGCTTGCAGCTTCATTTAAAATAAACTTATTGCTTTTACTTAGATTGCTATTCTCAGTTATCCTTAAGTATCCTATTGCATGTGTAATACAGTAAAATCTCTATTTTCTGGATAAGTCTAAATATAATAATGTGTTGGAGTTCCTTTCATGGTTCAGTGGTAACAACCCAACTAGTATCCATGAGGATGTGGGCCCAACCCCTGGCCTTGCTCAGTGGGTTAAGGATCTGGCGTTTCCGTGAGCTGTGGTGTAGGTCACAGACACTACTAGGATCTGGTGTTGCTGTGGCTGTGGCGTAGGATGGCAGCTACAGCTCAGACTTGACCCCCTAGCCTGGAAACTTCCGTATGCCATTGATGCAGCCCTAAAGTGAACAAAAATAAATAAATAATGTGCTCATTGTTTAAAACTGCATAGTAATCAATATAAATTACATTGTGTCCACTGTGAAATGGAAAAGTCCTATCTCCTCAAAATTTGAACAAATAGGTGAATTATTTAAATGTCAGAATCCTATTGCCTATGAAACATGAATGCTTCATAGCTAATAAAAATGTGAACAGGTTGAACTAGTTAGATGGGAAGACAACTTATACTTTTATCATAATATTTAAAAAAATTGTTCTGTTATATAAACAAGTGAAAGATAATCTTTATTTACATAAATTTCAATTATAAGATAAAACCAATAAAAGTAAAACATCAAATTACCTTATACAAGGAGTCTGATAAGGCAATCATTATTTTAAGGCAGTGTGTTCAAGAGGCAAATGCTTGGGTTGGATCCTGGCTCGGACATTCACTGGCCAGGAGACTTTCAGTCCAGCCTCAACATCAGCTGAGTCTCTACTTTCTCTTCCCTAAATAACAGATGAACAATAGCCTGCATCGGATCATTCTGTTGTGAGCTTTAGCTGCAATTACAGGAAGAAGAGTTCCAAAGAGTCTTAAAACATAATACTCAATAACTGTTGGCTTACATGATATTACTATAATTTACTGAGTGATTTAACATATGAATTAAGATACAGAGAACTGTTTAATCACTGTATTTATGAGTTATCATGGTGGGAGCAGAAAATGTCTGTTTTAAGGGAAAGGACACCTTTTCAACATAAGTATTATTCATAGCACTCAATTATTTTTTATTTTTAATATTGGATTTAATTTTGACTAAAGAGATATACTTTAAAACTGTATTTTCAACAACTTTATTATTTCCAATTACAGTATGAGTTTATCCAAAAGATTTGTGTCCCCTGACCCTGGTTAATCAAGAGAATAAAGTGCAGTTATTTATTCAAATGGGGAAAAAGTGTTTAAATTGTACAGTCTTTCCTTTCTCTTTACATTTTCTAATTTATAATTTGGGACTCCTTTTTTTAAGTTTATCTTGTGAGAACCAAAGAAGGAAATGAATCTGATAGTATATTTAAAAATTACTTAGCACATTACCTGGAATCTCACAGGTATCCAATGAATGTTAATTAAATCTAACTCAAATTATGGTCAATGAAAATGCAGATATGCACACACATATATACATGTTACATATCATATATAATTCATATTGTCCATAAGCTCATACATAAATGAAATATATTTAATATAAATTTATATACCATTATACATATATACTTGGATACATAAAGATATAAAATTAAGTCACTTTCCACTTTTTGAAAAGCTACTATGTATTATCACACACACACACACGCACACACACACACACACACAAAGACCCTGGTTAAAATCAGGAATTACTCAGATTTGTATCTCTCTTAAAACCTTGACAGGTACATTCTTCAAATGAGATATTCAGAGAATGTTAATAAATGATGAATGTACTAGAAGACACACTCAGTTACAAATGTCAGTATACTTTCACATAAAAGCATGTAATGCAATCTGAGATGAATTATTTAAACTATTTCTCAGAAGAAATGTGATACATTATTTTTTTCTCAAAATTAATTACTTTTGGGGGTTCCCATTGTGGCTCAGCAGTAAGAAACCCAACTAGTATCCACAAAGATGTGACTTCAATCCCTGGCCTCATTCAGTGGATTAAGGATCCAGTGCTGTCCTGAGCTGCAGTATAGGTTGCATCTGAGGTTTGGATCACATGTTCCTGTGGCTGTAGCATAGGCCAGCAGCTGCAGCTCTGATTCAACTCCTAGCCTGGGAACTTCCATATGTTGCAGGTACAGCCCACAAAAAAAGATGATAATAATAATAATAATAATAATAATAATTACCTTTAACAGTGTTTTATGTTTAGATGATAGCAAATATATTCTATTTTCAGTCATCTTTTAAAAGGTATAATCTAGAAAAACAGAGTATAGCCTAATTTACTGTCATACACTAAATTTTCATTTAATTTCAAGAAATTACAGTTTGTAAAACTGGATTGTGTATTTTCATTCTAATTTGGAAAAGTAAATTGGTATTTGGAACATATGTCATGCTTAGCTCAATTTGTAATGAGTAAGATACCTAAATTCATGATCTGTTCAAATTGTTTTTATTTTATAAGTCACTTTAGGGATTATACCTGGATTGCCAAAGTTCCACTTTCCCTTGCTTGAGAAAGATGTATGTGTCATATCATAAAAAGTATGAAATTTCAGATGTAGAAAGGAAAAGGTGGTCTTCACAGCCAACTGACAAAATCAAAGGTACAAGCCACAATAATTTGGGTGATGTTATCAAAGGGCTACAGAACCAACAGAAGTTGTGTAAATCTTTGACTAAAATAAAGGCGTTTAGATATCAGGGGGTCATTGACTTCATACCACAGTGATTCAGTTATACACACACACGAATATACAGACACACACACACGCATGTGCATATATATATATAAATATAAAGATTATATATAATTATATAATTTGTATATAAATATGAATATTATATACAATTATAAAATTTATATATAAATACTAGCTTTATAATTTAATATAATTTATATATAAATATATTATCTTTCAGATTCTTATTCTATACAGGTTACTACAAGATATTGAGTATAGTTCCCTGTACTATACAGCAAGTCCTTGTTGTTTACCTGTTTTATCTATAGTAGTTTATATCTGCTAATCCCAAACTCCTAATTTATCCCTCCAGCCCCCATCCCCTTTGGTATTTGTTTTCTGTCTGTGAGTCTATATTTGTTTTGCAAATTCATTCATTTGTATCTTTTTTAAACTCCTCATGTAAATGATATCATATGGTATTTGTCTTTCTCTGTATGATAATCTCTAGGTCCATCTATGTTATGGCAAATGAAATTATTTCATTATCTGTCTGACTAATATTTCATTATTTCATCATACACATATACAGACACACACACACACACATTTTTTCCTCTGTTGTTGGATACTTCGGTTGCTTCCATGTCTTAACTATTGCGAATTGTGCTGCTACGAACTCTTTTCAAGTTAGAGTTTTCATCTTTTCCAGATATAAATGTATGTTTTAAGTAGGTCCAATTCTAACATTTTTGGGTCCTGGACCAAGAGTACAAATTGAGCATTCCACCAATCCTTCACACACCTTGGTTTATCTTCTTCTCTCAAACCTACCTGCATGATCTTCCCACACTTTTACATCTTCTGAAAATTAAAAAAAAAAAAAAAAAGTCTGCTCTCTGCATGTCAGGAAGCAGGCTCAGGATCATAGTAGGGAATTCTAGGGTCCAATTCCCTTGAACATAGCCTGGTGGAAAGCAAGCCACAGACTTGGCCTTGTTCTCTTGAGCTGCTTGTTTTGCCAAGAGGGGAACAGCCAAAGGAGGGCACCAGGACGTCCTCAAAAACCAGAGACTTGCAGCAGGAATCTGCTGCCCAGCCCAGGGCAGTACTGCTTGAGGAGGTGTAGTGAGCTGGAAAATACCACTTAGGAGATGTGCAATGAGAAAGGAGACTTGCAGTAGGGGAAGCTAATAAAATGGGACTAAATTTGGAAAAAAAATTAATTGTTTACCTGAGATATAACCACATTTTTAAAAACTTGAGTTTCACAAACTTGTTAACAAACCTTTATATATTGGGGGAAAGTGCCATCCATCACTGTCTCATTCTCTAATGTATTTTACAATTCTTGCTGACCCATCCTCTGTTGATCCAATTATGCTGACACAGTAAGTGGTCTGCTGGAAGTATGAAAATAAATAGCTAGAAAGCACAGAAAACCTTGTGCTCTTCAGCAGATGGCTGGTGTAAGTGTCCTAAGATTAGCCTGCTTCAAACTGCTCTTGAAAATCCTATGTTGAGTCTGAGTGCCTCTGCTGAATGGCCAACAAACATATTCACCTTTTGGGAACAGATGTCTTTTATGGTGAATTTAGTGTGTTGTCATAGAGTGTAGAAGTATCAGGGCATACTTTGTCAGAGAAAAACTGCTTTCACTTTTGTTTTAGGGACCTGAGTCTTCAGTGAATTGATCTGAAACATTTATAATGGATAAGCAGTGAGGTCCTACTGTACAGCACAGGGAACTCTATCCAATCTCTTGGGATAGACCATGATGGAAGATAATATTAGAAAAAGAATGTGTATATATTATTTGCTATACTGCATAAATTGACACAACACTGTAAATCAACGCTACTGCAATAAAAATTGTTTATGATAAAAAAATGAAAATCAAAAAAAAAAAAAAAAACACAAGGTCAGGTAGAGATGTTACAAGGAGTTTGGCTCTTCTCTGGTCATTCTGGAAAGAATGTCCTGGCAGATACTCTCCAGGATGATAGCATATAGCACATCTGGCATGTGGTCTGTGTTTCACAGGTCCAGGGAGAAGAGTCACAGTGGGAGGAACATGCAAAGGGCAACCTCACAGGCATGGAAAAAACTGACTCCAAGTGAAATTTACTAGGGAATAGAAACAGAGAGAACTTCCATCCTCCCCATACAGGTTTTTGTTTGTTTGTTTTTGTTTTGTTTTGCTTTGTTTTTTAATATATCTGCACCTGCAGCATATGGAAGTTCCTTGGCCAGGGGTCGAATAGAAGCTGCAGCTGAAGCCTACACCACAGCCACAGAAACAATGGATCTGAGCCACACCTGCAAACTACACTTCAGCTTGCAGCAATGCTGGATCCTTAATCCACTCAGCGAAGCCAAGGATCGAACCCACATCCTCACTGAGACAATGTGGGGTCCTTAACCCACTGAGCCACAATGAGAACTCCAGATTTTTTGAAATTTATTTTAAACTGTTTAGCTAAATTACTAAGTCTATGTTCCATTAGTAATATGAACACAATCTTTAGAATTTTTTGGGACAGTTATGGGCATTCATGAAGTCACAAACTCAACATCAGTCAGAGCTACTAATGTTCTGACAGTGCATGTAGATTTTGTCCCCAGAAGATGCTGAAACAGATCTGAAAAAAAAAAAAAACTAGCTTTAATTTTAGTATGACTCCCTCCAAATCTGAAAACCCATTCTGATTCTCTTTCACTTCCCAAATTAAGTGCAGTCCTGTTGTGAACTATATTTCATCCAAAGTTCCATATTGAGATTATATAACTTTAAAAAGATTCTCCAACAAATACCAAGAACATAGGTACAAAACAATGATAAACCTTGTTCTTATTTGAAGCCTAGAGAAGCCATTAAGAAATTTAAACAGAAGAATAAATCCCCATGAAAGCTGAAACTCAAAGATATTAAGAGGCCAAAGGAATTGAAACTCAAGAAAAATATCCAGCTCCTTTAAAACTAAATAACACAGAATTTTCCTCACTTCTTACTTATCCTGCTCAGTATGAACCATAGGAATGTCCTAGCCTGCTGGGTTGCAACTTGGACGTCAATGTTCTGTAGAATTGCTGTGGTTCCACGAATTCAAAATCTCATTGAGATCCATATTACATCTGATGCACTACCCTTTGAGAAAGTCCAAAGATTATCAAAGTTTGTATTCCTTTTAAAAACATGTTTAATTAAAAAAAAAATTGGCCACACCTGTAGCATATGGAAGTTCCTGGGCCAGGAACTGAACCTGCACCACAGCAATGACCTGAGTCAAATCCTTAACCTACTGCACCACAAGAGAACTCCTCAGAGCCTGTATTCTTATCCAAGAAATTTTGTAAAGAAACTCTTTTCTAGAGCCCAAAGTTACTCTACTCAGAATGATGTTTTCAGAACCTAGGATTCAAGTTTGCCAAAGGCCAAATCTGAACCTGAATGATCTCTGAGAAAATGAGGCTGATCAGTAAAATGGGCTTTGTTTCAGCCACTCTAGGAGGAGGAATTTATGCCAATGCCGAAAGTCCGTGAACTTTGAAAGTAATTTCAACCATAAGAAGACTCTAGTCAAGAGGTTAATTATGGTGCAGCATTTCCCATTTCTGGGAAAAAATGTAATCTCTTATGAACACTTTGCTTTCTCAGATAGTGGATGTTGAGGCATGCCCACCTTCTTTTGGAGTCTGGAAACACACAACAAAAGGGCTTTGGCAACTGTTAATTTATGTAGTTTTCTTTCTCATCCAGCATGTTGAACATCTTTTAATTTCTTGTCTTAACTGAATTTCCCCTGAAAGCAGAGCCTTTGGAAAGGCTTCTGTGCTGGATGCTTTCTGGTGAACACAGCCCTAGGGACTGAGAGGGAAAGAATGATGTAGAAAGAAAGAGAATGTTAAAGAGCCCTGAATACAGTGGCAGCTGGTTTCTCATGCAAGAATGGAAGAAAATTCCGTTTTATCTTCCCACTCTTACTTTTCTCCTTTATTTTCAATTTCTCATTGTGACCTGTTTACAAATTTAGTCTCTCCTCTTCCATGTAAAGAAAGATAGTAATTTTATGGACACAAATGCCTTGCTCCTTTTACAATCCTTAAGTTTCAATCCAGAATTTTTTTTGAAGAGTTTAGCTTGTTTGTTCTGAGTCTGCCAAATGCATCCACTGTTCAAACAGATCTTGTATACCTCCACTTTCTTGGCTTGGATCCTCCCACCCAGGAGATACTGCCATCTAAGCATGGCCTGGACTGAATCTATCATCAGCCCATCTGCCTTTCTGCCATACACCTCCTTTTGGCGATACTTTCTTTTATGGTCTCAATTCTGCAAATTGATCAAACATGTCCTCTCAAAGCACAGCAAATTCCTGGATAGCTAGCTAAATAACATCATTACCTGACATTGTTTTATTACTTTTCAAGTCTCAGACATGTGGCTTAACTCCATAAGCTCAAGCTTAGTTCTTCCAGTTTCTTCTTTAGCCCCGAATATATAATGAAATTGGAAGCATCCAACCTCAGTCTGACAATAATAATGTAGAAACCAAACCTCTTTAGTGTTCTGTAGTATGCTTGGGATCCAGCTGTCTTGCACTATAAAAAGTCATTCCCTGCAGACAGGCTGAAAGCATGGTGCAAATGGCAACAACTCTACCGCTTTGTAAAGTCTAGATGGTAGATGTATAGGAAGACACCCTTTTTCATACAGGTGAACTCTTGCTTCAGTTAAATCTGATGTCTTGCCCTCTAACCCACTAAATGCATCTACATAGGAACCCCTGCCTTCCCACAGGCATGGAGGCAGTGCCATCAAGCTGCCTCAGACACTCTCAGAGCCAGGACCCACTGGGACTGCCCCTTTTCCAATGCTGGTGAGGCTTTGAGGGTGTTGTGGCATTTTCTGCCCACGTACCTTACATTTTGGTTTATGAGACATATTGGGCTTCTGTTATATTTAAACTCAGGATGTCTGGTGCCTTGTCAAGCTCAGTGCACCTCTGTTTAAAGCCTGATGTTTACAGGTATGTGTATTTTTTCTAATTTCTTTAATATTTTTGGAAGGATAGTTGATTTACAATGCTGTGTTAGTTTCTGGTTATAGCAAAGTGATTCAGCTATGTATACATACATATATATATATATATATACATACACACACGTGTGTATATATATACACACACATGTATATATATGCACTCTTTTTCATATTCTTTTGCCATTACAGTTCTTACAAGATATTGAATAGAGTTCCCTGTGCTATACATTATGTCCTTGTTAGTTATCTATTTTATATGTAGTAGTGTGTACATGTCAGTCCCAACCTCCTAATTTATCCCCCCACCACTGTGCAAGTATGTCTTTACCTCTTTTTCAAAAACTTGCCCATGGTCGAGTCCTTCATAAGTAAGCTTCAATGACCAGGCCAGGCAGAAAAGTAAGTCACAAATGTTTGATTCAAGGCTGTTGATAACTTAAAATTCATTTACAAAACATAATCTAAGTCTCTCCAAAAACAAACATAAGAAACATAAGACTCTTGTTTACCAATTCCATGAGCCCAATCTGCAACACCTAAATCATAGACAGTTGAGAATGATCTTTAAAAAACAAGTGGGGAGACTAAAGAGAACAAGCCCAGGTTTTCTCCTCAATTCATTTCTTCCATGAGTTACCTGTTCCCACAGGAGAGATGCAAGAGGACAGAAGAACACCAGGAGTGGGGAGGTTATGTTAAAAAAAGTTCCTCCCTGGGAAGGAGCTTCAGGAGGGGAACCTAACTCACCACGACTCCATCCTCTGGTCCTCAGCACTGTGGTTCCCAAATCTCAAGGGTAACAGACTGATCACTGAAGTGGTCACAGGAAAAGTGGGCACTGTAGTAGACTTTTGCAAAACCGTTCTAGAGATTACATTTTGTGGCTAAAATTCATAATACTATAAGATTCAAAAAGTCTAATGAAATATCAAAGAAAGGAAGCAGGTGAAAAACATGATCCTTCCTGCCATTCTGGGAAAAATTTATAAGTCCTCAATTTAGAATTATTAACCACTCAGATATTTGATATTCACTTGAAGTGCATTTGATATATTTAAGTTTTTACTATATAATTTAATGAAAACATGAAACAAAGCTTTCTATAAGATTTTCAAGTTTTGTCAATTTTTCTTTCTTTTTTTTTCTTCCATGTGGCATATGGAAGTTTCTAGGCCAGGGGTCAAATCAGAACTGCAGCTACAGCCCTACACCACAGCCACAGCAATGCCAGAAATGAGCCACATCTGTGACCTACTCTGCAGCTTAAAGCTACACCAGATCTTTAACCCACTGAGCAAGGCCAGGGACCAAACCTGGATCCACAGATACTATGTCAGGTTCTTAATCTGCTGAGCCGTAGCAGGAACTCCAAGGGATTTTTTTTAACCAAATTCATTAGCATAATAGAGATGAGAACTTGTGTGTTTTTAGGACTATTTTCTATTTAGTGATATTTTTCCATAGATTTTTCTTAATAGAAGAAATAATTGGAATGTTTTGAGTTATGATTGAAATAAAATCAAGGTTACATTATTTAACTTCTGAGATTTTCTGTACTACTAATAATCTACTTGAGGAATTCGTACATCCTGCTCTGATATCTCAGATTGCACCAAGGCAGGAGAATTTTATGTTGATATTCTGAAGTGTTGGAATGATGTTTATTAAAATTCAGTTCTTTTACCCCTGGAAAAACATCAAAGTTTCTGTGGGTAGCGTGTTCCTCAGGATAAATCATATTTTCCCCTTATCCTAACCTGAAAGATGATATTGAAGTTTATGTCTCATTTAAGTCTGCTGCCTTCCAGATATACCCCCACAGAGGGTTTCTATATGTTGTAGATCAATATTTGATGTATCTTAGGCAACATAGCCCTAGCACCACACAAGGATTAAGAATCTCCATGTTTGTTAAACATCAGAGTATGTGCACAGTGTTACCTAGGGCTCACCAGAGAAGCAAACTCATGAACTTATTTTACATGCCTTTTAGACGCCTGTGATCCATTAGGCAAGTCAAAAATACAAAGGGAAAGAAACGGCATAACAGAATAAACAAGACTCTAGAGAGAAATAACAAATAGCAGATTTTAGGAAGTCTTGAAAGAGTAAGATTGGATCTGGTGCTTGAAAAATGTGCAAGGTTTGAAAAGTATTCATAAAAGGCACCCTTGTTCTAAGCACACAAGATGACTTTAAGCTAGTCTAAGTTAAGAGACTTAAATGACGAACACAAGTTCACTGAGAGGACTGGGCAGAAGGAAGCCTGGAAACACAGGAGGAAATGTATCTCCACATTTTTAAGAAAAAATGGTTTGAAATATTCTGTCCTGCTGTTAGACCATATGTCAACCATATGTTCTGGTTTTACTTTGGAAAATATGGTCTCTGGACCAGGAGCCAATTTGTGGGAAGATTATTCCAGAAATAGTGAAGTCAGTTCTTTGGCATGTAACCCAGGTATGTCAGCCTGGGCATGGAAATCTTAATGGTTTGATGATGATACAAAGAACAATGGCTCACCACCAGCACGGCATTGAATATCTGGCTTGAGAGTTCCCTTAACTTCATATCCCCAATCTTCCAGGCATCACTATCCCATTTCTATGCATATTTCCTATAACATGACAGCCATAAAAGTAGGCAGTGAAATATATATGTTCTTTCTTGCTAGGGCAAATGTATAAACCATTCTGGTGTTCCCTGCTTTGATTGTGCTATGCAGAATTCCTCAAATCTAATGAGCAGCAGTGTTACCGTATTGCTCAGCCATGCAACTCCTAGGTATATAGCCAAGAGAAATAAAAATGGATATCAAATGCTCATCAACTGATGAACAGATGGGTCAATACAGTTTAATGTAGTGGAATATTATTCTGTAATAAAGAATAGATGAATTACTGATATGTACTACAACATGGATGGATGAATCTTTACAATATTACACTAATGAAAGAAGCCAGACACAAAAAGCATATATAGTTGCATTCATATAAAATATCCAGAATTGGCAAATATATAAATACAGAGAGGAGTTCCCATCATAGCTCAGGGGTTAACGAATCTGACTAGGAGCCATGAGGTTGCGGGTTCCATCCCTGGCCTTGCTCAGTGGGTAAAGGATCTGGTGTAGCCGTGAGCTGGGGTGTAGGTTGCGGACACGGCTCTGATCCTGAGTTGCTGTGGCTCTGGTGTAGGCCGGCAGCTGTAGATCTGATTCAACCCCTAGCCTGGGAACCTCCATATGCCGTGAGTGCGGCCCTAGAAAAGGCAAAAAGACAATGAATAAATAAAATAAAATAAATAAATAAATAAATAAATAAACAAACAAACAAACACAGAGAGTATATCAGTGGTCGACTAGGACAGAAAAGTAAGGGGAATGATGGAGAATGACTGCTTATGGGTGTAGGGCTTCTTTTGGGGCTGATGGAAATGTTCTGAAATGAGACTCCGTGGATTGTTGTACAACCCTGTGAATACGCTAAAAGTCAGTACACCGTACACTTTAAATGAGTGAACTGTATGCTGCGTGAATTGCTTCTCACACAGTCCTCTTTCATTTTTCTTCCTTAGCATGACAAGCATATTATGCAGAACTACACCTCCTGTTTAGTTTGTCCATGATCTTTAGCAATAATGCGTCATCACCTCAGGGTGCTTTGACAAATTTATAATTTTATTGGTATACAAGCATATTAGAAAATGAAAAAAAAAAGATTTGAGATCTAAGGCATGATACAACCTTGTTACTTTGAAATAATGTTGTCTGCTAAACTCCTAAGATCAGTGTGTTGAACGCTGTAAAAAGTAAATTAACCTACAAGTCAGAACAAAGCATCAAGAAATGGTTCTGAATCTCACCACTTATGGTTTATTCTGCACTAGTAAAAAGATAGGAAAATAGTTGAAAGATGTAATAGGTTCTATTTCTTAAAGCAAAACAAAACAAAAATAAAGAAAAAGACCCCAAAATTGTGTTTAAAATTTCACATCAAAAACCAAACACCAAAAGATACCATGCTACTCTTCTTTTTTAGAGCTTGCCACTACCACAACCTGATTTGTAGAAAACTGGTTGGAAGATATTGAATTGAAAGTTTCTTTATGTATGTACATAGAAAGCAACACAAAACACTAAATGATACTGAAATTTTTATGCATGCACAGAAGAATGTAGAAAAAAAAATAATAATCCTTATTTTCTGTGGATAGCAGCTTTATTATTTTTATTTTTATGCCACCTATTACCTTCAAGTCCATGAGTTAATGCTTTTAAATACTATTAATTATATATTAAGATGTATTATTTTCTCTACTACTGTCTACTGGTAATTTAAAGGGCAATCGGAGCTCATATAACCTTGAAATATGAATCCAAGGAGTGCTTTTTCATGTGGCATATTTTATAATGGTAGCCTTTTGCATTATGCAGGTTCTTATTGAAACAATTATTGTATCATTTTTTGCTTTTGCCTTTCCAAAGAACCACTCCATTTCATGGACAATTAAAGTCATGTTCTGGCTCACTCCAGTTCTCTCCTTTGCCCCAACCCCAGGTCCAAGCTTGCTGAGAATAGTGCCAGTTCTGGTTAACATTGTCATCAGACTTGAGAGGAGATATTACAGGGAAGTGCAAATTAAAGCCTGCTAAAATGCTGCTGCCGACAATTATACTGGGGCACAAGTACATTTTTCATTTATTTCAGTGGGTCAGATTAACAAGGCTGCATGTCACATTATCATAAAAGGTGGACCAGCCTGTCGGTTCTGATTATTGTTAAAGGAATAGCATTTCAAAGAAGGCTTTGCTAAAAGAGACACATCTATTGCTAACGTGTGGTTTAAATGTATATAATTACTGAACACATTTGGTGGTATGATAGAAGCTTCTGTCAATCAAAGGTTGATTTTTTAAATTTTCCCCTTTTATTTGTTTTTTTATTTAATTTCTCTACAAAATCAAATCCTTTTATGTAAGCTAAATAGAAGAGAAAAATTCTTGCATTTCAATAGCTTCTTGAGTAACCAAGCCAGTTTAATTTAAAATACTACAATGCAAATTACTATCCTAGAGGAATGTGTAAATCAAGCCCAAGTTTAGGCAATTCACCCTCCATATTAAGTATTAAAAAAAAAGAAGGAGAATGGCCTAAAGTCATTCATGCTAAAAAGATTAGAGCCCCATATTTTTTCTACATAATTCATTGTCTGTGGATAATGGTGTCTGTCTCCTGGAACATAGATGAAAATTGCATTTAATAACTCATTGTTTAGTCCTGTACAATATGTGCAAACATCACAGTGATTACATTTGTTTCTGCAGAACAAGAACATCAGATAAGACTTTTCTGTCCCTGTCTGGAGAGTAGTGCATGAGTTCTAAACCATCTTTAGATTTTAAAAGAATGTAAAAAAGTGACTTTCCTGTTGAATCCACCTTAATTAAACAACCATCCTTTATCAAATAGCACTCTTTTAGCCAAAATTAGGTAAACTTAAATATTCTAAAGCATTAAAAAAAATGCTGATGGGAGTTCCTGTTGTGGCTCAGCAGGTTAAGGACCTGACTTTGTTTCTGTTTGATCCCTGGCCTTGCTCAATGGGTTAAGGATCTGGCATTGCTGTGGCTGTGGTGTAGGCCTGCAGCAGAGTTCTGATCAGATCCCTGGTCCTGGAACTTCCATAGGTGACAAGTGCAGCTATAAAAAATAAATAAATAAATAAATAATAAGACAATAAAAAAAATAAAAAGAAGCTGATGGCAAAATGTCATGGATCTTAAGATTAGGTTCCTAACTCCTTCAACTGTGCCTCAGTCTTGTCCTGGCTCTATGGTTCTTTGATTATTTTGCTATTAATATCACTACATGGAACTCCTATATTTGTTTGATCTTGTACTAAATGTTTTAGTTTTGTAAAATGCTTAGTGTTGTAAAAATCAGTGAGGACCAGTTGGCAAGATTGTTCACTCATTCATGGGCATTATATTAATCCAGGTGAGCGGAGTTTAATTTCAGAATGTTTAAAAACACTGGCAACTTTCAAAGTTAACCACGATGGAGACTTCTGAAAACCAGCTAAGTTTCACTCCTGTAATGATATGTAAATGAAATAACATAAATATTTTGTGCTCAATGCAAAATAATGTGTTTTAAGGTATCTATAACAGGTTGCTTAAAGTTGTGGTTTGTTCATTTTTCTCTCTCTATGGTATCCCACTGTACATTCATAACACAATGCACTTGTCTATGGTGCTATAGAGCAGTGTTTGACTAGTATAGGGCAAGGAGCCAATCCCAATACTATCTGTCTTTTGAGACTGTACTATTTCCATCATACTTTTATTTATATATTTTAATAACTTGAGTATGGTGAAATACTGTGTTCCAGGGATTGAAAAGTTAACCTATGGAGATATAACCCTGATACAAGATTTACTCAACAATATACAATGCTTCGGTCTTAATATTTTTCGCAGAAATCTAAGTATTCAAAAAGCTAGTGAGGAGTTCCTATTGTGGCTCAGTGAACTGTATTAAGAGCCTGATATAGTTTTCTGTGAGGATGCAGGCATGATCCCTGGCTTTGCTTAGTGGGTTAAGGATCCTGTGTTGGTGGAAGCTGTGATGTAGATTGTAGATGTGGCTTGGATCAGATATTGCTAAGGCTGTGGTATAGGCCTGCAGCTGTAGCTCCAATTCAGCCCCTAGCCTGGGAACTTCAATATGCCACAGCAGTAAAAATTAAAAAAAAAAAGATTTAAAAAGCTAGTGGGTTCTTATACATTTTTATTGTACCTTTCTCTATATCACAATTTATGTTTGAAAAGCACACTTTCCTGATATGAAAATATTTTGGTATGTATGATACTTATATATACTATTGTTCTTTGTAACAATAACTTCAGAAAGCTGAGTGGTAGATTTATATTTTTTTCTTTCATTTCCTTTATAATAACTCATATTTTCAACCACTGGTAAACACTTGATGGTTAATTGTGGGGCTGGTAACTAGTTATAGATAAATGAGTCCACATATTTAAAACTCTTAGTGCCCCACTGTTTGAAAATAAAATTCTTGAAGTTCCCAGGTGACACAGCAGGTTAAGGATCCATGTTGTCACTGATACGGTTTGGGTTAGACCCCTGGTCCTAGAAATTTCACATGTGGCAGGCGCAGACAAAAAAAAAAAATCTTATTGACCAACAGAAAGTCAAAATGTCCCAAGGATGGACAAGATGTTAGCAGATGACATATGTATCTTTTTTTAGTTCAAAAATAATATTTATGAGACAATAATTTAATACTTGTGCAATCCCTTCCCAGAGCCATGAAGCTATTTCATTGCTTTTGCCACTGCGCATTATTTGAAAAAAATCTACCTCAAAAAGAGAAAATTGTAATGATGAATAAGGGCCCCTAGGAATTTAACAATTTTCAAAGCAGGAATTATACTTGAAAAACAACACAAGTGTGGCAAAACAAAAGAAATTGTGTTGGCTTATTATTAAGCTACTTAGAGCAACAAATAACACTTGGATTTAGGAAATGCGATTTCTTTGTTGTTAGCAAAGAGTAGTAGTTCTAATTCATGAATATTTATTCTATTGTAGAAATATAGAAAAATTGATGTTGATCCCCCAACTTTTTACTTGTATAATAACAACATGTAAAATACAGAGAACACATATTATCTTATTTTTGTAAAACTTATTTTTCTTGTTCTCATTTTTTTTAAGCATCACAACCCAGTTTAACTTTCCAAATGAAGGTGAGAAAATTATTTTAAAAATTCTGCAATTACACCAATTTCTTCCATTTTTTCCTAAATTTACAATGAATCTAAGTCATTAATTACAGTTGAATAAACAAGGGAAAACTTTTAAAATTTGTTTTCAGGACATAAATATTATCAATAATAAAATTAAATATGAGGTGATAAAAGCTCTAAGAATCTACCCAAATAATTACAATTTATATGCAAATATAATTTCAGCCTTTATAATTGGAGTACTGCAGGATCTTTTTATCTTTTAGAGTCTTTACATTATTTAACAATAAAATCTTATGTTAAATTTGACTTTGCAATGAAAATGTGTAATGCTTCAAATGTATATATAGCTACCACTCATTAATTCTATGTTGCGAGGAGGGATTGGGAATGTGTGTGTGTGAGCATACATACAATTTAAGACCAAAACTTGGAAAAAGTACCTCTTGTGGAATTAGCATTTTGTATCTAGTAGCAGAAGAAGCATTACACAAAGGAATAAGAGGGTCAGTTTCTGGGTTTAAATCCACTCACTAGAAGTGTTTCCTCAGAATAATTCCTGAGCCTCTCTCTGTCCTGATGCAGATGTAACTAGGACCTGCCCTGCAGTGTCAAATGAGGATTACATGCTGCCATGTATAGAAAGGGGCTAGAGTTGTGCCTGGCACTTACAAATCAATGTCCTTCAATTTCACAAAATGGATGCGGTGAGGAGCTGAAAGAAGAAGGAGCAGATGTTTGTAGGCTGTGTTGTTTTCTCTATTCTCCTCACCCCTTCCCTTTCACTGGGTTTATATTCCTCTCAAACTCTCACATTTCTTGGGTCTTTCCACTTAACTCACTCTCTGGAAAGTTCATCACATAGTTTTCTCTACCATTTACCTGTTCAACAATGTATGTAATAAGGCAGTGATACAGACAGGAGAAGACCACAAAGGATACACTAATAGATAGAACTAGATTCATTTAGGTTATGGTTTAAAAACAAAGACAGAAAACAAACATAAACAGAGGGTGTTATAGAAACATGGAACCTGACCACAAGGGCCTAATCTGGTCAGAAAATGGAATGCTACTGTGTGACTCTTTTTTTTTTTTTTTTAAAGGGCTGCACCTGTGGCACATGAATATTCCCAGGCTAGGGGTCAAATTGGAGCTGCAGTTGTCAGCCACAGCAATACCAAATCCAAGCTGTGTCTGCAACCTATACCACCACTCTCACTAATGTTAGATCCTTTAACCCACTGAGTGAGGCTGGGGATGGAACCAACACCCTCATGGATACCAGTCAGGTTCTTAACATACTGAACCACAACAGGAACTACTCTGTGTGATGTTTAAACTTAAAGTTGTATGACAAGTACATAAGGAACATACCTCAACTTGATAGTGCCCATATATGACAGCTCATAGCTAATATCATATGCAGTGATGAAAATCTGAAAGTGCTAACATCGGGAACAAGACAAGGATGTCTACCTCTGCTATCTCTATTCAACAACAGTACTATAAGTTCTAGCCAGAGAAATTAGGCATAAAAAAGGGGGGATAAAAGTAGGGGGGCCTCCAAATCAGAAAAGAAGAGGTGAAACTATATCTGTTTGCAGATAACATGGTATTATACGTAGAAAAACCTAAAGATGACCAAAAGCCTCATAGAACTAATGAATTCAGTATACAAAACTCTATACCACTATTACACTATGGAATCTATACACATAATAAATTATCCAAAAGATAAGTTAAGGAAATAACCCTATCTGTAATAGCATTAACTTCACTGATTCCACTGATTCAATGTTAATCTCATATGGAAATAATCTAATAGGCATGCCTGGGAATATTATTTAACCTGGGCATCCCATGGCAGGTCAAATTGGCACATGAAATTAACCACCTCAAGTTTACCCCTTGTCAACTTGGTAGGTATAGCATCTTAAACCATATTCAATATACAAATAAAGAAAAAACAAGGCTATAATTATACCTATCATGACAACTATCCTGTATTTTACCAAAAACACACTAACTTATTTCCTAGGAGATAGGTAAAAGTCAATGAGATAGTCTCCTTGATATCTGAAACTTAAAATACTATGATATAAAATCAATAAAATTTATGTTATGAGATGAGATAATAAGGAGAAAAAGATAGATGATAGATGATAGATAGCTAAACACATCAACATATTCATAATAAAATAAGGGGAAATACAACAATTACAGTTCTTATTTCTATAATTGGACACATGATTGTGGCTGATATCTGTAGCTACCATCTACATTGTGTATGCCCTTTGCCTTCAGTAAGCACATCAGCTGATCATGGTTCTTGACCTCATGTGGCGACTCAAAACTTAATTCCTAGAGAGTTTGGGCCATTAATAATTCTGCCTGGATTGAGTTGTCATAGTTTTCCATTGGCCTTAATTACAAGGTATGGTGATACAAGACATGCTCTAAGAGGTCTGTGTTCCAGGCATACTTTTTCTTATCTACATTGTGGAGTTGTACTTCAGTTTTCCCTCATTATCATGATCAATCACCCCAGCCAGTACCATAACTTCTTCCTTTGCCTATTGATTCCAGATGTACAAGAAGCCCTAATGGGCTAGTGGCCTAGACAATATAATAATTTTTGTATCTCCCACTAAGACTGAAATGTCTAGGCCTATAGAGTACAGAATCATGGTAACTAGAAGCAAAAGTGTTGATAAGAGGAATTAGGGGGTAGTGATGCATGATGCCACTCCCATTTCTTTATTCCTGGACCCATAAATTGTGGCTCTGAGAAAAATAGCATCATATCTTGGAAGCCAATTCAGAGCCTATACCAGCATCTGGAGAACCTGGTCCTAGCTCTGCAAGATACTGTCACCTAGATGATGCTATATCTTAGTCCTCAAAAGGCCATCCTACCATTCTGTCAAGCCAACCATATAAAGACATGGTAGGAAACATGGTAACACCAGTGAATTCCATGAGCACGAACCCATTGTCTCACTTTTGTGCTGTGAAAAGCGGTTCCCTGATTAGAGGCAATGGCTTGTTGAGAACCATGATAGTGGATAAGGGACTCTGTAAGTCCACTGATGGTACTTTAGACAGAAGCACCCCATGTATATACGACAATTTCTTATCCAGTGTAAGTGGTATTCTACTAAGAACAAAATGCTACTCCTACTGTGATGGTATAATGTAATCAACATGCCACCAGGTAGTTGGCTGATAACCCAAGGGGTGGTGCCCTATGGGGCTCAGTGTTGGTCTCTGTGATCGGTGCACTCAGCAGTGGCCAAAGACAAGTCATCCTGGGTGAGTGGATGTCTACATGACTGAGTCCATGTGTCATCTCCATCCCTGCCACCAAGGCCATTTTATCCATGAGCCCTTTGAGTGATGCCAAGAGTGACTGAGTAAAGAGGCTGCTGGGTCATCTTATCCACTTAATTATTAAAATCCTCCACTGTCGAGGTCACACTTTAGTGAGCATTCACATGAGGTGCAAATATCTTCCTGTTTTTTGCCCATTCAGAGAGGTGTATCCACATATCACTCCCCCACATATTTTTGTCACCAATTTCTCATAATCCTTCCAAATCTCTCACCATTGAGTCAAGCCATTGACCATAGTCCATGAGCTTATATGTAATCACATGCCTGGTCATTTCTACCTCCAAGCAAAGTGAACAACCAGGTACACTGCTCAAAGTGCTACACATAGGGAAGATTTCACATTTCTACTGTCCTTCAAAGATGACTGAGAAAGGAGCTGTAGTACTAAGACTTTGAATCCTTTCCTCTGAATTAAACTAAGGGATGTCCATCATTTCCAGCTCACTCACAGTGGGCTGCTTCTTGGTTCATGTTTCAGTCAATGAAACAAACAAATTTGGAGTCCTTTCTGATTCTGTTACAGCAGCATTATACACCCAGTCTCTTCTTGGCCAGCCCGTATCAATAAATCCAGCCTGGGTACAACTTTATATTCCTTCTACCATGATCCCATACTTTAATATCTATTCCTGCACATATGCCCCAGATATTTTCCAGTATAAATTAGGAAAATTAAGTTGTTTTGGACTGTAGCACCTTTCCTCCTGGGTCACACTTGGTACCTCACCTTTAGGGGCCTGTTGGGACATGAGTCTAATTACATGTCTAGAAGCAAAGAGGGTGTTGGGGTGAGAAATGAGGAGAATTAGGATTGACTTGTGTGGCAAATTCCTCAGGGAAGGCTTTAGAGTTTTCTGAGGTAATATAGGCTTCATCTTCCCAGAAGGAAGTGGAGAAGACAATACCATTAGGGGTATGGATGCTACTATCACTGAGGGGTGGAGAAACCTCTTCCACTAGCAAAGAAGACTCATCATATTTTAGGGGTTCAGTACCTGCTGTTTCATAAGGGTCTTTCCCTAAGTCCTCATCTCAACCTCTCAGACTCTTTTCTTTCCCATTCAGTGCCTTCACTTTAGTAGTAGGCATCCTGAAAGGGAGCTCGACTTTCATTTTAGCCCTTTATAAGATACGGCTCTGCTTTTAATTTTTAATAATTTTAGCTTTATATCTACAGGAGATAAGGGTCTCCTTCAGTGGTACACTCCTAGAAACTCTATATAAGATGCTTAATATTGGAATTCTAAACCCTGAATTCATCCTTTTCATTCACCACTTTCTCCAGTAATATTAAAAGCAACCAAGCAATATCATTATGGTCATAAGTTTTCTAGAAATGTTTAAGAGTATCACATGCAGTAACTTAGCTTCCTGTTTTTAATGCGTAGTTTATTAGAAGTATTCTGTAAAAGAAGAAGATATTTTGCAGATCTCTATAAACAGTTTATATCATGGGCTATCAGCATTTTCTTTACTAGTGGATATACAGTTATGAGTGTTCTAAAATCTAGGTAGATAGGAGAGACTATTCCAGAACCCATAAGTAAGAAAACTCATACTCTCATCCTTAAATTCTATTCATCTAGAACAACTATTCTTGTTGCCAAAATTGTATTAATCAGGATTATCCAGAGAAACATATCTATATATGTGTATTGTGTATGTGTGCGTGTGTGTGTGTGTGTGTATACATACATATATATATATATAAAATATTTATGGGAGAGTTTAAATCCCATATATAAACATGTGTTTTTGTGTGTGTATGGGAGAGGCTAAGTACCTACATCCGTAGGATTTATGGGGTATATAGTAAAAAATGAAGTGATATGTGAAAAAGCACTTTACTCATTTAAAGCATTCAATGAATAAAATATTATCTATAATTTGAATACACATAACTTAATGAAAGAATATTTTATTAATTTGCGCATAAATATTTTACATTTATACTATATATGTATAATACATATATTAAATATCTCATTCCTATGAACAGTGACTATACCATTTATTGTCTTAATCATTAATTCATTGTAAGTTCAATATTATTCTTTCCTCTCTTCCTTTCTGTTTGGCTTCTTTTACTTCCTTCTTTTTTTACTTTTTTTCCTTTATATTTCTTCCTGACATCTCTAAGCATTCATTTATTTAGTAAGAAGTCTGCCAAGGCAACACCCCACAATGATTCAAATTTCAAATGACTGAAAGTTAAAATTTCAGCCCTGATCATTTGAATGTAAATTCTGAATGACTTTGGTTTTATGCCTTAGTTTCCCATCTCTGAAGTGGAAACTACCTTATAGTGTTGCTGGAAAATGGAATCAGTAAAGCACATAGACTGACCAGCATCTGGCCTATAGTAAATGTTAAGTGTAACATATTTTATTATTCCTTGCCAGATATTGTGATAGATAAGTCAAGATGAGTAAGAAGATGGATGGCCCCTGCTAGTAACATTTAATAACCACCCAACCTCTATGGAAGATGGAAGCAAGAGCAGTTAGACATGAAAACAAATAGGTGTGATAATAATGTAGCATTTGATTAGCAATATCAAAATACTGCAGTAATATAGAAGAAAAGCTCTGTGGTGTAATAGGGAAAGGCTTCACATAACATACATCTATTTGGGTCTTTGTGGTAGATTGCCAGTATTTTATCCAATTCCCTCCAGCCTCTTTATGTGTAGAGGAACTAGAAACACTTTCTCTCATATGACTACTATAACCTGAAATAAATCAATACATTGGATTTTTGCATTTTTAGCCAATTGTTAAGTCAATAGGGTCATTAATAAAGTACGTATAGTTTCATAGTTAACAAACTGAAAATAACAACTGTAATTGAAGAATTGACAAGAGAGGACAATAGGAAATTGACACACCTAGCAAGTATTTCTACCCCATGGAGCCCCTGTACTGTGGTTGGGTTCATGGAGGGTTTATTAGACAAAAAAAGAAAAAAAAAAGAAAAGAAACAGGAATCTAAGACTTGAAATAGTACCTCCAGTTAGCTATGGGATAGCGGGCAGGGGGAGGGGGGAGGAAACTGCCCTAGTTTTAAAGTCAATCTTTTCCTCTGACATTATTTTGGACAGGTATTTCTGTGTGAACATTCCAGCTGTGCAATGAAGTATATACCCTCATTATTTATACAATCCACACATAAAATCACAAAATATCAATCTCTTTGAGTTTAGTGGAGTTGGTCTAAATGTGAAGTTTTTTCATGCCATCAATTTAGGTAAAATATTCCCATATGAAATACTAAATCCCTAACCTGATTGATCAAGCAAAACAATGACTTAGAAAGTAGAAGGCAGTTTCAAAGTTGTCTTGCAAACTTGTAACCTTATAATTACCTTTGTAATCTAAAAAGATTGTCCTAATGGATAGGCAGTTTCTCCTTATACTTATTGTTTCAATGTCTGAAACAAAACTTCCAATCATGTATAGAATTTTAAAGAAAAATCAGGGTGAAGGAGAATAAATCATTTTTCTCAATCTTCATCAAAGCAGCAAGAGAATTAGAAGCATGTGTTTTTGACACTAAGGGAGCGAGAACACCAGCTTTAGTGTGAAAATAACCCTGGGCTTGTATCCTGGCACTGACAGTAACAACAATTTAATTTCTTGAAGTTCTAAGCATGTGTACCCACACTTTCTGAATGCTTTGCATATACACTACACACAGGGACACATACAGCCATACGCCCTCATCATACCCTTCTGAATATTATCCAATGGACAGCTCACAACATATACATATGTTTACCACCACATCCTTTATGTACAATAAGGCAAACTAAAACTCATGGAAACTATGCAATGTGCTTAAGATCTAATGGCCAGCAAGTGACTGAGCTGTGATTCAAATTCATGACCATGTGTTTCAACTTCTGTTCAATGATGCCTTCTTTTCACAGTCTTCACTAGTTTCTGCTTGTCTCCTCAGTTCCACGCTGTATACATGATTTTATTCATCTATACAAGAGAGAGTGATATCAACTGACTTATAGGCATAACATAAAAATGAATGTGAGGGAGTTCCTGTCGTGGAGCATCAGAAATGCATCCGACTAGTATTCATGATGGCGTGGGTTTCATCCCTGGCTTCACTTAGTGGGTCAGGGATCCAGTGTTGCTGTGAGCTGTGGTGTAGGTTACAGACACAGCTTAGATCCTGCATTGTTGTGGCTGTAGTGCTGGCTGGCAGTTATATCTCTGATCCGACCCCTACCCTGAGAACTTCCATATGCCATGGGTGTGGCCCTAAAAATTCAAAGCACAAAAAATAAAAAAAAAATTAAAAATGAATGTGATAAGCAGATACATGCACTTATACAATACTGACTTTTTTCTCCCTAAAGGGAATATGACATGTTAAATATCTTATCTGGATTTCCATCTTTCATCGAGTCCAATACAATTAAGAATTTGCTGAGGAGTTTCCCTGTTTTAAAAATCCGAATGTGGTAAATATATGATAAATAAATATACAGTGGTCCCCCTTGTCTGAGTTTCCCCAGGGTCAACTGAGGTCTGACAATATTCAAAGGAAAATTCCAGAAATAAACAATTCATAAGTTTTAAAATCCCATGCCACTCTTAGTGGTGTGATGAAATCCCATACCTCCCCATTCAGTCCCTCTGGGGTCATGATCCAAGCCTTTGTCCATCAGATCTACTCTGTACATGTTCCATAACAGTTAGTATGGGAAACATCATAGCATAAGAAGGGTTCAGTATTATAGGCAGTTTCAGCCATCCCCTGGGGGTCTTGGAATGAATTCCCCATAGATGGGTGTTGGGGGTACTATATTCAGTTCCTGGTCCAGGGTAGGTAGACAATAATTGGAAGCTGATATATATATATATACAGATTGTACAACAGTTTGAAAGCACCAGATCCTAAATGTTAGACCACCAGGGAATTCCAACAGCTGATAATTCTGATTTGTTTGTCCCCTTATGAAACTAAACCACAATTACAAAACCTCAGGACTTTTTTTGTCATTATTATGTGGATTTTTTCTGGAAATAAAATTAAAAATTGTGCTTACTGATTTGCTTATAGTTTCAGATAGTTCTGAATCCATAGGATATCCAATTCCATTTTTAATACATTATTGGATGATGCTTTTAATAATTTATTCCCAAAACTTACAGTTTTAATACCTTGCCAACCATCCCTAATCATTTCTCTCTCTCCTTATTTTAGTGATTCCTTATTCAGTTAATTAGTGTAATATCCCTGTGATTTCTATTTTACATATATTTCCACAGGCCCTGTAGTTTATAATTATGATCTTCTTTTTAGAAAATAGTAGTGTTTACCTTAGTGACACACTTCTCAATCTCCCATTAGGTTACAAAATCAGCTGTAGAGAGGTGATTTTGCTCAACCATCCAATACCATTACCTTAGCTTTGCTATTTTATGTTACAGGAGTTTAATTTTTTTAAATGGGTAAGAAATACAGCATTCTCAGTTATTCTAAGATTGTAAGTGGTACAATAAAAGAGGAAAACATTCAACCTTCAATTTTAAAGCATGAACTATTCAACCTTATGGAAATGGAATCTTTTTGCCTGGCAGGCATGAGTGTCAGCACAGAGATTTTGGCTGATGCTGCCAGAAGTCAAATCTGATCTCCTGATCACCCCTAAGCAAAGGAACTTCAAATCCAATATCTCAGATCAACTCATCAGAATCCATTTCAATCTTCAATTACTTAATACAGACTGACCTTGTGATGCCTGAAGAATACAGCAGAAAAAGTTACTTGTGTTTAGAAACTTAACTGTGTTTTACTGGGAAATCAAAGCTGAATTTGACCTCGAGAACCCTCCCTGACTTTTGTCTAGACTTAAAGATGACTTTGATAGTTCTCATGTGAATCATAAGGAATGTCTTTTTTATAGCATTATTTTATGTAGGCTATTAAATTTCTATGACTTAACAGATTCTACTTGAATTTTTCATTTCTAAAATTAAGATAAAATTGAGGCATCAGTGACATCCGTTGGCTATCGTGGTGGTGATTCAGCTACATTAAATGATCTTATCCAAATAATCTCTTGTGAATGTATAACACATTGTGATTTTCCCAGAAAATGGTAATTTTCCTCATATTAGACTTTTTCAGATTATCTATTTGCTAATATCTCAGTGATACCAGGAAGTTTTTATACATAGTTAATTAGAAAGAGATTTACTATACATAAGAGAAGATTACTTCAAAGTGAATTAGTTTTCTCATCAATAACAATCAATATTACCAAATTAAAGTTAATATTCCATTTTCAACATTTAACTTTATTTTCAGCGGACTGTTTGTTGTTTATTTTCTATGAGTATCTTAAATAGAATAAAAGTTTTATAGCTTTTGGGCCAACCAACATAGTATTTATCCACATAGTCAGATACTGTATTCTTTATTATAGCATATTATCTTTATCTTAAATAGCTAACTTCATATTTCTCTTAATGTGGAAGTAAAATAAATTAAGGTCTTTAAAAATAATCTTTGTAAAAACTTGAACAGGTCTAAAAACTTGAAATGTAACAAAATGTATTATTGATAACCCAATATTTGATATATATTTATAGAATCCTCATAGTTTATTTTGATCAATGTGTATCATTTATTATTTTATCAATGGTATTAAGAACATATTTGCTCTTTGAAATTCTCTGTCAGTGCATTATACATATATATTTATAGAGAGAGAGACAGACAGACAGAGGGACATAAAGACAGATGGACTACACATATGTATATTTAGCATCTTATTGAACTTAAGTATCTGGCCTCTTTATCATCTTTGACATTATTCCAGGAATTTCTGAAAACATCATTGTTTATCATTGAAATAATATTTTCAGCTCATGTTAATTTCTTTCTCCAAGATCTGGAATAACATGCTCAGGTAGGAAATCTAATTCCTCTAGTGAAGGTAGTAAATGGTAACAGTCATTATAGTTTGTGTCATCCTAATTGGTTACCAGTTATAGACAGGCTTCTACCCATGTAACTTGGGTTATTACAAAGACTAAGAACAAACACGTCAAAACCATGAGTGCTTTATAACATTTTCTGTGTAACTGTAGCCTCATTTATTTTCTAATGTTCTCTATAGATTTTTCCCAAGTATTTCACATCTGCTTTGCATCCAAGCTATCAGGTTATATTTTATCTTCATTCCTATATTTTTAATTTTTAAGAAAATTTTTCATAAAATTTAGATGGCTAGAATAAATAGGCTATTTGAAATCACTTCTTACATGTAAATCATTTTTGAAATGCCTACCTTGGATTATAGAGTCTAATAGAAGTTTCATCTAGTTATATGACATTGTGGTACTAAGCTTATATGCTAGACTAAAAATCACAAAATCATAGTACTTACAAACATTGCATTTAAAAAATAGGGTAATTCACAGAAAAATTGGAGATGTTTGATCTAATAAAAACATAAATTATGAGTAAGGCCAGAATAAAGACTCAAAAATTCATGGATCATCCACAGTCTTATCTGAATAATTATTTTTAAAGTAAATTAATTAATTTTATTTATTTTTTAAAATGTTTAAAAATTTTAAATGTTCTTTTCCCTTTACAATTATTACAAAATATTGGCTATATTACCTGTGTTGTACAATACATCCATGAGCATATCTTATACCCAATAGTCTGTAACTCCCACACCCACATCACTATATTGCCCCCCCATAACCACTAATTTGTTTTCTATATCTCTGAATTTGCTCCTTTTGTTATACTCACTGGTTTGTTTTATTTTTAAAATTCTAGATTTATGTGATATTTGTATCTCCTATCTGACTTATTTCACTTAAAATGATGCTCTCCAAATCCATCCATGTTGCTGAAATGGCACAATTTCGTTCTTTTTTATGGCTGAGTAATATTCCATACCACATCTGCTTTATCCATTTCTCTGTTGATGGACAGTTAGATTGCTTCCATGTCTTTGTTATTGTAAACAGTGCTGCAGTGAACATTGAGGGGCATGTATCTTCATTTCAAACTACTATTTTGGGGTTTTTGGTTTTTGGGTTTTTTTGTTTGTTTGTTTTTTGATATATTCAGAGGAGTGAGAAGTGGAATTGCTGAGTCATATGGTAATAGGATTTTTAGGTTTTTGAGAAACATCCATACTATTTTCCACCAATTTACATTCCCAATAATAGTGCACAGGGTTCTCTTTTCTCCAAATCCTCCCCAGGATTTGTTACTTGTGTTCTTTTTGATGACAGCCATTCTTATGTGTGTGAGGTAATATCATAGTAAAAATTAGCATTTCCAAAATCTTATAAATTTAATTAGATCCCAATTAATTTTTTTCTGGTATTTCTATTACATCAGAAGATGGATCCAAAACAAATATTGCTACATTTTATGTCAAAAAATTTCTACCTATGTTTCCCTCTAAGAATTTCATAGTGTCTGGTCTGACAGTTAGGTCTTTAATCCATTTTGAGTTTATTTTTGTGTATGTTGTTTGAGAATGTTCTAATTTTGTTCTTTTACATGTAGCTGTCAAGTTTCCCTAGCACCACTTATTGAAGTGGCTGCCTTTTCTCCACTGTATATTCTTGCCTCCTTTGTTGTGGATTAGTTGACCATAGTGTGTGCATTTATTTCTGGGCTTTCTATTCTCTTCCATTGATCTATACATCTGTTTTTATGCCAATACCATACTGTTATGGTGGCTGTAGAGTGTAGTACAGTCTTAAGTCAGGGAATCTAATTCTTCCAATTCAGGTTTTTTTCTCAAGATTGTTTCATATATTTGGAATTATTTGTGTCCTCATACAAATTTTAAAATATTTTTCTCTAGTTCCATTCTGTGAAAAAAACATCATTGGTATTTTGTTGGAATTACATTCAATCTGAACTTTCATCAGAGTTAAAATTTTTGGAGAACAGGTCTTTTATCTCCTTAAGTAGGTTTATTCCAAGTATTTTATTCTTTTTGTGCAATGGAATAAATGGGGTAAATGAAATTGTTTCCTTAATTTCTCTTTCTGATATACTGATATATTTTCTACATATAGTATCATGTCATCTGCAAACAGTGACAGTTTTAAATCTCCCTTTCCAATTTGGATTCTTTGTTATTTCTTATTCTTTTCTGATAGCCCTGGCTAGGACTTCCAAAACTATATTGAATATAAATGTCAAGAGTGAACACCCTTGTCTTATTCTTGGTCTTAGAGGAAATGTTTTCATTTTACTCCACAGAATATAATGTTAGCTGTGGGTTTTTCATATATGGCCTTTATTGTATTGATGTAGATTCCCCTTATGCCCACTTTCTGGAGAGGTTTTTTTTTTATTTATTATTATTATAAATGGATGTTGAATTTTGACAAAACATTTTCTGCATCTACTGAGATGGTCATATGGTTTTTATTCTTTAGTTTGTTAATGTGGTGTTTTAAATAAGGCACTTGACATTTGGGGTGTATATATACATATATATGCTAAAAAGTAACTTTCTATAAAATAAAGCAACATAACATTTATTTCAAAATATATCTGTGAAGCAAGAGCAATATAAATAGAAATTTAGTGCTTAGTATTTTATTATAAATATCCCCCTTAAACATTAGACTTCTATGCTTTCCTTTACTAGTGTATTAAAAAGTACTTATTTTACTTATATGGGTAAAATTTGAGACCACAAAATTAGTTTCCAGTATGCCATTCCTTCAGCATTTATCTTCTTAGCTGAAGAGCAATTTGTTAATATTAAAAAAAATCAGTCTTGAGCTTTGAAAGCAATGGAATACTATTTCGCTGGGGATATAAGATGGAAATCCTATAAAATCAGATTGTGATGATCATTGTACAGCTATAAATGTAATAAATTCGTTGAGTAACAAAAAAATACTTTTTTAGGTTTAATCACTTGCACATTTGGCAAACTATTTTAAAAATCTTAATATTTCTTTGTAAAAAAACTATTTTTTTCAGTACATAAATATAATAGTACATATTTCTCTTTCCCAGGATAAAAAAACAAATGTTCATGTATGTGACTTAATTAGTTCATATTCCAAAAGCACATTTATTTTTAAATCTCTCTGTGCATTTCCTTTTGTAAAAAAGCCAAAAACCTTACCATTTAAGGTCTTATTTGCACGAATGAATCAATTGACTAAATTGTCTTGTTATTAATGCAAAAGCAATTCAATAAAAATAGTCTTTCACCTAAATATGCTGTACATTTACAGTAAAGAAAAATTACAATAGATACTTGTTAAAAATAGCAGCCTCTACTTCATCCTATTTGAATAGGGGTCAAGACTATTGCAATAAGTGAGAGAGATTGAATTCAACTCCAACTAAGCAAAAGGATTGTAAATGGTGAGGAGTGAGTTCATGGAAAAGTACATAAGCCCAGGAGGTAAGGGCATCATCTTTCTTGAGGATTTCATTTCAAATAAATGACTCCAAAGTTCCTAAGAAAGACATTCCAGGGTTGTAGACTTACATCTGGAAGTGGAAGGGAAAAAATTTATAATTGAAAGTTTTCTAAAGTAAGTGCTATAAGAAAAGGGAGATTAAAGTTTATATTCAGGGGAAAAAAAAACTGTGTAAAATTTCATCATGTAGACAGGAATGTTAGAGCCATCTTACTCACAATAATGCACAGAACATTGTAGAAATTCTTATGCAAAGAGAAGACAAAGTCTTCCTTTGAGTAGCTTTAGATGAAGGAATGTTACAGCCATCCAATTCTGTTTCTTGCATATTTCTAACTGGACGTCTTTGTGGCCACTATTGTTTCAGTCTGAATGGTTAGAAGTGATTCAGACTCTGTAATCTACATGCACATTCACGCAATTATATATACTTGCACACACGCATCCATACACATATGCACATATATGTTCAACAAAGAGGCTTAGAAAACTTTGTCATTTGTATCAAGGTATGTATGATTGCCTTTAGTTGGAAGAAATGTCCATTGAAAGGAGCATATATATAACAACTCTTATCTATAGTACTGCCATACGTGCATAAAATATTTAGAGACTTTTACAAAGGTCGCATAAGTTCTTTGGGAATTGATATTGGGCACATGTTCTCCCTGCATTTCCCTTTCAATGATTCATCTAGGTTATTCTTTTGTCAACTGTATACATTTAGGCTACACATCTTAAGACATACTCTAACAATAAGGAAAGATTTATTAAAATATAAAACTTTTATGTGAAAAGATAAATTGTGTCTAGTTCATCAAATGATTTTTGTGATCAAAATTGTTTCTAAATATACTTATTTTTAATTCTCTGAGGATCTTATTAGTTCAAAATAATTCTAAAAAATTAATTTAGCTACTTCATTTACTCCTCACCAAGGTAATAATAAAAAGTTAAATAAAACATTGTAAAACTATAAAATAAAACCAATATACATCTGGTTGACGCATCCCATGAAGAATCTAATTAGCATGTGTTTTGACTATACTCACATAAATTTTGTTGGAGTGGTGATTTCACACTTTAAATATAATTGCCTACTGAAATGTGCTATATATTTTTCACTATAAAAATAAGATTTCCTTGTCATAACATCAATCCCAAGAGAGTGATTTTTGCGATGTTAAAAATATTTTCTAATTAGCAATAGATATTCTTCTTGAAATACAGATGGATTCCTTATTTATAATCCAACCTTCAAGACAATAAAAAAATATAGCTATATAGTGCAATAATAGTAGCAAGGAAATCAAGTTGGCATATTTATCAAGCAATAATCTAGGCCAATGGTTCCAAAGTGAGGAGAATACACACCAGGTGGTACACAATAGGACACATTTGGATGCAAGAAAATATATCATGCTGCAGGCAAAAGCTATTAAATGATTTTAAATATGATTATTTTTATATGTTAGAAAGAATACATCAGTAGCTATATTGAGCATGGACCAAACAAGAGAGATAGAGAAGGCAGGCAGGAGGGAGGTGTGTGAAATATGAATGCCTAAATTACAGCAACAGTGGTGAAGTTTGAGCAGAGGGAGAAAGATTCAGATGCATGAGGGAATTAAAGTCAATGGTGAATATGTGGATGTGAAGGGGCAGGAAGAGATGTTATAGGTGACTTACAGGTGCCTGGATATTTGTCCTGCATTGTGGCTACAGATCCAGAAAGCAAAGCAAGTTCTGGAGAGCAACTTCATTGAGATTTCAGGGCTGAGCAACCTCAGGCACCTGCAGGCCAGCCACTCAAGTCAGACAGTTCATGGTTAAAAGTGGCTTGACTATGCTATACAGCAGAAATTGACACAAGACAGTAAATCAACTATAATTTTAAAAAGAAAAATAAATAAATAAATAAATTAATTAATTACATCTACTGTTTTTTTCTTTTTTTTTTTTTAATGTGGCTTGACCATATGCAGGATCTATTATTACCTTGGGCAAAATATTTAATATCTTTGAGTCTTAGTTCCCTTGATGTATAATGGAGATTATAATCACTAATACATACAATTATTTTCAGTATTGAATTCAGTAGCAAAAGTTACCTTTTCCTAGGCATGAGGCTTTTATCTCTTAGGGTCTTAATTAGCAAATAATTCTGTTATTCCATTAACTCCCATGTACTTTTATCTTGTTAATAAATCAGTGTTATATCCACGTAAGGTGACAGAGGAGCAGACAGTTTTGGGGGGAGAGCAGCAGGCCTTAGATTCTGAGGAGATCTGAAAACTGGTTTAAGTCCAGAAAGAGTACTGTCTAACTTAGAGAATCAGTATGTTTTCATTAGACAGTAAAATGAATATAAATTCTACCACGGGGGGGGGGGGAAGTATTACATGCTCATGGACATTTGGAAAGCTGCCAATATATTTAGAGAAATATTTAAAGAACATGAATTAACAGTTCATAGGAGTTCCCTTGGGGCCTAGCAGTTAAGGATTTGGTGTTGTCACTGCTGTGTCTTGGGTTTGATCCCTGGCCTGGGAACTTTTGAATGCCACAGTTGCTGCCAAAAAAAAAAAAAAAATTATTACCAACTTAGAAGCCTGTATCTAAGGCTTCTAAGATATGTATGTAATACACTATGTATGTATGTATGTATGTATGTATGTAATACACTATCTCACACAAAAGTACCAATCAAAGTGCTAATTATTACATTCTAGGCATTGACAAATGAGTAACTCTGGTCCATCAGCTTAAGGCTGATAAGAATAATCTTCCCTTTATGTCCTAAGAAAGCATTTGTTAAGAGAAGATTGGTCACCTAGGGGATTTAGGTGATACAGAAATATTTGATGCATTAATAGCAAGTCTAGTACAAGCTCTAGTGTCAGCCTGTCTGATTTGGAATCTGATTTCACTGCTTATTCTGCCCGTGAAGTTGAGCAAGTCACTTCCCACTTTTCTTCTTTGACAATGGAAATAATTTCAAATTTATCTGATAGCGTGGTTATGATAACCAATGCTGTAAAATCCTTGTAAAATATATCCATACTCATATATATATATGTGTGTGTGTATGTTTTATATGTGTGTGTGTGTGCATATATATATATATATGTCTTTTTTATGTACTTGGCTATGAATGGACAGTTAGGATGCTTCCATTTATAGGTTATTACAAATAACATTGCAATGAACATAGAGGTGCATATATTCTTATCCAATTTTTTTTTTCTTTGGGTAAACACCCAGAAGAGAAATTGCTGGCTCACATGGTAAAGCTATTTTTAATGTTTCGAGGACTCTCCCTAGAGTTTTCCATCATGGCTGCACCCATTCACATTCCCAACAATACCCAAGAGAGTTACCTTTCTCTACATCCTCATCAACATTTGTTATTTGTTGTCTCTTTTGGCGATAATCATTTTGACATGTGTGAGGTGGTATCTTATTGTTTTGATTTGCATTTCCCTAAGGACTGGTAATGTTAAGCATTTTTTCATAGCCTGTTGGCCATCTGGACATCTTTTTTTCCAAAAATGTACATTCAAGTCTTCTGCCCATTTTTAAAATGGGTTGTTCATTTACTTGTTTGTTGCTGATGTTGAGGTTACCTGAGTTCTTTGTACATTTGGGATATTAACATCTTATTAGATATATCATTTGCAACTGTTTTAGATTGGTTATGTTTCCCAGTCTTGGAGAAGAAACCTTGTTTAGGAGATGCCCTACAGGGTCTAATGGTATGCTCTCCTCTGATCCTGAGAGCTATATGCTCTAGGGGTGCCCCTTACATGGATTGTGTGGGCCTTTCTGCTGTGGCAGAGCTGACAGCTATGGACACAGTGGCCTGGTTGACTGCCAGGCTCTGTCGTCTTTGGTAGCTGCCAGCCCATTGATGGATGGAACCTAGTCCTGGCATGGCTAGCTCATAGCCTGGGAAGTCCACTGGTGGGCAGGGCTGGGTCCTAGCCTGGATGGCTGCATAGCCTGGGGATCCTGAGCCTGAAACAGATCAATATTGGGCAGGTAAGCCCTAGGCATCATAGGCTAGAGGAAGGACTCCAGTGCAGTGCTTGTTAGCAGCACCACTGTCTTCATAGTAGGAAAAGTTCCACAAGGTGACTGCTCCTAGAGTCTGTGTCTCCAGGGGAGTCCCAATTTCTTCCTGCCTCTCTGATACGTTTCCAAGATCAGCCACTGTGAATACCCAGTTTGAATTCCTTTCAAATTAGGGTTTGAAACTAACTTGAAGCACAGGAGTTTTTGATGCACACTTAAAGGTCAAGCTCTCTGTTTCCTACAGCCCCCCAGCTCTCCCATGCACAAGCCACTCTAGCCCTGAAAACCAGGCATTCTTGGGGCTCATTTTCCTGTTGATGGGCATCTAGGTTGGGGAGCCTGATGAGGAACTCAGATCCCTCTCTCCCTAGGGAGAACTGCTTCAATTGTGATTACCCTCCTGTTTGTGGTTTGCCTACCTGGGGTTGTGGCTCTTGACTATTTGTTGTCTTTGCCTCTCCCACCCATCTCATTGTGGCTCCTTCTTTATATCTTCCATTGTGGAAAGCATTTTCTGCTGGTCTTCATGACATGTTCATAAACACTGTTCTGTAAATCATTGGAATTTGGTGCCCATGAAAGTAGAGAGCCTGGGGTCTTCCTGCTCTACCACCTTGGCCATGTCTAATAACCTGTAACTTTATTATACAAACTGTTAACATATTGAATCAATTATGTATTCCAAATAAAACAGCCATTGTACAGACAGGCACCTGCATGACAAGCATCTGCACAAGAGGCACACACATATACATTTCACAGAAAGGGAAAATAGGGCATAAGTCATTTCAATGTTAGTTTTATTCACCACAATGCCACAAAAAGGGCATTGTACTAATAGTATTCTTAATTCAAAAGCTAGATTCCTTAAAAAATTATTCTCTGCTGAGCTTGTAATAAGGTGTGTGAAAATCCCATAATCACAGAACTTTAAAGACTTTGTTTTCAATACACACCAAAAGCAAAAAAAGTATATTGTTTTTCCATTTATATTTGAGTAATTTTCATAATGATTAAAAATAAAATTTGTGGAAAGATAAAATTCATTTCATGCTTTTAAAAGGAAACAGTTTCCAAGTTATATGATCAAGTTTTAGATGATATTGTAGTTTTTCACAATTTATCTTTTTCCTCATATGTAACTTCTAAATAGTTTTTTAGTTAATCTTGTTGCTATTCAATAATAAATTTAACTCACAAACTGTTTATATTTTTTGAAACATAATCTACTAGAAACCTTTGGAAATGAGTTCATTTCTATGAGTATCATGATTTTGAAAAATTTTTATAACACCATATCATTGAATTATTGAAAAAATAATTATTGACAAATTTTGGGAAACCTTGGTTTATATTTGACATTCAAGTTACGGAGTCACCACTTGATCTCAAATAAGTCAGTTTGTTTTTTATAAAACAAAACAAAACACACCCACCCATTCCACTTATAAGACATACTGAAACATATCTATACATGACTATCTAAACCATTTAAACTTATCCTGTCCAATCCAGAATACTTCTTCCACCAGGCACCCTCCCTTTCTCAATTAATAAATGCTCCTTCCATCCATCCTTGACTCCTCTCTTTCACTGAATCACTGTCAGGAAAGATGAGACTCTACATTCAAAATATATTCGGTGCTCTAAATTGCCTCCACTTCTACTTCTGTGACTTTTTCCAAGCGGCTATTGTCTCGCTTAGAAGTTTATCCCAATTACTCATTTTGTGCCTACATTTTCGTCCTTCCATTTCTTTTCAATCTGGCAGCCAGAACAATGCAGATAGATTACTCCTTTGCTAAAACTACCCTTGAGCGTCACTATCTGCTTGAAGGGCAGAGACTTAAAATGACTCAACAGACCCTCCGGAACTGTGCTCCTGTCTCTGCCTCTCTGACCTCAACCAGTGTCACTTTCTTTGATTCACATTGCTCCTGCCACACCCATGTCCTTGCTGCTTCCTGAGCAAGAACACATCAGGCAGTCTCTTCCTGGGGTCTTTGCACTCCATTCTCCCTCTTACTGAAACCCTCTTCCCAGCTGTTCCCTTAGTTGATTCCTCTGTGTCATCGATATCCATACTTACAGGTAACCTCTAAGCTATTCGTATACAACCCAGAGCTGATGGAGTAAGAGACGTAAGCCCAGGGGTTGCAAGAATGATACATTTCTTTTTTAAAAATAATTTTTTTAACATTTATAGTTGAACTATGGTTTGATTACAGTGTTGTGCCAACTTCTGCTGTACAGCAAATTGACCAAGTCCTATATATTCGTCTTCTTATATTATCTTCCATCATAGTCTATCCCAAGAGATTAGACATAGTTCCCTGTACTATGCTACATAGTAGGACATCATTGCTTATCCATTCTACATGCAATAGTTCGCATCTACCAACCCCAAACTCCCAGTCTATCCCTCTCTCTCTCCCCACCCCTGGACAACTACAAGTCTGTTCTCTATGTCTGTAGGTCTTTTTCTGTTTTGTAAATAGGTTCATTTGTGCCATATTATAGATCCTGCATGTAAGTGATATCATAAGCTATTTGTCTTTCTCTTTCTTATTTACTTCATTTAGTATGAGAATCTCTAGTTCCATCCATATTGCTGTAAATGGCATTATTTGGTTCTTTATAAGGCTGAGTAGTATTCCATTGTGTCTGTGTACCACAGCTTTTCAATCCATTCATCTGTGCATGGACATTTAGGTTGTTTCCATGTCTTGGCTATTGTGAATATTGCTTCTATGAATATTGGGATGCATGTATCTTTTTGAATGAAAGTTTTGTCTGGAGTGGGATTGCTGGATCATATGGTAGTTCTATCCTTATTTTTCTGAGGACTCTCTGTACTGTTCTCCACAGTGTATGTGCTAATTAACATTCAATTCTTAAATGTTACTGGTCCCAGCCAAACTTGGGTGACTTTGTGGTCAATTGTCCCAACTGAAAATAAGGCAGCACTCAGACTGATTGTGTAAATGTTCTCCATGAGGTTTGCTCTGGTTTCAAAACCAAAACTCTCCGTTCTTCTATTATGTCCTCTCTTCTAACTCTGCTTTCTCTTTCATCATGGCCTTATTACCCTCTGAATAATATACGTTTTGTTTTCCTGTTAATATCTGCCTCCACTAAATGAGAGTTAGCTGAGGACAGGGATGCTATCTTTTGGAGTCACTGTTATATGCTTGTCTATAAAACACTGGCATACAAAAGATCTTTGATAAATATTTTTAATGAGTGGGGTTGACTTGCATTTCTACCTAAAAATGTTTGTTAGAATACATGGAAAAGTTTCTCCACAGAACTATCCTCCAGCATAAATATTGAGCTGAGTGAGAGAAAGGACATTCAGAGTTGAGGATGGCATTGGAACCACCAAAATGGGACTTTGATACTCCCAGTCCTTCAGTTTTTTTCCTGTTTTTCCTGGGGGTCAGTTATCCTACATGTAAAATTGGATGCAGATTATGAAATAGCATTGGTTATTCAGTAGATATTAGATAAACTAATGCATTATGTGATTTAATTTAAATTAAAATGAAATGCAAAATTATATGAAATTAAAACACAGTATTTCCAGTTTCAATAGATTACTAGCCCTTTTATTTTTATGTCTTGATAACATTTCCAAATCAATAACTGTGTAATAAATTTTGTTTGGAAATGAGTGTTGGGAACTTGGTCCACACATAGAGAATTTTTTTTATTACAAAGTTAGTTTCCACTCATGAGCTTCTGAAGCCCCATTGCTTACACCCTGCTAGTAGCTGCTATGTTTTGATCTCCAGGTGAGTGGATACAGCAAGTTTGAGCATGCACATCTAACACCTAGCTAGACACAATCATTATTTGGTAGTCCTGACTCAATTTAAAACTTTGTGTGTTTTATCACACACATTTCATTCACTGGAAAGCATTCAGGAGTGAGCATCGATTCAGTTCATTTTAAACTGAGGTTATGATGATTCACAGAGAATTAAGCTAAAAATGTTTACTCAGGAAAACAATAAGATTGTAATTTAAGATAAAAATTAAATAGCCTTTCAATGAAACACTATGAGTTTTCATATCTATTTGTAATTCTTGTATTTCTTAATGAGTTGTAATAAAAAGGAATTTACATAATTACAATATAATTTATGTGCATACAAATAAGGTTAAATTTATAAAGAAGGACAGATATATTTTTAAATAATTTCATTTATTATATTAAAACCTTTTATTATATATACATTCTTAACAAGGTAATTTTACATAATAGTTTAATCATATTTAAAAGTGTTTAAAATTTAAGGAACTTTATTCATCATGATATCATTACATTGTTTTCTTTGAAAAGGCATCAAAGGAACCTAAAAAATAAATAAAATTGAGTACTTTTGTTTCAGAGTATTTGATAAAGAAGGTATTTAGTGTATAGTCCAATATACAGTTATTGTCAAAAACTCAGCGTATTTTATTCTTATTATATATGAAGATAACATAGAAACTGTTTTAAGATTGTTTCAAAACCAATCTTATGATTACCAAGGGTGAAACCATTGTGGGGAGGGATGATTTGGGAAGGTGGGAATAACGAATACACGCTACTGTATAAAGCAGACAGTTAATGAGAACGTATGGTATAGAACAGGAAAATGTACTCAATAGTTTTTAATAACATATATGAGAAAAAAGAATGGATATATTTATATGTATAATTGATTCACTTTGCTATGCATCTGACTCTAATACTACATTTAAGTCAACTGTACTCCCATAAAAAATAAATTAAAAAAATAAATAAAATATTGTTTATGTAGTATAAATTCTTAAAAAAAAAGTTTGATTAAACAAGAAGTTAGAGAGTTCCCATTGTGGCTCAGCTGGTTAAGAATCCAGTTTGTATCCATGAGGATGCAGTTCTCTTCTTGGCCCCGCTCAGCGGGTTAAAGGATCTGGCGTTGCCATGAGCTATGTGTAGGTTGCAGACATGGCTCGGATCTGGTGGTGTTGTGGCTGTGGTTGTAGGCCAGCAGCTACAGCTCTGATTTGACCCCTAGCTTGGGAACTTGCGTATGCCCCAAGTATGGCCCTAAAATGAAAAAAAAAGAACAGAAGCCACTAGGCTGCGTAGTATCTGAATTTCATCCTGTTGTTTTATTTTGAATATTTAAATTGACTTTAATTTAAAATTCTGGGAATAGGTTTTCCAAATTAATTTTCCTGGATATTAAATGCATTTAATGTAATTATTAAAAAAATTTACTGAGGAGTAATTCAATTACAGGTGTTATGTGAGATTTGATTTTTTTAATGGCATGTTTCATACAGAGAATTTTTTTAATGGCATGTTTCATACAGAGAATTTTTACTGCCCTAAAAATCCTCTGTACTCTGCCTGTTCATTCTTCCCTACCCTCTAACACTTGACGATCACCAGTCTTTTCTGTGTCTTCATATTTTTGCCTTTTATGATTTATATAAATAGAAGTATGCAGTATGAAGCCTTTTAAGACTGGCTTCTTCTATTTGGTAATATGTATTTAATTTTCTCCATGTCTTTTCATGCTTTAGTAGTTTTTAATTTCTTTTTAGTGTAATAATATCTCCCTGTCTGGATATACCACATTTTATTTATCCATGCACCTATTGAAGGACATATTGTTTGCTTCCAAGTTTTGGCAATTATGAAAAAGCTGCTTCAAACATTTGGGTTCAGGTTTTGTTCTGTGAGTTTGACAATATATTCACATATTCCTCTATCAAGAGATAGAGGGATAGATATCTATCTCTATTTGTATCAATATCTATACCTTTTTTTAACTATCATCTACATATGTAAATTCAAAGTTTATTATTTCCTATTTTCATGCACAGATCTATGCATTTTAAGACCTGTTTAGCATCTTGTAATTACTACCAAAATCAAAATACTGAACAAATTCATCAAGCAGTAATACTCCCCAATGCTTTTCTTCCATGGTCAAACCTTCCCCACAGATCTGATTTCTGTCCCTATACTTTCACCTTTTCCAGAATAGCATTTGAATGTGCAACATCTGAATATGAAATCATGCAGCATGTAACCTTTTAACATTGGACTGGCATCACTATATAATGCATTTAATTTTTAGTAAAGTAGTATTTGTTTTTAACTTCTTAGAGTATGTATATAAAATTCAATTCAGGGGGGGTCTCCATGTGGCACAGCAGGTTAGGTATACAGATTTTTCTCTGCAGTGGCCCAAGTTGCTGCTGGGTTCGATCCCTTGCCCAGTGCAGTGGGTTAAGGATCCAGCATTGCCACAGCTGGCATAAGTTGCAGCTGCAGCTCAAATTCAATCCCTGGCCCATGAACTTCCATATGCCATGGATGTGGCCATTAAAAAAATTAAATTCATAGTTAACCATATTTTTAAAGCTTTGATTCTATAGATATGCTTTAACTGGTATTTGGAGCATGCTAACTCTATGTTTAGGAAATGTAAAACATGCTGTAATATTTTAACAGTATCTTGACTGAAAGGTACTAGGCTATTTTCCTCATGGAAACATTAAATACTTAAATCTGAGTATTATATTTCCAGAATATATTGATTATTTAGTATATAATTGGCTGACCTCTTCTATTCTCTCCTCAGTTTATTCACAGGAAGGAAGCTTTTAATGTGCTGATATATCTTTTTGAAAAGTCAATTGCAACCTTAGGCTTCCTTGTCTTGGATCTCCTGAGGAACATTATGAGATCTGGGGCCTGTTTATTTCTTCCAAGCCTTTATTGTACTGGCAGATACTGCCCTTTTCCAGATGGCTTTTTTATTTCTCAAGTTGTGAAAACTGTTTAAAGGGTAGCAGAATCAGAGATTCAGGTGGAATACATGCTTGGCATAGGGGGCGTGAAGGTCATTGCCACATTCCAAAAAATGATTATAGTTTCCCATCAGACACTTTTCAATCTGATCCACTAGCTATCAGAAAAGTCAATATTTGCATTTTGTTGCATATGCATGACCACTAGCGTTTGAAGAAAGGGCTACTTGATATGTGCACTTCTATGATTATCTTGTTTGCATTCACAAGAAATTATCTGAAAATCCTCTAATGATTCAAAGACTTGCTGCAAGGGGTTATTTCATTATTAGAATTAGTTCTGCTGCAACTTTAAATTAAACTGACTTAGCATTTTATATTGCTTAATTTGAAATAAATCACCAGAAAAGGGAAAAAATTAAAATATCTAAGAAATAACTTTGTTCATAAAATGTTGGATGTCTATGTGGAAAGAAATTTTCAGTATTTCCATCATTTGATCTCAAAAGTGTATGCATTGGAGTTTGTCTTTCTGGGTGTTTCTCATATTTTAATAATGCCAGCTATCTTCCATAGAAAATTATAATATGGCACTTTTTAATTAGAAATAGTTTTTGAAGCTTTATTGTCAAGGAATTTTCTTCTTTTTGAAGTTAGCGTATCTTTTAGAATGCTAACCTTCACTATAGTTTATTTATACATATTTTGAATTTTTTGTTGCTCTTTGGTTCTGTATCACCTTTTTGTCAATGATTTATATTTTGTTTTCAATGATTCTGCTATCTTAAATACAAAGAGGATACCTTTGTTTGCTTGGTTCTGCCTGACTTCCCTCTTTTAAGCCCTATGTTTAGTGGTTTGTAGGCTATGAAAACAAACCTTGTTAATTATCTCAAATTTCTCCACTTTCTCTAGATCCTGTTTACCTTCCAATTTTATGAAGTCAAAGAAATGCTACAGCTTATCTGATACTAGAAGCATCTTTCAATTCTCATGAGTTTCCTCAGTTTCTCTTTTAGTGCTTTTTGATTCAATCATGTAGTCTCAATAAAATTTCTAGTATCTGGGTTCCCCTGCTGTACTGTGGGGAAAAAAAAAGTGCATTTGGCGAAATAAAAATAAAAAAATAAATTAAAAACAATTTATAGTACACTTTTTGTACCTTTAAAGATTTCAAACTGAAATATCTTAGAGTAAGTTTCTTTACGTCTCTGAGACTCACTGGTTTTGTCTGTAAAAGGATGAAGACGGTGGGCAAAGTAAATTCTAAATTTTATTATGATTTGGTAGCCTGTGCCTTACTGACTTCTCAAAGCCAAGCTCAAGGTGGCCAATCTCTTGCATAGGGATCATTTTAATTGAAGTTGTGCTCAGGTATGAGAACCTCACTGAGAACTTTTGGCCTGCAAGTTAGAATTTGTTGGAGACATTGAGTAGGAATATTCCTCCTAATTCTGAATTCCTCTTTTAGGCTTGGGAAACTCACTGAATCCTCATTTTATGTAGTATTTAAACTGTTCCTTAAGAATTACAAGCCTACACTTGTGTTAGAAAGTTGTTTGTTTGGTTTTTTTTCCTTCTCTACCATTCCAAAATCACTTTCTCACTGTTTTGTTACTGTTTCAGAAAACCCATGGAAAGAGATAATTTATTTGGGTTATGGAAGTGTTTTGGTGAAGGCAAATAAAAGCAATCATCACAACAACAAAACTTCCATAAGCCCTAACACAGAAAGACACAAGTAATAAAAAATAGATGGATTATTTTTTTAATTGGGTTTCCTCCACATGAAAGTTAATGGATTAGATTTGATAAGGGAGAACTATGGGTGGTGAGGGAGGATAGGAGATATTGGGGTGTGAGGAGGTTCAGGGGACAGGTGTCTCCCCTGGAATTCCTGCAGATCTAGACTGCTCCTTCCCCTAGGCCTCAATGCCATCTTCACAACTTTAGTTCTAAAATACCCTATTTTAGGGTTCATATTTCAAGGCTTATGATTGACCCAAACTTTGTGTTAATTAAGTCTGATTCTTGTCTTCAGCAGTTATGTAAACAGGAGCAGCTAAAGGCAGTCCAGAGCACATACGTCATAGGGCACCTGTGCCCCCTTCTTCCTGACTCTGTCTCCATCACCTCATTCTTCAGATTCAGATAGCTTTGGAGGGGAAACATTTGGCTTCCATTCACTCATCTCATTCTAGCAACTGGGATTTTAACAAAGATGTCTCTATATTGGAAACAATTGGGAATCCCTCAACTGAGAATTTTAAAAACTTGTTTAATCTGTACATTTATTCCTCTAATTTATTTCACACTTGATTCTTTAAATAATTGTTTATTTAGTGTTTACAAATACTGTGATCTTTGGTAGACACCAAGGTTACAATTGTCAAGGGTTCCATTCCCTATTTTCAAACACCTTATAGTCTAAGAGAAAGGGGAGTGCAAAAGTCGTAACATAATATAATGACGTTAGTTACAAAACTCCACTAGAGCCTGGGAGGAACATAATGACATTTTTCAGGGAAAAACATTAAAAGCTTTGTAAAAAGGTTATGCTTAAATAAACAGTGACAGTTACACATGGTAATACTAGGGAAAGGAATACTAGGTGGGGTTCCTATCATGGCTCAGCGGAAACAAATCTGACTAGCATCCATGGGGATGAAGTTTCGATCCCTGGCCTCACTCAGTGGGTTAAGGATCTGGCATTTCTGTGAACTGAGGTGTAAGTCATAGATGTGGCTCAGATCCCTTGATTCTGTAGCTGTGGTATAGGCCAGCAGCTACAGCTCAAATTCGACCCCTAGCCTGGGAACCTCAATATGCTAGGGATATGGCCCTAAAAAGACAAAAAAAAAAAAAGAGAGAAGAAAGAAATACTAGGCGAAGTAGTATCATGAAGACATTATAACTCAGTGGAAATGCATGCTAATGTTCTATGTAAGTAAATACATTTCAAATTATTAAATATACATGGGAGGCAGATATGTAATAATAAAAATATAGTATGCAAATGTTCATAAAATTACCCTTCCCTGCAACGATTTGAATGTCTTGGTGGCTTTAGTGAGGCCTAGAGCCTGGGAGACAGCTTTTCTTGTAGCTCTGAGGGATTGCACCAAAGAGGTAAGGGGGAAGCCAGGGTCTATAGGAGTTTTTGCTGAAAAAAAAAATATGTAGCCAAACATCAAAAGATTACTGCTAATAACAAAACAAAAATAAAAACCAAAAAACACAGGCATTTCAATTCAGTGATTTTAGTGCTTCTCTTTCTTTTTCTTTTTTTATTGAATGAAAAATTATTTAACTTCTATAGTATTTTACAATTTTCAAAAGTTTATACACATGGTTTCATATAATCCAATAATAACCATTTCCCCCCATCCCTAACTTCTTCTTCCCTATCCTCAATCCACTGGTGACCACTTATTCATTTTCTATATTTGTGAGTCTGCTGCACTCTTATTATATTTTCTAGTTACTTGTGCTTTTTAGATTCTACATATAAGTGATATCATACAGTATTTGTCCTTCTCTGTCTGACTCATTTCACTTAGCATAATGTCCCCCAAGTCCATTCATGTTGCTGAAAATGGCAGTATTTCATACTTTTTTGTGGCTGAGTAGTATTCCATTGCATATGTATATAGAATATCTTCTTTATTCAATCATCTATTGATGGGCACTTAGGTTACTTCCATATCTTGACAATTAAAAATAATGCTGCTATGAACATTGGTGTGCCTGTATCTTTTCAATTTGGCATTTATTTTGTTTCTTAGAATTAGTGCTTTTCTATGTATGGGAAGATGCTAGTGTCTGGGCTCATTGATATGTACCTTTGATATGTACCTTTACTATCTAGAATCAGTATCCTAATTTTCCATATTGAATTCCCCTCAGAAGTCTATCACAGTGGCTGACAGCTTGATGGCAAGAATACTGTTGGTTTACTGAAATGCTCAGGCAATTTTTTTTGTCCACCCACATCATACAATATTAATAGATGTAATAATTGTATAAGCCACAAACTGGTCTTAACATAAATGTAAAGTTTCACAAAAAATGCACCCTATTTCTTAAAACGATTTAAAATATTATTTTAATTGTTGTATTTTTTCTTTTTTTTTCTGTCCTTTTTTTTTTTTATTTCCCCAATACATTTTTTTGGTTCCACTATACATATGGTGACCCAATTACACATACATGTACACATTCTATTTTCTCCCATTTTCATGCTCCATCATAAGTGACTAGACATAGTTCCTAGTGCTACACAGCAGGATCTCACTGCTAATCCATTCCAAAGGCTATAGTTTGCATCTATTAACCCCAAGCTCCAAATCCAGACCACTCCCTCCCCATCCCCCTTGGCAATCACAAGTCTGTTCTCCAAGTCCATGATTTTATTTTCAGTGGAAAGGTTCATTTTTGCCATATATTAGATTCTATATATAAGCAATATCATATGGTATTTGCCTTTCTCTTTCTGACTTACTTCAATCAGGATGAGAGTCTCTAGTTCCATCCATGTTGCTGCAAATGACATTATTTCATTATTTTTCATGGCTGAGTAGTATTCCTTTGTGTGTAGATATCACATCTTCCTAATCCAATCATCTGTTGATGGACATTTGGGTTGTTTCCATGTCTTGGCTATTGTGAATAGTGCTGCAATGAACATGCAGGTGTGTGTGTCTTTTTTAAGGAACGTTTTATCCAGAGATATGCCCAAGAGTGGGATTGCTGGCTCATAGGGTAGTTATATGTATACTTTTCTAAGGTATCTCCCTACTGTTCTCCATAATGGTTGTACCAGCTTACATTCCCACAAACAATTCAGGAGGATTCCCTTTTCTCCACACCCCCTCTAACCCTTGTTATTTGTGGACTTATGAATGATGGCCATTCTGACTGGTGTGAGGTGGTATCTCCTGGTGGTTTTGATTTGCATTTCTCTAATAATCAGGGGTGTTGAGAGTATTTTCATGTGCTTGTTGGCCATCTGTACATCTTCCTTGGAGATATGTCTCTTCAGGTCTTTTGCCCATTTTTCCATTGGGTTCTTGGCTTTTTTGCTGTTGAGTTGTATCAGTTGCTTGTATATTCAAGAGATTAAGCCCTTGTCAGTTGCATCATTTGAAACTATTTTCTCCCATTCTGTAAGCTGTCTTTTTGTTTTCTTTTTGCTTTCCTTTGCTGTGCAAAATCTTGTCAGTTTGATTAGGTCCCATTGGCTTATTTTTGCTTTTATTTCTGTTGCTTTGGGAGACTGACCAGAGAAAATATTCATAAGGTTGATATCATAGAATGTTTTGCTTATGTTCTCTTCCAGGAGTTTGATGGTGTCTTGTCTTATGGTTATGTCTTTAAGCCATTTTGAGTTTATATTCGTGCATGCTGTGAGGGTGTGTTCTAGTTTCATTGAATTACTTGCAGCTGTCCAGGTTTCCCAGCAATTCTTGCTGAATAGATTGTCTTTTTCCCATTTTATGTTCTTGCTTCTTTGTCAGAGATTAATTGACCATAGGTGTCAGGGTTTATTTCTGGGTTCTCTACTCTGTTCCACTGGTCTGTCTGTCTGTTTTGGTACCAGTACCATACTGTCTTGATTACTGTGGCTTTGTAGTGTTGCCTGAAGTCTGGGAGATTTATGCCTCCTGCTTGCTTTTTGTTCTTCAGAATTGCTTTGGCAATTTTGGGTCTTTTGTGGTTCCATATAAATTTTTGGATTGTTTGTTCTATTTCTGTGAAAAATGACATGGGCAATTTGATAGGAATTACAATGAATCTGTAGATTGCTTTGGGTAGTATAGCCATCCGTTTTTACAACATTAATTTTTACAACTAGGAGCATGGAATATCTTTCCATTTCTGAGAGAAAAAACAAAAAAACAAAAAAAACATAATAAGAAATGAAAAAGGAGAAGTCACAACAGAAACTACAGAAATACAAAAAACCATGAGAGAATACTATGAACACCTGTATGCCAACAAATTTGACAATCTGGAAGAGATGGACAACTTTTTAGAGATTTACTGCCTGCCAAAACTAAATGAAGAAGAATCAGATCAACTGAACACATATCATGAGAAGCAAAATTGAATATGTCATTAAAAACACTCTCTACAAATAAAAGTCCAGCACCAGATGGCTTCACAGGTGAATTCTACCAAACATACAAAGAGGAACTTATACCCATCCTCCTTAATCTTTTTCAAAAAAGTTGAAGAAGAAGGAACACTCCCAAAGACATTCTATGATGCCACTATCACCCTAATTCCAAAACCAGACAAAGATACCACCAAAAAAGAAATCTGTAGGCCAATATATCTTTGATGAATATACGCAAAATTCCCAAACAAAATTTTAACCATCTGAATCCAAATATAAAAAAGATCATACACCACGACCAGGTGGGATTCATCCCAGTTGCACAAGGATGTTTCAACATACACAAATCAATCAATGTCGTATACCACATTAACAAAAGAAAAGTCAAAATTCACATGATCATATCAATAGATGTAATCGTTCATGAAGTTTCCAGAATGTTAGATCGGAAGAATCTTAAAATGCACTTTCTGTTTTATAATGTGATGTGAATACAACACTAAATCTAATAAATCCTGAGGGTATGTTTGGTTTACATGTATATTGATGATGGGTAAATATAAGAATCACTCAGAAAACATGTTAGAAAGAGAGAGAGAGACTCTTCAACTCATTATTAAAGATTTTGATTTAGTATCTCTGAGAGGGACCAAAGAATCTGGATTTTTTTTTTTTTTCAGTTTTCGTGGTCATTCTGAGATATGGTCAAATTTGTGTAACCACTGACAAAATAATAAATTCACCATGATATTTTTATCTCATTGTTTGCTATTAAAAATAGCAAAAAACAAGTCTTAATCCCAAATAACCAATGGACATATTCTGTCTGTGCAGTTCATTCTCACAAGGTGACCTCTCCACCTGGCTTCTTTTCTCTCTCCAGAACAGGTCTCAGTCTGGGATCATTTCTGCGGTTATTTGCAAAGGCATGTGAAGTACTCAAAAATCATAGCCCAAACTTCAACAAAACTTCTGTAGGTCAAATTCTATCCTCAGTACCCATGATAGCCATAAGCATAATAAAGTGGGTTCTAAAGTTCTATGAGTCAAATAAGAATGAATTAACATGGTTATTGAATATTTTATAAAAGCTAAACAAACCTTATTTCAAAATATAGCTATATATACACATTTTTTTGGCCATGCCCAAGGCAAGCAGAAGTTCCCTGCCAAGGATCAAACCAGCCATGGCAGTGACAACACAGCATCCTCAACTGTTAGGCCACCAGGGAACTCCAAAATGTAGTTATTTCTAATTGAAGAAAACTAGGACCAACTTCAAGGTATCTATAGATTTTATATAAATTTGTTATACTCACAATTCTTATATAAATATTCAATTTAAATGTATAAAGATCATATTAATTGTTGAGCTTATTTTACTATTAAACACTTAAATATATATGCAAAAGGAAGAATGAAAATGTACAAAGTATATTTAAACACTAATACCAAGTTGAAAAACAGTTTTCAGAGTGAAAAGGAAAATCAAAGCCTATACTTGCTACAAAGTATCATGAAGACAAACTAGTTATGTGCTCTGAGGTGAAACTGTAATTAAATATCATTATGAAAAGGAAAAGAAATATAAAAGCATATCACTAAGGCAAAAGAAGAAAATATGGGAGAAATCTGAGAGATATATATACACATTTATAACAATTACATATACTTCCCGAAATAAATAAATAATTCTGAAAGAACAATGTCATGAGAATATGAAAAGTTTTACATTTGGGGTTGTAGTATATCAAAAGGCAAAGAGCTTTGCTAGATAAGCTCTGGAAGTCTTTTCACTACTCATTTCTTATTGGAAAGTTACTATAAAATGCAAGATCATCATTATAACAGTAAAGCATTTTCATTATCTTTTAATGGATCTAACTTCTGGTTTAGAATGTGTGCTGTGAATGATAGCGAATTTCAATTGAGGAAGCTAGGATTTTATATCTGTATTTTAGTGAGGAGGTAACACATATGATTTAGTTGGTTCCCTCATCAAATCTTTTCCTACACTGACTTTTCAGAAAATATGTATCTTAGAACTACAAAAAGGCTTTTTGCTTTTGGCAGAAAAAAAGAGAAAAGATTTATACATGTTAAGTTTTGCAAAATTACTTGAAGAAAGTACAATCATATTGTGTTTATTATTACATTTATTCAATTTTTTTTTTTAGGTGAAGGGATTGGTGTCTTGAATTGATATATTTAGAGGACAAGATAGAGGAGTGTAAAAATACCACTCACTTTCCTATAATTTCCACATGATACAGATGACAAATGGGAGACAAAAGATTAAACCAAAGCCTATAAGAAAAAAAAAGAAGATAGAGAAGATAAAAATGTGGAGATAGAGTTATAGTGAGCAAAGAAAGAGACAAATGGGAGGGAGAAAACCCACCATGTTTAGGAATAAAGAAAACAAAAGAACAGGTGCTTGTGGATATTGCTTGTCATTTGTTCTTTGGTCTTAAGCAGCTGCTTCCTCTTTCCCAATGTTTGTTTTTAAATCCATCTGTCTCTTGATAATTTATTCAGCTCCTTAAATTTTCTTCTTTCTTTCTTCTTCTTTTTTTTCTGATAGGAAATAATACAAGCATATTTCTCTAGAAAAAATTTGGCCTTAGAAAAAAATGCATAATGTTGGATTTGCATTGGATACATCTATAGTCATGAATATATATATATATATATATATATATATATATATATATATGTTAGTATTGTATATATCTAATAAATACATATATATTTCCCTCAGCTTTGTCCTCCAATAAGAGTAGATGCAATCATGCAGAGTTAAGACTGAAAATATAGAGCGCATATCTTAAGTACCATTTCCCACTAATTTGGATCAGAGATCCTTGAGGAATGGGTGATCTCACCCATCTGGGCAGCAATGACTATGATATTATTACAGAAAGCAAAGTGTAATATTCCTCAGTCATAGAAAAGAATGAAATAATGCTATCTGCAGCAACATAGATTGACCTAAAATTATTATACTAAGTCAAGTTAGTCAGACAGTGAAAGACAAACATCATATATCACTTACATGTGGAATCTAGAAAAAGATACAAATGACTTATTTGCAGAACAGAAACAGACTCACAGACTTTGAAAAATTGATAGTTATTAAAGAGGACAGCTGGGGTGGTGGAAGGGATAGACTGGGGGTTTGGGATTGGCATATGCACACTGTGATATATGGGATGACTGGCCATTGGAGACCTGCTGTAAAGCACGGGGAGCTCTGCCAATATTCTGTGATTTGTGTGATATACGTGGAAAAAGAATCTGAGAGAGAATGAATGTGTATACATGTATAACTGAATCACTTGGTTGTACAGCAGAAATTATCACAACATTGTATATCAACTGTAACTCAGTAAAACTTTAATTTTTTTTTAAAGTGCTCAGAGGCAACAGGATAATGTCCAAAGAAGACAACAGTGTTAAGGATATTTCCTTGTATAGTTAGACATAATTTAAAATTTTAAATGAATAATGATGTACACAAATTATAACCTATGGAATAAAAATATTTGAATTAAAAAAGGCTCATTAAAAATAGAACAAAGAGTGAGAAAAAAAGAGATTTTTTTAGGGCAAGTTAATAAATATGGAGGGAAAGAAAAATTGGTCATTTTTCAAGACCCGAAGTTACTAAATCAAGCAAAGATTCCCAGTGTATGCTATATTCCATCCATATTCAGTTTTGTTGTAGCACATACAAATAGCATTTATTTCTCCTTCATGTATATTTAGTACAAGCTGCATTCTGGGTTCAGATTAAGCTCATGTGTTCTTTTTCTCCTGGACCTGTGACTAGTCAAGTCCCATTCTTCTCATGGTATAAAACAGGAGTGCAAAAGAATAAGCCCAATTGGGCAAGGGCATTGGAGCCAAGTTTTGTTACCCTTGCCAACATCTCTATGGCCAAAGTTATCCACATGATCAAGTACAGATCCAAAGAAAAGGAATGAATAGCTTCCCCATGATTTAATCTATCAGTGATTAGATTGGCTAAATCAATCTAGTAGTCTAAAAATTTACAGGACATTAAGGTGTTCAGATCCAAATATTATAATACAGATTACTTTTCCAATTCAGAGAGAAAAATAAGATGACTGTTGAATGACAAGATGCTGCAGTCATTCAAAATAAGAAATAAAACAAAAATCATCAGTGATGAAACAAACTGATACCATGTATCTCCTAATATGAAGCAGTAAGTGCAAAATATCATCTGCAGAGTGATCTTTTCTTTAAAAAAGTAACTTAAATTTAAATTTAATTGTGGAGGGAGAAAGATCAAGATGAAGAGGAATAAGATGTTGTGCTCACCTTCTCCCACAAACACATCAAAAAAAAAAAAAAACACATCTACATGTAGAACGATTTGCAGAGAACATCTACTAAATGCTGACAGAAGAACTTAAACCTCCAAAATGTGTAAGAAACCCTTCGCATATGAGTAGAACTAAAGAAAAAAGAGAGAGAAAAGGAATCAAGATGGGACTAGCATTCTTAGAGGGAATTGTGAAAGAGAAAAGGAACCCACACCCTGGGGAGGCACCTAAATGATGAGATAGAAGGTCTCAAATTTGCTCAGGAAAGTGAAGCAGCTGGACTGAGGAGGTCAAAGCAGAGTGAGAGCTGCACAGATCATCTGCACCACCACCCTGAACACCACAGCCTGAGATGCTTGGGTGGGGCCTGGATGCTGAGACTCAGGGTCCAGGGAGAGGACTAGGGTTGACTCTCTGGAGACAGCCTGAGGAGCTAGGGAGCAGTGTGCCATGGGCTGGGGAGTAGCACGCCACAGCCAAGGGAACTGGAAGGAAGTCTGGGCCCACAGGAGAAGCAAGTTGCCATTGTTGGAGAGGGTGAGAGGAGGGGCGGACAACCATAGCAATCTTTTTCCTGTGCACAGGCTCTCAAAGGTCAGGCTGCTTCTGGCGCAGGCCACTGGTGGTGAGAGGCCACTTGCTTTGGCTTTGGAAGATCATGTGCCTCTTCCGCAGGCCACAGGTGGCTAGCAACCTCTTGTATGGGCTGAGGGCAGTTGGCGGCTAAGCATGACCTGGTTCCTCTTGCATGATCTACAAGCAGCAGGAACAAACCACAGCAGTCATCTCAGGAACCAGAGAGGAGGAAAAGGCCTGCCAAAATCTCAGAAACCAGAGGAGGGGCAAGGGGTCTGTGAACAGGTTCCACCTGTGGCTCCAGTCACCTCAGAGTTCAGCTAAAAGAGGGACTGCAACCAAGCACTGCCTGTTGACACTCTAACTCTCCTGGGAGCACAACTGCCCTGATGCTGCCACTGCCAAACACTCCATGCAGTGCTCACAAATGCTTGATCACTGTCACTTCCCAGGACCCTGCAACTATGAGCAGCCTGTGAAGCAACTCCTGTGAGGGCTAAATGAGAGGAGTGTTTCTTGCATGGTGAGGGGGGACAAACCACTACAGTTATCTCTGAGGTGGGCATGGCCCACCAACACTAGGGGTCTGTGAACAGGCACCACTTGTGGCCGCAATCACCTTGGAGGGCACCACAGAGGAGGGCATTGCCACCGAACACCACCTGTTGTTGCTCTCACTTCCCTGGGAACTCACACAACCTGCCACTGCCAAATGCTCTGAGCGCTTCCTAGGTCTGCCTGAGGCTCATTACCACTTCTAAGGGCCCTGAAACTAGGAGTAGCCTGTGCCACCTTCTGCAGGTCCTTGTTACTGTCAAAGAGCCCAGCAACCAGGCACTGACTACTAACCCTTTGCCCTTGCCTCCTTCTCTCTGGAAAAACACACAACACCCTATCAAGGGGATATATTGCTCACACTGAAGAAAGAGACAGCAAATATCCAAACTGCCATGCCAAAAATAAGTAGCAATCCACCACAAAATACAAAGGGGCACTCTTGCATAGAAACAGCTCTCCAAAACTACAGTAGTTGGTTTCCCTAAACTCAAAGAAAAAGAAAAAATATAAGTGAAATGAAGAAGGTTAGGAACCGTTCCTAGTTAAAAGAACAGGAGATTTCACCTGAAGCAGCAAACAATGCAACAGACCCATGCAATCTGACAGACACTGAGTTCAAATGGGAGAGAGTGAAAATACTGAAGGAATTAAGGGTAAATACAAAGGAATTAAGAGTGTATATACACAGTAATGCAGATTACTTTATAAAGGAGCTAGAATATATGAGGAAGAACCAAGAGAAATTATAAAATTCATTTGCAGAGATACAAACTGAGTTAAAGGCACTAAAGAGCAGAATGAATAATGCAGAGGAAGGAATTAGCGACTTGGAAGATGGAATAATGGAAATCATCCAGTCAGGACAGCAGACAGAAAACAAATTAAAAAAAAAGCATGAAAGCAATATAAGAGATCTATGGGATAATATAAAGCAGACCGATCTATGCATAATAGGGATTTCAAAAAAGAAGAAAAAGGAAAGGTGGTTGAAAATATATTTGAAGAAATTATGTCTGAAAACTTTCCAAATCTAAAAGACACAGCTATTAAGATATAGGCAGCACAGAGGGCCCCAAACAAATTGAACCCAAACAGGCCCACACCAAGACATGTTATATAATAATAATGGCAGAAGTTAATGATAGGGGATTCTAAAGACAACAACAGAAAAACAAAGCATCATTTATAAGGGAGGCTCCATAAGGCTATCAGCTGATTTCTCTATAAAAACACTACAGACCAGAAAAGAGTGGCAAAATATATTCAAAGTTCTAAAAGGGAAAATTTTGCAGCCTAGAACACTCAACCCAGCAGTAATATCATTTAAAATAGAAGGAAAACTAAAGAATTTTTCCAACAAACAAAAGGTAAAAGAGTATGGCAATACTAAGCCCATTCCTAAAGCAATACTGAGAGGACTTCTCTAAATAAAAAAGTAAGAAGAAATAGGGTGGAGAAAAATCACAATTGGAAAGCAATCACTTAAATAAGCCAGTATACAGATTTAAAAGGAAAAGAAAAAAAAAATTGTAAAAGTGACAATAAACACAGGGAACAGCAAAAGGACAACCATGAAGATTTTTAAAAAGGACTTCAAAATCATAGACTGTGGAAAAGGAAAGTAAGAAAATCTAGACACACACCCCCTGTTTTTTAGAATGGGTTTGAGCCTATATGACTATCAGGCTAAAGCCAGCAGATAAAGGGAGGGGTTAACATACTTGAAAAACAGGGCAACCACAAATCAAAACCATATATTACATTCAGAAAGCTAAAAAGAAAAGGACATAAGCATAAAATAAATGGAAATTATCCAACCAAAGAAAGAAAGGAACAAAGGAGAAACATAGAATCAACTGGATAACAAGCTTTAAAATGGCAATAAATACATATTTAGCAACAATTACCTTAAATGTTTTTGTGCATGGTGTGAGGGTGTGTTCTAGTTTCATTGCTTTGCATGCAGCTGTCCAGGTTCCCAGCAATGATTGCTGAATAGACTTTCTTTTTCCCATTTGATGTTCTTGCCTCCCTTGTCAAAGATTAGTTGACCATAGGTGTCAGGGTTTATTTCCGGATTCTCTATTCTGTTCCATTGGTCTGTCTGTCTGTTTTGATACCAGTACCACACTGTTTTGATGACTGTGGCTTTGTAGTATTTCTTGAAGTCTGGGAGAGTGATGCCTCCTGCATGGTTTTTGTTTCTCAGGATTGCTTTGGCGATTCTGGGTCTTTTGTGGTTCCATATAAATGTTTGGATTGTTTGTTCTAGTTCTGTGAAAAATGTCCTGGGTAATTTGATAGGGATTGCATTGAATCTGTAGATTGCTTTGGGTAGTATGGCCATTTTTACAATATTGATTTTTCCAGTCCAGGACCATGGAATATCTTTCCATTTCTTTACATCTTCTTTGATTTCTTTGATTAAAGTTTTATAGTTCTCGGCATATAGGTCCTTTACCTCCTTGGTCAGGTGTATTCCGAGGTATTTGATTTTGTGAGGTGCAATTTTAAAAGGTATTATATCTTTGTATTCCTTTTCTAGTATTTCATTGCTGGTATACAGAAATGCAACTGACTTCTGAATGTTAATCTTATATCCTGCTACTTTGCTGAATTTATTAATCAGTTCAAGTAGTTTTGGAGTTGAGTCCTTCGGGTTTTCTATGTATAGTATCATGTCATCTGCATACAGTGACAGTTTTATCTCTTCTCTTCCTATGTGGATGCCTAATACACTAAAATTTTCACATCCCTTTCATTTCCATGCCTCTGCACCCCTACTCCAGGCAAGACTACTTGCCTGCCAGCTCCCTCACACCACTTGATGGCTTCCTCTTCTATAGTTTTAGATGCTATTTATTTCCTCTATAATCCTCCTTTCTCTAGAGCAATGCATTACTCTAGCTCCCTTCAAGATCAACCTCTTCTGGGAGTTCCCCTGTGGCTCAAAGGTTTAAGAACCCAAATAACCAAAATTATAAATGAAAAAGGAGAAATCACAACGGATACAGCCGAAATACAAAAAACCATAAGAGAATACTATGAACAACTATATGGCAACAAGTTTGACAATCTGGAAGAAATGGACAATTTTCTAGAATCTTACAGCCCGCCAAAACTAAATCAAGTAGAAACAGACCAACTGAACAGACCGATCACTAGAAATGAAATGGAAGAGGTCATAAAATCACTCCCTACAAATAAAAGTCCAGGACCAGATGGCTTCACAGGTGAATTCTAACCAAACATATAAAGAGGAATTGGTGCCCATCCTCCTTAAACTCTTTCAAAAGGTTGAAGAAGAAGGAATACTCCCAAAGACATTCTATGATGCCACCATCACCCTCATTCCAAAACCAGACAGAGATACCACCAAAAAAGAAAACTATCGGCCAATATCATTGATGAATATAGATGCAAAAATTCTCAACAAAATCTTAGCCAACCGAATCCAACAACATACCAAAAAAATTATACACCATGACCAGGTTGGGTTCATCCCAGGTTCACAAGGATGGTTCAACATACGCAAATCAATCAGCATCATACACATTAACAAAAAAAAAGTCAAAAATCATATGATCATCTCAATAGACGCAGAAAAAAGCATTTGACCAAAGTCCAACATCCTTCATGATCAAGACCCTCGCCAAAGTGGGTATAGAGGGAACATTCCTGAATATAATCAAAGCCATTTAGGATAAACCCACAGCAAATATAATCCTCAATGGGGAAAAACTGAAAGCCTTCTCACTCAACTACCTTAAATGTTGATGGACTGATGCTCCAATTTAAAGACACAGAGTGACAGATTGTATAAAAAAAATCAAGAACCTACAATCTGCTGTCTACAAGAGACTCACTTTAGGGCAAAGGACGCATGTAAATTGAAAATGAGGGGATGAGAAATGGACAATGGACAGGAGAGAAATGGATAAGAAAAATGGACAATAGACCAGACAGGAAAGCAGGAGTTGCAATACTCATACCAGACAAAATAGACTTTAAAATGAAGGCCATAAAGAAGAGGGTATTATAATCGCCAATATATAGGCCCCAAATATAGGATATGTGCAACCTAGATATATACAACAAATACTGACAGACATAAAAGGAGAAATTGATGGGAATAAAATCATAGTAGGAGACTTTTAACACTCCACTCACATCAATAGACAGATCCTCTAGACATAAAATCAAAAAGGCAACAGAGATCCTAAAGGACATAATAGAAAATTTAGACTTCATTGACATTTTCAGGACATTACAACCAAAAAAAATAAATCAGAATAAACATTCTTTTCAAGTGCACATGAAACATTCTCAAGGATTGATCACATAACTGGAGCACAAAACTAACCTCAACAAATTTAAGAGTATAGAAATTATTTCAAGTATCTTTTCTGATCATAATGGCATGAAATTAGAAATCAACCACAGGAAAAGAAATGAGAAAAAACTGACTACATGGAGACTAAAAAACATGCTACTAAAAAAACCAATGGGTCAAAAAGGAAATCAAGAAGGAAATTAAAAAATACCTTGAGATAAATGACAATGAAGACACAACTATTCAAAATCTACAGGGTCCCACAAAAGCAGTGCTTTGAAGGAAGTTTACAGCGATACAGGCCTTCCTCAAAAAAGAAAAAAAAATCTCAAATCGACAACTTAACCCACCACCTAAATGAATTAGAAAAAGAAGAACAAGCAAAACCTAAAGTCAGCAGAAGAAAGGAAATCATAAAGATCAGTGAGGAAATCAATAAAATAGAGATTCAAAAACAATAGAAAAAAATCAATAAAACCAAGAACTACTTCTTTGAAAGTGTAAACAATAAAACCAAGAGCTGATTCTTTGAAAAGGTAAATCTCTGGCCAGACTCAGCAAGAAGAGGAGAGGGAAAAACCCAAATAAACAAAATAAGAAAGGAAAAAGGAGAAATCTCAACTGTAGCAATACAAAAAAAAACAAACATAAAATAATACTATGAATAAATATATGCCAACAAATTTGACAACCTAAAGTGGGTATAGAGGAACACACCTTAACATAATCAAAGCCATTTACGACAAACCCATAGCAAATATAATACTCAATGGAGAAAAGCAGAAAATCTTTTTGCTAAAATCCGGAACACGACAAGGCTGCCCACTCTCACCACTTTTATTCAACAGAGTATTGGAAGTCCTAGCCACAGCAATCAGACAAACAAAAGAAATAAAATGTTTCCAAATTGGAAGAGAAGAGGTAATATTGTCACTGAATCCAGTATATACAGAAAACCCTAAGGACTCTAGACAAAAACTTCTCCAACTGATCAATGAATTCAGCAAAGTAGAAGGATACAAGATTAACATTCAGAAATCTGTTGCATTTCAGTATGTTAACAGTGAAATATTAGAAAAGGAATGTAAAAATATAATGCCTTTTAAAATTGCACCCCCAAAATTAAATATCTAAGAATAAATCTGACCAAAGAGGTGAAAAACACATATGCTGAGAACTATAAAACATTAATCAAGGAAATTAAAGTGACCTCAACGAAACGGAAAAATATGCCATGCTCCTGTGGTGGAAGAATTAATATCATATACATATATGTATACCATATATATATATATGACTGGGTCACTTTGCTCTACAGTAGAAATTGCCAGAACACTGTAAATCAACTATAATGAAAAAACAAAAATAATAACATCTTAAAAATTAAAAATAAATACATAAATAAATTTAATTATGGCTAAACACTAGGTAAATATAGAACATAACATATTTTAGAAGACAAGTGGCTTATACTATACTCTTCAACACATACACTAAAAAGCAGTTGTGTTCTTCTACAGGAAAATTAACTGAGAGCCACAACAAAATCCAGGGTATAAAGGTTAATTAGATCCTAGATCATAGGCAATCATGGATAAATTTGAAAACATGTAGAGACTATATATGACATGACATGATCAGATTAATATGTTTTATACAATGTAACAATAATGCTGTGTTATATGGATGTATGTCCTTATTCTTAGGAGATGTATGCTGAAACACTTGCAGATAAAGTTCATTACATCTGCAATCTACTTTCAAATGCATAGATTGAATAGGTGGATGGATAGATGATATATATATATATAAATAGATAGATGATAGTTTTGAAATTTATAACCATTTTTAGACTGTGAATAACAAATAAATGACATAGTTTTGCATGAAAATAAATATCAATAAGCTTAATGTGACTGAGGCAAAAGAACAAGTTTCTTTGATTAGCCATTAGTGTCCACTAAAAAGGTTTTAATATTATTATTGAGAGTTATTTTAACACTTTAGAAAACATTAATATTTTATAATCAATAGCTTCACAAGATAGAGTATATGCATATAAATGTACATTAAAATATTTGGTATTCTAATTTAGTTCAATGAGGCATGAATAATATAATTTATGTCATGCAAATTATCATGATTTGTGCATTGTTAATAAGAACCCAGTAGCTATTATTTTCAATGGCTGTTTTATGCAAACTACATAAAATAAGCACAGTAGGCTGCCTTTGGATGTTTACAATTTAGGGTTGTGGGTGTTTTTTGTCTTTTTAGGGCCACACCCACAGCATACAGAGGGTCCCAGGATAGGGGTCAGACTGGAGCTGAAGTTGCTGGCCTGCACCACAGCCACAGCAATGCAAGTCTGAGACACATCTGCAACCCACACCACAGCTCACAGCAATGACAGATCCTTAACCCTCTGAGCAAGGCCAGGAATCAAACCCATGTCCTCATGGATACTAGTCAGGCTCGTTGACCACTGAGCCAAGATGGGAGTGCTGGATGTTTACAATTTAAAAGTGGAAAGGCCAACATCATTAGTTTCATTTTGATACCATCAGGACAGTAGCATGAGTAACTAATGTATTCTGCATTGTTATTAGAGCATCAAAGTAACATGTGTGTTTGATGGTAGTAGCTCTGTGTGGTAACATTAACAGATATATAAGCACTATGGATTTGTATCCCAATTAGGGATATAGATGAATACATAATATTATATGAATTGAATCTTGCGCTTTGCCTAGTTCTTCTTTAGTGAATTGTGGGCCATTATAAAGAGATGATGGCCTCACTTATGATTGAAACTTGGTAACTTTAGGACTTAGTAATAGCCCTTCTCTGAATGAATGCAATGAGGATAGCCATAACTGTCATCAATGAAAACAAAATAGTGTCCATTTCCAGAAAAAAAATGGGTTATCTTGATAGTAATAAAGGTTAAATCGTGAAAACTTCGTGTCAAGTAAATTTGTAATTCTCATACATCTCCAAAACCTCTTTTTTATTCTATAGGTCCTTTGAGGTTAACTAGACTTGTACAAATTTCTAAAACCTAACTGCACCATAAATTACCTCTTAAATATTAAAAAAAAAAACTACTCATGCCTAGGTCCTATATCAATAAATTTAGATGTTTGTACTAGAAGAAACCATTTATCCCATTCTTCCTTTAACAGCCCTTATGCCTATTTTGATTTAATCAATCAATACAAAGACCCTCAAAGACTGGCCTTCATGATTGAATGCAGGAAACAAAGCAAGAAGTAGCAATGCCAATTTCCCTATTCCTTATTTTCCAGTTTTATTCCAAAGAAGAATATGTTCTTAGTCAGATTTTCCAGTTGAGATGAATGTGGGCAAAGATGAAATGCAGAGAAATAATTATTAAGTGACTCCAGCTTTGCCCCTGCCTTTGATTGTTCAGTGGTGGAAGGTGGGTTCCAATATGACATGCAATTAAGATTCCCCACACTCATTATCAGAATTAGAGGAAGGGTCCCTCCTTAATGCTCTAAGTCCCCTACCACTATGGGACAACATGGAAATAATTTGCATTGTACTGCATTACATTTTTTAAATATTTTTTATTGTTATTTCCCCAATATAATTTTTTTTCTACTCTACAGCATGGTAACCCAGTTACACATACATGTATGCACTCTTTTTTCTCTTATTATCATGCTCTATCATAAGTGACTAGACATAGTTCTCAGTGTTACACAGCAGGATTTCATTGCTAATCCATCCCAAAAGCAATAGTTTGCATCTATTAGTCCCAAACTCCCAATCCATCCCAATCCACCCCCCCTCCCTCTCCCTCTCGGCAACCACAAGTCTGTTCTCCAAGTCCATGATTTTGTTTTCTGTGGAAAGGTTCATTTGTGCCCTATATGAGATTCCAGATATAAGTGATATTTGAATTACATTTTTGAACACTTTTTTAAAAAACATTTTAAACCTTTACTTTGTAATAGGCATAAAACTAAATCCCTTCCATACATAAACTCATTTAATGTTCAGTATAACCTTATGGGTTATATTTAAATATAACATAAACTTATTTTTAAACTTATGTTTTATTGATAGTGAAGAATTCTTCTTTGATAGTGAAGAAAATGAAGCAGTTTTGTTGATTTCAATTTTCTAATATTTTGAAATACTTTATTGTTTCCATGCATGAACTACTCTCACTAATATTGTGGTCTTTGTAAATTAAATGTATACTATTTCTAGTTTCTCTTCATGTGTTGTCAACATATTTAACACAATAGGGGCCAGGAATATCTTTACAGATATCACAGTTTGATTTGATACTGTTTAAATATGCCCAAATCACATTTTTGTTGTGGTTATGTCTGGGCAATTAAAATTGTCATGAAAGATAACTTTCACAAAATCTTACAAAAGACAGGAAATTTTACAAATGATTTCTTGACTTTAACTGCACAGCCAATAAGAGAACCTGAAAAACACTACCTAGGAAGAACAGAGACTAAAGAAATTAGTAATGGCTCTGCATGAAAGTTTTTTTGGTCATATTAAGGAAATTATGCTTCTGATCAATGTATCAGAGGAAAAGCTATTAAAATATGAGTGGTCCACATGAGAGTGATGGTAACTTTGGTATCTATTTCTGGTATGAAGGACCACAAACATGGAAGCTTAAAATGAAATACATTTTCTTCTGTTTATCAACTCAGTTTCTGTGAGTCAAAGGACTGGGCAAAGTTTAACTAGATCTCTTATATGTAAGGTGTCAACCATGGCTGAGGTCTCTGAAAAGTCAGTGGGAGAAGGACACATTTATCTGCTCACGCGGTTGTTGATGACATTTCTTTTGCCTTAGCTCAAAGGCCCATTGGGCTGAGGACCTTGGTATATGGCTGGCTGTTGGCCAGAGACCATCATCAAGATCCTCCCACATGGTCCACTCTATGGCCACATGGTCCTCTACATATAGCAGCTTGCTTCAGCAAAGCAAAAACAAAAACAAAACAAACAAAAAAAACAGTCTGCTGGTAAGGTAGATGTAGAATCTTATGGCATACAGTGCATTTCCCACATTATTTTTTTAATATTTTATTGGAATAAAGTTAATTTACAATGTTGTGTTAGTTTCAGGTGTACAGGGAAGTGATTCAGTTATATATTTCCATTATAGGTTATTATAGGATATTGAATAAAGTTCCCCATGTGATACAGTATGTCCTTGTTGTTTGTTTTATATATGGTAGTGTGTGTCTGTAAATCCCAAACTCCCAATTTATCCTTTCCCCCCACCGCCTTTTCCCCCTTGGCAACCCTTTGTTTCCTACCTCTATTAAGTCTGCTTCTGTTTTGAAAATAAGTCAATTTGTATCATTATTTTCAGATTTTACATATAAGTGATATCATGTTTGTTTATCTTTCTATCTGACTTGCTTCATTTAGTATGTTAATCTCCACACACGTTGCTGAAAATGACATTAATTTTTTATTTTTCATGGCTAATTTTCCATTGCATGTATGTACCGAATCCTCTTTACCCACTCAACTGTAGTTGGAAACTTAGGTTGCCTTCTCTCATTCTGCTGTTAAGAATCAAGTCACAGTTTCCTACCATCATCACACAGGGAGTGGGGGGCAGACAGGAGGACTTATATGCATGAGAGAATATCTGTAGGCAGAGATCACTGAAGACCACTATGGAGTCTGTACGCCACAATAACTTTGACCTGATGTAGCTACTAGTGATGGAAGATGGTATAGAAAAATGATTGAGATAATTAGACAATATCATTAACATGGTAATGGATTGAATAGGTAAGGGTGGAAGATTTCAAGAATATTTAACAATCCATTGAAGGAAAGAGATTAGTATTTCTGAGATATAAAGCAGTGTTTATATTATTTTTATGTGGATTTTTTTTTTGTTTGAGACCAGGGATTTTTGCATTGTTTATTTTCAGTTGATAGACTATGACTTATGCCTATTTTGTTTTTATATTTAAACTCAGGAAATTTGTAGTTTTCAAGGAAGAAATCCATATTATGGATTTAAATAGTTTCTCCAAGAATGATGAGGCAATCACAATTTTTATTCAATGTTCCTAATCACCCCTAATCAAATATATTCATGCATGATGGTGGTTCTCTGAGTTCATTAGAGAGAGGAGTTGTGAATATAATTAATATATACATCTTAAACTATCCAGGATTGTATGAAATATGTTAGAACCCTTAAAATTAGCATAGGAATACTTTAATGTGGGAATTGTAAAATTTATTTGTCATATCTTTAAGTATAACTATATGATAGTTCATAGCTTTTGACCCATTAAAAAGAGAAATTTATGTGGTTCAGTGACACTACCAGAAGTGATAGGTAATCTGTTATCAAATCTGTTATCTGATTTGAGAACACCACCAATTTCCAGTCTGAGTCACCTTATATGAATGAACACAAAAAGTAAATACACATTTAATATTCATCATTGCTATATTATGGCAGCGATTGATGTACGCATTAGTAGGAAATTATTATTGTTCCCTAGTAAGAGAATTCACAGGCCAATATGGAAAGTCATTTCTAAATGATGAGCCATATCCCTTTTTAAGCAATTACATGCTTAGAAAGAGTATACAAATGAAATAGAATCCAAACCAGTAATAACTCTAATTTCTACATGATTCACTTGAATTTCATGTTCAAATATAACTGATACAGTTGTAGTTGCTTAGAATATAAATTAATATCCAATCATCTTTTGAAATCATATTATTTTATTTGCATTTCAGAAGCTCTATTCTGAATATTTGTATGATTTACCATGAGGATTTTACTTCTAATATTCTATTTTGAATGCCCTGTTTCTTAAACCAGTATTTAAATTTTGTGCCTTTTAGAAAACTTCCTGCTCAATATTCCAGCCTGAGAGAGTTTATGTGCAGGATTAAAAAATCAGTTTCTCATTGCACAGGTGCCTTCCCCATAAGGCAAGGTTTTGCTTTTATCTTTTAGTTCAATCTAGACATGAGGTTCCTGAAAAATCAAATAATGTAAGTTTATGTGAATTAAATATTTTAAAAAATTGTTTTGAAGGAAATGTAATGTGCCTTAATGAAACATCAGTTGTCACTACAATATTATATTTCAGAACATTATAGCACGTAACTCTATTATTCTCATTGCTCTTTTCTTAAATCCAAACTCATTGCTATTCAGAATCAGGTAAGGTTTTTCCACACTGCAAAAGGTCCCTTACAATCCTGGAAAAAATAATATTGATATAGTCAAGATAAACTTGTTAAATATATAGGAAAAAAACCTGCGATTATAAATTCTTAGTGTTTTTAAAGTCAGTTCTTTATCTTTTTTTTCCTACTACCACGATCTTGCCTCAGGTCCTCATTATCTCCATCTAGGCTGTTTTTATAGAGGAAAACAGTCTTTTATCTCTCACGTCCCCTCTCTAAAACATTGTCCACATCCAAGAAACTGTTCCTATTTTTTTTAATCATATACTTTTCCTGAATTTCCATCAAATCCAATTCATATTTCTTAGTCTGGAACATAAGTATCTGGAACCCACCAAGCTCTTCTGCTCATTCATTCTTTCTCTCTCTTTCTCTATTGAAGCCATACTGTGTGAATATTAAACTAATTGCAGTTTTTCAAGTATACACTATCCCTTTTATGTCCTCTAAGTCTCCTTCATTTCCCTTGTATAGATTATCATCACCTCTCATTCCTTATTCATTTTCCCTATTCACTTTTTTAATATTGGGCTCATGGATAAATCCTATCCAAAAAAGCCCTGTCTCATTCTGAGACTAAGTTCTCCCTCTCCTATTTCCCTAGGGCATTCTGCAGCACATCTATAATAGCAGGTATTATTTTTCTTAGTTGCACTGGAAATAAAGGTGTGTCATATACTTGCTTGTACTTTATATACAATGACATAGAGAAAGGGTTGTTTTCGACTTTGAGGAATACTTTGTAAACTGAATTTTCCTTCCCTTGGGCCAAATTTTGCACTCAGTGGGAAGTATAATAACTTGATTTCTTCAAAAACAGAATACCTAGATTAATATTTCTATTGCTCCCTAACAAATTCTGCTGTTGATCCTACTGCAACCCAAAACTTTTCCTGTTAATCTATAGAGAGATTTCTGCCCTCACTTATATAATCTTGAGTTTTGTTTTCACCTTCCCCCAAATGCCAAAAATTGCAAACCGATATGCTGGTGAGGCTTTTATTGTTTGTTCATTTCTTTGGGAGTAGGATCTATTGTTTTGTTCCTACTATCTGCCCTTTGAATATACTGTTCTAAGGACTACAAACATAATCTTCTTTATTATCATTTTACTCTGCATTCCAATTAAGTTATTCACCACTGCTCTAAGGTAAGGTTTGTTGTTCGAAAGAAGATATTCATAAGGTGAACTGATCCTTTTCCCACACTGTCACTGCTTATTCTACTGCACCGATATCTCTGTCAACAGAGTCACAGTCAGTAGTTCCTCTCTATGCCTTAAACTATTTACTACTTTGCTACTTTGAAATATACCCTGTGTGTGAATGTTATTTTATCATCTCCTAGGGGCTGAAGATCTTGAGAGGAACTGCGATATTCAATTATATATCCTCTACATTTATGGCTCTGGCCCAGCTCTCAATGATAAATGTGGCCCAAATAGAGTGAAATATTTTCTTATAAATCCATTACTTTTATTTATTTAAAATAATTTATTATAATTTATTTTCAATGTTTTGTCAATTTCTTCTCTACAGCTGTTTTCCACAATGGTGGTACCAGTTGGCATACTGAGCAACAGCGTAGGGGCTTTCCCTTTTCTCCACACCCTCTCCAACATTTGCTATTTGTATTCTTATTAATAACAGCCATTCTGACCACTGTGAGGTGGTACCTCCTTGTAATTTTGATTTTCATTTCTCTAATAGTGATGCTCAGCATTTTTTCATGTGCCTGTTGGCCATCTGTATGTCTTCTTTGGAGAAATGTCTATTTAGGTCTTCTGCCCATTTTTCAATTGGTTTGTTTGCTTTTTTGCTCTGAGTTGTAAGAGTTGTTTGTATACTTTGGAGATTAAGCCCTTGTTGGTTGCATAATTTGCAACTATTTTCTCCATTTTTATTTTTGTTTTATGGGTTTCCTTTGTTGTGCAAAACTTGTAAGTTCGATTATGTCCTATTGTTTTTTTTGTTGGTTTGTTTGTTTTGCTTTGAATTCTATTGCCTTGGGAGACTGACCTGAGAAATCATTTGTATGGTCGATGTCAGAGGATGTTTTGCCTGTGATCTCTTCTAGGAGTTTTATGGTGTCTTGTCTTATGATTAAGTGTTTAAGCCATTTTGAGTTTACTTTTGCGCATGATGTGAGGATGTGTTCTAGTTTCATTGATTTACATGTAGCTGTTCAGTTTTCCCAGCACCACTTTTCTGAAGAGATTGTTTTTTCCCATTTTATATTCTTGCCTCCTTTGTTGAAGATAAATTGACCATAGATGTCTGGGTTTATTTCTGGGTTCTCTATTCTGTTCCATTGGTCTGTATGTCTGTTTTTGTATGAGTTACACACTCCACACCAGTTTTATAATATTATTTGAAGTCTGGGAGAGTTATGACTCCCAATTTTTTTTTCTCAGGATTGCTTTGGCAATTCTGGGTCTTTTATGGTTCCATATAAATTTTTGGATTGTTTTTTTCTAATTCTGTGAAAGATGCCATGGGTAATTTGATAGGAATTGCATTAAATCTGTAGATTGCTTTTGGTAACAATATTAACAATATTAGTTCTAATGCAGGAGCATGGACTATCTTTCCATTTTTTGAATTCTCTTTAATTCCCTTGATTAATGTTTTATAGTTATTTCACCTCCTTGGTCAGGTAACTTTGGGGGGTGCTGTTTAAAAAGGTATTGTATTTTTATATTCCTTTTCTAATATTCCATTGTTAGTATAATGAAAAGTAACTAATTTCTGAATGTCAGTTTTATATCCTGCTGCTTCACTAGATTTGTTGATCCGTTGGAGAAGTTTTTGTGTGGAGTCCTTAGTGTTTTCTATATATAGAATTATGTCCTCTGTATACAGTGACAATTTTACCTCTTCTCTTCCAATGTGGATACATTTTATTTCTTTGTTTGTCTGATTGCTGTGGCTAGGACTTCCAATACCATATTGAATAAAAGTGGTGAGAGTGGGGATCCTTATCTTGTTCCAGATTTTAGTGGGAAGGCTTTCAGCTTTTCTCCATTGAGTATTATATTTGCTGTGTGTTTGTCATAAATGACTTTTACTATGTTAAAGTGTGTTCCTTCTGCACCCACATTGGTAAGAGTTTTTATCTTGAATGGATATTGGACTTTGTCAAATGCTTCATCTGCATCTATCGATCATGTGATTTTTGACTTTTCTTTTGTTAATGTGGTGTATGATGTTGATTGATTTTGACTTTTCTTTTGTTAATGTGGTGTATGATGTTGATTGATTTGAGTATGTTGAACCATCCTTGTGAACTTGGGATGAATCCCACTTGGTCATGGTGTATGATCTGTTTTATGTGTTGTTGGATGGCCTTTAAAATAAAGAGTATTTAGGTGTTTTTGACTCTGTATTTTTGCATCCTTTTTGATTACAGAAGATGTGCTTGTCAAATTTGAGTTTATCATAAAATCCTGATAGATAACTATGTAAATATTTTGTAATCTTAAACCTCTCTGCATTTTGGCAAAGAGTTCTAGTAAAACCAGCTAAAATATGTTAGTTCCAACACTTAGGTAGACAAAACAGCTTGAGAAAGTATAGGAAAGGGAAACAACACCAAAGTATCAGATTAAAAATATTAATTAAACTCCCTTGTCTGTGTAAATAGGTTATTTGACACAATAGATGAATTGATATCTACACTCTCTCAATACTTAACACTGAGAGATTTTTTAACATGTAGGTGGCCTTATACATGCAAATGATAAACCCTCCATCTTGGAACTTGTGCAGAGGATGCCAGTGATTAAACAGTTTCAGAGTCAACACAAAAGTTCCTGGTCCTTACACATTTCTTTCAATGAAGAGAAAGTCTGTGTGTGTGTGTGTGTGTGTGTGTGTGTGTGTGTGTGTGTGTGTGTGCCCACGCACATTGTGTGTATTACGGGTATCAGTGGGAAGTATAATAATTGCCTTTGCTTAAAGTCTGTTATGACTAGAGGGATTTTTCTTCTCTTATTGTTCCAAAGAATTAATAAGTGGAGGTTAAAATGAATGTATTTGGCTCTGTATAAGCCAAATATTAGTTTTGAATAATGGATATGCTAGAGAGAGGCTTGGCAGATAATATATGGTGTTGCTTATCACAACAGGTGATCACATATAGAGGAAATGGTTGCTTGGATAAGATGTTTTGAGGAAATTAAAATATCAAATGAATGGTTGCCTTTGCATGTCTCAGAGGCCCCAGATTACTTATTTTTAATATTTTCTTTCCAAATGGACAGTTCAAATATTCAGTGAGAAATTTCTGCTCTAAATTTATGCTGTGAGAAAAATCGTATATTTTCTTTTATATTTCTCCATAGAAATAGCACATATAGTGGTATGTATATGAAATAATGTAACTATTTGATTTATAAATATTGTTTCCAATTTTATGTATTTTTATCTCTTTTATAGGCTATGTAACATATTTCAAGGGTAAGAATGACATGTTTTCAAAAATATGATGTTTATATTTTACACTTGTATTTAGTTTTTCCCACTGAACTAATAATGAAGTTGTATTTCTCCCTTAACTTATTTTTTTGGTAACATTTGTCCCATATAATGAATTTTGTTTGTATCATATATTCACTCTTAAGAACAATATATTTTGCAGATGAGAAAACGGATGTTCAGAGGAATAAAATAATTACTATTGTTGCACAATTAATAAGAGAGAAATCAGAATATTTTCAAAGATCAGAAATATTTTAAACCCTTGTTCTTATCAACTATGGTATATGTAAAACAAACAGCAACAAATAAAAAAGCATGTTTTCCCTTGAAACATCATTAAGCACAGAATATGTTTAAAAGCAAACTGTTTCTTGGGAAAATTCCTTATTTTCAGCATAAAATATTCTTTATTAAGATTTGCCTAGAAAAGAGCATTTCTTTAAAATTTAACTTTTTTTTGCAGAATAGATGATTAAATCAAGAGGCTTTGAAAACCATCTTCTTCCAATGATTAAAGATTTTTAAAAATAAAAAGTTAACACAAACTATGATTCTCAATTTTTTTTGTTTCTTTTTTTCTTTTGTCTTTTTAGGGCCACACCCGCGGCATGTGGAGGTTCCCAGGCTAGGGGTATAATCGGAGCTGTAGCTGCCAGCCTACGCCAGAGCCAGAGCCACAGCCACAGCAATGCAGGATCCAAGCTGCGTGTGCAACCTACACCACAGCTCATGGCAACACAGGATCCTTAACCCACAGAGCAAGGCCAGGGATCTAACCCACAACCTCATGGTTCCTAGTCAGATTTGTTTCAACTGCGCCACAACGGGAACTCCTGATTCCCAAATATCAGTGGAAGCATGTTTTTTTTCTGTTATGTCTTCATGTTGTGTCTGTCTATCTGCATACTGTGTCTGTCTGTCTATCTGTGTGTTGCATCTGTCTGTCATATCTGCTTGTTGTGGTTATCTCATAATATCCACCTCATCTCTCCTTTTATTTTGTTCATTTTATTTTCCTTTCCTTACTTTCTTTCTCTTGTCTCTTCTTTCTTTCTGTTTTTTTTTCTTTTTGTTAGATTATGCTGAGGAAAGTGCTGATTTAGTTGAGGGTGTACGGAGTCAGGTATTTGGCTTGTATCTAGATCAATAAACCTCCAGATTATTTAAAAGAAAATCTAATAAAATGGAACTGCTCAATAGTACATAACAGGTATGTTTCAAACTTCCTTTAACAGCTGTGACCTTATCCTAGAACATTTCAGGAGGGATGTAACCAGTTGACTGTTTCAGCAAGACTAAGCAAAAACTAAAATGTTTACTTTAAATTCCTATCCCTATTCCTATATTTGGGTAATGCTATAACATTGTATACTTATAAGGCTCTTTTTTTAAATATAAATTTTAACTATTAGATAGTCAACTTTGAAATTGTTATTTATAATATTTAAATTTGTGGAATGATAAAGCAACAACTTTAGTTTTAAAACAGTACATCTGTGTCACTTTTAAAGGAATGTTATCTGTTTAGAAACTTGATATCTGAAATAAAATATGAGAACTGAGTATCATATTTTTCTTATTCACTAAATAATTGAAACTATTTGAGCTGTTATCAGATAATTCAGATAAGTCAAATGAGGGTGTGCTAGAATATATTGGTTTTTGTGTTTTAACAACATAATTCTTGGTTTTAAAGGGCAGTTTCTAGTTTTTCATCAATGTCATTTTGAACTCATCATGCTTAGCTTGTCACAGATTCTGTACATGTCATAAAAAGCTAGAGGGGAAATAGAAAATAAGTTTGTTGATATTTCATTATTTTTCTCTGTAGAGGCTTAGCAGGTTTATTATGGTAGTTGTGATTAAGTCCATTTTATGTAAAATATTTTCACTATAAGTCCTAGATTTTGTGCATGTCTAGTATCATGTTGGTTATTCATTTGAATTAACTAAAGCATTAATTTGGTAAAGAAGAAAAGATGTACCCAAATAGGATCACGATAGCAAAATAGGGTAAAGTTTCTATATTAGCTCGCCAACCCTGTCATAGCACATTGCCACAGATGAGGTGGCTTAAACAACGTAAATATATTTTTTGCATGGTTCTGGAGTCCAGAGGTTCAAGATAATGTGTCTGTACAATGGTTCTTTCAGAAGGCCATCGTTGCAGGATCTTTCTTAGGGATCTTTCTTTCTTTTTTTTTTTTTGTCTTTTTGCTACTTCTTGGGCCGCTCCCGCGGCATATGGAGATTCCCAGGCTAGGGGTCTAATCGGAGCCGTAGCCACCAGCCTCCACCAGAGCCACAGCAACGCGTGATCTGAGCCGCGTCTGCAACCTCCACCACAGCTCACGGTAACACCGGATCGTTAACCCACTGAGCAAGGGCAGGGACCGAACCCGCAACCTCATGGTTCCTAGTCAGATTCGTTAACCACTGCGCCACGACAGGAACTCCAGGGATCTTTCCTTGGCTTCCAAATGGCTGCCCTTTTGTGTTTCATGTAGATTCCCTTTTGTCTGTCACTGTGGCCAAAGTTCCTTTTCCAAAAAGGACACCTCATATTAGATTAAGGTCTAGCTGCTGATCTAATTTTGACTTAGTTACCTTTAGAAAGACCCTGTCAACAAATAAGATCATGTTCTGAATGTCTCAACATCTTAATTTGGGGGAGGGACCCAATTCAGTTAATAAGCACCTCTTTTAAATAGTTCCTTAAGTGCTTATAAAATTCCCTTTAAAGAAGATTACCTGAAGAATTTCTTCCATGTTTCTTTTATATTTAATTATCCAAAGTGAGGAATTGAGGGAAACTTAGAATGGACCACTGGAGATCAGCAAAATCAGAAGAGGTATTTTCAAATTGCAGTGCTCAAAGCCAAATAACTGTATGAACTGAATTTTAGATTTTCATCATCTCATTCATCTGCTTAGTATGAATCAAAGAAAATATACGTGTTCTCTTCTTATAGCTTCATATTTCCTGCCACAAGATTTTATGGTAGCTCAGTTATCTCTGCAGCAATAAGAATGGAACACTCACCCTCACAAAATAAGCAATTTACACATACACAGACATATACTAAAATGTATTAAGTCCTTGGCATTTTGCCCATCATCAAATGTAAAAGATGAGACAGCAATTAATATTCACCCCTCTCTAGTCCAGACAAAAATTCTGTGTACTGTTCCACAATGAAGTCACCAAAACTCTTGGGCTCAAAATGAGATCCCTAGAATATTTAAATCCCTAAAATATAGAAGGGTAGACCCATCCTCTAGTTCAATAAACTTAGGGTACTTAAAGCAGAGTCTAGAGAGTGATCATGGACTTGAAATTCATAATATACTTTTATTTTTTAAATTTTATTTTGTTTTAATTAGAATATATTTGACTTACAATGTTGTGTCAATTTCTGCTGTAGAGCATAGTGACACAGTCATACATTTACATACATTTCTCATGTTATTTTCCATCATGTTATATTTTAAGATATTAGACATAGTTCCCTGTGCTATATGGTAGGACCTCGTTGTTTATACATTCTAGATATAATAGCTTGCATCTGCCAGTCCCAAACTCCCCATCCATCCTACTTCTTCCTCCCCTGCCCCTTGACAACCATAAGTCTGTTCTCTATGTCCCAGAGCCTGTTTCTAGGAATGTGCTTTTAAAAAGGACCATGGGTGTTGCATGGAAGTTATGGTCAAGTAACAAGGGGAGTGGACCCATTAGACATATAAGGGCTTAAGTTATAATAAAAATAAAAAATTCAACATTCACATGAATAACGTGTGTTTTAGAAAACTATTAAAAACAATTAGTGCATGCTTACTAATAGTCAATTCTCCTGTAGCTATAATGATGTTTTAGAAGACATCTTAATAATTAAATATCAACTTTCAATGTTTTCTTGTTAATTAGATAAGCATTACCCTGCTTTAGAATAAAATGAAGCAATATAATGATGAACTAAGAATTATTTGTTAAAAGGAGATTATTATGATTTTCTAGAAGCTCAGAAAAATATTTCTAAAGAAATAAGTCAGAAAGATAAAGACAAATACCATATGATATCACTTATAATTGGAATCTAATATACAGCACAAATGAACATTTCCACAGGAAAAAAAATCATAGACTTGGAGAATAGACTTGTGGCTCCCCGGGGGAGGGGGGAGTCAGAGAGAGTGGGGAGAATTAGGAGTTTGGGGTTAATGGATGCAAACTATTGCTCTTGAAATGGATTTACAATGAGATCCTGCTGTGTAGCATTGAGAACTATGTCTAGATGCCTACATCGCAACACAACAATGGGAGGAAAAAGTATGTGTACATGTATGTGTAATTTGGTCCCCATGCTGTACAATTGGGGAAAAAAATAATAAAAAAGAATTGTGACCATTTGTCTTACAAAATTAGGAACAATTTTATTCCAATATGTAACTGTTATAACTAGAAGTCAAAAATCATGTCTCACAAATTTCTATTATTATCATGCTGTGTCCTAGAAGGCAAACACAGGAAGCTATTAATATTTATAGACTAAGAATAGACTAAGCAAACATTATAAATTAAATATTACCTGTTCTCAAAGAAAAGCACAATAAATGGACCAAAAATCCAGCAGATGATTTCCTGTGGTAACAGAAAAAGAAAAACCACAGGGAGCCTTTAAAATAGTTAACCTTTGATGTTATTATATTTCCCACTTTATCCCATGCAGGAGAGTGAGTTTCCTAAGGTAAATAACAAACAGCTCCTCCTTAGAATTTTAGCTAAAAATTTATAGTCTTGAATCCATCACATGGTAGCTTGACTGTACTATATGGTTTTGAGCGAAAAACAAATAACAGTCTCCACGGAATTTGTAAACCATTCTGCAAAGCTACTGCAAAGCTCCGTAGAATCTAAAAGGGAATTCGATAAATTGGTTGCTAATGAAATAATCAAAAACCAATATCAGTGAGCTGAAGTGTGAAGATGGCATTTTCTGCTAGAAGTGAAATCTGACTGGAAATTTTCTCCCTCAATCACATGGCTGCCAATTCATAACATACTGTCAGAAGAGAGTGTTCAAATTACAATAAAGGCCGCCTTCAAGCAGTGACTTTATTCACAGCTACCATATTCCCTGGTCAATTAGAATTCCACAGGGACACCAAATCACTACAGGTGTGAAGAGTTAGTATTTAACATTCATAATTTTTAAATAAAAGTAGAGAAAAATGATATTACTTAAAATTTCTCTTTATTATCTTTTCTTAAATCCATTGTCCCATTAATATGAATCTATATAAAATTCAGAATTCATGAAGATATATTATGAAATACAAGTACTCTCATAAGATCAGTATTATGATCAATTTTCCAAGTGTTTTGGTAGATTCAGAAATTATTTAAATCACTGTTCAGTATATTTTACAATTAGATATGTTTCAGGCATGAGCAGGAAAAGTGCTTTTTGAATTTATTCAACATAACATGGCACCATGTTAATATTTAGACAAGGCCATTCACTGATAAAAACAAGTATGCACATTATGTTGAAGACAACAATAGTTGGGCAAACTTTTGTAAAGATGTAAATCTAAGAACTCTTCCTACCAAATGACATCATCTCTCATATTAAAAACATTAGAAACGGACAGTTCATAGAAGAATAAGGCTTAGAGAAATCCCATATTTTGTTACAATCTTCTTTATGTAAGTGTTCAAGCATATATCCTGATTTGTTACTTTCATATGTTTGAGTCTTTTTAAATTGGAAATATATTAGAAGGGAAGACAATTATCTACAGAGGAACCAGGGCCAATGCAATATTTCAGTTTTGCAATCATTATGCACAATAAATAACCCTGCAAATGAGGAAGCCAGCTGTAAATGCTATAATTGTCTTGATTTATTTCTTAACAATTCAAAACCATATTCTTAAAAATACTTTCTTGTAAGTTTATACAATATATAGGGGATTTAAAAAATGTAACATTTTAATAAAGAATATTTTTAGGTATTGAAGGTGACTATATGAACTTGGTAGAACAAAGGGACACTTTCTATTTCATAATTATTTAAAATGCATTTACAGGAAAGTTCAAGGAAAAAGTAACCAAAACTGTGGTGTATTGTATTCACATGTGCATAAAGTTTTACTTTAATTTCATTTAAAGTTACATCAGGTCTCTGACATCGTTATCGTATCCTCTAGTTAATCATAGTGAATTGGGAGTAAACACAACATATCTTGCAAATAGCATGGCTGGAATTAAAACTTAGTTTCAACCCAAAGCCTGAGCTACCTCTTTTATAATAAGACCTATTGAAATCATAGCATTATACACCAACACACTCACACACACACACACACACACACACATTTCCTGCCTTAAAGTATTCTTGTAAAATATTTTTGATACTAAAATTTACATCTATGTAATATTTATTTGTAAATTATTTGTAAATGGTAACCAAACATTCTTATTATGTATATATACTCATGAAAATACACATTACTATTATTGGTAAGACTCCGCTTTCAGAGAAATAGCCACCATTTATCCCTAATTATGATAATTGGGAATTAGTTGGATAAAGGAAACTGGATTCTTTTTTTTTTTTTTTTTAGGCCTGCACCTGTGGCATATGGAGGTTCCCAGGCTAGGGGTCTAATCTGAGCTATAGCTGCCAGTCTATGCCAAAGCTATAGCAATGCCAGATCTGAGCCACATCTGCGACCTACACCACAGATCATAGCAACGCTGGATCCTTAACCCATTGAGTGAGGCCAGGGATCAAACCCACAACCTCATGGTTCCTAGTCGGATTTGTGTCTGCTGTGCCACAACAGGAACTCTAATAAACTGGATTCTGATCTCAAAAATCACAATTCTAAAATATAAAATTTTTGCATTGATTTTCCTTAATTGGGAAATGAATGTCTTTAAATGATACTCTTTCAAGTGCCTTGAGAAAGAAATGTCCTTTAGTTCTATGAACATACCTGAAATGGCATTTAGCGATTATCTAAATACTGGTTTCAAGAGTATTGAGGGCTCAGTTAATAAGCTGTATTAGTGAAAAAATTAAATTTAATTCATGGTGCCTGTCCATTTAAAGGACAGGGCATCAACTTATAAAAATTAAATGACAGATAGTCAACAATAAAGGTACTAATAGAAGATACTGTTATACAATGCCTGTAATTCCATTTTCAAAGAGTAGTATGGGCAATTATTCCTCTAAGATCAGAGGAAGGTATAAATTAGAGTGTTCTGGAGTGTCATGACAGAAGAAAAGAGATTTATTAGACCTCAAAAAGGGAGCAGTCTTGTCTAGAGTAGGAAGCAGAAAATATTTTCTAATTTATATGAAAATAATTACACCCTGAGAACAATGGTTGGTTCTGAGGCAAAATATTTAAAAGAGTAGGTGGAACGTTACTTTCATGTAGCTCACAATTTATTTAGCTATATATATACAAATAATCAAATATTATTCTGTAATTTTCTTAGTAGTTCTATTTTCAATAATATTATAAAAAGGTTTTAAATTTGAGAGTAGGCTATACAAATACATAGTTTGTTAGATTTTCCTCATATTTGACATTTTGTGAGTGGGACTCAATTTTCAAAATATAAAAAGTTTTTTTCACAATAAATATAAAACATTATATGATATTAACATAGTTATAATGGTATAGTCAGTAATTATTAACATAAGTAAAATACATATCAAACTAAGTTGTAAAACATTTGTTTAAAATTATATAAGTTCACTTAATTTGATCAATCAAATTTTATAATGACTGTATCTTTCTTATGAATTTTAAAAAGTATTATGGTGGAATGAGGTCATGTACTAAAGACAGGGATGATGATGCAATTGCTAATAGAGGCTGAGAGGAAGGAAAACTTTTTTTATTAATATTCAGGTATTAAATGGATTTGGCAATTTAAAAAATATAACACCAAATTTTAAACTTTGTAGATGTTGACATTGTCCTGTTCTATGGAGAAATTTATTGCTAACACTCGGTTTGGGGATGAAAACACAGTTTCCTACATTAAGAGAATTTCAATTTGGTATGAAATGATGCCTAATCAATAATTACCTATCATTAAATATGAAATTAATATATAATATAATTTAATATATATATTTTTTCTTTCAAGTTTGAGTATGTAATATTATTTATGATCATTACATCTTTGGGGACAAGAATTCTAGTTGTTAGTAACTATGTAATAGTATCATTTAAAGTTCAAAAATCTATTATAACTGGTTATCTCTCTGCTTCCTTTTGAAAGTAAAAAGCAAAATAGAACAAATTAAAAGCATGCGTAATCAAAATAGTATAGGTCAGACATCTTCACCAGCTGGTAATATTTAATGAGATATACATGTAGAACAACAATTAAGATTTTAAAATTTTCATAGTCACTTGCAAATGAACTCACTACATCCCCTGATTTATTTTCATTGTGGCTCACGACTTTTTCCAGTATTTAATTATTAACTCATTGTCCCCACTCACATCGATTTAATCCTATAAATTAAATTAGTACATTTATGAACCTTCTAATGTTACTTTTACTTTGAACCATCTTGTCAGGGTCTTCTTACTATTTTAGTGTGATATCAGGGTTGCATTTGGAGGAATGCAGGTGGCTTATCAGGAGATTTACTTTTGCCCTAAAATAAAGAGCAAGCATTGATATATATAGGAAGAGAATTATAGTTCAATAATTTGAAATTAGTTCTTTTAGCCAGTTATATAGTATAAATATTTCTACATAATAATCAAACCTATTAGCAAAACTATCTTGGCACTCATTTATTTGTGGTGATTACATATATACATTTCATTGGTTAGAATATATTAAAATTCTATATATTTCAGCCTACATCCATTTCAGTATAGGAATAAATGTTGAAAAGGTAAATAAACTAAACACTCACATGTCAAAACATTTTTATTTAATTAACATATAGATAATAAACTTTTATCTGTCTTACTTTGCCTGATTTGGTGATTCACTGTGATTGTGGGATCTGGCAGTACTTGGCAATCTTTGCTTTGTCATGCTAAGCACACAAGAGACCAGAACTGGTCATCTGTGTAAACTGCCCCCTAGATGTAAATTTAAGGCATCTTTCATTCTTCTAGGCAACTGGAACAGCACTTTGTGAATCACCGTTTGTGTTAAAAAATGATAAAATAGCACACCTCTGAGTGAGCTCCCTCAGACAGCTAATTCTCACCCAGTGAATGTACTGCACACAACTCTGGATGGTAGAAATATTACTGAGAAAAATATCCAAAACCATTTCTATATCAAGAAATATATGTAATCCAAATACTTGATACTTCTCACACATATATGCTACTTTTTGTTAGTGTAGCTAGAGATTTTTGACATTATTAAAATACACTAATTTAAAAGCTTGACAGAATTGCTTGCCATTGTTACCATTATCTCAATTGTTAGTAGAACTTCCATTATGTAAGGTTAACATGAAAATATAATTAATATGTTTAAAGTAGTTAAGAGTTATTTTTCTCAATTGTATATAACAATCTGAGGTAACAAATTACCTTGGATATAGAATGCTATTAGTTGTAAGACATTAGATTTGGTACTTCCAAAATGAAAAATGAAATTCTTTAAATTAAATTAGTATATTTATGAACCTATCTACAAAATGGAAACAGACTTACAGACATAAAAAACAGACTTGTGGTTGCCAAGGGGGAGGGGAGGAAGTGGGATGGATGCAGAGTTTGGGCAGTAGGTAGATGCAAACTATTAAATTTAGAATGGAAATGAAATGAGACCCTACTTTATAACCCAGGGAACTATATGCAATCTGTTGGGGTAGAACATAATGGAACATAATATGAGAAAAATAATGTATATGCATATATATGTTTACATATGTGTGTGTGTGTGTGTGGGTGGGTATATATATATATATATATATATATATATATATATATATATGACTGGGTCATTTGGCTATACAGCAGAAAATGGCACAACACTGTAAATCAACTATATTTTAATAAAATTTTTTAAATAAAAAAATGAAAAATGTGGGAAAATGTGCATCTTAGAATCAGTGAAATGGATAAATTTATTTAAAAGTTGTAAGTCTTTGCTCACCATAATACAGTAAAAGTGCTTGTCACCTAGCATAAAATAACCGTTTTATAAGAGTAAAAGTTCAAACTGTATTACAAGATTTGTATTTCCAGCCAAAATGAAGGAAGAGGGAAAGATTCAGCCTTCTACCAGAAACCACTCAAATATCAGGACAAAATATATCAAACATGTTTTTAAGACACTGGGCAAGAGGGACAAAGGACAGTGATCAACAGGGTGAGCACCATGCCACTGGAGACCATAGGCTGCAAAGTTTCCAAACCACAGCATGAGTAGCTTAGAAGAGAGTTTAGGCAACAGAGTTGAATTTTGGGAACTAACACAACTCACCTGAAAAGGTGAGTCCTGCACAGAGAAGATTTTTCTGGACATCTGGACAGCTGCAGAAATTCTTCCTTGAGGTTTCAGCTGAGTTCTGAACAGAACAAGCATGAGGGAAAAAAAAAAGAACAACCTGAAAGGGTTTGAGGGAATTAATCCTTGGAGCTCACATAGGCAAAGGAATAGTTCCTAGTTTGTTCAGCATCCAAAGTACAATACTTTACAATTCAAGCAGAGAAGCACTCAGTATAATACTCGAAAGGGTCTTTCCTGAGAAATGAGTCAAATTTAACACTACGTTAAACACTGTTCTGATTCCCATTATCAAAGCTTAAAAACAGGTTAAAAATGATCACACTGTTCCCAAGTAATTTAATTTCATCCCAGAGGGGAAAAAAAAAAAAGCTCAATACAAAAATATCAACGACCTGAGTGGCTAAACTTCAATTTTTTGTGTTTGAATAAGGCACTCATGCATTTGTAAATATTATCTTTTATATTTCTTATAGCAAGAGTATAGTCATTTTGTGTGTTATATTTCAAGATAAATAAACAAACAAACAGATAAATCAATCCAGGAGTTCTCTCTTAGTGCAGTAGGTTAAGGAAATGTTATTGTCACTGCAGTGGCTAGAGCCCCTGCTGCGGAGTAAGTTTGATCCCTGGCCCAGGAACTTGCACATACCATGGGTGTGGCCAAAAAATATTGATAGATTTTATTAAATAAAATTTGAATATTTCTGTATTTCAAAAAACACAAAATGAGAAAAAATATTTACAACACATAAATCACACAAGGGATTAGTGTCTGTAATATATAAATAACTTCTGCAAACAATAACACATAACAGTGAAAAATTATGCAGATAATATGACAAATTTAACAAAATTACATTAGATTTTTATTTACTAATGTGCAAAAATATAAAGAGATCCTTAAACTATAAAACAACAATATTATTTTTAAAAAACTCTGGAAGTGTATGGTTGGTATTGAAGGGATAGAATAAGTGGGTGGAGCGGTATTGTTTTTGAACTAAAAGTTCCATAAACAAATACAATTTATAAATTCTGTGTGTAAATAGGTATTATATACCACTATACTTTTGAATTAATGCAAGTTAAACATTGGACTTTCGTATAAGCTTATTCTTTCAGCTTCATGAATATGTTAGTTTATAATTTTTATCACATTTGAAAAATAATTTTCAGGGTTCCAGTTACACATATCATTTCCAAGACTCCAGCTGTACATACATCAGGCTGCTTGAAGTTGTCCCAGAATACACTGATGCCCTTTTAATTTTTTAAATGGTTTTATTTTTTCCATTATAGTTGGTTTACAGTGTTCTGTCAATTTTCTACTGTACAGCAAAGTGACCCAGTCACATATACATATATATATTCTTTTTCTCACATTATCCTCCATCATGCTCCATCACTAGTGACTAGATACAGTTTTAATTTTTTTAAACTCTTATTTCTATCTTATGTATTGGATAATCGTTATTAGAATGTGTTCAGTATTAGCAATCTTTTCTTCTGCAGTGTCTGATTTTCTGTTAATCTCTCTACTGTATTTCTCACACCAGACTTTGTGATTTTCATCTTTAGAAGTTCAATTTGAGTCTTAATTATATTTTCCATATTTCTAATTAATACATAAAATTTTCATTTGGTTTCTCAAACTTATGGAATATGGTTATAATATCTCTTTTACTGCCCTTGTCTACTAATTCTTTCATCTCTGTTACAGGTTGATTTTAATTGACTCATTCTTTCTCATTGTTTTCCTGCTTCTTCACATGTCTATTCTTCACATGGATTGATTTATCTGTTTGTTTGTTTATTTATTTATTTATTTTCCTTTTCAGGGCTGCACCCGAGGCATATGGAAGTTCCCAGGCTAGGGGTCGAATTAGAACTGCAGCTGCTGGGCTAGGCAACATCCACAGAAATTCAGGATCTGAGCTGCATCTGTGACCTACACTACAACTCACGGCAATGCCAGATCCTTAACCCACTGAGCAGGGTCAGGGATCAAACTCACATCCTAGTGGTTACTAGTTGCATTCATTTCCCCTGAGCCACAACAAGAACTCCCCCAGTATTTTTATTTTTCAATTTTTTGTGTTTGAATAAGGCACTCATGCATTTGTAAATATTATCTTTTATATTTCTTATAGCAAGAGTATAGTCATTTTCTGTGTTATATTTCAAGATATCATAATGAAATAATAAATTTTGATCATGTTTCCTTTTATTGTTATCTTTAAGAACTGTATTTTGTTGTATTAGCTTTATTTCTTTCTGAAATTAATTTATTTCTATATTGCTCTTTGTTCCTTCCTTAGTTTCACTTTACCCAATAGGCCATTTGTAACCTGAAGTCTTGAACAGGCTTAATTGAACCAGAGGTTTTATTTTTATTTCCTCATCATAACAATGTAGGTAACTGGCACAACAGCTTTATGATGACATCAATTCGCCCAGGCTCTGTTTCCTTCTTCCTCTGCTGTCTTTAGAATGTGACTATCATTCTTAAAATTTCAAAGTTCTTGCACCTCAGACTCTCTCTGAGTCTCAAGAATGAAGGGTAAAGAACAGGGTTCTATTTTACTGGTCAAAACTTTTGATTCTCTTATATTTCTCTTACTCGTTATTGATCAAAACCACGTCATATGACCACCTAATGGCAAGTGTTAGAGCATGTAAAGGTAAATATTTTCCAGGAGTTCCTGTCATGGCTCAGTGGTAATGAACCTGACTAGTATCCATGAGGATGTGGGTTAAATCTCTGGGCCGCGCTCAGTGGGTTAAGGATTCATCATTGCCTTGAGCTCTGGTGTAGGTTGCAGACATAGCTCGGATCTGGCGTTACTGTGGCTATGGTGTAGGCCAGCAGCTACAGCTCTGATTCGACCCCTAGCCTGGGAACTTCCATATCTCACAGGTGAGGACCTAAAAAAATAGAAAAGTAAAAAAACAAAAGTGAGTAAGTATTTTCCTTCATTTGGTATCTCTATATCCTCATGTATCCTTCAGGTATTGTTAGACAATGTTAATACTTTGCATTGATTTTTGAATTTTTAACTTTTGTTGTTTAATCCTTATTTAATACAAGATTTATTTAGAACATATTTTTGAGTTTTTTAAAATGCCCATGAGTTACCTAGGGGTTATTCTTTTATTGTTTATTAACTTTGTTACTGCTTTGTGGTCAAATAATATGATGTGGAAGTATTCTACCTTCTAGAATCAGTTAGGGTTTCCCTTGTGTTTAGAAACCTACTCAATTTTTGTAACTATCCCTTAGATATAAAAGAATTTACCTTGTCTATACAGGACATAGTCTCTTTGGAAAAACCAGCTTCAAATTAAATGCACTTTTTCAACTGTCACAAGACTCTACAAAGTTATATACCTTATAATTATATAGAAAACACTTGAAAGTCATTGGAAAAAAATTTCTCTAGGATAGCTGCAGGTTTGACATATACAATGTGAAAAAATTTTGTTGCTTTTCCCTTTGGATTTAAAATATTTCTCCCTAAATTTTGAAAAGATTAATTTGGTAATGGTGTGGTGACCTAAAATTGTGCAATTTTAATAAAATAACATAAAATGATTGCTGTTTGACACTATGAAGGCAAACTTAATCTACTTTTTTAAAGAAGTATGTCAGTTCTGTAAAATATGACTAATATGTGAATTGAATTCATGTGGATACATAAAGCTTATGTTAGCAATGTCTAACATCTGTATGTATAAAATAAATGTATTAGCACAAAAAGTTTTTTAATACTTCTTACTTTTCAAATATGAACATAGAGAGCAAACAGCCATATTTTTTGAAAGGATGCTCTAAAGGACCTCTTAGGTTGCCTGTGATAATACATTCTTCAGGGGAAAAAGGGAACTAAAGTAATCCTTTGATCAGCCATCTATCTTCAGCGCCTTCAGGCAGATAAATGGCTAAATCATTTCTGAGAGTTGTGTCTTGTACTTATGAAGATAAGGAACCTTGCCCTGAGCCAATAGTAAATCGTTGTATAATTTAATATATGCTTAGCTCTCTATAAACCCATCATTTTTTGTACATTTTTGTTTATTAAAGTATTGTTGATTTACAATGTTTCTTCAATTTCTGCTGTACAGCAAAGTGACCCAGTCTCACACACACACAATTGCATATAAATATATAAACATTCTTTTTCTCATATTATGTTCCATCATGTTCTATCCCAAGAGATTGGGTGTAGTTTCCTATGCTATCACTAGGACCTCAATGATTATCCATTCTAAATGTAATAGCTGCATCTTCCAACCCTAAACTCCTCATCCATCTCTCTCCCCTTCCCCTCCCCCAGCATACAGAAGTCTGCTCTTACATGGTTATGTTTTTAATAAAATGATGGCTGTTAAAGTTATGACTGTAATGGCTAAATCTGAGTTATTTTTGTACACTAGCAATAATAATAATTAATATTGAGACTTTACTTACCTAGTCTGATAGAAATGAAAACACATCAATTAACACCTCAATCATTTTATTCCTTAGCCTGGTACCATATCTAGGCATTCCTTACATACCTGCTAAATAAATGAATAAATGTAATTACTTTACTGAATTTTAAAATGAACCTAAGACCTTAGTCATGTTTATTTTCAAATCCAGTTGGAACCTTATCACCACATAACAATGTTTAAATCCAAATACTTAATAATTTCTTATGCTAAGTAGCTATCCGCTATCCAAAACAATTCTTAACAAGAACTTTAAGATATTTCTCAAGACTTCTAGCTAAAAGCACTATGAAGTATTTTTCTTCCTTCTTATTATAGGATAGGTTAAACTATTTTCCAGTGACCTCAAATCTGTCTGTAATAATCCCTTGAAAACTACTGAATTATAACCTACCTTTTCTCTCTTGTCTAGATTTTATCTTCTCATTTTCCATCTCTAGTTCCCCTGAGGCACATTTTTCAATAAGGTCAAAGTAGAACCATTGATTGTGTCTGACAAATGTCAAAAGTCTTTTCTATCAAAAAGAAAGAGATGAGAACAATACCTGAGATTCTGATCAGAGTTCATGAGATGGACAGTGTCACATTAAAAAGGAAGATCCATTATTTTACCACTGTCAACTTTTAAACAACTTTAGTTATTTGTCAAGTTATATTTCTGATAATGCTTTCTTTTTCACAGATTCTTTATAATTTGAAGTTTTGTCAAAGGGCTTATATTTTCATTATTTCAAAGAGTAAACATATAATACTTTGAAGGCTATATATTTCAACTAAATAAGAAATCAGGGTATTTGGTTATAGCTACATCTAAATCTTTTTCTATCCATAACTGACTTTTGAATTACATTTATTAAGACATTTCTATGAAAATGTCTTTACTTTTCCACTTCTACAATTCTAAAAAAAATTACACACTTTTGTTTTAAAAATAAAACTGTCTACCCAAGCAAGGGCATAGCAATATAGGAAAATTTAGACACAAAATGGAAAAGTTTTATATCTCAAAATATGTTTCAGTAATTTTGCAGGAAAAAAAAGAGTGCCTCAAGATTCTTTAGTCAAAATATATGGATCTTAATACATCATGCAATTTAATTTTTTAAATCTTATTCATGCTATACTTTCTAATGTATCTAATAGATAAAATGATTTAAACATTAATGACCAAATGACACACCATCAGCTGAGGATGAGTTAGTTCACATTTAGTGTCAAACATTGCAGACTTCTGCTTTGAAGTAAGACAAAGAATGTTGCAAGGTAATTATTACTTTCACTGTAATAATGAGAAAGAGCCAGATAACCAGCAAAAATCATGATTGTAAAAATTCCTCAGATATTTAAGGATAAATTCAAAAATCCTGGTAAACTAAAAGCCATGAAGTGATAAGTTTCTCCTAGGAGAGAAGAGCATTGATTTCCACTCCTGGTGGAGTGGATGAAGGAGGAAGGATTCACCAGGGAAGAGTATAAGGAGAAGTAAGCCAAAATGAAAATATCGTAATAAAGATGGTAATGATGGCCAACTGTTTTCTGCCATGATGTTTTAGAATCCTGGAGGGACCCAGCTTTCAAGCAAGTCTCCATCTACCTGCTTATTTTCCAAAGTCTACACTGAGAACCAGAGTTGTAGACAAAAGTCAAAAGACAGCAAAAGAGTGAACAGATAGATTTTCTCACACCCTTGGAGCCTATGGAAGGTTGAGGGCAGGATAATTGACAGGAACCAAACCAAGGAAGCTTTCGCCCCTTCAGTAACTGAGAGGCTGTGTCTGCTAAATGCCGGTGGGAGGACAGGGCTAAGATAAACTTCTTACAGGGAAGCCTTCTGGCCTGGGGAAACACTGAGCATGGCTGCTACAGGCTGTGTAGCATATGATCTGAAGACAATGACACAGAGGAATATTGTTTCTTCTCAGAGTCTGAAGCACTGCAGCTTGGGATGGTGTCAGGATAGAAAAGTGTAGAGGGATGTCTCCAATGCTTTCCGGGCTGTCAGAGATGGTTGGACCACTGTTCTTCAAAGAATGGGCTCAGGGCAGTGGTGCAGAAGAGAGTGCAGGAGGGCAACTGAACTCATAAGCCAGATGCACAAGTAGAGAGCAAAGAGACTTTCTTGATATGCATAAAAGCTGATGGACAAGTCTCCTGTGGGTTAGAGTAGAGGGAGTGTGTTGACAATCAAAGAGGGATTTTCACAGTGTCTTTGTACGAGCAACATAATCCATGATGAGGGAAGTGTACCCACCAGTACTGAATTCAGTCTTACCAAAGCACTTGCCTTGCCTAGAACGTCTCAAAAACAGGTTCATTGGCTCAGAGACCCACTGTTTCATTCTGTCAGAGAATGAGTGTGCTGTTTATTGGAGGTAATATTATCTCTCATTTTAGCCTTAATTTTTTAATCTATGAAAGCCCTAAAGTGTAATATCCTTAAGAAAGAAAGCCACCAATAGAGGCAAATATAGAGAGGGCCTGGGTATTAGAATTTTCAGAGAAGTTTAAAAATGTGCAATAGGTATATTAAAAGATACAGCAGGAAGGAAAATAAGTTGGGTGAGCAGATGAAGAATTAAAGCAGAGGACATCAACTATTAAATCAAATTCTAATGGCGATGCTAGGGAAAAAATTTCAGCATGGGTGTCATAAAAGTGGACAAGGAGGAAAGAATCGGTAAACTTGAATACTGATTTTAAAAAATGATCTTGGAGTTCCCATCATGGCTCAGTGGCTAGTGAACTCAACTAGTATTCATGAGGATGTGGGTTTGATTCCTGGCCTTGCTCAGTGGGTTAAGGATACGGCATTGCCATGAGCTCTGGTGTAGGTCACAGATGCCACTTGGATCCCATGTTGCTGTGGCTGTAGCATAGGCTGGCAGCTACAGCTCTGATTCGACTCCTAGCCTGGGAACCTCCATATGCTGCAGGTGCTCATCTAAAAAGAAAAAGACAAAAAAAAAGACCTTAACTCAAATATATATAGAAAACACATAGGAATAATAACTATATGAACAACATTTGAGATCTGTGACAATAGAAATGTTATACATGTGTAAACTGAAGTCAGACAAGGAAAAAGAAAAATTGGAGCCAGGAAAAAACAGAAGACATAATAGCTAAGATTTTTCCAAACTTGGTAAAATGCATTAACCCATACACTCAAAAGTCTCAGAAAACATTATGTGGGGGTGGGGGTGGGGAATAAAGCCATACCTAGGTATATCAAAGTCACATTGATAAAAATCAAACATACGGAGAAAAGTTGTAAAAACTGTATGTAGACTAAACAATAGCTCCCCAAAGAGATCATTGTTCTCATGTCCAGAACCTGTGAATGTGTTGCCTTACATGGCAAAAGGAACTTTGCTGATGTAATTATCCCTGTGAGGAATATGAATGTGGGAAATTATCCTGGAGTATGCAGGTTGTCCTCAATATAATCACAAAGGTCCTCATGAGGTAGAAAAGGGAGGCAAAAAGGCAAAGGACAAAGAAAAAGAGAAGAGAGGAACCTGGGTACAAAGAGCAGATTTGAGGATGCTGGAATGTTTTGTGGTTGACACTGAAGATGGAGGAAGGAGCCAGGAGCCAATGGATGCAGGTAGCCTTCTGAAGCTGCAAGAAGCAGTGTTTCCTCTGGAAAGTCCAGAAAATGTAATAATTAACTGTCCACAGAGAGTTTAATTTCTAGCAAATGGCACTTGAAAATTAAAATTGAAAAAAAAATTCTGAAAGACAAAAACTGAAAACATGCCTCCCCAACAGAGCTATGCTATAGAAATGATTAAAACAATAAAAAAAGTTGTACAGGTTGAAGCATAATTGTGTTAGATCAAAACCTAGATTCTCAGAAACAAAGAGTAGCAGAAAAGACTAATCAATACCTTCAGAGTTCTTTCTTATTAAAAATAAAATAGCATTAAAATAGCTTTAATGTCAAATAAATAAGCATAAGTCTAACAAATCTAACCAAAGCAGTGAAAGGCCTCTTTATGGAAAAACTAAATAATGGGCAGACATAACAAATTCATGAAATAGAAAACATACTGTAGTTATGATGTTCATTCTTCCCAAATCGATCTATAGATTTTAAAAAGCTCAATCAAGATCCCAGAAGACATAGTTTTGTAAAAATTTCAGTAAGATTCTAAAACATGTACAGAAACTCATCACATTTAGACTGGACAAAAAAAAAGCAAATTGTAAGGGATCAAAAAGAAAAGAAAGAATGATGTAGTTCACACTACTTCACAATTTTTTCTTAGGCAGAGATATCTTAGCACACACAAAAAAACAAAACCCAAAAGTAAAATAAGTAGGACTTTAAAAAAACAAAATTTCTGTTCATCAAAATTCTCAAGAAAATTAATGGGCATCCCCTGGCCATAGAATAAGATACATACAAACATGCACACACACAATATGTGTAACTGCCAAAGCAGTGTATACAGAATTTCTAAAAATCAGTATGTAAAACTATATGACCAAAAAATGTGGGCAAAGGACTTGAACAAATACTTTGGAAACCAACAATATAAATGTCTGATAAATGCATTTAAATATGTTTAACATCAGGAGTTCCCTGGTGGCCTAGCAGTTAAGAATCTGCCATTGTCACTGCAATGATTCCTGTTCCTGCTGTGGTTAGGGTTCCATCCTGGCCCAGGAACATCTGCATGTGGCAGGTGTAGCCAAAAATGCATGTTCAACATCATTATTCATCAGCAACATTAAAATTAATACAAATATAAATACCATCACACACACACTAGGATGGCTAAATTCATGAACAATGACCAGAACATGATTTAACAAAGATGTAGCAAGTGGAACTTACACTTGAGAATATAATGTAATAAGTCACTTTGCATAATAGCTTGGCATTATTTTATAAAATTAAACATTATGACCTTATGGCAAATAGATCCCACTGCTAAATATCACTTCAGAAATGAAAACATATTCCCACAAAGGTATTTATCCATGGTTGTTCACTGCATCTTTATTCATAATAGTCCCAAACAGTAAACCACTCAAGGAACCATCCACAGATGACTTTGTGACTCTTCACATATAGTGAAAATTAGTGCATAAAATATCCTTCTACCTGAAGTTTACTTTCCCTTTCTCATTTCAAAAAAAATAAAACATTTCCATGGACTTTAAGAGTGTAATAAACACTAGATACTGTGTCCAGACAGAAATGACAGTGATGTCTCTCTTTGGGGTGGGGAATTTGAGCTTGGAAATTGGCAGAAATATCCAGAAATGAACATGATGTGATGACAGAATATTATATTCCTTGGCATGGGTACTGTTTATATTAAGTAAGTAAAATTATCAAGATTGAATATTTGAGATCTATGCATTTGCTAATATATAAATTGTTTCAAAATAAACCAAATATACCAAAAATTATTATATCCCCAAATATTTTTCTCTAAAAATAAAAGATTGGATAGGATTAGACATTAATTCTTGCTTTCTAAAAAACCGTTTTATGACTCATTCTCATTGTTCTATGATTCCTATCCCAGACCACCCAAGAAATGTTAATGCCTCACAGGTCCTTCCTTTTGATGCAGCTTAATATTGTCTTTACATTATGTTTATAACATAATTATTCTGAAGGGAGGAACCACTCAATGGCTCAACCTCTGTAAATTAGTGGAGGTAAATAGAAATAAGGAATTAAGAAGGGACTCCATTCTTTGCTTCTGTCTTGAAAGGCCATTAAGATAAAATGGGATGGTCTTTTTTTTTCTTTTTTTTTTTCTGCCCTGTAATATTTATTGCTTGAAGTTGCCTTAGTTATTGTGGTAAAGCTGCTTAGCAACCTGCCCATGCTTTACTGTGAAGAATGAAGAGTAAGTGGACCTAGGAGATTAGTTCTTTTTTCAGGGTTTATGGATCAATCCAGGGATGGGTGCATGATTCAAACAGGGCCATTTGGAAACCTTTGGAAGGAGTTGATATCACAGAGGCTGGCATCTCCTCTTCTGAGATAAGGTGCTGGTAGACACAGTGTAAACCCAGAGCAGCCTGGGGTCATAATTGCTGCTATGTGGAAGGACCATGACAACACTGAGGGCAGTAATAAAGAACACAGCTTGAGAGTAAAGACAATTTATTCTCAAGTGCCTGAAAAGAGCCTAAAAGTAGAATCAACCCTGGGCATTGGGTTACTAGGGCCAGATATTTTTTGGGGTGCAGCTAGTTTGAGTGTGGTTTCTGTCTGACTGTCCCCAGCTCTATTCAACCTACATGGACTTTTCCTAAAAGCCATTCAAAGTATTTTTGAACTTTCTGTCACCCCCTCCCCGCCCTCCAACATCATTGGAGTACTTTCTGTGCCAGTTTCACAGGTGCCTTGGCAATGGACTTTATCTGCCTTCCTTTTCCCCACTACTCTTTATCTTTTCATCATTGATAACTGAATGTCCCCCAAACCAAATGCATGCCAACAAGCTCAGACCCCATTCTTAAGGAAGCGAGAAAGGTGGGGAATGGCAAAGTGAAAGCAGGAAGGGCATGACCATTTCCACAGTAGTAATTGTTCTGTCCCTTTTCTTGGAAAGATGGCTTGAAATATAATCTTGTTTGCAGCCATAGTTATCATTAGCAATTTAAAATGTAATTCACTGTTGAAATAAGAAAAACACACATTGCATATTAAAATTTAATGTTGAGAAATAAACACAAAAGTATGGGTATGATCAATCACATATCTACTTTTATATATAGTCTACATATTTATGCACATTCAAATGAGTATAAATATATGACATCTAAGGCTAAAATGTGTTAACACTGTTGTCACCTATATATTGCTTAAAAATTAAAGTTAGCTCTTCTCTGGATAAAAAAAAATTAATTTTTCAGTAGACCCTAAATTATTGCAACTTTTTAAATGAACTTTTGCAGATAAATTTTTTAAACACTAGAAAGCAAAGATAAGCAACCATAATTTTAACAGAAATTATCATGTATGGCTTTGTTATTCATCTGGAGTATAATTGCTTAAACAGGAGGGCTAAAATATAACGCAAGAGTCCTGGCCATTCTTGTGTGTACTTTGTAATTCCAAGTCCATCATGTCTGTGAAGGAATAGGGCATGAACCTTTTCTCTTCACTCATATTCCTGGTGGTACCTTGAACCCAAGAAATTTTACACATATCTAAATTACGTCATCCAGAATTGTTTTCTCCGTAGTAGCACTAATATAATTTTTGTATTGATATCATGTATTTGCAGGAACAGAAATAAACTCAAGTGGTTTTAAGTATCACTAACAACAAGATAATTTAGAGTTGAATTTGTCTCATAAAACCAACCAAAGCCACGATGAAGAACTGTGCTTAATTTGCAGGGAGGGACAGGAACCAGTCTCCACAGCCAATAGATATTCAAGATGCATTTTCAGTCCCACTGTCTGTTCCCTCAGCAGGAAACTGTCCATGCTCTGAGCAGAAACACAAATGGCCAAACCCTCCACTTAGAATCCCAACCACATTGAAACCCTCTAATAGTTTCTCACTTCCAACTCCAAATTACAAGTAGAAAAAGTCTAAATAACAGAGTCTGGGTTAGGTGGCCTCTCCCTTCTTTAAATCAGCTAAACACAAGATGTGAGCATTCTTATTCGAAAGCCTTCCTGAAACCTGACACATTTGCCATTCTTAAATTACTTTCAGCAGACCAGACCACGTGGTACTAAAAACAAAACAACTTTTTTTTTTTTCTGTTTTTGCTAGGTCCTGTGTATTGGTTCCATTCTAAGACTTCCATCAAAAGCAGAGTTCAAAATTCAAAGATTAGTTACAAATATATATAAATAGCACAGTCCAATAACTTGCTCTCATTTGCAGATATACATAACAAAGCACTAACAGGCAAGCAGATGAAATGACTTATGGCTTTCTACTTCAAGGATTCCACAAAGATATGTTAACATTCATAATCAGCTATGAGGACTTTTTTCTTCATTGTTGTGAATTTGCAATTAATAGCATTTTAAGTTTAGAATGAAAAAACTGAATCAAGATCAAAAGATGGAACCTACTCACTTAAATTACTTGATCTTCAGAAGTTCCCTTCTGGCACAGTGGGTAAATGATCCCCTGTTGATGAGCTGTGGTACAGGCCACAGTTGCAGCGAGAGTTCAGTCCCTGGCCCAGAGCTTCCACGTGCCTTGGACGCCATGGCATGTGGAAGAAAAAAAAATTACTTGATCTTCTCAGGTACCCAACAGAGTTCTCATATTAATGTGAAATAGTATTATTATAATTAATAAAGATATAAACTAGCTAATTTAAACTCACAATATGATTTCAAAATTTCTAAAATTAGTAAATATTCCATAACAAATAATTCAGTTTTAAAACACACAGTGACTTTTACAAGAGTAGCATACAATCATAGTAGAAGAGGAAAATAACCTTTCCTCTGTCTTCTTAACTTCAGTACTTGAGGCCTGAAGATTAAATTGAAAAAAAGTGAGATTAACAGGAGAAAAATGTTTATGTGTATACATGCTGTGCACTGTGGAGCTAACAGAAGAAGTAGCTGCCTGGCTAAATAAAATTAGAAGTCTAAATACCTAAAGTAGTGGAGAAAAGGAAGGGCAAGAAAAGGTTCTTATAGGAAGAAAGGAGAAGTTTCTTTAGGAGAGACACTTAGGTTTTCAGAATGCAGGGGAGATAACGTTTGTCTACACAGGTATGAGTGTTTTCTCATCCTAAAATTTATGCCAGGTTTATTATTGTTCTTCCTCAGGGAAATCTACCCACCTTAAAGAGGGAATTTATGGCAGCCTAATTTCCCAGAAGATACTGATTTTATTCATTTAAGGGAAAGTTGGAGAAGGCTTCTGTATTTGTTGAACATCAAATATCTTCAGCTTAAAATAATCTTTACACAAACTCTGGGGTTTCCCTTAGGTCCCCACAGAAACAAATGGGACATATTTTTAAAAGATACATGGAGGCATATTAAAAATTGTAAGTTTATTCAGGTAAAAATTGATTCTGGTTGGGCAACACCAAAACAGAAGTGGTTAGCAGCACTTAGCCAAAGGAAATGCAGAAAAGAATTATACTGAACAAATGTGGAAGAAATGGAGGAAATTATTTGATTGGCGATAGATGAGATCCTGTCTGGCTCTTTGTGATTTGTTTTCCTTACTGATCTGAGTTTGTAACTGAGGAACTTTAAGGCTTAGATTTTTCTTTCGTATGTAAGCTGCTCCCTGTGACATTAAATCCCCCTTAGTCGAAAGGTCTCCTGGTTTAATTAATCTAAAAATATACATTATGGGAACTTCTCACCAGAATTCTACGCTATTTAACAATTTTATTAAATTTTATATCTTCTGAAGCCATTTAATAGGAGGAGGCAACAGAAGGACAGCAATTAATGGATTCAAAATTAATCATGTATTTCTCACAATTTAGAAATTCCCAGGCAAAGTGGGACACCACAAAATTTAGAAATAAATTAGTTATTGAGTAAATTCAACTGGTTCATAAGTAGTTCTAACACAGGAATTTGAAATATGATTTATAGTATATGGGAAGAAATATATAATGAATCTATAAGAAAACTATTGATAAGGTTGGGTTATACCCATTTTGTGTAACTATGTACTCAAAATTTTTTTCCATACAAATATGTGATATTGATAGCACTGATCATAATATAAAAGATAATTAGCAAAATTTTTAGAATTATAATATGAAACTGTTATGAAAATGTTTTATGTCTTTCTCTCTCTCTACCTCTGTTTCTGTCTCTGTCTCTCTCTGTTACTCCTTGAGGCTTCCACTCAGAATTCTTTTTCTGTTGTTGTCGACTTAGTTTTATCTGATTCTAAACTCTAAGAATGTTGTGCTATTCTGTTCCAGGATTTCTTCATGCCTCATCTGTTGTTTATGGAATTGGAAAAGGGGAAAGAAATTGGATAGAGTTTTCCATCATATAAGGAAGATTTAAAAACTAGTAATTCTTTTGTTTGACTATGGGTGGATTTTAGGAGGAAAATATTCCAGATCTACATATAATATAGCATTTGGCTTTGGAAAAGACTATGACATTAATCCTTTGATTAATCAGAAGCCTTCAGTCTTTGCTAGATTATTTTAACAGCAACAGCAAATATTACCATGAACAAATGAAAGCATCGCTAGATAGAAACACCATGGGGAGACAAGATTGCCCTTGATTCCACAATTCTACCCCGGAGCTTTGGGAACCTTCCACGTTAGTTCCCTGTTGCTGGCATCTAGCTTGCACAGACGCACTTTTGTTTTCTTATCCATTCCGTCTCCAAGTGGTAAAACAAGCGAGTAAATAAGCGAGTGTAGGGGAGGAAAATTAATTTTCCCTCTGTGCTTCCGGGCTCTTGGTCCTTGTAATAAAAGATAGATTAACAGGAGAAAAACAAACAGAAGTTTAACAACATGTACACCTCCTGTATACCTGAGAGAGATCCCAGAAAACTCAGTGACTCTTTGAAAGAGCAGAAGTCACCACCTTGAATACCATCTCCAGCTAAGACAGAAAAAGGTGTTGGGCCAATTATGAAAGGTGACCAGGAAAAGTGCAGTAAACAGGGGGAAGGTTGTTCTGCAGATTGAATTCCTTGCCTTTTCCACTCCTCAGAGGTTCTAGAAATTTAGAGTCACTCTCTTCTTCCTTATACAGGGAAGGAAACACGCTACAAATGGAGATTTACGTTAAAAATGCAAATGTCTCTTACAAGGGATAGCTTCTACTCAGTTTTCAGAGCTTCTCTTGTTTCTTCTCTTTCTTAAAAATAACCAGCTCAAAGAATCAACATACTCAAGACATATTTTAGCATAACATGGTTTGCTCCCCTTCGCAAATCAACGTAAACTTTTATTTTCTTCATATATCCTATAACACAGGTGATAAACTTAGACAATTTTAAATTGAAATAATAATTTTGGGAGGAAGAGCTGGGAAAGGAACCTAGAATATACAAAATATTTTATAAAGTAAAATCCATGCAAGATATATTTATATATTATAAAATACAAAGGATTAAAATAGTTTTTGATTTGGCTGATACAATCTCTTCATGGACATTGGCATTTAGAAGTGGATTACTTGTTTGTCTTCTCATCCTACTGGCCCTTTGGACCAAGACCTTTACACCAGCCTCCTTTTTGCTTTTACTGTTTCTTTGTCAGAGGAATAAACATCAAAATTAAATTATTTTTTTCACTTTGAACTAGGTAATTTTTCTCTACTCTAATTCTTCTTCACTGAATGTTGTGTTATGATATGGAGATTAGCTGTAGCATAAAATTTACAAGGCAACACTTATTCTGTATCATGGAGAATGAATAACTTGTGGGGGAAGGAAAATTCTCTTCTGCCCTCTCAGGTTCTCTGGCTGAGCCTAAGACTCAAACCTATATAAACCAGATTAACAAAAGAAAAGCACACACGTTTTATTAAATTTTTACTTGTACATGGGACTTTCATAAAAAATGAAGACTAGAGAAGTTCCAGCCATGGTTCAGTGGGTGAGGAATCAGGCTGCAGTGTCTGGGGTCCGGGATCACTGTCGGAGGTGCAGGTTCAATCTCTGGCCAGCACAGTGGCCTAAAGTACCCAGTGTTGCCTTACCTGTGGCTCAGATTCAATCCCTGGCCTGGGGAACTTCCATATCCCATGGGTAGGTGCAACCATAAAATTTAAAAAAAAAAAAAATGAAGACTTCAAGCAGTGATCAGAGCAAAAATCTTTTACATATTTTAGACAAAGAAACATTATATTTGTGAAGAAATGTTTTAAGACAAAGGAATTTGGGCTAGGAGCAATAAATTCTGGAGAAGTGACTAGGGAATGTAACAGGAGAGGGCAGTGGGAAATGAGGGCTATTTTAGTTTGTTTACACGGATGTTTTTCAGCATTGATTCCCAGTCTCTGATGAAAAGAATATTTTCTTTCTTTCTTTCTTTTTTTTTTTTTAAATGGCCTCACCTGTGGCACACGGAAATTCCCAGGCTAGGGGTCGAATCCAAGCTACAGCTGCTGGCCTTCACCACAGCCACAGCAACATGGGATCTGAGCAGCATCTGTGATCTACACCACAGCTCACAGCAACACTGGATCCTTAACCAACTGAGTGGGACATGGTGTCCTCAGGGACACCAGTCATGTTCTTTACTACTGAGTCACAACAGGAAATCTGATATTTTCTTCCTATTTTATGGAATCTGAGTTTCTCATGGGAAATTTTATGGCCTGTTTTTAAGTAGAAAAGGATATGTCAGAGAGCTCTGCATGCATCTGCTGTCTTTCCAGTGCCTTTGGTTCAAAATAATTAACAGATCAAGATGTCATATTTTGGGGTGGCACATCCCAAACTCCTTCAACCCCTGCCTGCAAATGACTTTCAATTATGCCAATTTAGAGGTTTTTGACTTTCTACCATCCTTTAAATATTCTCCAAACCCGGAAGAATTCTTGTTTAGATCTCTGTAACTTATACAGTTTTACCTAATTTAATTTTAATCATGAACTGATAAGAATGCCAATGGAGTTAAATGTTTTAATTTTTTTAAACTTTTTACTCATTCTTCTAGTAATAGTATTTATATGGACGCATATAGTATAATCAGACATTATTTTTCATGCTCCCCCCAATCAAGGGATCTACAGAGAAACTACCGTAACATATTGAATCTTTATACTCTGTCAATCCTTAAATTTACAGTGTTCTAAAGTTTAATATTAAACATTTAACACACATTTTCAGGAAACAAATTCAGAATTTGTCATAGATCCATGTGGAGCTTAATTCACAAATAATTAACCTGACATGCATGATTGATAGTCCTATTACAGAAAGTCTTGACTGTAGTGGTTCAACTTATGATTTTCCGACTTTATGGTGGTGAGAGAACAATAAACATTCTGCACAAACCACACTTTGAATTTGGAATTTTGATCTATTCTTGAACTAGTTATATGCAGAATAATTCCCTCGTGATGCTGAACAAGGGCAGCAGCCATGTGCTCATAAGGGTCAACAACCCAGACATTCACAACTACCGTGCACGCAGACCACCATTCTCTTCTACACATTCAGTACAGTATTAAATAACTTACATGAGCTAGTCCACACTTTGCTATAAAATACTCTTCATATCAGGTGACTTTGCCCATCTCTAGGCTTATGGAAGTGTACTGAGCACCTTTAAGTAGGTGGGGCTAAGCTCTGCTGTTCAGTAAGTTGGCTGTATTATGTTATTGTCAACTTATGAAGTTTTGAACTTACAGTTGATTTACTGGGTTGTAACTTTGTCATAAATATAGGAAAATCTGTAGATTGGACCCTGGAAGAATGGGTAAGCAGGATATGAAGAATATTTTCCTTTATTTGGCTAAAGTCCAGTGCAAATAAAACTAAAATATGAGATATGGTAGATGCAGACTCTTAATTTTCAACTTTAATTCATTTATGTTTACTATTATCTGAGGCTGTAATAAATGTGGTATATGAATACTTCTAATCTCAGATTATTACAGAGAATACCTAATTCCAAAAGTTTTCTAGGTGGGTTTTCTCAAACTGAATGTAAACTATGAATAGTACTTTATTGTTAAGGCAATTAAAGGAGGGACTCTGCAAATTCTAAGTGACCACTTAATTATTTTCTTTATACATATATATATAGCCAGTTATAAACTTCACTATTAATAGCTATTTAAAACTTATAAAACCTAAAATATTAAAAATTACATACTAACAATCTCTAAGCCAGGATCAAATATTATTTTTTTCATTTATAATGATATCAAAACTAAATTTTTTAGTGTATATATGATACATGCTACTATATTGATGGCACTGAATTTAAAACATGTACATTTACCTTTTACATAGCAATTTTTCACTCAGTTTCTCTATTTATATAACTGTTCTATGCTTATTTTATAGTATGTTGTGACATCATTTGGCTTTGCTTCTTTAAAATATATAACATTCTTTCTATCTGATTCCAAGCTTTTCAATTAGCCAACAGTAATTAGTCAATTAGCTCAACCGTTACATGATTTTTGTGATGCCAAATATGTCTCACTTTCATAATAAGACAGCAAAGTTCTGGTTTTTTATATTGGCTTCCAAGGTTTCATTATAAGTGTAAAAAAGACACTTGTCTTTTAAACAGGTAAAAATATTTTGACCTGACTTCTGAATCCAACATAGAAGATTATTAACACTTAACATTGGGACATATTGGTATAATGATAAACCTAATAAAAGATGGAAGAATTTTCATGAAAAAAATGGGTGAATGTGTTATTATCAACATTCATTTTCTGGCTATAAATGTACAAAATTTCATATGAGCAAATTTTTGTGAATCCAGCAGTTTCATGTCCAGATAGAAGTTAGAGGCTAAGCATTGGCATTGCAGAGAAAGAAGCAATTAATATGTATTGCAGAACATTTAGAACATTTAAAACTAGGAGCCATAATGCTTAGAAAGGCTGGAGCCTAAGTTGCTTGTCTGCCTGGTAAAAGAACTAGAGCTCCAAAACTCTATCCATCAACTCAGGGCAGTAAAAAAAGAAAGCCAGCCATCACTCTGAGGATTTGATGGAAAGGAGGGGAAAAACTCAGTTACAGAACAGTTATAGAATAGATAGTTACTCAACAGATAGAGAGGTTGTGATGGGAAAAATCTAACAGAAACTTTAAAGACTTCTAGAGATGAGATTGAAATAAATGCCCAAAGACATAATATTTCATTAGTTTCTAGGTTTTTTTAAAGCACCAATCAGATGAGTAATCATAAAAGAAAATTTGGAGTTCCCATTGTGGCTCAGAGCATTAAGGACCTGACACTGTCTTCCTGAGGATTCAGGTTCAATCCCTGGCCTGCCTCAGTGGGTTAAGGATCCAGCATTGCCACAAACTGTGGTGCAGGTTGCAGATGTGACTCAGATCCAGTGTTGCCATGGCTGTGGCATAGGCCTCAGCCAAGGCTCAGCTTTGATACTTGGCCAGGGAACTTCCATGTGCCATGGGTGCAGCCATGAAAAAAAAAAAAAAGAGAGAGAGAGAGAGAAAAGAAAGGAAGAAAAAGAAAACTTGAAGAGAATAAATGGAAACAAATTTATATTTAATTATCTCATGTTAAAGCTACAAAAATAACCAGAACACCTTAAAAATAATGATAACCATACTCTATACCTGTTTCTCATCAGCATCAGAAAAAGTTAAAGAATACTAATAAGGACTCAAAATGAAATTTTGGCAAGTGCTGTGATCTTAACAATATTTAGTCTTCAAATCAATAAAGATAGAATGTCTTTCTATCTGTTCAGGTCATCTTCAACATCTCTCAGCAATGTGTTGATGTGTTGTAGTTTCCAATATATAAGTTTTGTACCTTCTCTGTTAAATTTATCCATAGGTATTTTATTCTTTTACATCTAATGCAATTGGAATAGTTTTCTTAATTTCTGTTACTATTTTGGATCATTCACTGCTAGTTTATCTAAAAGACCACTGATTTTTCTGTTTATATTGCATCCTGAAACTTTCTTCAATTTGACCCTAAAACATATTTTTTCATAGATTTTTGGCATAGTTATACATGAGCATGTCATGTGTAGATAATAAGATAGTTTAAATTTGTTTTCAGCTTAAGTGCATTTTATTTATTTCCTACCCCACCCCCAAATTGCTCTGCCTAGAACATCCAGTACAATGTTGAATAGACTGGTGATATGGGGCACCTTTGTTTTGTTCCTGATTGCAGCTGTTCAGTCTTTGTTAACAGTGGTTTTATTCATAAATGACCTTTATCAGGAGGAAATTAGCTTTCATTCCTGGTTTATGTTTTTTGTTGTTATTTTTGTTTTTTCTCTAAAATATGTTGAATTTTAGCAAATGCTTTTTTTTGCATCAATTGTCACTTGTTTCCATCCTTCATTTATCAATAGGGTGACTTATTTTGATTCATTTTTACCTGTTGAAAAATCTTTCAATTATTGGAGCAAATTCCACTTGGTTATTATGTATAACCATCTTAAGATGTTACTGGGTGGTGTTTTCTAATAGTTTATTGAAGGTTTTTTGCATCTATACTTATAAGGGATATTGCTGTAATTTTCTGTTCTTAGATTTTTTTAAAATAAAATTTGTATTAGAGTGCCGGAGGCCAGGGAGTGTGCACTTTCCCGATAAGAGATGGACAGTGTCGGCAAATGTACATACGGAGACAGCCTCTTTGTCTATTCTTTCAGGGTGCTGGACTGCTCAAATTTTATTGGCATAAGTGGTTGATTATATAGACAGTTTTTCACTACAGATTACATCACAGTGTTAAAAGTACATTGGTTAACTATTACATGGTATAGTAGCTATACATCATGTTTTAAGATCTTTATCTTAACTAAACTTGGTGGGTACAATTTAAGGGCAATTAGGTACAATACATCATGTGAAAAGGAGGAGACTCTACAAATCATCCCATGGCCAGCCAGTCTTTACAAGTTGAAGAGGTCACAGACACAAGAATTTGGCATTCACAAATCTTGTTTTTAGACTGGTGCTTATCTTTAAAGCGTTATGGCAGGGAGACAGTGTAAGAAAATATAAGCCAACTTAACTAGCTATCACTTAAAAGCTTTCAAAATCAAGGACAAAACTCACAGCTAGGTTTCATGGATAATATATGCCTAACTTCTATGAATCTCATTAAAATCCTAACTCTAAAGTTTACAATATAACTAGTTACTAGATAAACACTATGTTTTAACTAAGTTGGATTTAAATAGGGGAAAGTCCTTCGGGATGAAATTCTTATTATATTATTGTTGTAATTTTGTTAAATCACAAGTCACCACAGGAAAATAAGAATGGAAAATAAGAATAATAAGTAAATAATCAGGAGAGACTGAGGAAAACTGAATAACAAGTGAATAACAGAAAAGACTAAGTTATCCATGAAACAATCCCCACTCAGCAACGCAAAATGGAAATTGTTTCCTGGAAAATTCAGTTCCCCACCAATGTCAGCAGGCGAGCCTTATTGTCTTCTGGGGCCTGTCCTCGGGATTGTGCTGTACAGGCAGATGTATCCTTATTTAGGAATCTGCCCTCGGAATTGCACCATTCACATAGCCTCCTTTTTTTTTGATTAGGAGCTTGTCCTCGGAACTTCACCATTCAGGCAGGCCTCTTTTTCTGATTAGGAGCCTGCCTTCGGAATTGCACCCTTCAGGCAAGCTCCCTCCTCAGCTCCTTGTATCTTCTCGTCTCCCCACATTACAGTAATGCTGGCTTCTATTCCCCTTTCTTCTGGAAAGTTCAAGAATAATTGGGTAAAAAGAATGGATGTGTTTACACTTATAATGGAACCATTTTGTTGTATGAAATATTATCACAACATTGTAAATCAACTGTACTTCAATTAAAACTTTAAAAAATGAAAAAAAAAATTGAAGTAACTTAAAAAATTATTTGTATAACCAGTGAATTCACCTTATTGGGAGAACTTTAATTACAGAATCAATATCTTACTATTTTATTGATCTTTTTGATTTCAGTAAGGTGATAGTAATGAGCCCATTCTAATTTTTGTATTGAATAATTTAATAATTTGGTAACTTCATCTGTCTTTTATTAGTGAATCAAGCTAAATGTTTCTCAATTTTATTTATCTTTTTAAAGAATCAATTTTGATTTAGTTGATACTCTCTATTTTTATCTTTTTTATCCTCTATTTCATTTATTTCTTCTCTGATATTTATTATTTGTGTTTGTCCGCTATCTTTGGGTTTCTTTATCTCTTCTTATTTCAGTTTCCATAAATAAAGTTGGGTTATTGATTTGATAATTTTTTAAAATGTAGGCATATGTAGATGTTTTCTCAGTTCTCTTTCTGAGTCTCACAAATTTTGGTATGTTATGTTTTCATTTTCCTTAATCTCAAAGTGTTTTTAATTTCCATTTTGGTTTCTTCATTGATCTATTGGTTGTTTAAGCAAATGCTCTTAATTTCTACATATTTGTGAATAGTCCACTCTGTTATGGATTTCAAGTTTTATTTCACTGTGGTTGGAGGAAATACTTTGGATCACCTCAGTTTTTTAAATGTATTGAGACTTCTCTTCTGACTTATATTGTTTACGTGCGGAAATTTATATTACACTTGAAAAAAAATGTGTATTATTCTATTTGGAAGTGAAGTTTTCTGAACATGATTATTAGGTGTAATTGGTTCATACTGTTGTGTAATTTTTAAATTTCATTATTGATCTTATGTTTATACATTTTTTTCATTACTAAAAGTAGAGTGTTATAGTATGCAATTATTACTGTAGAACTATAATTTTTTTTCTTTTCAATCTTGTCAATGCTTGCTTCATATACTTTGGAGCTCTGATAGTTGCAAATATGATTGTAATTGCTTTATCTTCTTGATAAATAATAATTTTATCAATATATAATAACTTGCTTGATCCCTAGTAACACTTTTTGACTTACTGTCTGTTTTGCCCGATAATGCCATGACCATCTTATCATTCTTTTACTTATTAATTGCACAAAATATTATTTTCCATCTCTACATTTTAATTTTGTATCTTTAAAGTAAGTTTCTTACAGACTGGATATAGTCAAATCACCCTTTTTTCATCAATTATTCTAACCTTGCCTTTTGATAGACTGTGTAATCCATTTAAATTTAAAACAATTAATATTAAGGAAGTACTTCCTTCTCTATTTTCTTACTGTTTTACATGTGTCATATCTTTTTTTCTCTCAAATTACCTCCATTATTGCTTTATTTTGTGCTCAAATGATTTTTTTTGGCAGTGTACCATTTTGATTATTTTCTCATTTCTTTTTAGGTATATTTTTAGTTATACTCATGGTGGTTCCCCAAGGAGATTATAATTACTTTCTTAAACATTACATTTTCAATTAATATTACCTTAGCTTTGATAGCATATAAAACCACTTTACCATAAGATCCAGCTCTCATTCTTTATGTTGCTGTTTTCACAAATTAAATCTTTATCCATTATATGTGATTAACCTAGATTTAAAAATATTAGGTTTTGCCTTTTCTAATGCCATATAGTCAAACAAAAAAGTTCCCACCCTAAAATGCAATAATACTTGCTTATATATTTATCTATGTAGTTCCCTTTACCATTTTCTAAAGATGTCCTTATATGATATTGAATTATTATCTAGTGTCCTTTCATTTCTCTCTGAAATTTCACTTTAGAGGTGAGGTCTACAAGCACTGAACTCCCACAGCTTTTGTTTATCTGCGAATGCCCTAATTTCTCCCTCAATTTTGAAGGATAGTTTTACCCACTGTAGGATATTGGTGTTAGTATTTTCATTTAAGCATCCCACTGAATGAAAGTTATCAGCCCACTACCTTCTGGCCTCCATTGTTCTGATCAGAAGTTAGCTGTTAGTCTTACTGAGGATCTTGTTAATAGGACAAGTTCCTTCTCTCTTGCTACTTGCAAGACTGTTTTCTTTGTCTTCTAAAATTTGATTGTAATGTCTTTTAGTGTGGATGTTTTTGTGTTTACCCTTCTTTGGCTTCACTGGAAATCTAAATTCATGTTAACATCTGGGAAGATTTTGGTCACTGTTTGTTCAATTTCTTCTGCCCCCTTTTCTTTTTTCTTTCCTGCTTAGATCACCATTATGCATACTTTATATGTTTGATGATGTTCAACAGTCTCTTAAACTTTATTAATTCTTCTTTATTTAGTTTCATTTCATTACTTAGACTGGATAATAACACTTGACCTACTTTCAAGTTTTCTGATTCTTTCTTCTGCTTACTAATATCTGCTATTGTAAGCCTGTAGTGAATGTATCTTTTCAGTTATTTTCTGAGCCATAATATCTGGAAATATGGGCTGACATTCTTATCACCACCACTGAGCTGAGAAAGGGAGATGGGCATGGGCAAGAAGAGATGCCAGAGTTTTTCTGCTATTTTCAAGTGGCCTTTTTTCAGGATTCAGCTTTCTCTTGGTTTCCATAAAATTTTGAATATTTTCCAGAGTTCTGATAAAACTTATTCTGACAGTTTGTGCTCATTTTGTGTGTGTGTTTCTATGGAAGAATGGGCCTTTATAATTTCCTACTCCACTGCAATTGCTGATGTTGCCTTGCACAAAACTTTAAAATTAATCTTTCTGATTCACTATTTCCCTTGTGTTACAGACTGTTCAATAACTGAAAATGATATCTTATCTTTTGTCAAGTGGAGCCAAACTCTCCAATCTGGCAGTAAGAATGGCTATGTGTTTCCCTTTCATAAGTAACAAAACCCAGCTCCTCTTGTACAGTACTTCTCATTACATGGTGATTTTCATGCCTGATTTATGAAGTGTATCAACCAACTTAATGAGCCTGAGTGCAAATTAGATATGAATCAGCTAATGGTTGTAAAGAAGAAAAGTTATTAAAACCATTGAATGGATATCCCTAAAATAGAATTGAGTCTTACTTTGGTTATTTGGCATTTTAAGAAAAAAACTATCTTAAAGAAAGTAATATATGTCCAGTAAAAAAAAAAAACCCTCATATTACAAATATTTCCCATATTATTTCAAGGTACTACAACACAAACAAGAGTATGCATTTTAGGAATTCATTAAAATTCCTTTTTCAACTCAATACATGGAAGCATTGTTTTCTTATGTTTATTCTATGCAAATAAAATAAACTTATTTTTCAGATTCATCCTTTTTTATTATTAAGTGTTTCAGCAGTTTTTCATCCCAATATAAAGAATGGAAGCACTTTACACAGTATAATAATTAAATTATGTCATAAGCATCATTTGCATCCCTTAGATGATGTGACTAAGGTCCTTAGTTAAACCTAGGAAAATGATATATTATGCTCATTGCCATTCCCTTTTCCTGTAGCTACATTTTATAAATATATTTTTATGTTACTAACTGTTTTCTTTATTGATGACTAAAGAACCAAGTACAAAATTTTAAATTATTGATTAATAAGTTAAAATTAACCACTGAAATACTTTTTGTATGACCTATCTTACTAAAAAATGAAAAGTTACGTTTAAGAATGATCTATTTTTATAGATAAAAGTTTTAAATATAATGCTTATTCATAAGAGCACAACTATTAAATTATTAAAATGGGAGTTCCCATTGTGGTTCATGGAACCATGAGAATGTGTGTTTGATCCCTGGTCTCACTCAGTGGGTTAAGGATCCAGCATTGTTGCAAGCTGAAGCATAGGCCATAGATGTGGCTTAGGTCCTATGTTGCCATTACTGTGGCATGGGCCAGTGGCTACAGCTCCAATTCAGTCCCTGGCCTGGGAACTTCCACATGTCATGGGTGTGACCCTAAAAAAAACTTCTTAACCTTACGTCAAATTGCTCAGACAAAATGGAGATCAAAGATAATCATTTTGATATGTAATATACATTGCAATATTTCTTTAATGTTTTACAATTTTTGTAAACTCTGTTTAATCAAATTATTATTTTTCAGCATTGGACATTTTATTGCTCTAACCTACCAAAGGTACAGTTTATTTGCCATATGTATAAAAGATGAAGATATGTACCAGTATTTCCTATGACAAATTTTCTTATGTATTTTGCATGTATAAATTTTGTTCTCAATATAAGGAATTTGAAAATAATCATTTTAGCTGAATATCATTTTAAAATTAATATATGTATATATCTTTTTAAAAATATTTCACAATTTGGTATAATTTGCTGATGCATTCTGATCTTTTTTTTGTATTTTGATCTTTTTTGCACGAAATACAATATCAACTAGTATATCAGGCATCCACTTATTCACTTATCAAGATTTGCCAAAGAATCTGCTAGTACCTGTAGAATTAAGGGACATCTTTACTGTCTTCAAACCCAGATTTATTGGGGCATAGACATTAAACAAAAATCAAATAGGTATTTCTATAATCCCAATGTTGTTTGGATGTTATAGAGAAAAAAAAGTACATTGTCACTTTAGCAGTGAAGCAGTGTAAGGAAAGTTGGAAAGGAAGAAGGTAAGAGAAGCTCTTAGATAAGAAGACATGGCTAGGAGATGATGAGTGGGCATTAAGGATAACAGGTGTGGTGGTCAGGAGGTCCCTTGATTTCAGTGTGGTCCCTATATTAGAATGCCTTCCATACCTGGGAGGTGGAAACAGGTAGGGAAACTGTCCTGGCTGTTGTGTGAAGCAGGTACTAAACTACAGCAGGCATATGGGCAAAGACATCTGAAATGTTTCCTTCCAAGTGTCACATTCCCCACCTCCAATGCTCAGAAGTCCAGCACAGAGCAAAGATCTCTCAGGAGAGGAAGAATTGTTCTGGGGAGCAGGTCGTTCAGGGGTACAGGGTGTGGGGGTTGGGGGATGGCAGCAATGAATCTGCAGGAGGTCGTTGCCCTCCAGAAAGTTGTCCTGCTTTGTGGCCCTCTGGCTTTCTCCCTGGCTGTTAAGAAGTCATGCTGGAGTTCCCATCATGGCGCAGTGGTTAACAAATCCGACTAGGAACCATGAGGTTGCAGGTTCGGTCCCTGCCCTTGCTCAGCGAGTTAACGATCTGGTGTTGCTGTGAGCTGTGGTGTAGGTTGCATAAGCGGCTCAGATCCAGCGTTGCTGTGGCTCTGGCATAGGCCTGTGGCTACAGCTCCGATTCAACCCCTAGCCTGGGAACCTCCATATGCCGTGGGAGCGGCCCAAGAAATAGCAAAAAGACAAAAAAAAAAAAGTCTTGCTGATTTCTAATCCTTTCTGTGTGCCGAACATTTTATTTTTCTGTTTGGAAGCTTATAAAAAATGCTCTTTGTTTTCAGAATTTTTAAAATTCACGATGTGTCATGGCACAAATCTACTCTAATTTATTTTACTGGGCACTGGGTGAACTCTCTCAATTTGGCAATTCATGTCCTTCAGTTCTGGGAAAGATTTTAATAATTTTATTAATTATTTCCTACCATCTGTTTTTCTTCCCTCTCCATCTGGATGTCCTATTATTTTTACTTTGGAATTTGGAAGTGATACCTCTGTTGTTTTATATTTTTTTTTTCCTATGTGTTATCCTTCTTCCTATTTATTTTCTGTAAGATTTTCTTAACTTTATCTTCCAGACTTTCTCCAAGATTTTTATTTAACATTCTGGTTTTTAAATACCAATAGCTCTTTTGTTTTTTATAAAGGTTCTTACTTTCAGTTCAGGGACTCAGCGTCATCTTTTATTTTATAAAGATTACATTATACGTTTGGTTTTGTTTCTGTAGTATTGTTCTCTTCATATTCTCATTCCATATCTTTTTATCCTTTTGTCTATTTTAGCCTTACTTTCCATGTTAGACAAGTTACTCAGATGTCCAGTTAATACTGGCTATCTGCTTTTGATTAAGAGAGGATATTAGAAAGCTGACTTAGGATTTCTGAGTGTTGGGTAAGGTCTTCAGCTGTTAATGCCACTATAGGTGACCTGGGTGGAATTTTTTTTAGGGAGCTCCTAATGTGAGGTTCTAGATCCCCCAGAGAAGAGCCTATGAATCACCTACCTGAGGGCTGTGCCCATGACTGTTGGCATCTGCACAGGTGCTGGAGTGGAGGGTCCTGGGGCAGAGAACATCCTCGCTGATCCTCATGCTTTACAGTTTTGTGTCCTGAGGGCTGAGAGTTTTACCACAACTGGGCAGTAAAGAGGATCTAGTAATTTAACAAATTCTCAATTTTCAGCAGGCCTCTGTAATTTTCACTGGGACTTCCATTTCCAGGGGTACATGATATTGCTGAGTTTATGTGCTTGTTTGAGGAAGCTGCACAGTGAACAAGGTTTTAGGAATTATACAGTTGGGATTGAGCAACTAAGCCGGGTCCCTCTTATTCATATGCTTTCAAACTTCCAATATGCTGATATGATCTCTTCTCTAGTTCTCTTTACCCTTGTGTGTATCTTTTAAAATAATTTATTTTTAGTGGTTTTGAAGGATTTAAAGAGAGAACAAAATGATATTTGTATGCTCAATACTCCTCAGCAAACCAGAAGTGCACTTAAGACAAAAGTATATGCATGGTAGAGTGTATCTCCATACACATGCACATACTCAGATTATGTCTATTGCATAAAGGAAACATTAATGCTTCTTAATTCTACAATCCCCTAAAGTAATAATGGTCAGGAAACTGATTTCCTTTTATTAAAGGAAAGTGAGTTAGTCCCTGTTTTTTTTTTTAATTGTATGTTTAACAAAATGTTCAGGAGGGGTTTTTAAGTCTGTACTTTACTCATAAGACTGTGAAGAATGTACAAGAAAATGTTTTAGTCAGTATACATAAATGGTAGTATTAGAACAGAAACTTGACTTAAAAATAAACTATTGCAGTTCCCATTGTGGCTCAGAGGCTTAAGAACCTGACACAGCCTCTGTGAGGATGCAGGTTTGATTCCTGGCCTCACTCAGTGGATTAAGGATCTGGCATTGCTGTGAGCTGTGGTGTAGGCCACAGATACAGCTCAGATCCTGTATAGCTGTAACTGCGGTATGGGACCGCAGCTGTAGCTCTGATCTGACCCCTAGCCTGGGAACATCCATATGCTACAGGTGTGGCCATAAAAAAAAAATAGATTAATTAATTAATATAAACTGTGTAAGAAGAGATTTGATTTTGCCAATTGTCCTTAATTTGGACAAAAATAATGATGGAATTACAAACTTAGGAAATTAGGACTCTGAAAACACTTTTAAGGGTGATATCCAAAGAGAGCAGGATCAGGTTTTCTGGGACATAGACTATTGCTTCTCTGTCCTCCATGCTCTTTCTTCTGCAACCCATTTCCCTTCTCAAACACCTAACCGTTTTTAAAAAAAGCCCTGAGCAAATATGATTTTGATTAGAAAACTTTTATTACTTTCCCTCAAAATAAATATCTTCCTCCTCCAAAATTTCATATCACTATGTACCTTTCATGTGACACTTTTTTTTTAACCTAATAAAATATGTATGTTTTTGTTCTATCCTATCCTAACTGAAATACTGGGCCCTTGTGAGACAAAGCAAGTATGCATCTTAGTATACTCTTCAGTACAAAGGCACCACCTGTATTCAGTAAGTTGTATAATAGAGCCTCTACATCAAGAAGGAGAAGATTGGGAGATCAAAGAAACAGGGGTTGTCATCAAGTTATAAAGACCATAAAACATCAACCTAGTGGGATCTTGTGGCCCTATATCATAAAAAAACATGAGATAAACTTCTGGCAAAGAGCATCCATGCCAGATATTTTGGCAGAATAGAAAGAGGGGAGCCAGGTCATAACATAACTTCTAAGTGCACACTATAGCCTCCCATATCTATTCGCCAACAATGTGAACAAGAAAAGCAATATCACTATTGAAGCAAATTACACATGCTAAGTGCGCATGCAGAAGATTACCATATGCAAATTAAAACATTTATAAAAAGAAAACATATTGCTGTATATATGGGACTGTAATGATTTTGTTTTGCTGTATAACTTGTAGACAGTTCTTCAGTGCTTTGAAATAGCCAGTGATGAGAAGAATACCATAACAAAAATATTCAGGAGGCTAAGAAAATAATGCGATTAACTAACTAAATTCATAAACATCTTTAAAAACAATTGAAAAACTTTCCTTTTAGTTAAGGGATAAATTAATATGATTTATTTCATTTTGTATATAGAAGTCATAAACACAGGATAAGTTTGAGAAACAAATTGATTTTTCAGAGAACTGTAAATTAACAGACTGATATGGGGCAAAACCAAAATATTTATAGTGTTTCAGAATAGAAACAAATCAATAAGACAAATGACTTAGAAATCACGAGGGGACTTAATGCTAAATATTAATATACTATTATATTAAGTATTTAAATATTAATATATTAAACATCTTAACATGGTAATTATTTGGGGGTTAGGATAATTAGTGTAAGATATTTAAATTATATTTATGCTGCATAGAGCTTAATTTTCAGACACATGAGATCAGCAGATAAGTATCAGAGCTTATGTATATAAAGGAGATGATAAACGGTATCTTGAAAAAAAGACAATGGGGGAAGGATGGATTGGGAGTTTAGAGTTAGTAGATGCAACATATTAAATATAGAATGGGTAAACAATAAGGTCCTACTGTATAACACAGGGAACTATATTTGGCATCCTAGGATGAAACATAATGGAAAGGAATATGAAAAAGAATGTATATGTATAACTGAGTCACTTCACTTTGTTGTACAGTAGAAATTAACACATTTTAAATCAACTATACTTCAATAAAAATAATTTTTAAAAAATATTTAAAATCTTGGCAATTTTACATTTTAAAAAATGTCAGTTACTAGGGTGGACAGAAAGAGAATTTCTTACTTTAATGTACACTAGAGAAATGTCATCATGGATTGTCATGTCGGCTGAAAAGACAATGTTGGACTTAATTCCTTGACTATAAAGTACAAAACGATTTACCAGGAAAGAATTTGGGAAATGTTGCCTTGGTCCCTTTATTTTTCCTCTGTGCCTTGGACCCTGTGCGTAGTACTTTCTTTAGAGTTGGTCCTCTTTTCACCCATTCAAATCCTTCCACTGCACAGAATGAGTGGGACTATTACTCTGAACTGTGCCATAAAAGTCTCCCCTCTTCCATGTGAAATGACTTGAGCATTTCTGGGAAATGCAGGCATTTGGACTCCACCCTCAGTTGCATAGTTGTAATCTGCAGCCTATTTTTTAATGCTCTTGTGCCTACTATTATATTTATTCAAGAATATTGATAATATTAGTTAAGAATTTCTTCAACAGCTGATAGTGTTCTTCACTAAATTATCTTTATTTATAACCACTCTTAACTCTTTCCTTTATGCTCCAAGTTACCCTCTTTTGCCTCTGCCCTTTCCTGCTCATTCCATATTCCCCATAAATGGATTTCCTTCTAGTTCTCTCCTTATTCTGACTCAGATTATTTTCACCCAGACTAGAGTGGTGGCTTGCTTACTCCTATTGTTTCTTTTCTAGTTTCTTCATACACTCTTTCTTAAAATTGTTTAGTGCTAACTTTGACAGTCCCAGTCATATTCTTAGCGTAGCCTTCATGGCTTCTATTATCATTTCCCTAATTAGTTAACCCCATTTTCTAACAATTTCAACCTTAATTTCTCCACTTAGACAACATTCAGTCACCTAGTTCATATATTCAAACCTTTGCCCACAAACTCCTTTTTATGGTTCTCTTCCCTATATGACTAATTACTATACAGAGCCAGCTTCTTCTCCTGCATGGTTTTGACTACTCTAAGACGCTCATGAAAATAAAAGCATAGTATATATATCTTTCTGCAGTGGCTTATCAAGCTTTCTGTACTTTACACTCAATTTTGCTGTAAACCTAAAATCTCTCAAAAAAATGAAAAGTCCCTTAATTGAAAACATAAAATCAGGCCATTAAAAACCTCTTTTTAATAATTTTTTTTCCAAAATAAATTGATTAAAATAACTTGTTGAAGGGAATTTTATTTACTTGTTTTTCTTTTTAGGGCTACACCTGGGACATACAGAAGTTCCCAAGCTAGGGGTCAAACTGGAGTTGCAGCTGAAGCCTACACCACACCCCTGGCAATACTGGATCCATGCCACATCTGCAACCTACACCACAGCTTGTGGCAATTCTGAATTCTTAACCTACTGAGCTAGGGCAAGGATCAAATCTGCATCCTTATGGACACTATGTTGGATTCTTGACCCACTGAGCCACAACAGGAACTCCTGAAGGGAATTTTAAAATGAAAACTTTTAAATTACAAAAGCAATCTCCTTCCTCTAGCAGTCAGTCCTGCCTACAGTTATAACAGAAATTATGTCGTTATCTTTCAGTTCCCTATTAGCCATATGGCTGGTCTGACACTAAAGATTTGCAATATAATGAATCTAAAGATCACTTAGTGAAGCCCATCCTTCTATTATATTTGATCTTCATTTTAAACTTTTGATTTTGCTACCTAATACTTTTTACCACTGTGTGAAAACATCAACATCTGCATTATTTGAGAATAATCTATTTACTATTTTAAATGTTAATAATAAATTATGAAGTTTTAAGATTTGGGGTTTATTCCAAAGCCTGAAATATTTTTAGTCTCACAGATGAGTTAGCATATGTCTTTATTCTCATTGCAGAGATTTATATTAAATACAATATTTTTCTTTTACATCTGCTAATTAATTTATATTCTTATTTATTTTATCAATTAACATCATAGTGAAGATAAGCTAAGTAAAATACTTTTTTCTAACACCTCTCAAAACCTTCACTAATCTAAAAGATTTTAGAACAAACCTTTTGCTTTTAAAAACCAGAGTCATATAAAAGAAAGTCTTAAATACCATATGATCACCTATAATATATCTATCTCTCTATCATCTATGTATATACTTACCTGTCTACATTGTCCAGACATTCCCAGCAAACTAACAGAAACTATTACAGTGAAATTTCTTGGCTTCTGACTCATTTCTATGATCTAAACAGGTGACATTGATGATAAAAGTACTTTTATCTGATAAAATACATAATTATAAGTATAATATTATGTTCTCAATGAGCTAGAGATAGTAATAAAAATAATTTCTTAGATGAAACTTGGAAACGAGAAAATTAATGACAAAGAAAAATATTTGTGGATATCATTTTCAAGATAATATGTTGAAGTTGGAAAGAGTTTATGGCCACACCCATGCCGTATGGAAGTTCCCAGGCCAGGGATTATATCTGAGCTGCAGCTGTGACTCATACCACAGCTGCTACACCATAGTTGCCACAATGCCAAATCCTTTAAGTGCTCTAGGGATCAACTTGTGCCTCTGCAGCAACCCAGGCTGTTGCAATCAGATTCTTAACCCACTGGCCATGGTGGGAACTCTCCAGGAAAGATTTTTGAGAGTATATTTTAAGCTCTCTCAATGTTCTGCTGTCATAATTAGCATTATCATACTGAAAACATGAAATAAGAGGGAATTGTTGTCATATTACTTAGTGACCTAAAATCCTCTAACTTCTTAAAAACTCATTTGCCCTGGAAAAAAACTAATTTGCATTCAACAGAATCTATATTTTGGATGGATGCAATTTAACTGAATTTCTGGCTGCTTTCTCCTTTTTAATTTTTTTTTTTTGGTATTTTTTCAAATTACTTATTTTAAAATAAATTTGATTGCAGAATTTCATGAAGGTGCTTGCAGAAGTCCAGTGGATTTTCTAAAATAAATTCACTAAACCACAGATATGTGACCATTCAAACTGTTTTTCAATAGTGGCACCCTTGGCAAACAGTCAGGCAGCCTTGTTTGGACCAGCTTTCCAAAGTAGCATCAGGAAACAATACCCCAGTCATCTGAGGTCAGAAAGAGATCATACTGGGCTCCATCTTTTACAGGTTTGGAATATTTACTTGAATTTCCACTTGCCATGAAGTTCATAAGGACTGAATGTATTTTGTTAGAGTTTGCCACATGCAACAGGAAATTGTATTTTGGATTTACTGAAGAATTCCCTGATTTTTCCTTACGTGGGAAGCAAAATGTCACCATAATTTTTTATTTTTCAATCAAAACGTCTAACTATATAAATGGGAGCTTTTTTTTCTTTTTTGTTTCTTTTCAAATGGGGGGAAATCTTGCCTAGTGGATACTCCAGGAAATTTTTAGTGCATTATATGAAAACACACTCCAATATACAAATTTTAACATTCCAATAAATCCATTTCCAATGGTTATAACAATAATTAGAGTTGTAAAAGTCTGTTCTTTATTCAGTCCAAAGATTCTAAGCCAATGTATTCAAAGTGCCAAATTCATAGTATATGATAATTCTTAATAAGTATATTTATTAACACATACTCTATGCCAGACACTTTCAGTGCATCTCAGTTAATCCTCTCAACAACCATATGCTACTATGATTATTATTATCATTACCTCTATTTTATGTATTCATTTAAATAACACAGTTTCTTCTATGCTCTAGTTAGATGGGGAAGCAGAATCAAACACTTTAATTAACTTGCCTGAAATCACACTTAAAGTCACAGTTGGAACATAAATAAAGGACTCTGTGACTTTAAAGTCCATTTTTGTAATTATTAATGTGATACAAAAAAAAACAAAGTAAAATGATAAAACCTAGGCATTCTGGAGAAATATTACTAAATATATTTCTCAAATATTACCTTTTGTTGGAGTAAATTTTTTATCGAGGTAGTTATTTTACAATGTTTTTTTAGTTTCAAGTGTATAGCAAAGTGATTCATATATATATATATTATGTATATATATGAATAAATATATTCTTTTTCAGACTTACATTACAGGTTACTATAAGGTATTGAGTATAGTCCCCTGTACTATATAGTAGGTCCTTGATGTTTACTAGTTTATATATAGTAGTGCTTATATATTAATCCCAAACTCCTAATCAGACATTAGCTTTTATCAAAAACTGTTTTGCCACTTTTAAGTGAAAGGGATTTTTGGATGAGCATTAATCTAAAGATAGTTTGTTAGTATCATTTTTTCTTATCATTTGAACATCTGACCCAAAGAAATTGAAACCTGGTTGGGGTTAGTCTAATAGATAATGGAAAAAGCAAAGACTATTATCCTATCCTGTGCCCCCAAATCTGTGGTTCTTTTTAACAAGTCAAAATTAACATAATACATTGTATACTATAACATTATACATTTTATGTGACAGTTAACACCTCCACTAACTTGACACTCTAAATCAATTCTGTTTATGTTCCACTGTTATCATTACAGGTAGTTAGCTCATCCAAATCTGGTTCTTTCTTCCTTCTGCTGTTACTGTTCGAAATCCAGTGTCAACCTTCACTTCCAACTCTGTCTATCCCTATATCAGCCTTCTGAACTCCTAAACCATTTCTGGAACATAACCTCAGGCATGACATCATGTATTATTTGTGAGGACTTACCTGATAGTCTCCATCTCATGTTCCTTTTTGCCTTTAAGCATATCCCTATATCTTTGCCTCTCTCCGTGGGCCCCAGCGCTGACTTACACCCTTTTGTAAGCCGCTAGAAAAAGTGTCAAAAATGTTATACAACAGAAATTGACAGAACATTGTAAATCAGCTACTATAGAAAAAATTGAGATCTTAAAAAAATACAAAAGTATCAATGACCATTGTTTTTATCTATTCTATAGCATCTAATATAGCACCTGGCACATAAAAATAATATATTTTATAAGTTTATTTCAATGTAGAGCCACTCTATATTAAGCACCTGTTTAATAAAGTATACATGGCCTAAATCACCTGAAGAGAATTCATCATTATTGAGAATTCGAGAAGACCATCTTTATTTTGTCATTTTTTATTTTTGTGGCCATGCCTGCAGCATGCAGAAGTTCCCAGGCCAGGGATTGAACCCATGTCACAGCAATGACCTGAGCCACCGCAGTGAAAATGTTGAATCCTTAACCCACTGTGACACAAGGGAACTCCTAAGACCGTCTTTAGAATTATGTGGCATGATTTTGCTTTATGATTTAGTGTCTTATCTTTTCACCTTTCAGTTCTGTTTATTTTCAATCTGAGGAATTTTTGTAATGCCCTGAAGACACCAACGTTAAAAGATAATGTACTTGTTAACTATTAGGACTTTGTGTGTGGGGGGGAACGAATGTTATTTTATCAGGTTGTCAGATAGCAGGACTTAAGTTCTTGATTAAAATTCATTTAGTGTGTTATCTGATTGAATGTGCTTAGAAGAAATCTTTGACATGTTGATCAGATTAAATTGATTTAATCTCAGCTGAAACTTAAGTTCTGCATTAGTCATGGATAATTACTGTCAGAAAGAATATGCTCTAGCTATTCATTTACATAATATGAGCTTTCTTTTGGGTTGCATGTGAATTAATTAAATTTCTTTTAATTGTAACAGCTATATGTAACACACAGCTTCTAGCTAGGTTAAAGTAGTTCATTTACTTCTAGAAATTGGCCTATTGGCTATTCTAATACAAATCTCTGAACTATAATATAGGCAAAAGAAGGAAAATTTAAGAAGAGAGAATCAAGGAAATATACTCATCGACCTAAATATACCACAAATGACCTCATTTTGTAGCAAAGTATTCCTTCCCCAAAAGGTAATTGAACTGATTCAGTTAGCCACCTCGGTTTCTGACTAAACTGTAATATAAACTTATGTTCCTCTTGATCTTAAACTCACTCTTTCATAATAAAAAAATAAAATACTCTATTCATAAATTTAAACTATTTGTTAGCAAGAACCTGGTCGTTAGTAAGATAGTAAGGAAATAAAGACAATATAAGAGATAAAATTATTCAAGGAGTTCCTATTGTGGGTCAGCGAACCCAACTAGTAACCATGAGGATGTGGGTTTGATCCCTGGCCTTGCTCAGTGGGCTAAGGAACTAGCTCTGTGGTAAGCTGCAGTGTATGTCAGATGTGGGTTCAAATCCCACATTGCTGTGGCTGTGGCATAGGCCAGGGACTGCAAGACTGCAGCTCTGATTTGACTCCTAGCCCAGGAACTTCCATGTATGCCACATACGTGGCCCTAAAAAAGATAAAACTATTCAAATTACAAAATTACAGGTATATGAATCTAATTACAGCTATGTGATTCAAATTCCTGTGTAAAGATGGCAGCCACATTTTGTACCCTTTATATAAACATAAAATGAACAATCAACAATAGACGTAAGTACTGATATAAGAATGAAGAAGAAGTTCTTTCAAAAGGAAATCAGTCATTATTTTACAGTTATCATTAACACAATTATGGACTTTCTTTTTTAATGTATCCCTGTAAACATTTAAAACCATTGGAAAACTTGGTTCAATAAATCATATTATCTTTTTCTTATTTTTTCTAAGTGTTATAGAACTTTAACTTGACAATTGTATTAAAAAGTACAAATAATTTTATGCTGTTTTCAAGCAAATTTGTTTCAATTTACACTTCTATCAAAAATGTTATTTTTTTTACATTATACATTGATAGTATTGGTCATCTTTTGTGATTTCAGTTTTTCTAAATTCCATTTGGAAATATGTAAATTTTTATGAAAATAAAAATATCTCATGGTTTTATTTATAAAAACAGATAAAATTGATTTTTAAATATGTTTTTATTTGTGTATGTCTGTTTTTATGTAAATTAGTTCCTAAAAAATAGTAATAATAACTAACATTTAAGTAGACTTTTACATGTGCCAAGATTTTGAATTTTGTTCAAATGACGTATAGTTTATTTACAATGTTGTATTAGTTTCAAGTGATTAGACATTTAAAGTTATTAAAGTTATTATAGAATATTGGCTATATTCCCTGTGTTGTGCATCACATCCTTGTATTTTATTTATATTATACCTAGTAGATTGTACCTCTTAATCCCCTTCCCTAACTTGTTCCCCCCTCCACATCTCTCTCTACTGGTAACTACTAGTTTGTTTACTCTGTAAGTCTATTTTTGTTTTGTTATATTCATTAGTTTATTGTATTTTTTAGATTTCACGTGTAAATGAAAACATATAACATTTGTCTTTATCTGTCTGACTTACTTCACTAAACATAATACTTTTCAGGTCTATCCATGTTGCTGCAAATAGCAAAATTCCATTCTTTTTTATGGCTGAGCAATAGTCCACTGTATTTATATACTCCATTTTCTTTATTCATTCATTTTGATGGACCCTTAGGTTGCTTTACAATACTGTTTGCAATACAATAATTTGCAACAATGCTTTAAATAGTGCTGCTATGAACATGGGGGTGCATGTATCTTTTAGAAGTATTTGAATTAGTATTTTTCCCCCTGGATATATGCCCAGGAGAGGGATTGCTGGATCATATGGTAGTTTTATTTTTACTTTGTGAAGAACCCCCATACTATTTTCCTTATAAGCTATACCAATTTACACTGTCACCAGAAGGGAACTGGGATTCCCTTTTCCCCACATCCTCACAACATATTGTTTCTTGTTTTCTTGACGATGACCATTCGGACAGGTGTGAGGTGATAACTTATTGTGGTTTTGATTTCCATTTCTCTGATGATTAGTGAGGTTAAACTTCTTTTCATGTGCCTTTTGGCTATCTGTATGTCTTTGGAAAAATGTCTATCAGGTCTGCTGCACATTTTTAACTGGATTGCTTGTTTTTGTGATATTGAGTTGTATGAGCTCTGTATATATTTTGGGTATTGACGCCTTATTAAACATCTCATTTGCAAAAATATTTTCCCATTCAGTAGCTGGCTGTTTCATCTTGATGATTGTTTTCTTGGCTATTATAAAAGCTATTATTAGGTGTCACTTGTTTATTTTATTTATTTATTTATTTATTTTTGGTCTTTTTGCCTTTTCTAGGGCCACTCCCATAGCATATGGAGGTTCCCAGGCCAGGGGTCCAATCGGAGCTGTAGCCACTGGCCTATACCACAGCCACAGCAACTCGGGATCCGAGCCACTTCTGCAACCTACACCACAGCTCAAGGCAATGCCGGATCCTTAACCCAGTGAGCAAGGCCAGGGAACGAACCTGCAACCTCTTAGTTCCTAGTCAGATTCATTAACCACTGCACCACGACAGGAACTCATTTGTTTATTTTTGCTTTTGTTTCCCTTGCATGAGGAGAAAAATCCAAAAAAAAATATTGCTAATATATATATCAAGGAGTGTGCTGCATATGTTTTCTTCTAGGAGTTTTATGGTTCCCTGTCTTACATGTAAGTCTTTAATCAATTTTGAGTTTATTTTTGTATCAGGTGCGAGCAAATATTTTAATTCCATTTCTCTATATGTAATAGCCAGTTTTCTACGCCACATATTAAAGAAACTGTCTTTTCTTCATTATATATTTGCCTTCTTTGACATAGATTAATTGACCATATGTGCATGAATTTATTTCTGGGCCCTCTGATCTGTTCAACTGATTCATGTGTCTGTTTTTGTGCCAGTGCCATACTGCTCTGATCACTTTGGTTTTTTAGTATATGAAATCCTGTCATGTGATACCTCCAGTTTTATTCTTTATTCTCAGGATTGTTTTGGCTATTCATGGTCTTTCAGTCTTACATAATTTTTGGATTATTCTTTCTAGTTCTGTGAAAAATGTCGTGGACATTTTGATAAGGATAATATTAAACTTGTAGATTGCTATATGGACAAAACAGTATTAATTCTTCTAATACATGACATAGAATATCTTTACATTTCATTTTATAATCTTTAATATCCTTCATCGTTGTCTTATAATTTACAAAGGATAGGTCTTCACTTTCTTGAGTTTACTTCTATGTATTTTATTATTTTTGACACTTTTGTAAATGAGATTATTCTCTTGCTTTATTGTTTTGATAGTTTATTATTAGTGGATAGATAAGCAGCAGATTTATGTATATTAATTTTTATCTGGCAACTTTACTGGGCACATTAATATTTCTAATAGTTTTTTGGTGGAGATTTTAGGGTTTTCTATGTATGGTATCATGTCACTGCAAATGGTGACAGTTTTATACAGTCCTTTTCACTATGAATGCTTTTTAATTATTTTTATTGTTTGATTTCTGTGGCTAGGACTTTAAATACTATGATAAACAAAAATGGTGTGAGTGGCTATTTTTGTTCCTGACTTAAGAGGAAAAGCTTTCAGATTTTCACAACTGAGTATGATGGTAGCAGTGGGTTTGTCCTAATGGCCTTAATTATATGTCTGCTATAGCCACTTTGTTGAGAGTTTTTATGACTAATGTGTGTTCAATTTGACCTAATGTTTTTTCTGCATCCATAAAGATGATTTGTGCTTTTTATCCTTCATATTTTTAAGGTGGCACATCACATTGATTAATTTTCAGACATTAAAAAATGCAATTATTGAACAATCCTTGAGTTTTTTACATAAATTCCTCTTGATCATGGTGAGATCTTTTTTATGTGTACCTCAATTCAGATTGTCAATATGTTGTTGAGGATACTGGCCTGTAATTTTCACTTTTGTAGTGTCTTTGTAGGGGTTTTTTTTGGAATAATTGCTACCTCGTAGGCTGAATTTGAGATTATTTATTCCTCTTCTTTTTTGAAACAGTCTGAGAAAGCTAGATATTCACTCTTCCTTATATATTCAGTAGAATTCTTCTGAAGCCATCTCATCCTAGACGTGTTTGTCAGTAGATTTTTTTGATTACTCTTTTATTTTAAATACTAATAATTAAATACTATAATAATACTAATATTTTTGATTACTGTTTTATTTTAAATACTAATATTTAAAATACTAATAATTTATTAGTATTTAAAATACTAATAAACAATTTAATTATTCTCATTCAATCTTAAAAGATTGTATGTTTCTAGGGAGGTATTTATTTCTTCTGAATTGTCCAATTTGTTGGCATATCATTGTTCATATTCTCTTATGATTATTTGTACTTTTATGATATCAGTTGTAATTTCTCCTCTTTCATTTTTAATTGTATTTATGTGGGCCCTCTTTCTTTTTTCTTAATGAACCTGGTTTGATTTTGTTTATATTTTTCATAAGCAAGCTCTTGGTTTCATTGATCTTTTCTTTTTTTAAAATCTCTATTTTTTCTCTGATATTGTTTGCTTCCTTCTGTTGATTTGGGCTTTATTGTTGTTGCTGTTCTTTTTCTAATTCCTTTAGATGTTCGTTTGGTTGTTTATTTGAGATTTTTCTTGTTTTCACATATGCCTATATCACCATAAATTTTCCTCTTAGGACTGCTTTTGCTGTGTTCCATAGATTCTGAAAAGTTGTGGTTTTTAGTTTTATTTGTGTCAAGATATTTTCCAATTTCCTCTTTAATATATTTTTCAATCCATTAGTTTTTCAGTAGCCTGGTTTTTATTCTCCATGTGCTTGTATCTGTCCCAGCTTTCTTCACATAATTGGTTTCTAGTCTTATGTTTTTGTGGTCAGAAAACATGATAAATATAATTTCTATCCTCTTAAATTTGTTTAGAGGATTTTTATGGCCTAGCATATGTTTCATGTGCACTTGAATGAATTTTGTGTTTTGAATATAAAGTGATCTATATTATTTATGTTTTATATATGCATTTTATATACATATTATGACTTTATAATGTGTCACTTAAATCCATTTTTTCCTTATTAATTTTCTGTCTAGATGATATGTTGATTAATATAAATGTGATATTAAATTCCTTACCATTATATTATTGTCAAATTCTCCTTTTATGTCTGTTAATATTTGCTGTATATATTTAAGTTCTTCTTTACTAGATACATTTATATTTACAAAGCTATATCCTCCTATTTTATTGATCCCTTTGTCATTACATAATGAATGAAAAGTTTACCCAACTTGGCTTTTTTTCTATTTCGAGGAAATAACTTTTGCCATCCCCTCATTTTCAGTATGTGTGTCTTTAGCTCTAAAGTGATTCTCTTGCAAAATATAGATGGGTCTTTTTTTTCTTTGTCTTTCTAGGACCAAATCCATGACATGTGGATGATCCCAGGCTAGGGGTTGAATCAGAGCTGCAGCTACTAGTCTCCATCACAGCCATAGCAATGCGAGATCTGAGCTACATCTGTGACCTACACCAGTTTGTGGCACTGACAAATCCTTGAACCCAGTGAGTGAGTTCGGGGATCAAACCTGCATCCTCATGGATACTAGTCAGATTCTTAACCCACTGAGCCACAATGGGAGCTCCCTGTTATTTTTTTTTTAATCCAATTTGTGATCCTATGTCGTTTGATTGGGACATTCAGTCCATTAACATTTAAACTAATTATTGTTACATGTGTACTTACAGCATCTTGTTGTTTCTGTCTTGTTTTGTTTTGTTTTGTTTTTGGTGGTTTCTGTTTCTTTAGTTATTTTCTCTCCTTTTTTTGGTTTCTTCTTTATAGTTTGATTACTTTCTTCAGTGTTATATTTGTGTTTATTCTCTCTAGATTTTGTGTATCTGTTGTAGGCTTTTATTCTGTGGTAACCATGGAGTTCAAATATGTTGACCTATCACTATATCTTCTTGATTTAACCTGATAGTCATATAAGTACAAACACATTCTAAAACCTGCATGTATTTTAGCTTCCCAACACATTTTGTATATTTGATGCCATATTTTACATTCAAGTCTATCCACTGTTTATTGAAGCAATCGCTGATTTTACACATTTGTCTTTTAACATGTGATTCATCCACATTTGTACTTGCCTTTACTAGTGAAATTTTTTCCACTCTAAATTTTTAACTTCTTATTGAAGGCTTTTCCTTTTCCCTTAAAGAAGACTCTTTGACATATTTTATAAGGTCAGTTTAATATTGATCAATTCTGTAGATTTTCCTTGCCCGAGAAGCTCTTTGTCTCTCCTACAATTCTGAATAAAAACCTTGCTGGGTAGAGTATCCTAGGTTACGGGTTTTTCCTTTCACCACTTTAAATATATCATGCCGTTCCATTCAGGCCTGCAAAGTTTCTACAGAGAAATGAGATGATAGCCTTATGGGGGTTCTCTGGTGTGTGACTTTGTTAATCTCTTGCTACTTGCAGAATTCTCTCTATCTTTAAATCTTCCATTTTAATTACAATGTGTCTTGGCATGGGTCTCTTTGGGTTCATTCTGTTTGAAACCCTCTGCGTGTCCTGACATAGATATCTATTTCCTTCTTCAAGTTTAGGAAATTTTCAGCCATAATTTCATCAAATAAATTTTCTACCCTTTTCTCTTTCTATTCTTTTCAACCCCTATATTGCAAATGTTAGTACAATTGATGATGTCCCAGAGGTTTTTTAAACTATGCCCATTTTTAAAAAAATTTGTTTTTCTTTTTCTACTTTGATTGTGTGATTTACTTTATTCCATCTTTCAGATCACTTATATGTTCTCCTGCATGACAGAGTCTGCTGTTACTTCCCTCGAGTGGGTTTTTCATTTCTTTTTGTATTCTCCAGCTCTCACTGTTTCTCTTTTATATTTTCCAGTTCTTTGTTAAAATTTTACTGTATTCTTCTATGTTTTCTCCCATTCAGTTAGCATTTTATTACTCTTCGTTACTATTGCTATTCATTAATCTTCCTTTGAACTCTATCAAAAGTATTTTTCTCTATGTCATTATGGTTCTTTCAGGTGGTGTTGTTATTCTTTCATTTGAACTTAATTCCTCTGTTTTCCTGTTTTGTTTAAATTTCTCTGTCTCTATGAAATTAGGTGAAACAGTTACCTATCCCAGTCTTGAGGGTGTGACCTTTTGTGGGAGGGATCCTATACACCCTGAATATTTTCAGTGGCTCTGGGGTTGGGGGCGTGACAGAGAAGCTGGATCTGAAGTGATTATAGGCTGGGTCTTCCCCAGGGTGGACTGCCTGGTTGGAGGTAGGGCTGGAGTTTGTGGGCTCAAAACCAGAGTCAGATCCAGTGCAAGTCAGGGCTTTTCCTATGCTCAGAAGTCATCACTGCCCCATCTGGGGCAGAGTTGAGGCCCAAGTGTCTAAAGCAGAAGCCCTGAGGAATGTGGGTTTCTCCCAGGTATGTTGGCAGTGTCCACCTTCATCTGGAATAAGGGCAGGGCCTTGGTGCTTGGGGCTGCACTTCTGTGCTGGTTTCACTTTTTCCCCAGGTATACATGCTTTGTTTAGAGACCAGGTTTGGGCTGTGAAAGTGGTGTCACACCACTGGGCTGGCCTTGACCCCTTTTGAATGTGTGCAGGGATTCATGAGCTGACAGTGGCTGCCTCCGCACTGGTCAGAAGCAGGATTGGGGTGTGAGCTGCCTCCATTCTCTCCAAGCTCGTGCATCCTTACTGGCAATGATAGCCTCTGTCTTGAGGAGGAGGAGTAAAAAAAGGCCGGAGTCGGAGTCAGAACAGGTTAGGGATGCACAGGGGAAGTCCTGGTGGGCTGGCCCCTGCTGTCTCTGTGAGTGACTGTGAGTAAGTAGTCTATGCACATGCTCTGAAAAGGTGGGGTCTTGGGAGTCCCCACTGTGGCTCAGTGGATTAAAAATCGTAAGTTGTCTCTGTGAGGATGCAGTTAGATCCCTGTCCTCACTTGGTGTGTTAAGGATCCCCCCTTGCTGCAATCTGTGTTATAGGTCACAGATATAGCTCAGATCTAGTGTTGCCATGTCTGTGGTGTAGACCAGAAGCTGCAGCTCCAATTTGACCCCTAGCACAGGAACTTCTATATTTTGTAGGTGCAGCTGTAAAAAAGAAAAGAGAGAGAGAGAAAAAAAAAGAGTCAAATCTTGGTTTCTTACAGCCCTCAACTAAGCCTCACTGGTTTTCAAACCAGCTAGGGGGACTTGCCTTCTCAGCATTGGCTCCCAAGGTGGGGATACCTAATATGTAGCTTGAATCCCTTGCTCCCCAGGGAGAGCTCCAGGCCTGTGATAGTCCCTCCACTTCTCTGTCCACTGCTAGGGGTGTAGGTGTTTACCTGTTCTCTTCCCCTCCTGTCAGATGCTGTATGGATCTTTACCTATAGACTTTATTGTAGCAGAGCCATTCAGCCAGTCCCAGTAGATTTCAATAGGAGGCCCCCTATAGGTATTTTCAGTTGTGATGTGTTTCTAAGGGGCGGTAAGCTCAGCCTCCTTCTACTCTGTGGGCTTGATCTCTCCCTCTCAAGCCCTTTAATCTTGATAACATTTTGAGGATATGCTATTATCCATATTTTACAGATGAGGAATCTGAATTACAAGAGGTGATAAGTATCCACTCAAAGTCCTTAAGTTTGCAAATGGTGGAGCTGTAATTTAAGCTCTGGATCATAACCCATGTTTTTCCCTGCAAACATGCAGAGAGAAGGTGTAAAACCAACCAGCTGAAAATATATACTAAATATCTAGTAAAATTACTATAATTTAACTTTTTAACCTCTCAAAACTTTTCTTTCTTATTTTCAATGTACAAGTGTCAGTGATGGTAAATATATGAGCATAAATATTTCTGCATGCATATATATGTGAATATATATTACTCCTGAAGATGTCTGTATAGGTTAGATGTATAATTATCTTAGTTTACTGTCATTTTTCACTTTTCAGTCAGATAATGTTCTTAAAAAGAAAAATCCAGATTTACCTATAAGCATAAAGATTAAAGTTGCTTAGTTTGGTTTTAGTAAAAGGCAGTTAGATCTACCCATACTTTTCTGATGCCAATGGAGATGGTTAGACTGAATAAGTAACAAGAAAATTCTTCATGATTTGTTCATGTAGTCATGACATGCATCAGTGATTGCCAAGTGGCAAAGGTCAAAGCAAGAGAAGATCAGCTCTTATAAACCAAAAAGAATTTTCCAAGGCACTATTTCTCATTCTTTTTCCTTCTTATTTTCTGTCTTACATACATACATTTCCTTTCTCCTTCCAGAATTCTGTTAATGTAAAAGTCGACGTTTGTTAGAAATTTACTATGTGCCAGTGCTGTGCGTTCTGTGGATCAGCACGTGCAATATTTTGTACAACTCTAGGGGATGGCCTATGTTATTAACCCTGTATTACACATGACACAGCTTAGCACAGAGAAGTGATTTAGCCAAGAACAAAAAGCTATTAAGTGGTAGAGAATTTGAATTCAGGTGGTTTAACTTTAGAGCCTCTGTCCTTAGTTCCTGTAATACTCATTGAGTAGGAGGAGAGACCTCAGGGAAAGAGGGAAAGAAGTGGAAAATGTCAAAGGTGTTTTGAAAAAAGTTCATCCACTGGCTTTGATACAATCCCTTCTCCACTGAGAACAACTGAACCCTAATTATGTTACATTAATATATAGTTAGGCCACATTATTATTAGACTTACAGGCTTATAGAGTCTTAGACTTTTTAATAAGATATTTCTTATTACCATATTACTCCTAGGCTTTGTTTTACTTTCATTTGAAACTTGGACATCAGTGTTTTATCTGGCCCTATGAATCCAAATGCTTTTTCTTCTCTTCTTCCTCAGGATTCCTGATTCAGAATGGCCCTTTGGGATCCTGTGAAAACAAATACTGTGGTCTGGGAAGGCACTGTGTTCTCAGCAGAGAGACAGGCCAGGCGGAATGTGCCTGCATGGACCTTTGCAGTCAGCACTACAAGCCCGTGTGTGGATCTGATGGAGAGTTCTATGAAAACCACTGTGAGGTACATCGAGCTGCTTGCCTGAAAAAACGCAAGATTACCATTGTTCACAATGAGGACTGCTTCTTTCAAGGTAAATCCAGGGTGAGCCGGAAGTGCCACCTTCCTCTCTTTCTTCTCTCTTCTCAACTAGTGCCTTTAAATTTAAACTCTAGCACTGTTTTATATAGCAAGCATCTAAAAAAAGAAAAAATGTGTGCTTAATAGCACCAATAAGGAGAAAGAGTACAGACATTTACATGGATACTCTTCTGTATCTCAATGATGAGCACAATGCTGGCCAAAATATGACTCAAAATTTAATATAGCTTACAGCATTGCACCATATGGCTTCCCAATCATAGCTGTAATCTTAGGGACATAGAGAGGCCAAATCCACCAAGCGAAAGGCACATGGAGTGAAATTGAGAGGAGAGTAAGTGCCAAACCACACTGTGATAACATCTCATTTCTTCCTGATTAAAACTGATTCCTTCAGCTCACAGCACATAATTCAAATTATTTAGAACCTATAAATGCCCACTGAAATAACTATGAAGAACTCAAGCTAACCCTGCTTAGTAAATCTGAGATGTCGATAATTTAAAATTTCAAAGTTGCCAGTTTTTACTTTCACAGCACTCAAAATCATTGGTCACTGTTGACAGAAAAGTACTGCTGAATTAGTAATTTGACAAATTATCTTAGGCTAGATAAATAAATCATTGGCCATCTTTAATGCCTCTTATTTATTTATAAACTTATTTCTTATTTATTTATACTGTTATAAACTTATTTATTTATACTGGAAACAATATTTGCTTATCAATAGTCAAAACCCAGACTGAACTTCTGTGTTAAATACATAGAATTTTGATTGTTCAAATAGGTCAATGATCAGCTTGATTTCTTAACTTCAGTTGGTTCCACATCCCAAGTTCTCAGAACTTTGCTGAAGTATATTTACACTTAAAATCTTGTGTGATATTTTGATTCTTATCTTAAATTTATAGTAACATACAATGTTGTTCATTTGCCCATCAAGTTAAAACGACTATAGTTTTTCTTTTTCAAACTTGGTAGAATTAATATAGTATTATTTCCAAGGTGATCAAAAAAAATACCAGGGCTTTATAGAATGCTCTGGAGTCAAGGTGGCTACTTCTAGCCCTTTGGTTAATTGAGATAAATTATCAGAATGGTTTCATAACCAGAGTGAACTCTGTGCACCCTAAATACACATGCAGAGAATTTGATGATATTAAATTATCTTCTTTTACAGAAAGAATAGCAGCTATTTTGCTTTCAAGTTCAGCTTCTTATCATCTTCAATTTGATCTGTTTTATAAATAGCTAAAGTTGATTATATTAACATCAGGCTTTAATATTCATAAAGGAGTATTTTTCTGTCATTTTGACCTCAGTTGGTGCAGTGAAAGTTTTACTGTTCCACTGAAGCATTATAGCATAGTCCTATGTAAATAAAAAGATAAAGAGTTAATTTAGAAGCATATTCTAATGTTGAACAATTGATACCAGCAATTAATTATATGGATACATATACTGTTAAATATCACACAGGGAAAAATCTGGTGTATTTAGTGTCCTGCTTTATTGCTGGAGGCTTAGGCATAATGAAACTTAGCATGTAAATCAGCATGGAAATAAATGAACCAGATGTATCTAGGAATGTTGACCTTCTTATGAGTTATTTCACAAAACAATGAAGTTTTTTCAATTGGAAAAAACTTTTGTCCTTCAGACTTATACTAAGAAATTTATTAGAGCTATGATTGCTTCAAAATACTTTCTCATTGGAATTCCCATCATGGCGCAGGGGAAACGAATCCAACTGGGAACCCTGAGGTGGCGGTTTTGATCCCTGGCCTCACTCAGTGGGATGAGGATCCGGCGTTGCCATGAGCTGTGGTGTAGGTAGCAGATGTGGCTCAGATTCTGCATTGCTGTGGCTGTGGTGTAGGCCAGCGGCTAGAGCTCCGATTAGACCCCTAGTCTGGGAAGCTTCATGTGCTGCCGGTGTGGCCCTGAAAAGACAAAACAAACAAACAAAAAAACCTTTCCAATCGTACAGAGTATTATAATTAAATTTTTATTATCTGGGTAAATCACCAGGCTTAACATATTTCCCAGGTCTCAGAACTGGAGGATCTTCTGTTTGTTTGTTTTGATATTTTGACATATATATATCATAAATGTATACCAGAAGGTTTGGTATTGTGGTGGCTAAAATTAATTCTTATGATTATATTTTCTGTGAAATTTCAACAATTTATATTGTTTCCAATGGTGGCCAAAAGGAAGAAGCAAATCTAGATATTATTTTCAAGAACTGCTAAGAACTTTTGTTTAATTAGTTATTTTCAAATAGAAAAACAAATATCAAAGAAAAATTGACAGGAATAACTTTCCTTCCTTAAAAAATTGCTACTTGCAGATTTATAAAAAGGTGATTATGAAAACCTTAGAGTAGAAATCAACGAACAAGAACCTTTAGGCCAAAGGTCGCTGCTTATTTTTTTAAGCAAAGTTTTATGGGAACACCACACCCAGTCACCACCATACCAGTTCCCAATCAGTTGGGAACTGTCATTGCGTGCTTTTGAGCTAGAAAGTTTGAGTTGAGTCTTTACAACAGAGACTGCATAGCCTGCAAAGCCTAAAAAGTGTTTTATCTGGATCTTTCCAGCAAAAGTTTGTAAATTTCTGCTTTAAAAGATTACTAGTGCCGAAGTTCCCATTGTGGCACAATGGAAATGAGTCCAACTAGTATCCATGTGGATTTGATCCCTGGCCTTGCTAAGTGGGTCAGGGATTCTGCGTTGCTGGGAGCTGTGGTGTAGGTTGCAAAAGTGGCTTGGATCCTGCATATCTGTGGCTGTGGTATAGGCCCACAGCTGTAGCTCTGATTCAACCCCTAGTCGAGGAACTTCCTTATGCAGCGGGTGCAGCCCTAAAAAGAAAAAACAAAAACAAAGGAATCCTAGCGCCTTAAAACTAATTTTCAAAATATTTACAGATCTTTACTATTTTATGTTCTTAGTTAAGTGGTGAATACAGAGACCTACCTACACATGTGGTAGAATGAAACACACTTACCCACACAGCTAATGGATGGTAAAACAGAAAATCTAAGATCAGTGGATAGGATCGTTGCTATTCTGGTAATGACATTTTACTGTAATTTTGCAAAATGTTACCCTTGGTAGAAATGAGGAAAGAATACATGGGACCTCTCTGCATTGTTTCTTCCAACTGCAGATGATTTTATCTCAAAATAAAAGAATTTAATAAAAAAGTATTGGAAAAATATTAGCAAAAACTTTTTAAAAAGTTGAGGAAAGCAGGATTTGCGTGGTTCATTAATTACTTGAACTTTAAGACAACTCTTATTTGTTTCACATACTGAATTTATCAGATTTATGTTTGGCATTTCTATTTAAGCCTGTATATTTATTCATTGTTTTATAATTACAAATAGAGTCCCAATTAAAAACATCTGTCTATATTTATATCTCTATATCAATACATATATCTATATCTATACCTATATATATATATTTCTTCTTTCTATTATATTCTGTTGAATATTTATTTATTTATTCTTTAGAGGGCCACACCCACGGCATATAGAGGTTCCCAGGTTGGGGACCAGTCAGAGCTACAGCTGCCATCCTATGCCACAACCACAGCAATACAGGATCCGAGCCATGTGTGCGACCTGCACCACAGCTCACAGCAATGTCAGATCCTTAACCCACTGAGCAAGGTCAGGAATCATACTTGCAATCTCAGAGTTCCTAGTCAGGTTGGTTTCTGCTGTGCCACGACAGAAACTCCCTGTTGAACATTTAAATGTGTCTGTAGCATGCTAACAATTTACTGTCATTGATTCTTAAATGTAGACAAGAAATGACTAAGAATTTTCTTTAGCGATTTATGATTTGTGGAATAGATAAAACTTACAAAACATCTCTGAACATAATTTCTTATACTTTAATTCTATTAATATATTTTGATTATGAAGAAAGCATCTATAATAGGTTATAGTATATTGTATTTGTTTATTGGCATCAAATACTTTGTGATGATGCTTACCATAGAAACAAACTTTATTTTTATATAACGCCCTGCTATTCACTATGATGTGAATTTTGCCTTAAAGTAATTTCCATCCCCACCCCTTCAAAAAAAAACTTTCTAACTGCTGCAAATCATGTGGTTATACATAGCTAATAAAAATTGTTCAGTTCAGTCTGGCATACATAGCAGAATTTATGAACTCAGAGTATGGATATAAGCTGGAGTAAGAAACTGAAGCTATAACCTATGCCAAAATGAGTAGGGAATTAAACTTTTTATGAGAAAGTCAATTGAACAGAAACCCTTTTGCCATTTACGGTGCAGAGAATAAAACTGCCATAAAGGCAAATGTTCTGTGCACTTAAATGCGCATCACAAACAATAACAACTTGGGAAATATGGTTTTTACGGTTACATGTGCTCTATTTAAATGAGATCTAACATGGTGCTCTTTTTCTTTGGTAGAATCTGGAGAGACATTCATATTCCACTCTTAATATGTTCTCTTACCTGATAATTATTGTTTTCTTAAGACAGGACTTATAGAACTGAGGCTAGAAGACTAGGCTGCCAGTGATATTTTAAAACCTATGCATAAATGCCATGTGCTTTTGGATTGCTTTTATTTTTTTTAAAAGGGCATCTTTGAAAAGCTTCTGTTTTATATTTAAACAGGCTAAGGAAAAAAAAAAAAAAGGAGTTCCCATGGTATCTCAGCAGTAATGAACCCAGCTGGTATCCATGAGGAAGTGGTTTCAATCCCTGGCCTCGCTCAGTGGGTTAAGGACCCAGCATTGCTATTAGCCATGATGTAGATTACAGACACAGCTTGGATCCCATGTTGCTGTGGCTGTGGCATAGGCCCACAGCTGTAGCTCCAATGAGACCCCTAGCCTGGGAACCTCCATGTGCTGCCAGAGTGCCCCCCACCCCAAAAAAGAGAGAGAGAAAAAACGTAAAAAAGTAAACAGGCTTGTATGCCATTTCATGAAAAACAATTACGTTGATAAATATATCGCCTTTGGAAAATAGTGTCAGGTGTTGGTTTGTTTGCTCTGTTCTGTTTTGTTTTTAGTCAGTATTAGCCAAATGGAATTACAAGTGGTGGTGAAATTAATAATGTGAACGACCATACATGTACCTTACCTCTTTTGGGGCCAGAATGCTGACGCAGGATTCAGAAGCTCCAGATCTGACTGGGCCCTGTACCCACAAACTCAAAACTGATTTTATTAACCCCTTGAATTTAAATACATGGGTATTAATTTTTTCTTACTTGATGACAAAATCAACTGAGCAGTGTTTATTTTTAATATTAATTTTGCATTGAATAGCATAGTTTTGCTGTTGTCCTCCTATCTAACCAAAATGTGGACTTCAGAATCCATATAACCCAATATATGACATGCTTTAGGAATCACTGTAAGGTGTACACAAGTAAACTCACTATTTGCCGTTAAAAATCATACCAAAAATTTGTTTCTCCCCTGATTTTTGAACACTCTATAAAGGATTTTGTAAACATTACATATTGTATGTGTTTCTCTTCTATTTATAGATAGCAGAGATGGATGATTTTACAGATAATATGAAAAATGCTATGAAAGTGGAGATTTAAATATTAGGACCACCCAACAAATATATTAAATATTATCAGAGAGAAATGAGAAATTTTTGGCATTATTTATGTCAAAACACTTTCACAACTCTGATATTATTAATTCATTGTAATAACAAGTCAGAAGGTAATAGCCTAAGATGTAAAGAATGGTCTGGCAACATTCACAAAGTAAGTTAGTACAACTTGGATGGGAACCAAGGACTTCTTTTAGCACATCTATGTGTTTAATTCTACTTAAGTCTATAATATCATAAAATCTTACTTGCCTTTGATTTTTAAAAATTTACTTCCTATAGGAATTTCCACGTGAATATTTTACATTATTTAGAAACAATATTTCTCAGTGTAGTACTTGTAAGGATGAAATAAGACATTGAACACAGTTCTGGAGCAATAGAAGAACATGGTAACAGATATTTACTGGGTTTTAAGACTGGAACCTCAATAACTGGCAACAAGTTTTCAGATGAGTCTGGGAAGCCACACATACTTTCATTTTTTAAGTTTATTGAAATATAATTGATTTACAAATTGTGATAATTCTGTTGTACAACTAAGCGAGTTCTCTGTGCTATACAGCAGGTCCTGTGGGCCAGTCATTCCATAGACACCAATCCCAAACTCCCAGCACATCCCTCCCTGCCACCTACCTATCCCCCTTGGAACACACATACTTTCTTTTAGGTTTACATTAGCATATAGTCTTGCATGAAAAGACCATGGTCAAATTATTATAGAACTGAATTTTCCATATCATAATAGACTGATTGATGGGAACAAGTTTTCTGAATGCAGATAAGGCTACTTAAAGACAAAAAAAAAAAAACTCAAGTTTAGAAACATTGATTAACACTTGAAAATCTCATATTCACCTTTCACAGTGACATATTATAGACTTATTTTGCTTAGCTTATATTAAAAGTAAAATATCTCTTAGATAATGTGATATTATTCCCCTAAATTCCCTGAAATAAATTTAGAGACTAGTGGTTTTCTTACTGCATTTAATTTTTGTCAAATTCTCCTTTTTTTGTGACATCCAAAGACTAAATTTAACTTTCAAATACATTGCCAGTCTCATCCTGTTTTTGTACATTTTTATGCTTATCATTTCAGTGTTAAGTTATACAATGAATATTTTAGTTTAATATTTTATTTCATGTTTTCTATGGGTTTATGAATATTCTAGTAAAAGTTCTAAGCACAATATTCAAAGGTGGTAGAAAAAATGGCAGCATTTTATTAGTTCAAATAATTTTCTTCTATCTTGAATCTTTTTAAATATTGTATTAGTCATTACCTCTCATTGATCCTTTTCTTATCATGTTCATTTTCTCAGAATCTTATTCTTAGGCATTGAAGGTGATATTTCTGCAACTTACAAAGTGAAGAACATTTTTTACAACTATTATTTTGAAACATACTTGATTTTTCCTCTTTGACATCTCCCTGCAAAAGCTAGATGATGAAAAACTTTCTATTGATTACATGCAGCATATGAGGATCAAGTGCTCTAGAAAATGCGCTTGAAAATATTCTTCATTAGTCTGATTTATACTTCACTTTTAAAATGTTTTCTGGAATTCCCGTTGTGGCGCAGTGGTTAACGAATCCGACTAGGAACCATGAGGTTGCGGTTGGGTCCCTGACCTTGCTCAGTGGGTTGACGATCCTGTGTTGCTGTGAGCTGTGGTATAGGTTGCAGACGTGGCTCGGATCCAGCGTTGCTGTGGCTCTGGCGTAGGCTGGTGGCTGCAGCTCCGATTAGACCCCTAGCCTGGGAACCTCCATATGCCGCGGGAGCAGCCCAAGAAATAGAAAAAAAAACAAAAAATAAAAATAAATAAATAAAATGCTTTCTGAGAGGGAGCCTCTGGATAGTTCACAGAACATTTGAAAAATTATTAATAATACAAATTTAAAACCAAACGGGAAAAGTGAGAAGCTTTGCATGGGGGTATCATCCAGAGAGTTATGTAAAAAAAATTTGGAGGGACTCACAATTGAATAAAGAAAATCTAGATTTCCAACACAATGAAAAAGGCATAGTAATTGGCCAAATAATTCTTTTAATACTGGTTAAGCAAACTGTAAAGAACTTCTTCAATTCAATTAATAAATATTTAAGTTAATTTAATGGTGCTTATTCAAGACACAATATGATCTAGGTATAAGTTATGTATCAACTTTGTTGTTCCAATAGAGTTCAATATATCAGTGGTGAGTGGTCAGGCAGATGGGACACACGTCATGTGTCCCCTTATGTTTCTTTCATTAGTATATGAATGCCCAGTGGTTCATATCATGTCTCTCTAAAGGCATGCCATGGACTCAGGACATGAGCTGTGACTAAATTTTGTCAGTGCTTTTTGCTCTTGACCATATCTAAATAACTCACAAATGACTACCACAGTTCTTGAATATATTTTCTTAGCAAACCAGGCTGAACAGAAGTCCACAATATGTTGAAAGATTATTGACATAATAATCTTCATTGTTAAACAATATATATAAACTATATATGTAATTATAAATTAAACACAAATATATAAATAATTTTGTATCCACATACACATACCCTGGATAAAACATTTATCTCCAAATTTTGTTAGAATTAAATCATGAAGAGCAACATATAAAGAAGCATGGCGATTTGGCCTAGTATACAATAGATTAGCCTAGCATACAATTTTGTGGTAATATTAAAGATTTCAAAATGGAATATTTTATTTGGTATATTTCTACCATATATCAATAAAATTCCATTTAAAATTCCATTTAACGTAAAAAAATATAGTATTAAATGTTGTAACATAAAAATTTAAATAATTGAATTGAAAAATTCAAATTCAAATAACTAACCTTTCCAGTGGTTTCTTTCCCTTGATTCAGAATAATTTAAGTATCATTTAGGTCTCCCTTGATAAGTGTCATTCATTTTAATGGTAATACTGTGTCTCAGAGTCCATGGTCAAAGTGTGGAAATGTATCTGAGTATACTTAAAGGATGGAGGCAACAGCTTGGTTACTATTAGTAGACCCAGGAGGAAGATCAAATTATGGCAGGCAGCCAAATCAAAATTTACAATCGTGGTCAGAGTAATAAATTGAGAATCTTGGTGGATACATAGAAAAATAAGTAAAATGGTTTCATTTGTAGAATAGCTAGGTAGAAAAGATTTCCTAAGACAGTACATAAAAGGGTTCTGTGTTTTAGATTAGATTAGAATTCATTAGTACAGAAACGTAGGGTGGAAGCTTGGAGATCAATTATTCCCTTATTGCAGTAGTCAAAAAAAGAGAAGAGGTGATGGTGGTTTGAATCAAGATGACAGATGTGGCAGTAGTTAGGTTGGTCAGACTGTCTCACAAAATTTGCTGTGGATTGGATCTGGAGTTTATGGAAATTAAAGAAATAAACTAAACAAACAACTAATTTGAGGAATCGTTAACTGAATTCTGAAACATTGAAGACTCACATTTGGAAGTGTAAGTGAGAAATACAAACACACCTATACACACATTTAAGGACTGTTAAATTTGAATCCCTTTTAGTCAAGTAAGGGAAAATATCACTTATGCAGTTGGGTATCAGTCTGCAAATCAAAGATTTTTTTTTCTACTTTTAAAAATATATTGGAAATAGTTGACTTACAGAGTTGTGTAATTTCAGGTGTACATCAAAGTAAAAACATTATACATATACATATATCCATTCCTTTTCAGATTCTTTTACCATATAGGTTATATACAGCACTGAGTGCATTTCCTGTGCTACACAGTAGGTCCTTGTTGCCCATCTGTTTTATATATGGTAGTGTGTGTATATCAATCCCAACTCCCTAACTTATCCATCCCCCTTCACATTTCCCTGCTAGTAAACATAAGTTTGGGTTCAAACTCTCTGAGTCTGTTCATGTTTTTGTAAGTTCAACTGTATGATGGCACATAGAAGTGATCTCATATGATATTTATCTTATCACCCCGACTTACTTCTCTTAGTATGAAAATTTCTAGGTCCATCCCTGTTGCTGCAAATGGCATTATTTCATACTTTTATGTCTGAGTAGTATTCCATTGTATATCTGTACCACATTTTCTTATCCATTTCTCTGATGATGGACATTGGGTTTGCAACCATGTATTCGCTATTGTGAATAGTGCTGCAATGAATATAGGGGTCCGTGTATCTTTTTGAACTATGATTTTCTCTAGATATCTGCCCAGGATTGGTATTTCTGGATCATATGGTAGTTGTGTTTTTAGTTCTTTGATGAACCTCCATTACTGTTTTCCATAGTGGTTGTACCAATTTACCTTCCTGATGCACTTTAGGAGGATTCCCTTTTCTCCACACCCTCTCCAGCATTTACTATTTGTAGTCTTTTTTCAATAGTTATTTCCCCAATACAATTTTTTTTCTATTGTACAGCATGGTGACCCAGTTACACATACATGTACACATTCTATTTTCACACATTATCATGCTCTATCATAAGTGACTAGACATAGTTCCCAGTGCTACACAGCAGGATCTCATTGCTAATCTATTCCAAAGGCAACAGTTTATACCTATTAACCCCAAGCTCCCCAACCACCCAATCCCTCCCACTTGGCAACCACAAGTCTATTCTGCAAGACCAGGATTTTCTTTTCTGTGGAAAGCTTCATTTGTGCCCTATATTAGAATCGAGATATAAGTGATATCATATGATACTTGTCTTTCTCTTTCTTACTTAGTTCACTCAGGATGAGAGTCTCTAGTTCCATCCATGTTGCTGCAAATGAAATTGTTTCATTTTTTATGGCTAATATTCCATTGTGTATATATACCACATCTTCCAAATCAAGTCATCTATCAATGGATATTTGGGTTGTTTCCATGTCTTGTCTATTGTGAATAGTGCTGCAATGAATATTCGGGTGTGTGTGACTTTTTTAAGGAAAGTTTTGTCCAGATATATGCCCAAGAGTGGGATTGCTGGGTCATATGGCAGTTCTATGTATAGATTTCTAAGGTACCTCCATACTGATCTCCATAGTGGTTGTAACAGTTCACAATCCCACCAGCAGTGAAGGAGGGTTCCCTTTTCTCTACATCCCCTACTGCATTTGTTATTTGTGGACTTATTAATGATAGCCATTCTGACTGGTGTGAGGTGGTGTCTCATGGTAGTTTTGATTTGCATTTATCTAATAATCAAGGGATATTGAGCATGTTTTCATGTGTTTGCTGGCCATCTGTATATCTTCCTTGGAAAAATGTCTGTTCAGGTCTTTGCCCATTTTTCCATTGGGTTCTTGGCTATTTTGTTGTTGAGTTGTATCAGTTGCTTGTATATTCTAGAGATTAAGCCCTTGTCAGTTGCATCATTTGAAACTATTTTCTCCCATTCTGTAAGTTGTCTTTTTGGTTTCTTTTGGGTTTCCTTTGCTGTGCAAAAGCTTGTCCGGTTGATAGGTCCCATTGGTTTATTTTTGTACTTATTTCTGGGAGACTGACCTGAGAAAATATTCATAAGGTTGATGTCGGAGAATGTTGTGCCTATGTTCTCTTCCAGGAGTTGCATGGTGTCTTGGCTTATATTTAAGTCTTTCAGCCATTTTGAGTTTATTTTCATGCGTGGTGTGAGGATGTGTTCTAGATTCATTGATTTTCATGCAGCTGTCCAGGTTTCCCAGCAATGCTTGCTGAAAAGACTGTCTTTTTCCCATTTTATGTTCTCGTCTCCTTTGTCAAAGATTAATTGACCATAGGTGTCTGGGTTTACTTCAGGGTTCTCTATTCTGTTCCATTGGTCTGTCTGCCTGTTTTGGTACCAGTACCACACTGTCTTGATGACTGTGGCTTTGTAGTATTTCTTGAAGTCTGGGAGAGTTATGCCTCCTGCTTGGTTTTTGTTCTTCAGAATTGCTTTGGCAATTCTGAGTCTTTTGTGGTTCCTTAAAAATTTTTGGCTTGTTTGTTCTAGTTCTGTGAAAAATGTCCTGGGTAATTTAATAGGGATTGCATTGAACATGTAGATTGCTTTGGGTAGTACAGCCATTTTTACAGTATTAATTTTTCCAACCCAGGAGCATGGAATATCTTTCTATTTCTTTACATTTTCTTTAATTTCCCTGATGAATGTTTTATAGTTCTTGGCATATAGTTCCTTATAGTTCTTTACCTCCTTGGCCAGGTGTATTCCCAGGTATTTGATTTTTTGGGGTGCAATTTTAATAGGTATTGTATTTTCATATTCCTTTTCTAATACTCCGTTGTTGGTATACAGATGTGACTGATTTCTGAATGTTAATGTTATATCTTGCTACTTTGCTGAATTTGTTGATCAGTACTGGAAGTGCTATCCACAGCAATCAGATAAACAAAAGAAATGAAAGGCATCCAAATAGGAAGAAAAGATGTAGTCTTTTTGATCACAGTTAATCTGACTTCTATAAGGTAATACCTCATTGTAGTTTTAATTTTCATTTCTCTAATATTTAGTGATGTTGACACCATCTCATGTGCTTTTTGTCCCTTTGTCCTCTTTGTTTAGATCTTCTAGCCATTTTTAATTGCTTTGTTTGTATTTTTGATATAAAGTTTCTTGAGATGTTTGTATATTTGGGAGATTAATTTCTTGTGGGTTGCTGCATTGGCAAATATTTTCCACATTCAATCAGTGGTCTTTTCACTTTGTTAATAGTTTCCTTTGCTGTGCAAAAGCTTTTAACTTTATTAGGTTCTATTTGTTTATTTTAGTTTTTATTTTCATTATTCTAGGAGGTGGTTCAAAAAAGATATTGCTGCAATTTATGTCGAAGTGTGTTTTGCCTATGTTTTCCTATAGGAGTTTTATGGTATCTGGTCTAATATTTAGGTCTTTTATCCATTTTTAGTTGAATTTTATAAGTGGTGTTATAGAGTGTTCTAATTTCATTTTTTTACTTGTAGCTGTCCAGTTTTCCCAGCACCACTTACTAAGTAGATTGTATTTTCTCCATTGTGTAGTCTTGCCTCTTTTGTCATAGATTAATTGACCATATGTGCATGGATTTATTTCTAGGCTTTCTATCCTCTTCCACCAATCTATATGTTTGTGTTTGTTTGTTTGTTTGTTTTTCTTCCAGTGCAATAGTGTTTTGATGACTTTAGCTTTGTATTATAGTCTGAAGTCAGGGAGCCTAATTCCTCCACTTTTTTTTTTTTCTTCAAGATTGCTTTGGCTACCTGGATCTTTTGTGTTTCCATAAAAATTTAAATATTTCTTTGTTCTAGTCTTATAGTTTTCAGAATACAGGTCTTTTGCCTGCTTAGGTAGGTTTATTTCTTGGTATTTTGTCCTTTTTGATGTGATAGTAAATGGGATCATTCCTTTATTTCTCTTTCTGATGTTTCACTGTTAGTATATAGTAATACAAGTGATTTCTGACCTGGACCGTTCACCCCTCCTTAGGCAACCTGCTGGTCCCCTGCTCCAAGGAGGTCACCGTATTGATGCCAAACTTAGTGAGAACACCTGATCAGCATAGCACACTGCAGCCCAGAACTCCTGGGCTGAAGTGATCCTCTAGGCTCAGCCTCCTGAGTAGCTATGACAATAGGCCTGTCTGGCTGTACAAGAGATTTTTATGTATTAATTTTGTATCCTGCAGATTTGCCAAATTCATTGATGAGCTCTAATCATTTTCTGGTAGCTTCATTAGGATTCTATATGTATAGTATCCTGTCAAGCAAAGGGTGACAATTTTACTTCTTTTTTTTCCAATTTGGATTCCTTTTATTTTTTTTCTCCTCTGATTGCCATAGCTAGGACTTCAAAATTTTTTGACAATATTCATCACCTAATTATGGTAAAAACTCTGCAGAAAGTGGGCATAGTGGGAACCTACCTCAACATAATAAAGATGTTGAAAATCTGAAAGAATTTCTGCTAAGATCAGGAACAAGACAAGGATGTTCCCTCTTGCCACTTTTATTCAAAGAAGATTTTGGAGCACACGACATGCATTTAGGAGTTAAGTTATAAGTGACAAGACCAAAGAACTCTATAGTTGAGGTAAACCATGGCTCCATCTCTATTTCTATATCTCTGTCTTCTCTATGTTGTGATTGGGAGAGAAGCATGTCCTGTAAGGGAAAACTTACAGGACAAGAGAAAGAGGAGAAGTTGCCAGAACAGAGCCTTTGGATCAGCTGGTAAGAATGGGACCCTGTGCATAAAGGGCAGATTAGGCTTTAGATGAGAGCATGGCTTCTTCATTCAGTAAGCAGAAGAAAAGGAAAAATAGGCACTTTCCAGTGCAGGTAGCCAGACTTATTTCATAGTATAAATGTGTGTTGTTCGCATATGGTTGCTTACAATTTCTTAGTGACATAAGAAATGAAAGTGGCATAGAGGAAAGTTTCAGAGATTTAAGAACAAGGAGAAAAAGTTATGAAACAATAAACAAGGAGAGAGAGAAAAGATGAGGGGATATAGTGGGGTGTCCAGGATGCTGAAAAACTGATATGTCTGCAAACTGAGAGTAGTCTTTCATGATGGTATATTCTTACACAAAGTCAGCTGCTTAGATGAGGCACTGAGAAGATAAAAGATTGGGTTGAACCAGAATTTTAATTTTCCCAGGAAAGAATTATATATAAAGAGTCCAAAGCCATATTTCCACCTCTCTAAGGGGAAGTCTGATTATGTTATCTCTGCTTTATTGTGCATACCCACTCCAGTGTTCAGAGATCTTCTGCTGAGTATCTTTTGCCTGGGTTTGCATATAGACCAAAATCAAATTCCAACCATCTCTACAACTTGGAAACTGTATTACATATTTGTGTTAACTTCCTAATGCTAACTTTCAGTTTACATTTGCGCCTATTGAGTTAAAATGTCCAGGAATGAAATCTGTTTTGACTAGTTAGCTGGGGCCCACCTTTCCAAGGTGTTTGGAGTTCATATCTGCTTACATTAGCCATTTTATTTCAAAGGATTTCCACCTCTCTGGTCGATTGGCAGTCATGATGAAAGACCTTGGGACATTACACAAAATGTTTTTACTTGGACAAAAATGCCTATTGACAGATAACTCTCAAAAGCAGAGTATGGATTGGAAATTATCCTGACACATATCTACCATAGTATCACTTTACTACTAACTCCATAGTTAAGCTGTAAGTTAATGTTACTGAAAACAGTCATTGTGGTGAGGGTGTACTTTGACAAATGAAACTGCTTTGGTTCAGCAAATTATTTAAAAGTTTCAGGCACTTAAAACATTTTCTATCTAATATTTCCTCATTTAAACATTTTATTTATTCTACATGTTTTAATCTATCTTGCTCCCAATCATGTTGGTATATAGATTGACTTAATGTAGATGTTTCCAGGGTTTGGGCCATTAAACTCAGTTTTTGTATTTTACCTTCAAAAGCAAGAAAGTGCTAATAAAAATTGAGAAAGAAGAGTTCCCCAATGGCTCAGTGATAATGAACCTGACTAGTATCCATGTGGATATGAGTTCAATCCCTGGCCTCGCTCAGTTGGTTACGGATCTGGTGTTGCCATGAGCTGTGGTATAGGTTGCAGATGAGGCTTGGATTTGGCATTGCTGTGTCTGTGGTATAGGCTGGCAGCTGCCACTCTGATTTGACTCCTGGCCTGGGAATTACTATATGCTGTGGGTGAGGATCTAAAAAGCAAAAAAAAAAAAAAAAACAAACAAAAAAAATTGAGAAAGATGCGAGTATTTGGTGAATCAAATTGAGTATTAGTATAATTAACTGAAAGGAACAATAGTACATAGGCTTGATTGAATTTATAAATGCCAAAGTGCCACATGCCTGTCAAAGGGCATCAGGTAATAATTAACATAATGTGTTAACAGAAATAATGCATATGCATATGCACACCAGGAATGGATATGCATGAGCAAATATAAGTTTTGACTGTTTTCTGATGATTGTTTATTGTCACTTAATCCTGTGGCAGACTCATTTGAAAGGATCTATCCAAAGGTCAAGGTGACACATCTTTTACTTTTGCCAGGTAAGTGGAGACTGATGGCCAGATCAATCAATAAGTCAACAAGGATGTTTTCTCTCATTGCCAAAAAATCTCACAATAGTATGTAAGGTTAGCATCTGTACCTGACAGATACACTGAAACCTTTCTATGTTAAAATGAACTGATCTACCCTTTGTTTAAGTGAAACATTTTTTTTTTTGAATCATAGTGTATATGTGGCGCATTATATCCAGTCATTGTTTATGGACCTATAGTTTTTCCTCATGGTGATTTATCATTACTGAGTTTGTGGTCCAAATGAAAAGAGAAGAGGAGGGATGCTTGAGAATAATATTCAGAAAGAAATAAGACAATCACATTCAGAAGACAACAGAAAAGTCAAAACTCACAAAGAATGTGCTGAGAAATAATTTCACCTTCTCATCCTATGTGTGAACCCATGCAGCTTTGAAAGCTGCTGCCTGTTGTATGGACAAGGAAGCAGTGTTCCTTTGTAAGAATTCACATCTTCAACCTTATTCTATTCATTCAACCAACCCAGGGGATACTGGGCCTTCACTTGACTTTCAAATGTGTCCCAGGAAAAGTGTAGTGATGTAATGTGTGTGAAACTAATGCATACATGTACCAACCCACACAACCTCAGGTCATAAATGTGGTGCCTGGCCTGTTTTGATTAAGTGAATGTTATAAGGAAGAGAAGGATTTTTGGAATTGCTCATTTGCATGGTATCTATCTGGTCATTGGCCTTTCATCTACCTTCAAACAAGCACAGAGCATTGATGGACTACCTTTGAGTGGAGTTTGTACGCCTTATCAAAACCTATAATTGGGAGTTCGCTTATGGTGCAGCTGATTAAGGATCTGGCATTGTCACTGTAGTGGCTTGGGTATATGCTATGGCAAGGGTTCAATCCCTGACTCGTGAATTTCCACATGCTGTGGGCATAGCAAAACAAACAAAAAAAAAACCCAAAACCATTATTCATTTTTTTGGATCCCCAGATTTACTTATTATCACAACAGATAATTATGTGCAAGTTAATTATATACAATGATAAAACTGATCACTATTTAATTTTTATTGGAAAGATACTAAAAGGCACACATCAACTGCACTTCTGGTGAAATATAAAAGAATCTATAAGTTAGCATGGGCTGTACTTTCTATTACTTAGAATAATAACAGTGGTATTTAGCTATGATGATAGTCTACAAAACAGAAGAGTGGGTTTGGGATTTAATTAAATTGATGTCAAAATTACCTTCAAATCTTGGAGAAAAAAATATGCTTGAATAATATGGCACATGTTTTGGCCTTTAAAAACTTTAGCAAGTGGAAACATTTACATGACACACTGGCACAATCTCCATAGCTCAGAAACAGCTCGTACACAACATAGCAGCAGCTTTTCTCATTAATTCTACAGTCAACCTGCACACCGACTCCTGTAGAAATTTGTCACTGCTCTGTCTACATCTTCTGGAAGCAGCAGGTGTGGTGTTTCATTTAAACATATCATTAAATATATGAGAGAAGGATGATGTTATGTCCTTTCTATGTATTCTAATTATCTTGCCATCAAGATACTACACAAAATAAAGTAATAAATTTGCAAAAATCTCATGTAGACATCCAGACATTATCTTATAAGCAAGAGGGAGCAGAAGGTTGCTGTATTTGACTCTAGGTCTTCACAAATATTCAGAAATTTTCCACACAGATGCAGAAAATGACTTGTTACTCAGGGGCAAAGTTTCTTTTCACCACCCCCAAACCCCATCCTCCTGAACCCTCTGTCCCAACACAGACCATCCCATTCCTCTCAAGACTGAGCAGCAGTGGCCCTGACAGAAATCAGTCATTACACTGTGCCATGGCCACTGTTTACAACCCAATCTCCTGACCTCACTTCTTAAGAAAAGCCCAGAAGGACCAAACTGTTAAGTGCATAAAAAGCAGCCTCTACCCCAACCTTTTTTCCTATCCAATTAGAGTGAATGGATCAATCGCTAGAGCCTTTAACTATTTAAAAAACACGTCTTCTTTTCACAAAAGGTCTTCATCTGAATCCCTTTGTCTCTGTTGTTCTCCTACTGTGATTTCCTACTCCTGAAGGTTGAACAATCTTTTTACTGTACCAGACCACCAGCAACTAGTAGTAAAGAAGGAACCACAGTTGTTATTTGTGATACCAGTGAGCAGTCACAGGATTTCACTCTGGTTGGTTTCTTGTCATTTCTTCAGACACTTAGATAGTCTCATTCTCAGGACACTCAAGTTGCTTTTTCATTCTCTTTCTACACATGCACTAGGAATCTGGAGTCTGTCTTTTACATGCACTTAGGAATCTGGAAGTTTTTTGTTTTTTTGTTTTTCATTCTTTTTCTCTTTAGTGAGGCATTACTGTCATATGGAAATTCCTGGGCTAGGAGTTGAATTGGAGCTGCAGCTGCCAGCTTACACCACAGCCACAGCAATACCAGATCAGAGCCACATTTGCAACCTACACTGCAGCTTGCAGCAACACCAGATCCTTAACTCCTAGAGGCTAGGGATTGAACCCTCATCCTCATGTATACTATGTTGGGTTCTTAACTCCCAAGCCAAAACAGGAACTCCTGAAAGTTTTGACTCTTTGAACTTATCACATGTTTGCACAGGTTGGGCTCCAATTTCACAGTTCATGAGCCAAAATCATAGGTTAAAACATTGTCCCAAGATGGTTCCCCCAGAAGACTCCAGGCCCAGCTAACATTCTGCGTCTGAAGAAAGCTTCCCTCTCAAGCCTGTCCACCATCCTCCTCTCCTGTCTGGTTGCACTGTGATACTCAGTGGCCACTGTAGGCGGTGAATCTCAGCCAGGACTCTGACAGGCCACTCCATCCTCCTTCTCTCATTCTGAAGATCAGGGGCAAATGTTATACTCTTCACTTGTACCCACCAGTGTACCCCCAGTGCCTTCACATCAACAGAAGAAACAGCATCATGTTGGTTTCTTGCTTTATCTAAGCCATACATAGGCACAAATTTTGATTATAGTCTTCTCTCAAAGTAAATGTAGCTCTTTTGATTTACACTTATATAATTCAAAGACACCATTCAGTGGACTCTTTCCTGAGTGTAGACTGTCTGGAATGTGGTGCAGCAACTCTAGAAAAACACACGGAGTTCAGTTATTCCAGATTGAACATAAGAAGTTGCATTGCAGGTGTATTTTATTGTCCACCAACATTTCAATGGCAATTAAATATAAATTATATAATTTTTTTTTTAATTTTAAAGGAACTGCAATGCAAAGGAGCATCTCTTGTAAAATGAAACCTGCTTGAGGAAAGAATCATTTTTTTTCACAGTTTATTAAAAGTGAATTTTTATATATTGGGTTTGTTAAGGAACCATATCAGCCAGTTGCCTGTTATTATGGTAGGCCTATGATCAATTCATAATAGTAGGCAAGAATTTAGTCATTCAAATAGAAATTTAAAAATAGTAGTACAGAGAGTTCCCATTGTGGCTCAGTGAGTTAAGAACCTGATATAGTGTCCATGAAGATGCGGTTTGATCCCTAGCCTTGCTCGGTGGGTTAAGGATCCAGTGTTGTTGCAGCTGCAGCATAGGTCACAGATGCAGCTCAGATCTGGCATTGTCATGACTGTGGCATAGATCTCAGCTGCAGTTCTGATTCATCCCCAAGTCCAGGAACTTTCATATGCTGCAGGTGTGGCTCTAAAAAGAAAAATATGTGTGTACAAATGTACATATATATGCACATGTTAATATAAATTAACATTTACATTAATACTACCATATATTTTAATAATAGAGCAATGAATTTTTTTAACTTCCAGCATTTATGTGGTAGTGATATGCCTCAGTACTTAACTGGCTGAGGGTCCAGTGATTTTTAACATAAAATAACAATATACAAGTATATTAATATCAGTATCAGTACACAAATCATTATTATTTTCAACATTTTTTTCTTTATTACATAAAAATGTGTGTGTATTGTAGAGCTTTTATCTGTATATTTGTTTTTCTAAGGATAGCATAAAGAGCACCTTTTATGGTCTAGTTTCTGCTGGATGCCAAGCATATCCTTATCCTTCTAATTCTTCTTCTTTCTTCTTCCTTTTTTTTTCTTTTCTTTTTGGGACCACATGTGTAGCACATGGAAGTTCCCAGGCTCGGGGTCAAATCAGAGATATAGCTGCCAGCCACAGCCACAGCAAGGTGGGATCTGAGCCACGTCTGCAACCTACACTGCAGTTCTGGGCAGTGCTGGATCCCAGACCCACTGAGCAAGGCCATGGATCGAACCCACATCCTCATAAATACTAGTCAGATTCGTTTCCACTGCACCTTACTCATTAAAAAAAAAAAGGAATTTTATATAAATTGAACATTATCCATGTTACCTTGCCTAAATTATTTAGAATAAAGTAAAGGTTCAACAATAACGATTTCTTAGTCTGAGGAAAAGATGAATGGAATATTTAAAATAATTAGCTCTCATAAAAAATCAATAATGGGTTGAACTTTGAGAAAACAAACTTCCTATTTCTAATTATCAAATCATAAAGCACTTGAATGAACTAAATTGTGAGCCAGTTTAAGAAATGACCTGCTTGATGACTTAACTGATTTAAGACACAGCACCTCACATCCATGTCAGGATCGATATTTTGTGCCAAGATCTGTGAGTTTGGAAGTGATAGAACTCATCAGAATTTTGTTTGCTTGTGAATATCTAAATCAACACATCTGGAAATCCTAGAGATAGTTGAGAAAGACATACTTTTTAAAGTTTTAGAGTTTGAGACTATAGAAAAAGGGAGAGGGAATTTTTCTTTATATGATAAACCTAATGCATTTTAGGATATACAAGGAATTTTTTTTCCTGAATTTTTTTCCCACTAGCTTGGCTTTTAAGTTTTCCTAACAATACTGTTTCTGTCATTGTCATAGCATTGCCTTCCACCTTCCACTATCTTTACACAACTAAAGGAGGGCTGGAAACTTGCAAGACAAATTAAGTGCCCAGAGTAACACAGAAAGTGTTTGGGCAGTCAAAAACATCCGGTATCTGAATTTCTGCTAATGAGTGACTGACCGTATGCATCCTGTGCTTTTGGAAAACAAAGACTAAATATACTTTGGGAAATTCTCATTTTATCTATTTTTTATAACTAAGCACTTGTATTTATTTATTTTTTGTCTTTTTGCCTTTTCTAGTGCTGCACCTGCAGCACATGGAGGTTCCCAGGCTGGGGGTCTAATCAAAGCTGTAGCCACCAACCTATGCCAGAGCCACAGCAACATGGGATCCGAGCCATGTCTGCGACCTATACCACAGCTCATGGCAATGCAGGATCCTTAACCCACTTAGCAAGGCCAGGGATTGAATCCACAACCTCATGGTTCCTAGTTAGACTCGTTAACCACTGAGCCACGATGGGAACTCCTATAATTAAGCACTTTAAAAAATGCTGCATGAACCCTCAGTTAAATATTGATATCCCATTTTGGGGAAAATCCAATGTGACTTCAATAGTGGAATTATCTAAATCTTAATAAAAATTATTAAAAAAAAGTTTTGAGATACCTAAGATTCATGTTATATGACAGCAATTGTTAAAAAATACATTTTACTAAAATCGTAATATAGTTATATCAAAGATGTTTCAATAATTTATACTTAAAAAGGAGTAGGGTGGAGAAAAATGAAAGGGTGGTTTCAGGTAATAATATTTGAAGAAAGGAAGGAAAAAAGGTTTTTCTAATCTTTCTTATTTTTATGGGAAAAGGCATAATTTTTTTGATGGTTCTTGAAAAAGAGATTTTTTAAATTATATCTTTAGGCCAGAAGGAAATGAAAATTATATTTGAATAGAACATTTGGGGCCAGTCATATCAATAGCATCTTTTAAACTTTGTTAAAACTGATGGCACATAAAATGAAAGAAAGTTATAGACGACTTAATAACCTGATCAAAAAAAATTAATGAAGTTCATGAAAATAAAAGTGTTAGAGCTTTTGGGATTTGATACCCTGTAGGAATAGGATACCTATTAAAAACACCACAATAAAAATCCTGAAAAGTGGAGTTTCCATTGTGACTCAGCAGGTTAAAACGTGACAGAGTGTACATGAGGATGTGAGTTTGATCCCTGGCCTCACTCGGTGGCTTAAGGATCTGGCCTTGCTGCAAGCTGTGACTTAGGTTGCAAATGTGGCTTGGATCCACTGTTGCTGTGGCTGTGGTATAGGCTGGCAGCTACAGCTCCAATTTAGCCCCTAGCCTGCAAAAGTTCATATGCTACAGGTGAGGCCCTAAAAAAAAAAAAAGAAAAAGCAGATATCAAAATCTTGATATTGGGGACAGGTTAGTAAGTATATGAGAGCAGATATCATGTTGCATATATCCACATAAATATTCCTTTGGAAGTTATTATTATTATTATTGTTATTATTATTATTGTCCTTTTAGGGCCCATCCATAGCATGTGGAGGTTCCCAGGCTAGGGGTTGAATTGGAGCTATAGCTGCTGGCCTATGCCAGAGCTACAGCAATGTGGGATCTGAGCCCCTGCCTCCAACCTAGACCACAGCTCATGGCAATGCTGGGATCCTTAACCCACTGAGCAAGGCCAGGGATCAAACCTGCGTCCTCATGGATGCTAGTGGCATTCATTGCCCCTGAGCCATGATGGGAACTCTGGAAGTTATTTTTTTAATGTTTCTAGTTTAATCCTCTCATCCTTACTTTACTGAACAAATTCACTGAAGATTAAGAACATAAAGAGGAACACTGCTATATTTAAATTTTAGCCCTTTGGCCTTTCTCTATTATTTAAATATGTGTATATTTCTTTGCCTGACCATTTAAAATATTATGTACTTTAAAAAGTAAAACACATTTGTCTATGACTATAGCAAACAAAGATAATTTGGCTAAGAATTTTAAGTACATAAAAGCAAATCTATGGGAATCTATCAGTGAACTTGAATAAAAGTTTATCAGGTTAGATATTGATTTTACATTTAAATTGATTTTAAAGAGTGTTTTTAGGTAGCTACAGTCTTCATCAAACTTGTTAAAGACTGGGCAGATATTTTTATATATATAATATATAATTGGTAACAATATTAAGTTAGTAAATATTTTAAGGAACTGAGCAAAGAAACATAGAACAAAGTATATCTAGATAAATAAATTAAAGTAGAAAAAAATTGAAAATATTTCTTATATACATACATATTCATCTTTATTTGGAGTTTAATTGATATAAACCCAGACTTAAGCTAGTTTTTTTTTTCTAACTTCATCTCCATTTCAAATGCAAATAAAGGCAAATAAGATTATGTTACTCTCCCTTTCGAAACACTCAAAATGTACTTTTGTTGTTTAAATTGTTATTAAACTATGGCTGATTTACAATGCTGTGCCAATTCCTGTTGTACAGCCAAGTGACTAAGTTATATATATATATATATATATATACACATGCACACACATATATAAATATATATAATATACATTATATATATTACTTTTTATATTCTTTTCCATCATTGTCTATCCCAAGAGACTGGATATAGTTCCCTATGTTGTACAGTAGGATCTCATTGCTTATCCATGCTAAATGTGATAGTTTGCATCTACTATCCCCAGACTCCATATCCATCCCACTCCTATCCTCCTCCTTGGCAACCACAAGTCTGTTCTCTATGTTTGTGAGTCTGTTTCTGTTTTGTAGATAGGTTCATTTGTGCCATATTTTAGATTCCACCTATAGGTGATATCATATGGCATTTGTCTTTATCTTTCTGACTTTCTTCACTTTGTTTATATAATCTCTTGGTCCATCCTTGTTGCTGCAAATGCCATTATTTCATTCATTTTAATAGCTGAGTAGGATTCCATTATATATATATGTGTTACATCTTATACATTCCTCTGTTGATGGGCATTTAGGTTGCTTCCATGTCTTGGCTATTATGAATAATGCTGCTATGAACAGAGGGGTGCATGTATCTTTTTGAATTATAATTATGTTTATATCATATAACATAAACATAAATTATGTTTATATCATATATAAAAACAATGTTAGATATTCCAAAGTGCATTATAATTCCTCAAACAGAATGCAGTTTCTTAGTCACAGCCTGGGTTTCATGGGATCTGGTCGACACCTGTACTTCAGGCATCCTCTTTATTACTTACCTAACTGCTCACTCATTCTGCACCATGTCCCTTTTCACTGATACTAGAACACAGTGATCTCAAACCCAAGAGCCTTTACATTCCTGTCCTTGCACTGCAGGGAAGGCTGTTCCTCAGATTTGCCCATGCCTTATGCCCCCAGGGGAAAAGTTTCCTGTCCAGTGAGAGACGGCCTCTCTCTCTTCAAGTTCCCACTAGAATCCCAGGCTGACAGCTGTATCACATGCCTGTCTCTTATCATTTGCCCACCACCCAATTCCTTATGCCAGGCCTGCTTCAAATGTTTAAAATGGAATGACTCCATCCTAGAGGATAACAGTTAGAAGGAGAGTACATTCCCGAGAGAAAACTGTAGTGTTGTTACTTGAAAAGAGGGACTAGAGGCAGGGCAGTGATGGACACCTCCCTAAAGAAGATAAACATATGCAAAGGTGTATGGAAAGAGTCTTGACATCAGTTTTCTTCTGGAGATTGCAAAAATAAGCAACAATTAGATACTAATATAGAGCTATTATAATGGCTAAAATATCCCCAAACTAACAGTACCAAATAGTGCGGGGTTTTTTTTTTTTTTGGTTTTGGCTTTTAAGTGGTTTTTTTGGTTTGTTTGTTTTGTTTTGTTTTTTAGTTTTGTTGAAGTATAGTTGACTTACAATGTTATGATAATTTGTGCTATACGACAAAGTGATGCAGTTATATACATATACACATCGATTCTCTTTCAGATTCTTTGCCCGTATAGACTATTATAGAATATTGGGTAGAGTTCCCTGTGCTATATAGCAGGTCCCTTGTTGGCCAGTCATTCCATACACCTCATCATTCATATGCCAATACCAAACCCCCAGTCCATCCCCCACCCCCACTTGTCCCCTTTGGTAGCCATAAGTTTGTCTTCAAGTCTGTGAATCTATTTCTTTTCTGCAAATAAGTTCATTTGCATTTGTTTTTTACATTCCACATAGAAGTGGTTTCATATGATCTTTGTCTTTCTCCGACTTATTTCGCTCATTATGATGATCTCTAGGTCCAACCATGTTGCTGCATATAGCATGATTTTGTCTTTTTTCATTGCTGAGTAGTATTCCATTGTATATATGTATCACTCTTCCTAATCCCTTCATCTGTTGGTGAACATTTAGATTGTTTCTATGTCTTGGATACTGTGAATAGCACTGCTATGAACAGAGGGATGGATGTATCTTTTTGAATTATAATTTTTTTGTTTATTTGTTTGTTTGTTTTGGATATATGCCCAGGAGTGGAGTGCTGGATCATGGCAACTCTATTTTTAGTTTTCTGAGAATCCTCCAGACTTTTTTTTTTATTTCCCAAAAGACTTAACACAAACTTAAATTTAACATAAAAATGAACTCTTCAATTTTTTCGATACCGTTTTAGTGACTTTTACATTGTGGCTTTTTAAAAATATATGAATTGTACTTTACTCTTGAGAGTTTGTTATAATTAAAATCTCCAGACTGAATTATCCAGCCCTGCAAGCTGAATTGGAGGACACTTAATGGTTTACTTTGTGTTTTTGTGTGGAAGACCCATACTTGATTTATTTTTGGTAATGTTATTCAATCATAGATTAGCCCTCTAACTGTTCAAAATTTAAAACACATACCAGTTGAATGTCTGCTGAAAACTGATGCTTGATTTTGAAAAATTAAGTGCACTTTGGGTTTAAAAACATTAATATAGTATAGTAAGAAGTGTCCTCTACTTTTATAATTTCCTCTACTTTGACGTCTCAGTAATTTTATCTGAAACCAAATTGTTGGCTCTTTGGCAATTTCTTATAGAGGTAAACATAGTTTTACCACACGATCCAATAGCCAGGTTCCTAAGTATTTATCCCTTAAAGTTGAAAACTCAAGTCCAAAAAAAAAAAAAAAAGCCCTGTACATAAACGTATACTGGAAACAACAAAGCAAAGATGTCCTTCACTAGCTGAATGGATAAAAAAATACCAAATCATATAATAAATACATAAGTATATACAATAAAATATGAAGAAAATTTATAAATTATTTTAATATAGTATTTATAATACTCATATTTGTTCTTTATATTTTAATATGTAATATATGAAACATATATACTGTATATTCATATATTACATTTATTTATAAGATTAATACAATAATTTGATAAAGTAAATATTATATATATATATATATATATATATATATATATATATATATATAAATACAGTAGAAAAAAATAAGCCATCAAGCCACAAAAATACATAGGGCCCTAAAGTCATATTGTTAAGTGAAAAAGCTAGTCTAAAAAAGGTCTTATGATTCCAACCATGTGATATTCTGGAAAGTCAAAATTGTTGAACCAGTAAAAGAACTAAGGTTTGTGAAGATTTTAGAGAGGAAAAGAGGGACAAATGGGTGAATTATGGGGGACTTTTAGTACCTTGACACTATTCTTTCTGTAAGATACTGTAATGGTGAATACATGATATTACTTATCAAAATCCATAAAACTGTCTGACAAGGAGGAAAACTTAAAGTAAGTTATAGGTGATAGTATATAATAATTATAACTTTCACTTCATTAATTGTACCAAGTGCACACAGCTAAGGCAAGATGTTAACAATAAGGAGAAATATGGCAGTTGGTGGGTAGATGAAACTCTCTGCACTATGCTCATGTCTTCTGTGTGTGAACATAAGTTTTCTAAACATCGCCTGTTAAATTTCTTTTGATGGTAACAAGTGCAACAATCTTGTCACAGAGAACTTAATGATTTTAGTTACTTGATGGATAGATACAAAAAAATTAATGAATTATTTTCAAATATATATATATACATATATATATGTCCCTTTAGAATGTATCAATTATGTAGTATTCTCACAATTACCTGTTACAAACAAATTAAATTGAATGGAATGTGTAATATACCACTTTCAAAAATATTTTAATTTCATAAACAGTATAATCCAGTTAAATACTAATGTTCAGTGTCTTACTTTAAAAACATAAAGTATTGGAGTTCCCACTGTGGCACAGTGGGTTAAGAATCCCACTGCAGTGACTCAGCTCACAGTTAGGTGTGGGTTCACTCCCTGACCCAGTGCAGTGGTTAGAGGATCCAGCACTACTGTAGGAACGGCTTGGATTCAATCCCTGGCCCAGGAATTTATATATGCTGTGGCTGCAGCCATAAAAAATATAAATAAATAAATAAATACATACATATAAAGTTTTAACGTACATTTACTACTTTGAAAGATTAATATATATATATATATATATATATATATATATATATATATATACACACCAGTGGAATCTGTAATCACCTAGGGAAAATTATTAATACATTTCACAGAGTGTATGATGAATTGATTGATTGATTTAAGTTTCTACACTTAAATTAAAACTATAGAATGTCCATATACAAAATAAAATTTGTAATTTGTTCAATTATAAGTATAATTCGATTCACTTGTTTTTGTTTCTCAACTACTTACAAGTTTTTCAAAATTTGCATTCTAATCCTTTGCTTATATTTGATCTAAAATGATTTAAATTGATCTGGTAACTGGACTGTTTGACACACACATTTAATTTACTGTAAAAGCTTCAGCGGCTTAATGAAGATCTCACAATAATCGCATTTTATTCTAATATCTATTATGGTGACTGAAATTCATTTTAAATTTAATACCTGTTATTTTATAGTGAAGAATACACCTTTATCAATTCATGCACAGAATGAGATTCCCACATGTCTATATATTCTGTTTATTGTTTATTTATTGCTGCCTTTATCATTTTGTTGTTGTTGTCATTGCTGAGTCCAGTGTTTTTGGAACTTCATATTTCATCACCTCTGAAAAATGGAGACATTTAGTAATAATATCATAGAAATTTTAGGAAAATTAAATAACAGTTCAAGTGCATTTAATATAGAATAATCTCTGAAACAAATCAGTGTGTGTGTGTATTGTGCATGTGTTTGTGTATGTATCTGTGTGTGTGCACAGGCATACCTTGTTTTATTCCACATTGCTTTATTGTGCAAGAAGGCTATCAGCAATATTTTTCAAGAGCATTTGGTCACTTGTGTCCCTTTGTCACGCATTGGTAACTTTTGAAATACTTCAAACATTTTCATTATTGTATTTGTCGTGGTAGTATGAGATCAGTTATCTTTGATGTTGCTGTTGCAAAAAGATTATGACACACTGAAGGTTTACTTGGTGGTTAGCATTTTTAGCAATAAATTATTTTTCTATTAAAATAATAATAATAATAAAATAAAATTCTCTATAAAGCAAAAGTTCTTAGGGAATACACGTGTAATTTTAATATTTTATAAAAGTTATTCTTATAAATTATGCAAATGCCTTATTATCTAATTAGAAAAATATAGTAGTTTTTTGGGTTTGTGGTATTAAAATGTATGTGTTTTATCAGCTTTTGCAGCTGTGACACTATTAAATACTAACTCCATTATCATATTATAATTATTAATACTTATTGAGAAATAAAAACTAATTCATAATATTCTGTAAAACATGATAGAAGATATGAACTTCTCCCAGTCGCATTAAGATTTAATTCTGCTTAGTTTGTGTATGTGTGTGTGTGGTGAGGTGGTAAATACCTCTTCAATGTTTGAATTAAAATTTTCATGAAGAATTAATACATTGGAGGAGTTCCCGTCGTGGCTCAGTGGTTAACGAATCCAGCTAGGGACCATGAGGTTATGGATTCAATCCTTGGCCTTGCTCAGTGGGTTAAGGATCCGGTGTTGCTGTGAGCTGTGGTGTAGGTCGCAGACGCAGCTCAGATCCTGCGTTGCTGTGGCTGTGGTGTAGGCCAGTGGCTACAGCTCCGATTGGACCCCTAGCCTGGGAACCTCCATATGCTGCAGGAGTGGCCCAAGAAATGGCAAAAACACACAAAAAAAAACAAGAATTAATACACTGGAGTTCCTGTTGCAGATCAGTGGATTAAAAACCCAACTAATATCCATGAGGATACAGGTTCAATCCCTGGCCTTGCTTAGTGGGTTAAGGATCCAGCGTTGCTCTGAGTTATGGTGTAGGTCACAGGTGCAGCTGGGATCTGGTGTTGCTGTGACTGTGGTATAGGCCAGCAGTTCTGATTTGACCCTTTGTCTGGGAACTTCCATATGCCGCAGGTGTGACCCTAAAAAGAAAAAAAAAAAAAGAAAAAAAGAATTAAAACATTGGTGGAAGACAGTTAAAGTATTACCTGATAACCAAGTTTAGAATGAACACTTTAGGAAATAAGAAAATATTATCAGTTTGAATCCTAAGAAATTGCTAATATTTAATCATTTTAACCTAAAAAATAATTTTGTATGATTCAATCATTGAAAATTAAAATAAATTGGTATGTGATTCAATAATTGCAAAACTATCAATTATCTATCAATTTTATCATTAATTAAGGAAAGAAAGAGTTCAGGTAGCAAAACAATTAAGCTACAAAAAATGCCTATATTAATATTATTGGCAACTTTTTTGAGAGTTTAACATCATTACGGACTTCAGAGGTCATGACACCATATCGAAAATATTAAGGCTAAACTAACACTTGACAGATGAATTACCTAGACAAGTACCGATTTTATGTATAAACTGTATATTTCCACAACCATGTAGATGGAAGAGAAAGCTATTACTCTGTTGTGGTCTGGCTGGAAATCTCTTGTCAATGATAAAACCCAGTGTTCTCATATATCTGAGGGAAAATGCATAGAAAGGGATGAAGCAGATATGCTTCTCATCTTCTTATTCACAGTTACTAGAAAGTGCAGCCTCTAAGCCTCTACAGTCCAGAATACTCATTCTTAATATCACTGCTGCCACCTTGAAGCCAGGGGTCCTCCGGTCAATGGCTAGGACATGCAAAAAATATTGTGACATGCAAAAAATATTGTAACATGCAAAAAATAATCCTCAGAGTCTTGAGTGAGGATTAAACAGCATGATTTATGAGCCCTTTTATCACAGTGGCTGGCACAAAGTTAAGTGCACTCTAAAGTAAATTATAGTAATTAACTACTATTTCACTTGCTTGTTCTTGCTGCTCTAAAATATTGTAGGCGGTATCACAGTTACAACTGCTGTGGATAGTTGCTCAGGCAACTCCAAAAAAATCTGTATAAATTCAGCTTCATTTTTCTTCTGTTGAAACAGCTCCAGACTTAAAGGCAGAAGATTGGGCTTAATTTCTCTCTTCTGTACTTACTAACAGTGTGGAAATTCTTCCTATTTAATTGAGCTCCTCGGTGAACTGTGAACCATGCCTCAATTAAAAGCTGTTTCCAAATAAAAGGACATGAAGTATAATAGCCTTTTTAAAAAATTAATGCTTCTTTGAAATTCAGAAAGAACTGTAACAGTAGATTTTTTTCTTAATCATGCAGAAGAAAGGGCATTTCTAATATAAATTTGAAATATGACAATGAAATGCAGTGCAACCAAGTGGCTTAAGAGAATATTGGAATCAGATTACATTACAGTGACAATGCTCATTGTGCACTGGCTGGTTATTGTTATGAGACTGGGCAAGTTAGCCAAATATTCAAGTCTGAATCTGCAAAATGGAGATAAGAACAAGACCTGCTCCACAGGGTTGTGTTGATTGAGCTTTTTTTTTTTTAATTTTTATTAGTGTATAGTTGATTTACAGTGTTGTGTCAATTTCTGCTATACAACACAGTGACCCAGTCATACATATATATCCATTCTTTTTTTTCATACTAGTTTTCATTGTGGATGAATGGGTTAAGAACTCAAAATTGTCTCTGTGAGGATGCATGTTTGATCCTTGGCCTCGCTCAGGTTTAGGTTAAGTATCCCGCAAGCTGCAGTGCAGGTCCCAGATGCAGTTCAGATCTGGCATGGCTGTGGCTATGGTATAGGCCTCAGCTGCAGCTCTGATTCCACCCCTAGCTTGGGAACTTCTGTATGCTGCAGGTTTGGCTGTAAAAAGGAAAAAAGAAAAAAAAATACCCTGGTTGAGCCTTTTAAAGAATGTTAACTCTCAAAGTACACTGCTTGCCTTACAGAATCCAAGTTCATACTGCTCCCTTCACTACAGGCCAATAAACTGAGATGAGTTGTTGGGGCAGGAACAGTGACTTTATTCAGAAAGTCTAGAAGTTGGGGGACTCCTGACCCCCAAAAGATCTTTCCTGAGTTAGAACTTATGCTTCCTTTCTACTAAATGTTCAGTCCTGGTTCCTGTCAGCCACCTGAGGGGATGTGTTAAATTCTTCCTTTCCTGTAGCCATCCAAACAAGCTCAGGATAGTTCCTGTGAGCTAAACAAAGGCATTTTAGTTTAATACTCATTACCTGGGAGACAGGGTTTCCAGAGATGGGCCATGATGCGTAATTTAAGCTTAGAGGCAACATCCCTTCAGTGATTAATTGTAACAGAATACAAAGTTTCTTTTCTTTTACACTTGTCACATAGTAAGTGCCCTGTACATTGAGCTAGTATTATGACTGATTATCTCTAAGCTTTTATTTAATTGGACGAGCACTGTTAGAGCCAGGAGAGCTTTACTAAATATCGAGCACATTCTTATAAAGAATGTTCTGCCTTATATATGCTTCATGTCCAACACTAGATAGAGTATAAATAGGCACACACATGTAAGAATGTGTGTCTGCATAACTACATTTGGAAGAAGCATACGATTCTTTGCTCACAGACAGACCCATTAAAATGACCAAAACAGTTGTTTGCTTGAATTGTTCAAATACTACATTAAATTAGACATTGGTGCTGATATTGCAAATCAGCAGTGTGCTATACTCATGTGTTCTATTTTAATAGAACATTTATAGCTACTTAGGAATTACCCTGTTAACAGAATACATAAAAAATATCCAATGTTCTGAAATGGTTTCAAATTACTTGATAAGAAAACAAAAATATGTGTCTGCTTATATTTTTCCAGGCAAAAGACATTTAGTGATACTTTTTCTATTGTGCTTTTTAATTGGAATTAGTATGAAAGCATTCTGATAATCCAGTAGCTTAGTTATTAAGGATTAAGGGATGCCTTTAGCTTCCATTGATGGAAACATTAGAAAAAAATGAAGCAAAACCACAATCAAAGAATTATGATAAAATGAGAAGTTTAAAATATTAGAATGGAATATAAAACTTGAAAACAATCTTTCCAGTGTTAAAAGCTAATTATGACTTAAAAGTTCCATTATCTGTATTAAATTTAAAACAACTGCCAAATGCTTCATTTCTTTGTTATTTAGCCATTTGAGCTTCTCTTTGATAAAGGTACTTGCCATCCAAACAGAACATAAAGATTTTATTGGTCTCTAATGATGCCAACTACAGCTGTACAATCATCATTTGCGAGTCCAAGCTCTGTCAGCTCTTAGATCTGCTGTTGCTTGATCACAATTGCAGAAGTATCTATAAGTATATTTTCTTAACCAGATGGCAAATGACTGCATAGGGATTACATCCATCTTCGTTTCTGTGTGACTAAGTGTTAAAACAGAAATGTTAGCAGTGGTGGGAAAACACATACTTGTATCACACTAAAATGTTTTTTCTTTGTGCTCTGCAAGAAACATGCATGAATAAAACAGCATGACAATACAACATAATGGCAAGCATTTTTATAATATGTACTTAAATATTTGAATAATACTTCTCACTAAAAGTTTAAAGTATAAAATATTGGTACAAAATATTATGTAGTTCCTGACCTATTCTTCAAAGCAAACCTAAAGAGTTTCTGTTTGATGTATTCTCCTGTCACTATTAATTTAAAGTATTAGAATGATAGCTTCAGAAATTACAATATTCCTAAGTATTTTATTTTGCTAAATATGATTAACAGTATGTCACATGTGTAAAAGTTAGTACCTAAGTTATAGTGCAGTGTGAGATTTATTATGAGTCTATTAAAATACTTTGACTTAATTTTGGGTTAATGTTTAAATTTGAAATCTGTGGAGAATATGTGCATAGATATAGTCAATATATATTTAACCTTGAATTCTACAAGTTTGATATATTTAAACATGGCTAGGATTAAATTTTCTGTGGCAAAGAAAAAAAAATTTTGGTGGTTCCTATAGTAATAAGTATGAATTGAGAAGAATTATAAAATATTCAACAAACTTACAACTTTCATATCTGATTTTGAAATCAGTGCTAATAAAACTATAGAATCATGGTAAAAATCAATATATTTTGAATTATTTTAGTACCTAAAATAATGGAACAGTGATTTTCATTCCTGTATAACAAAATGAGCCTTCATTTTGTATAGGACTACCACTAAAGAAAAAGCAAAACAAAGCAGATTTAAGTTGAAAAGTTATAGAAAATGAGAAAGTTACTGGTCATACTAAGATTTAAGTTGGTGGTTTTTCAAATGACATGACTTTGACATGAAAACACAGAAATTTGTAATCACAGGATACTGGAGTGTCAGATATTTGAGAACAAGCACACGTACAAGGACCACCTAGATGCACCCATGAGCTTGGAGAGCTGATGCAGAATGGCAGTAAAACCCCGCAGAGACATGAAGGTCCAAGAAAATTGAAGCTACACTGTCTGTTAAAGTTGGTCATTCACATGGGCTTCTTTGATGGCAGACATTTGTGTTGAAGAGAAAGATTAATATCATAAGCCTCAAGGCTTTTAAGGAAGTGAGTAGGTAAGTAGGTTAATAGAAGGAAGTCCAAGTCCCTTTTTTCTTGTAGGATGTAAAAGGGTATGGAATTATTGAGGTACACTAAGGTTTCTGTAACATTACCTATGGTAGTGCTTTCAAAGTTTGACACAGAAATCCTAGACTGAATAAGTTGTGCAATATTAGTATCCTGTTAATTCAATCATAATATAAATAGTACAAGGAAGGGTTTTTTTTTTTCCAAAATTTTCCCCAAAGAACTTGATAATACATCTATAACATTGATTTCTAACTATATGCCATCAAATGTGATTTTGACTGAAAGTTCAAAACATAATCATAGAAGAGAGGATATGATCCACTTTTTATTTATGAAAGGTTATATTTTGTAAGAGATCAGTTACTTAGATGAGATCACGAGCTAGTAACTAAAGTAAATAGAGAAATGGAGATTTGAATTCAAATGTGAAAACCATCTTTTTCTCTTAATATTAATATTTTCTGAACTCACCCTGACATTCCTGAAAATAGAATAACTAATTCTGTCTTTAAAGAAAAGAACAGATGAGTTCCCACTGTGGTTCAGTAGGTTACAAAACTGACTAGTATCCATAAGGATTCAATCCCTGGCCTCATTCAGTGGGTTAAGGATCTGGTGTTGCTGCAAGCTGCCGTGTAGGTCACGGACATGATTCGGATGTGGTGTTGCTATGGCTGTTGTGTAGGCTGGCAGCTGTAGCTCCGATTTGACCCCTAGCCTAGGAACTTCCATATGCTGCAGGTACAGCTGTAAAAAGAAGAAGAAAAAAAAAAAGAACAGAGCTTTCTGAATTTTCTTAATTCTATTCTGGGTGTATAAAGAACAAGAGCAGAACTAAGTAAATAAAATTCTTAAATATGGAGTACCTTTTTCAAGAATGACATAAAGAAACAATGAATGAGTTGAAAAGGGAAATTTCTGACCAAATAAAGCTAAAGAGGATCAAAATGATATAAATAAAAAGTGAATATGAAGTACTTCAGAAACAGCAAGGAACATAATTGACAACTGAAGACGCCAAAATTGCTGGATTCATAGTTATGACGATGAAAGATCAAATTGAGTAAAGTGGGTAGGAAACTCGTATTTTAGACTGATGCAAACATCACTGGGTTCTGGGGCAGGCCGGGTGTTTGGGCTGCACCAGTTAATTTATCTATTAACTCAGCATTATCAGGGGCTCCAGCTGATAACAGTGGCTTTGCAGTTAAAGACACAGCATATAGTTTCATTGTTTAACAAAAGGAGAGAGAGAAAGAGACAGAGGCAATTGTGTCCTACTGTATAGCAAAGGGAACTGTGCATGATTAGGTCACCTGCTGTACAACACAAACTGAAGAAACATTATAAATCAACTATATTTTAATTAAAAAAAAACAAAGAAAAAGAGGGACACAGAGGTTTCACACTAATATTTCTTCTAATGAGTCTTTCTATGATTTTTAATGAATTAATTTTATACACAATTTTACTGGTTCCAAAGTGTTTCCACATTTTTTTTTACTTTATTCAAAATAACACTGAAAAGTAAAGAACAGATACATTATTCTCAGATGATTTGTTTCATATTAACAGCTAGTGGAGAAATAGATCTTATACTAAAATCCATTCAAACTTGAATTTGTGGTATTTAACATTACCTTAGCATCTAAATCCAATATGCTATCATTCTATAGATTTATAAAGGGCCTCTACCAGGTGTCAATCAGGCAAATTGTGGCAAGTGAAGTTTCTTAACTTTATGTATAATAAAGTTCATCAAAATTTATTTAAAATATACTACATAGATAAATTTATCTCACTTTACTAATACAGAGAGCTAGGAGGATTAAAAAGGGAGATGCATTATTAATTTTGTAAATCGCATGATTCAGAACCATATCAGACAGCTAGAATCTCCCCTTCAACATCTGTGTCATCGGTACTAACTTTTTGATCTGCTAATGCTTTTCAAAATTATGATATCAGATCAGAAAACATGGATTTTCATTATAATGAAAATAACCAACTAAGCTTATAATTTCCTTCTACTAAAAAAATCTTATGGTTATTGGAGAGAAGTATGAGAAGCATGGAAAGTGTATTAGAGAAAGCAGTAGTAAGCATGGAAAATCATATTTTTAACTAGCTGGATTACAACCATTCACAACAGAAGCTGGAGCAGAAAAAATGTATTTACATTTCCAATGAGGTTATCATAATCCTTTCAGATAGCATGTTTATTTTATGCTTTCCCAGGATGTTCAAGGATAAGCATGAATTATCATTGTCCTAGATTTCTTCAACCAAATAATGTCCAAATGAATCCCTTGTATTATAATAAGATAGAATCTTCTGTCAATAAAATCAAACGTTGCTTAGAGACAAGATGTCAGATCCCCACTGTGATGAATAATCATAAATTGATATTTAAAGTTTTGCTAAATCTGAGATACTTAGCCTGATAGCTAATTATGGATAAAACTATTTTAAAATATATTTTATTCTGTTATAAACATAGTCACACGTTTCATATGCACATCCATAAGTAACTTCCTAATTACTAGTACAGCTAATATCAAAAATCCAAATGACGAGCACAATTCTCTTCATGAAAAATTTTGTTAAAAGATTAAAAAATAAGGGAGCTCCTGTTGTGGTGCATCAGAAGCAAATATGACTAGTCTCCATGAGGATGTGGGTTTGATCCCTGGCCTCGCTCGGTGGTTTGGGAATCCAGTGTTGCTGTTGGCAGCTATAGATCCAATTTGACCCCTAGACTGAGAACTTCCATATGCCCTGAGTGTGGCCCTAACATGCTGTACACATAGATGACTCATAAAGAAATTTAGTTAATTATTTTATGTAGAAAATATGAATCTTCAATGAATTCATGTTATAAAATTAATAATTATTTCCCAGTATTTATGGCTTAGAAGGAGATTATCTTCTTTCTGTGTTTCTTTAATTAAGTATAGAATATTTGAAATATATAGGAAACTAAACATAAGATCTGTAGAAAAATACATATACGTTTAGTAGTCTTTTTGTCAGTACAGAGATAACAAAAAGAGATAACAAAGTGACTGAACATGTCAAGTCAAAAGCATTTAATAGCCCTATCAAGATATTTTGTGCATTATTCTTTGGCTAGAGTCATAAAATGAGACAGTCACAGAATCAGAGCATGACTAGCTCTTAATTTATATGCCTAAAACATAAAAATCGATTATGAAAACCCAAGTATATATTAAATACAATTTCACATTTCTGTCACCCTTTATACATTAGAATATTCATTATATTGAATAAAGGAGGCATTTACTTCAACGCAGACTTCAGTGAAATTTCTGACAAAATTCTCTTTTGAAAATCAGCCAGGGCAAAAGCTACAAAGTAACCTGTGTGCAATAAATATCAGCACAGGTTTATTACTCAAGTGTGCTACTTTCTGTACCAAACAACTCCTAAGACAGCAGTGACATAACATGAGAAAATGTGATTTCTTCCACCTGATATAATCCAGGGTGTGTTTTTCGGGTTTGGATGGACTCTTCTCCATACTATAATCAGAGAGCCAGCTGCCTCCATGGTGGGGCTCTGCTCCATAGCAGGTTCTATAACTTCTGCTTCAGCCCCAGAGTGAGGAAAAATGTGGATCACTCCTGGGAGTTTAATGGGCTCAGCTAAAAAGGAAAGACATTACCCTACCAAATTGCATCAACCAGAACTCAGTCCCTTGGGTTTACCTCACTTTAAGACAGCTGGGGAAAGCAATATGGTTGTATGCATAGGAAAACGAGAAGAGGATTGGTGAATGTTGGCTGTTCGCTACAGAATAGCTATATGACCTTATCTCTTTTCCTGGAGTAGTACTGGAACAGCTGCCAGTTGGACTTTAGTGAAGGAGGTGGGTGAACAGGATAAAAAAGAAACAAAGGGAAAAGAACATGAAAAATAATGGATATAAGTTTATGTATAACTTCATCACTTTGTTTTATAGCAGAAATTATCATAACATTGAAAATCAACTATATATCAATAAAACTTTAAAAAGTGATAAAAAGAAAGAAAGAAAGAATAAACTTGAGTGAATATTGATGAACAGGGATCCCATGAATCTTAATATCTTGACAAGGTATTATTTTTTATGGGCTTAGGTGTCATCTCCTGCAAAATGAATGAATTATACTGGGAATGGTTCATCCCTACTGAGCATTTATCTCTGCAAGATTAACTATAATCTGTTTTATGAAGACTAATCTTAAGGAGAAAGTGAATTGAGTTGGAGAATTAACAGTTGAATATGAGCAAATATTTAGTCAACAAATGAAAATGCTCATCAATTTTACTATGTATGTATTAAAATAGAAAAATAATAGATTAAATACTAGAAAATATTAAGAGAGATGAATCTAAAATTTTGTAAAAATGCTATACTTACTGCTAGGTATATTATATCAAAAGATGAAAAGTCTGAGAAGCTTCTAAAACTGGGAAAATAAAGAGACCCAATAGTGTAGATTGGATAGATAGATAGATAGATAAGCAGTAGGCTCAGAAGTAGAAGAAAATACTAATTTGTGGAACAAATAAGAATTGGTCAAAAAAATTGCACCTGATTATTAATAATACAACTTTCGTAATAGCAGGTAAAGTATTATTAGTTTTTTTGCTGTTGTTATTTATTTCCTTCTTGCTCAGAGATCTAAATGAGCAATTTAATTTATCTGTGCTTAAATAAGTATGTGATACCCTTGAAAACTTGCAACATTAATTTAGGTTAAATGACTCTCAGCCTTACCTGCTAATGCTTTTATGGGATTTGGGATTTGAGAATTTGCTACAGACTTTCTTTAGCACCGTGAAATATTGCATTACCTGTATATTACTAAGCCAATAAAATGTTAGCAGTCATAAATTTATCTACTTTAAAGCTTAAGTTGACCAAGGTTGGCAAAAAATATTTAAACACAAATTTAGGCCTGAAAAAAATCAACTGCCATATATTTATCCAGCAAATATGTGTTTATTCAGCATCAGCAGAGAATTACAATTTGAGGTCTGCAACCATGGTGAGCTATATGCAAGTCCCCTGCATACTAAGGGAATGGGAATGCTTTTATAAAGGGGAGGGGAAGCTGGGCGGGCTGAAGTAAACAGAGTCCATGGTTTTTCACTGGCTAAAGAAGAGAGGTCTTTTTCACCTGGCCAAGGAAGAAGAGGAGTCTGTCTCCTTCCAGTCTAGCTCCACTCTTCTCACAGGGCATGAGAGCTCCTCCTTCTCGTCCCCCTACTCTATTTAACTGAGGTTTGTGTTCATTAATTTTTACAACACTAAAATTCAGCTGATACTACAGTCATTTTGTAGAGGAGAGCCTATATCAGGCTTGTTGTGTTGACAACCCAGGGACGCTTGAATTGCCATGCAAATATATGTGATGTGTTTCAATATCAGATTTAGTAAAGTGTACTCTTTTTCTTCTGTATTAGGCATACAACCCTAGAATATAGTAAAAGGTGGTAGAACATTAAAAACATACTGAGTTTTACAATAGGTGAATTAAACTTAAAGATGACTTTCAGACACAGATGAAGTAATGATGATATGGAGATTTTTTGTAGCTGTCTACCTCATAGCCCATTCATATTGGCCTTTTTGTGTCCAAATATAATTACAGAATATGGAAGTATTTATCTTAATGTCCCTTACTTCTTAAAATAAAATAATTTCTTCTAATAAAACCCACCAATATAAATTAGATGGCTTTATTTATTTGTCTGTTTCCCAACTTTGGATAGTGATTTCATTAAAGAAAGACTTTTATAGTACTACAAGATGCTCCAACAATACACAGTCCAAGAGCAGGTGTGTAAAGTTTTTGAGAAATAATTGTTGATTAAAGGAAAACAAATGAGGATGAGTTAAGTCTTCTAGCTAATTAGTTGTATTACCTAAAGTCCTTTCAATCACTCTCCATATTATTCACCTAATACCTTTTGTATTATGATTCTAAAATCATGTGGCAGCAATTGCAGCCACCTACCTAATCCAAATTAAGATTTCTTGCCAAAAGGAAAACACACGCACACACACACACACACACACACACACACACACACACACATATATATACAGGAAAAAAAGGAAAAGAATAAGACAGAAATATTAGTGAGGCAGTGATTTTTGATTGATTATCCAATTGATTGGTTTCTGTTGTTGTATATACTCTGTGCTGGGGCTTAATTTGTAGAGTTCAAAAGGCCAGTTAGATTTCAAAAATTCAGTTATACAATCAAACATGTTTTTTAAGAGAAATGGCTCAATTTTCTTCCCTTGCTTACTTTACTCATTCTCCACTCTATATAAACATGAATTAAATATGAACTTATCCCTATTTATTTTTAATTTTTTAAATTTTTATTAAAGTATAGTTAATTTACAATGTTGTGCCAATTTCTGCTATACAGCAAAGTGACACATTATTTTTCTCATATTATCTTCCATGGTGGTGTATCCCAAGAGTTTGGATATAGTTCCCTGTGCTATTGAGTGGGACCTCATTGTTTATTCTTTCTAAATGTAATAGTTTGCATCTATTAACCCCAAACTCTCAGTACTTTTTTTTCAATTTATGACAACATAAATGGTAAGTTTTACAAAAATCTTTCTTATATGTACCTACATTCATGGAAGACTACTCTGCCCCCTTCAGGTATAATATTCAGTAATTTTGTTGATAATAACTACCTTTGTACCTTGAACATTTTGGGGTATGGCTGTCCATCAAAATTATTCCCCTAATGGTAATTCTAGATAATTTGTACTAATCTTTCTCCTTCAGTTATAGAAATTATTCAAATATTTAAAATTGAAATGAACGGCAAAGACAATCACCAGAACATCTCATCTACAATTTTCTCCTGAATTTTTTTGTTTCCAGTTGTAGAGATTGAATTTGGGCCATGTTATTAAGAACTCAAAACATGACAAAATCAGTTTCAGATTAAAAAAAATGAATGATATCCCACTCATTTGACTGGGATAAAGACTTTAGTGTTTTATTGCTGTCTTTGACGACTATGACACTCTTAAACTTAAATTCACCTATTAAAATTAAAATTCTGGTTTCCATTTACCCTGGCATCTCTCAAGCACAACAGTATTTAAAATAAAAAAGGGACTATAACCCAAAATTTAATTTCCATTTCTACCTGAGGCTTTGTAATTAACAAAAAGGCACAGCATATATCTTTTTATTATTGTTTTTAGAATGACTATTTAGTGTGTAATTTTCATATTATACAATTTCTCCTTCAATAAAAAAGTTATTCGCAGCCTGAAGAGAATGAGCAAGAGCTTTGTTGACATATTAATATTTTCAGAATGCTCTTGTCATAAATGTAACAAGTTTTTCCATTTTTATAATACAGAATATGAAGTTGGTAAGGAATTAAGGCAATGGTGACATAATGAACACTAGAGATTTTTAATCAAAAAGGGGAAAACAGAGTTTTGGAGAAATGCAGTGTTATCTAAACACCAAAAAATGATACTTTTCTTTAGAATGTATTTTGTGTATAGCTATATGTGATTTCTAAAACAGATTTTACATACAATATCATTCATATCAATGAAAGCCTAATTTAATTAAGTGGTGTCTTACAAGTTTAAATAGAGCAAGTATACACATTGTATTATTTAAACTATGTGTCTATGCTTGTCTCATTCTCCCTAGAAGGTGAGCTCTGCTTTATATTGCATTTCACTCTGCTATGTATCAACATTTCTTTGGAAACATGGAGTAGAAGAGAGAAGGAAGACAGACACAACCCTTTAATCCCAGTCTCTCACATCTGCTGTTTCATCTAATCCTCAAAGTATTCTCACCAGAGTAGATGGGATGGATTGAGACTCTGAGAATCATGGAGGTCAAACCTTGTCCTAAGCTTCTCCCCTAGTCAAGTTTGAAGATCCTTGCCTCTAGCCTCTTTTTTAGCATTGTTCTTTCCATCTTTCCGTTATAGTCAACACTATACTCTTTCCAGTGGAGACAAAATTATTCCTGACAGGAACTGTTTAAATAGATGTAAACAATCAGAAGCTCAAGTGAGTATCTAATATTCTGTGCCATAGGCCTATTTTTTACAGAAAGCATTGAGTGCCTTCCAAAATATGCAAAAAAAAATCTTATAAATATTGAAAAAATCTCACAGAAAATATTCAAAAAGGTAAGGAAACATCTTATGATGAAACAAAGAATACGGCATCTGGGCATCTCCTGCTTTACTGGTAAGACCATCAGTTAACTTCCGGGAGAATCTTAGACATGTGACACTCATCTCTGACTTCCTGAGCTTGCTATCTTCCTCTGTTCACCAGCTCCTATTTTTGACCTATGGACTAACTTTTATATCAGTTTGCTTCAGTCATTAGTAATCAATTCCTGATAAAATTTTATTTCAAGGAAATACTAACAAAGGTCATGTTTAAATCTGAGATTACTCCTATTGCAACATTTTTAATTCTCCAAAGGGTTACCTTTACTGACCCTGCTTGTCTCAGTAGAAATCAGGGGAATCTTTATTTTTATTCAAAGTTTGAATTATTTAGCAAACAGCAGCCCAAGACTAATGTAACACTAACAATCATACCAGAGTTAATGTGACATTGAGAAATTAGATTAGAAATTAGGTGGATTAGTGTATATATGCTTAAGACGATAAATAAAATATTGATAAATTAGGCACTTAAAGAATATTTTGTTACCAGTTATGGGTCAATGTTTGGGGTTTATTCAACCAAGTATCCTTGATTCTATCCAGATCAAAGAATTCCCTTACTGAGAGTCTCCACAGGAAGTTGAAGAATTTATGGATTAGAGATTAGAGTACTACAAATCAGTATACTTAATGCTGTTATTTTCTAATGTAACACTATTTCTTAGAGTAGTTCTAGTTTCACAGCAAAGTTGAGCCAGGAGTGCAGAGTGCCTGTATACCTGCTGGCACCACACCTGTACAGCCTCCCCACTATTAACATCCTGCACCAGATGGTACATTTGCTGCAAGCCAAGAACCTACATCTTCATCATCCAAAGTCCAGGGTTCACCTTAGGGTCCACTCTAGATGTTCTGTACTTTATGGCTTTTGACACATGCATAATAACCTTTATCCACAAATGTGGTATTATAAAAAATAAGTTCATTGTCTTAAAAATTCTCTGTTCTCTGCCTATTTTTTTTTCTCTCTCTCATCCCCTAGAAACCACTAATCTTTTTCAGTCTCCATAGTTTTGCCTTTTCCAGAATGGCATACAGTGGGAATACACAGTATGTAACCTTTTAATATTGCTTCTTTTACATGTCAATATTCATGTAGGATTTCTCCTTTTCTTTCCATGGTTTTATGATAGCTTATTTATTTTTAGCACCAAATAATATTGCATTGTCTCAATCTACCATGGTGCATTTTTCCATTCAACTCCTGAAGGACACATCTTGGTGCTCCAAGATTTGACTATTGTGAATAAAGCTGCTGTAAATATCTGTGTGTAGGGATTTTGTGGACATATATTTTGAGCTCCTTTGAATGGATACCAACAAGAGCAGTTGTTGGGTGGTATGATAGGTTAATGTTTAAATTCGTAAGAAAATTGCAGTCTTCCAAAGCGGCACTCCCTCCATCAGGGAATAAGAGTTCCTTCTGTTCCACATCCTCACCAGATTTGGTGTTGCCGGTGTTCTGGATATTGGCCTTACAAATAAGAGTGTAGAAGTATCTTGTTTTTTTATTTTGCATTTTCCTGATGACATCTGATGTTGAGCCTCTCTTCTTATGATTATTGGCCATCTGTGTATCTCTTTTGGGGAGGTAGCTGTTAAGATATTTGGCCTATTTTTTAGTCAGTTTTTTTTTTCTTATTGTTAGGTTTTAAGATTTCTTTGTATATTTTGGATAACAATTCTTTATATATTTTAAGCAAATATTTTATCCTAGTTTGTAGCTTGACATTGCCTTTTGCAGAGCAGAAGTCTATAATTTCAATGAAATCTAGCTTCTCAATTATGTCTTTCATGGATCAGGCTTTTTGTATTATAACTAATAAGTTATTGCCATACCCAAGGTCATCTAGGTTTTCAACTGTTAGAACTAATAAATTAATTCAGTAAAATTGCAGGATATAAAGTCAGCATATAGGAATCTTTTGTGCTTCTATACATGAACAATGAACTATCAGAAAGAAAAATAAATACTCTCATTTGTGATAGTATTAAAAACAATAACATACTTAGAAATAAATTTAGCCAAGGAGATGAAAGGTCTCTATGCTGAAAACTGTAAGACACTTATGAAAGAAACTATAGAAGACGCAACTAAATGGAAATATTTCCCATGTTCACATATCAGAAGAATTAATATTCTTAAAATATCCATGCTACCCAAAGCCATGATTAGATTCAACACAAACCCTACTGAAATTCCAGTGATGGTTTTCACAGAAATGGAAAAAAAAAAATTCTAAATTTTTTATGAAACCACAAAAGACCTCAAATATGCAAATCAATCTTAAAAATGAGGAGCAAACCTGGAGGCATCACACCTCTTGATTTCAAACTATATTGCAAAGTTATAATAGTCAAAGGAGAATAGTATTGTCCATTAAAAACAGACACATTGACCAGTGGAACAGAATTGAGAGCCCAGAAATAAATTCACGCATGCACAGTCAAATGATATTTGAAATGCCAGTCAAGGATATTTAGTGAGGGAGAGATTGTCTCTTCAATAAATGATAGTAACCAACTGCAAAAGAATGAAGTTGGACTCCCATCTCATACCATGCACAAAAATTAACTCAAAATGGATTAAAGACTTAAATATAAGACATGAAACCATAAAATTCCTAGAAGAAAATGCAGGAAAAAGTCCCCTGGACATCATCTTGGCAATAATTTTTGGACAACAACAGGACCAGCAAAAAGTAATAATAAACAAGTGCAACTGCAGAAAAACAAAAATCTTCTGCACAACAAAAGAAACAATCAACACTATAAAGAGGCAACCTAAGGAATGAGAGAAAATATTTGCAAACCATTTATCAGATAAGTTATTAATATACAAAATATATTGGAAACTCATCTAACTCACTAACAAAAAAATCTAGTAATCTGAGTTTTTTAATGGGCAAAAATTTAAAAAAGGAGATATATATAAATGACCAAAATGTGTAAGTGTGCTCTATATCACTAATCATCAAGGAAATGCACATCAAAACCACAAGCTATCACCTCACACTTATTAGAATGGCTATTACCAAAAAGACAAGAGATAAAAAGTGTTGGTAAGGATGTGGAAGAAAGGAAGCTTTGTACACTATTTGTGGGAATATAAATTGGTACAACCACTATGGAAAAAAGTATGGAGGTTCATCTAAAAATAAAATAGAACTATCATATAATCCAGCAATCCTACTTCTGCACATGTATCCAAAGAAAACATAATCACAATCCTAATGTTTATTACAGCATTATTCACAATAACCAAGAGATGAAAACCACTTAATTATGAGAAAGAAGGAAATCCCGCCATTTATGACATGGATGAACTTTGATGACATTATTCTAAGTGTAATAAGTGAAGACAACTACTGTATGATATCACTAATACATGGAATATTTATTTAATAAATATTATTTCTACAAGCAGAAAGTAGAGTGATGTTTGTCAGGGGCCAGGGAGTAGATGGGCATGAGGGAGATGATGATTAAAGGGTACAAACTTCCAGTTATAAGACGAATTAGTTCTGAGGATCTAATTTGCAGCATGGTGACTATAGTAAACATTTCTGTATTATACACTTGAAAGTTCCTAAAAGAGAAAAACGTTCTCCCTATAAAATAAAATTGTACTTAGGCAGTGAATGCATTAACTAACCTTATTGTGGTAATCATTCGACAATATATACATATATCAAATCATTACATTGTACACCTAAACTTATACTATGCTATATGTCTCATATCTTAATAAAGCAGGAGGGGGGGTGGGATGGGTGGAGGGGCAGGTGGAATCCCGCTAAGCACCATTTTAACTGCACCCCACACATTTTGGTAAGCTGTGTTTTCATTTTCATTTAATGCAAAATATTTGCCTATTTGTTTTGAGATTTCCTCTTTTGCCCATCAGTTCTTTAGAGGTACATTGTTATTTGTTTTTTAAGGCCACACCCTCGGCATATGGACGTTTCCAGGAAAGAGGTTGAATCAGAGCCACAGCCACAGCAACGCAGGATCTGAGCCACATCTGTGACCTACTACAACACAGCTCACCACAACCGCAGATCCCAACCCCCTGGGACCCGCATCCTCATGGATATTAGTAAGTTTCCTTTCCTTGCTCCACAGTGGGAGCTCCTAGAAGTACATTGTTAATTTCCACATATTTGGGGTGTTTCCAGTTGTCTTTCTGTTATTGATTTCTAGTTTATTTCCATAATTGTTTGAGAGCCAACATAATAAGACTGTGCTTTTAAATTTGTTAAGGTTCGTTTTATGGACCTGCATGTGTTCTCTTTTCATGAATGTTCCGTGAGCTTAAGAATGTATATTCTGCTCTTTCTGATGAAATAGTTTCTAGGTGTCAATCACAATCCAGTTAATTGATGGTGTTGTTGAGTTCAACTATGTCCTTCTTATATTCCTGCCCCTTGGGTCTGTTTATTTCTGATAAAGGGGTACTTAGGTCTCTAGCCATAATAGTATGTTTATCTATTTCTTCTTGCAGTTCTATCAGTTTTGGCTTCACATAGTTCGATGCTTTATTGTTAGATATATACATATTAAGTATTGTTATGTCTTCTTAGAAAATATCTCCTTGATTATATAGTGCCTTTCTTTATCCCTGATAACTCTCCTTGATTGAAAGTCAGCTTTGTATAAAATTAATGCAGCTTTTCCAACTTTTTTTAAAAATTAGTGTTAATGTAGTATATTTTTCTCTACCCATTTACTTTTAATCTATTTTAGTCATTATATTTTAAATGGTTTTCTTGTAGGAAATATAGTGTTGGATCTTTTTTTTATGATCCTCTCTGACAATTAGTGTATTTTAATTTGTGCATTTAGATTCTTGATAGTCAAAGTGATTTTGATATATTAGATTTTTTATTTACCATATGTACTACTGTTCTCCATTTGTTACCCTTGTTCTTTGTTCCTATTTTTGTCTTTTACTTGGTTCTTCCTTTTTTGATTCTATTTATTTATTTATTTATTTATTTATTTATTTATTTATTTATTGCTTTTTAGGGCTGCACCCTCTGCATATGGCAATTCCCAGGCTAGGGGTCAAGTTGGAGCAATAGCTACCAGCTTACACCATGGCCACAGCAATGTGGGATCCAAGCCACATCTACAACCTACATTACAGCTCATGGCAATGCCAAGACCCCACCCCCCTGAGCAAGATCAGGGTTTGAACTTGCATCTTCATGGATATTGGTCAGATTCATTTCCACTGCATCACAACAAGAACTCCCCTTTTTTTATTTTAGTTGAGCATTTTATATAATTTTTTCTCACTTTTTTAGTGTTTAGGGTATACTGTTGTTTTTTTTTTTAATTTTGTAGTGTTTACCCTAGAATTATTAATATACATTTGCAGTCTATTGAAATGTTCTTTAAAATAACATTACGCCACTTCATGAGTAGTATAAGCACAGTAATAAAATAATCCGAATTCCTCCTTTCCGTACTTTGTACTATTTCTGTCATTTATTTCCTGTATATATATATATATGAGGCATGTACATGTTATATATAAAAACATACACAAGCAAATGCTTTTTTTGATATTATTATTTAGAACAAACTTATTTTCCAGATAAATTAAGAATACAGAAAACAATAGTTTTCATTTAGTCTTCACTTATTCCTTCTTTGACACTTTTCTATGTAAATCCAGGTTTCTTACCTGTATTATCTTCCTTCTCTCTGACAACTTATCATTTCTTGCAAGGCAGGTCTAATGGCAACAAATTCCCTCAATGATTGTTTGTGTTAGAAAGTATTTATTTCTCCTTCATTTTTGAAAGATAATTCTGCAGTGTAGAGAATTCTAGGTTTGTGAAATATTTTCCCTCAGCCCCTTAAATATCTTATTTCACTCTCTTCTTGCTTGATGGTTTCTAGGGCTGTCAGATGTAGTTCTCACATTTTTTTCTCTCTAGGTAAGTTGTTTATTCTTCCCCCTGACTTCTCAGGATTTTTTTTTTAATCTTTGATTTCCTGTAGTTTGGAAATGATGAAAAGGCATAGGGTTTTTTTTTTTAATTTTTGTAATCTATCTTTCTAGTTGTTTTCTAAGTTTCTGGATCTGTAATTTTGTGTTTGCTATTGATTCTGGAGATTCTCAGGCATTTATTGTTTCAAATGCTCTGTCCCTGTCACTGTTTCTTCCTCATGTGGTATTCCCATTACAGGTACATTACATCTTTTGTTTTTGTCTCATAGTCCTCGATATTCTGTTTTTTTTTTTCTCTTTTTTTTCATTCTTTTTGTTTCTTTTCAGTTTTTAAGGATTCTACTGATATATCTTCAGCCATGTACAGTATATTAACAAGCCCATCGAAGGCAGTCCTTATTTCTGTTACAGTGTGTTTTCATCTCTGGAATTTATTTTTGTTTCTTTCTTATATTTTCAATCTCCCTGCTTACATTTCCTATCTGTTCTTGCAAGCTGTTTGCTTTATCCATCAGCATATTTATCATATTCACCACAGTTGTTTAAATTCTTGGTATGATAATTCCAATATTCCTGTCATGTGTGATTATGATCTTTACTCGCTCTCTCTTAAAACTGTGTTTTTTGGAGTTTCTGTTGTGGGTCAGTGGTAACAAACCCAACTAGTATCCATGAGGATGTGGGTTTGATCCCAGGCCCTGCTCAGTGGGTTAAGCATCTGGCATTGCCATGAGCTATGGTGTAGGTCACAGACATGGAATCAGATCCTGCATTGTTGTGGCTGTTGTGGAGGCCAGCAGCTGTAGCTCCAATTTGACCCTTAGCCTGGAAACTTCTATGTGACTCAGGTTCAGCCCTAACAAAGACAAAATAAATAAAAAGAAAACAAAACAAAAACTCCTTTTTTTTTTTTTTGCCTTTTAGTACCATGCACATTTTTTCTTGGGTGTCAGATATGATGTACCAGGTAAAAAGAGCTGCTATAATTAGGTCTTTAGTAATGTGGTGGTGAGGTCTGGGGCAATAAAGAATTCTATAGTCCTGTGATTATGTCTGTCTTCTAATGAGCCTGTGCTTCTGAATGGTAAACCTCACATGTGCTTCTTCATTCTTTTTCCTCCATCAAGTGGGAGAGGATGGCTATAGTTGGCTGGAGTTGGGCATTTCTTTTCCTCCAGGTCAATTAAGTTCTAATAGAACACCAGCAGTTAGACTCTCCTTAAAAGTTTTCCCCAGGGTCGGTCTCCTTAAGAACAAAGACCTCTCTCATATTGTAAAATTGCTCATTTTACTCTCCACCAGCTAAAAGTATGAAGTGTGAGAGGAAATTTTCTCCAATATTTTCTGTAAGAATTTGGTCAAACTCCTGGAGGTAAAAATCATAATAGTATGGGGGTCCCCCTGTGACTGGTCACCCTGAGGTTTTTAACTCTCAGGCTTGTCTACACTAAGACTTGGCAGTTCATCAACTGAAGCTCAGGTTTTCCTCTCCAGCTCTGGTACCCTTGGCAGTTTCCTCTGGTAAGCCTCTGCTCTTGCAAACCATGACTCTCCGTGTCCACCTGTTTGTATCTCCACCCTGGAAGCTGTGGTTTTCCTTATAGCCTTCCTTCTCTCATGATTGAAGAAGATTGTTAATGTTTCAGTCTGTTGAGCTTTGTACTTACTGTTAGGACACAGTGGTAGCTTCTAAGCTCTTTACATGAGGAACTGGAAATCAGAAGTCCATACATGCACTTTTAAAGTTTGTTTGTTTTCTTTTTAGGACCATACCCACAGCATATGGAAGTTCCCCAGCTAGGGATTATGGCTAGCTGTAGGAAGTCCCCAGGATAGCCACAGCTTGTGGCAATGTTGGATCTTTAACCCACTGAGTGAAGCCAAGGATTGAACCCACATCTGCATGGGTAGTAGCTGGATTCTTAACCTGCTGAGCCACACTGGGAACTTTGTTTTTATCTCTCACTTTCACATGGCAATATTGTGTTCTAAGCAGAAAAAAAAAAATCATCCTTCCCTGAATATTATATGCTTTCCAAACATCTAAAGCACATCTTTAATGGACTTTACCCACTAATTGAGAAGATATGTATTCCTCAGCAGTGATCACACTGAAAATCAATAATGCACTGACACAAAGAGAATAATACATGAGCATTTTAGAGGAGTGTCTTTTGGAGGCAAAAGGAAACCAAACTCCTTATCCATTTCAATGAACCATTCAGCAATAAGTGTCATACATGGATGATTAGAGAATTCTACTGATACTGCCACCTTGGTCTACAATGTAAAGAGGCTGGGAATCTTTCTTCAACTGGAAAGATAACTCAAGATTTATAAAATGATTATTCCACTGTAAATGGAAATGGAAGTATGTAGAGAAAATAAATGAAAATAAAACATATTTTAAAATCATTTTTTAATTTTCAATTAGCCTTTTTGATCTATCTAAATAGGAAATTTCCTAGAGGTCGAATTCTCGTCCACAGTTATTTAAGAGTTTTATGCTTCCTTAACAAAGAACTATCATGAACTACTCAGCCATAACAAAGAACAGAATAATGTCATTTGCAGGAACATGGATGCAACTAGACAACCTCATATTAAGTGAAGTAAGTCAGAAAGAGAAAGACAAATACCATATGATATAACTTATATATGGAATCTAAAATATGACACAGATGAACATATCTACAAAACAGAAGCATACTCACAGATATAGAGAACAGAATTGTGGTTGTCAAGGGGGAAGGGGGAAGGGGGAAGAAGTGGGATGGACTGGGAGTTTTGGGTTAGTAGATGCAAACTGTTACATTTAGAATGGATAAGCAATGAGGCCCTACTGTATAGCATGGGACACTATACCCAGTCTCTTGGGACAGACCATTATGGAAGATAGTATAAGGAAATGAATGTATATATATATGTATGATTGGGTCACTTTACAGCAGAAATTGGCACAACATTGTAAATGAATTATACCTTATTAATAAGAACAAAAAAAGAACAGTCATGAGTACTTGCATTTATGGAGAGTATCTTGGGATGCAATATTAATTCTGGGTTTTTAAAATACTGCCATTGGGATGAATAAGGGCAAAATAGCAAACAGATAAGAAAAGAAAATTCTTAGTTAAGAGAGATGCCAAAAGGTGTGTGAATATTTTCCATTTTCCAAGTATTACAATGTTGCTTTGGTACAGCAGGTGAAGTTTCCAAATAATGTAATGTCAGGCATTAGTTGAGGATTTGTGGTTTTCAAGTAGTAGGTCACCATTGATTTGAGAAAATCCTGAATTAGAAAGGAACAGTTTAAGATAAGACAGGTGATCAGCTTAAAGTCCATTACTGTTGGCTTAGGTCTTAGAGGAAAAGTGTTACTGGCGCTCACAGAATCTGGAAAAGGTTGACCACAGGTTGAGGCTAAAGGAAAGCTTTTATGTAACCAAATGCTATTTAACCAAATATAGCAAATATTCAAGCACTCTTTTGATCATGTATAAGGCCATTGTATATTTCCATCTTAAAATTGCCTATCAAATAGGAATTTTAATTGGTCAGAAAGAAAAGGGTCCGAGCTACATAAAAACTAACATCAGCTCTTAATTTGAGGTCATTTTATAATATTTCCTAGATGCCTGCCTTGCTTGGTTAATAAATAACCTTTGAGGGTTAATGCAAATTAACATTTGAGAAATTCCTGTATTCAGAATTAAGGAATCATGCAGGATTAAACATTCAATATCACATTCAGTGACCCTAACTATAGGACATTGTGATTGTAATGAAGCCAGATGGCCTCATATAAGCCTGTGTAAAAGAACATAGTGTTGTTGTTGCTTTTTTTTTCTATTTTTGTTTTTTATAAAAAGAAAACAAAACCAAAATGTTGCAGTAAACTAAGTCCTCTCCTACTGGTAGTAGAACTCCAGGGCTTGTGCATTTTTCCCACTGGAGTGTTTAGAGCATTAGGGCAATGCTGTCAGAGAAAAAAAAATACTAATCAGAAAGGAATGTGCTGGGATTTAAATGTCAGAATCAGAAAAACCATTATTAGTTTAAACAGTGATATTTAAAATGGTATATGTGAATAAGAGATATATTTGTTTGTATACCTGTTTGTTTTTCATTTTTTGTTGTTTTATGTGATGTCCTAGATAATTATTATAGTCAGTTCTTAAAAATATAAAAGCTATTTATCCACTACTCTTAAACCCCCAAGTCCTAAAGTTTACTGAAACTACTTTAATATGCAGTTCAACTCTACTACTACAAAATAAAAGATGAAAATGTGTGTGTGGTAAGTAAGGGACAAAATGTTGATTTGAAATACAGTTATCAAACTATGGGCTGGATATATTAAGTTGATAAATCATCTTCTTTTACCAATGAGTTGTTTAAAAACTTTCACTGCTTAGCAATATCACAAATTACCATATCATGAAACACTGTAAGGTTGATATTACCAAATTTACCTTTTTCATCTCTTTGGTGCACAGTGCTAAGTATTAACACATGCATAGATTCATATAACTAGTTTTACAAGCAAGGTATGGAGAATTTATTGTATAACTTCTCAAACTCCCTTTGCTGACTCTTTGTAGTCACACACTCTCTCTACCATTACTAACCACGTAATCTCTTTCTCTGTAATTTTGCCTTTTCCAGAATGTCCTATGAATGGAATCATAGGGTATGGAACCATTTGAAACTGGCTTCTGTGACTCAGCACAACACCTTTGAGATTGATTATGTTCTGTAAACAATAGTTTGCTTCTTTTTATTGTTGAGTAGCGTTCTGTTGTATGAATTTTGCAGTTTGTTTATTCATTCATCGTTCAAAGGATGGTTAGATTGTTTACAGTTTGGGGCAATTAGCAATAAAGCAGCTAAACATTTGTGTTCAGATTTTTGATTGGACATAAGTTTTTCTGTCTCCAAGATAAATACTTAAGAATGGATTTGTTAGGTCAAATGGTAAGTATATGTTTAAATTATTAAGAAATTTACAAGTTGTTTTCCAGAGTGGTAATACCATTTTACAGTCCAATAAGGTATGGGTATTAGCTTAATACATAGTTTTTAAAGAGACAAATAATACATAGATGACTCAAAATTCTATTATATTTAATATTTATGTTTTGTATTTAAACACTGTGGTAGACAGAATAATGGCCCTCCATAGACCTAATCAATGGAAAGTGTGAATTTACCATAGACTAAAAAAGGTCTTTGCCTAAGTGATTAACCCTCCTGTGAAGGATGTCTATTGACATGGTTAATAATCTTTCAAGTTAATAAAAATTAACACTTAAGAAATGACTCTATTCAACATCAGAGAACCAGGCAAGGGAAACAATTTTTTTTGCTCCCATGGAACTGACATTCTAGGGGAAAAGAACAGATTATAAGGAAATAAATAAAAATAAAATATAATATTAAAAATGTAAGCAGGAATAACAGGTAGGAAGGTGTCCCTGGTTTGCAGGAAAAGTATAACTTTTAGGAGAAGTTCTTGGACAGTGGCTCTTGTCAGATGCTGTTTGATCAGAGAATTGTATGGAGTGAGGTATACTAGCCATGTGACAATACAGAAGAAGAAAGTTCAAGGCAAAAAAGCAAAGGGATTGGAAAATATTGTGTATTCTTTGGGAAGTTCTTTGTGGCTGAGAGGATGGTGGAGAACTGCCTGAGAGGAGTTCTCACCAATGCTTGTGTACTTTGGTAAGGAGTCTGATGTTATCCCTGATGGCAGGCACTGCAGTGTTTGGTTTGCCTGGGGAAGTAACAAGAATAGATTTATATTCTAAAACAATCACTCTGGCTCCTGTACTGTAAATAGCTTGCAGTTTGAGGAGAGTAGAAGAGAAGGGGTCCAGGTAGGCTGTTAAGGTGGTTAGACACGAGGTGAGACATGTTGCTTCCTTAATAAACTGTGACAGCAGTGGAGGTAAGGACTCCTTCTTGGATTCTGATTGTCATTTGCAAATAAATCCAAGTTATTTGCTGCCAGTCTGCTAATTGAAGGTGGGTGAGACAAAGATAAAGTCAAAGATCAAAGTTTCAGAACTCAGAAATCAGCCAATTTTTGATCAAGGTAAGACAAAAGAAGAGAAAGTTCAGGAAAGGCAACAAGCCACAGTTTTGCCTTTTAGAGTGAGTACTAAATCTTTAGATGAAGATTTTCAGTGGGCAATTCAAAAATTACAAATCTAATATTTAGGTAAGAGGCCATGGTTACAGAAAAAATTAAGAATCACCAGAAAATATAAATTTCAGACCCAGGTGTATTATCTGTAAATTAGCATGATAATATTCATGTTAAAGAATGGGTGGAGGAGTTCCTGTCATGGCACAGCAGAAACGAATCCAACTAGGAACCATGAGGTTGTGGGTTCAATCCCTGGCCTCACTCAGTGGGTTAAGGATTCAGCATTGCCATGACCTTTGGTGTAGGTCGCAGATGAAGCTCAGATCTGGCATTGCTGTGGCTGTGGCGTAGGCCAGCAGCAACAGCTCCGATTAGAACTCTAGCATGGGAACCTCCATATGCCATGGGTGCAGCCCTATAAAGACAAAAATTAAAAAAAAAAAAAAGAATGGTTGGAATAATTAAATGAGTTCTTATAGACACAAAAAGTTTCTGGAATTTGATGTCAATATCATTCATTTCATTTAAATTATTTTTATTTTTCATTGAAATATACTGATTTACAATGTTGTGTTAGTTTCTGGTGTACAAGAAAAGTGATTTGGTTATACATATATATTATTTTTCATATTCTTTTCCATCATGGTTTACTGAACGACATAGTTATTTTTGCCTAGATTTATGTCTTAAATTTTTGTCTTTTTATTAAAACATTTAATTTGCAACAAATTTATCACAAATTTTATATCTTTACAGTTTTATGAGTAGTGCTATAGTAGAAAGGAGATGATAGGCATAAATTGAACATTTTCCAAGATAGAAAAAGAAGACTTCCAGTTGTGGCTATATGATGCAGTAAATAACATAAACAATCTTCCAAATGAAAACATAATGTCACCAAATGTCACTTAAAACCCCAGACACTTCAGTAAACAGAAAAAAAAAATCTCCTAGGTCAGAAATAAAGTAATAGTGAGAATCCAAATTTGTAAACAGTCTCTTGAACCACCAACCAATCGTCAGACATTGGCCAAACCTAGTGATATTGAGCTTGCATTTTTTCAGTTATTTTAGGCAAAAAAGTTCATGTAAAAAGGAGAATCCAATAGAACATCTCTACCTAATGTTGAGACTTTCAAAAGCCATGACCTCAATGAAACGGAAATGCCTGCTTCTCAAGGGAAGCCATAACTGTCTATCTCAACCATGGTAATAGATAGGGTAAGGAAAAAATATTCTTAAAAATAATAATTACAGGATATCCCTACTGGCTCAGTGGGTTAAGGATCTGGCAACTGTAAATTTTGTGTTTTGGCTTTGATCCTTGGCCCGTGAACTTCCATATGCCATTGTCACAGTCAAAATAATAATAATAATAAATAGTAGTAATTACAAACTGTCTCTCCACTGAGATTTTGGCTCCAAATCACATGATAGACAATGTAAAACCCATACAGTGATTTTTATTTTAAGCAGGAATGTGTGGTAGCTCTGCATCAGGCACCAGGAAAAAGGTTTTCTTTTTAAACAAATGCTAATCTTAGGGCTCTATGTAGTTCCACAGGGGGGAAAAAAACAAAAAGCTTCTTCAAATCCAAATCCAAATTTAAAAAAAATCATTTTTCACATAATTTATCAAGAGGACCTGAGTGAGAACCAAGAAAACAATAGAAGAAATAATCATACCCACAATGTTAAATAAGAACTTTTCACATATATAAAGAAAAAATGTTAGTAAACATGTGAGAAAAGAACAAAAGCCTATATAAATTAATAGGCAACTTTTAAAATTAAAAAGAAATTATAAAATTGATACATAATGTGTACAAACATATCATTCATTTCATTGCACTTATATTCCATGTGCTTTGCAGATCTTGCATTTTTTTACAAATTGAAGGTTTATGGGAACCCTGAATCTGCATCTAAGTCCAATTTTATCAGCTTAAGCTTACTCACTAGACAAACACCTAATTGTAGGAGAATGCCTCATACAGATGTTTTCAAACTGGCACAATGCCTGGGATAGCCATGACTGGTTTTAGACCAGAGTTTCTCCAATTTGGCATTATAATACTCTGAGTCAGATAATCCTTTGTTATGGAGGACTTTCCTCTGCATTGCAGGATGTTTATTTACATCCATGACTTCTACCTATTAGATGCCAGTAACACTCAAAGCATGAGGTCCAGGTCTTCAGACACTTCTGACAGTTCACTGGAGGGTAGAATTGCCCTTGATTGAGAACCTCTGCTGTTAGAAGACACAGGAATGAAACCTGGGGAAGGTAGGTGGGATGAGAGTCAGCCACTCTATCAATGACGGGTACTGCTCCTATTTTGCTGATAAAGAAACAGACTCATGGATTAAGAAGATTGTGAGGTTTTTTTTTCCTTCATTTTTAAACTTTTATTGAAATACAGTTAATTTTCAATGTTGTGGTAATTTCTGCTGTACAACACAGTAATTCAATTACACATGTACATATACTTTCTCATTCAGATTCTTTTCCCACATAGATTACCACAGAATATTGGGTAGAGTTCCCTGTGTCATGCAGTGGTCCCCCTCAGCCAATCATTCTATGCACCTCAGTGTGCATATGCCAATCTCAATCCTGAATCCATTCTTCCCCACTCCCCCTACCCACCACCTGCCCCCTTTGGTAACGATAAGTTTGGTTTCAAAGTCTCTAAATCTGTATATGTTCTGCAAATAAATTAATTTGTATCCTTTTTTTTTAGATTCCACATATATGTCATATGATGTATGTCTTTCTCTATCTGACTTACCTCATTTAGTATGAGAATCTCTAGTTACATCCATGTTGCTGCAAATGGCATTATTTCATTATTTTTGATAGCCGAGTAGTATTCTGTTGTGCATATGTACCACATCTTCTTAATCCATTCATTTGTTGAGGGACATTTAGGTTGCATTCATGTCTTGGATATTGTAAATAGTGCGGCAATGAACACTAGGTGCATGCATCTTTTGAAATTACAGTTTTCTCTGGATAGATGCCCAGGAGTGGGATTGCTGATGATATGGTAGCTCTGTAATCTGTTACCTACCTTAATGTGAAGCAATATTCAAATAACTTCTGTATACTTCTGATCTTTAATTGAACATCTTTCACATTTTAAAACATTTATAAATATTTCTGTATTCTCCCTCAGAGCTGCTCAGGGAAATAAGTACCACATACTGTCTTTTCACAGTGAGATCCTAGTTTCATTAGCTGACTTAGAGTACAAGCGTGGCACTATCAAAATCTGTCTGTAAGATTCTAAAATTGCAGATGGAGATGACAGTTGTGAGGGCAGAGGATTAAATATGGCTTGGGACATAAAGACTTATCCAAAGAGGAGGACTAGAGGTTACAAATGAACACATTGTAACAGAGTGTTGCATTAAGACAAAGGAGGAAAGGAAATTAACTACTACCTGGACAGTGTATTTGTTTTCCTCTGCCCTTAGACAGAACCACAGAATTTTTTACCTCACTCAGGTTTGGGGAAGGAGAGGAAAAGACAGAGGCATGCAAATATTAATTGATAGCAAATTTTATTTTATCACTATGCATTTTACTCCAGCAGTGTTTTTCAGTGTGTTTCATGGATCACTAATTCCACAAAACTCTTGGCCACTAAAAGGTTCTGTGTCTAAAGAATCTGGGCATATATGACCTTCATGGAATTTCATATTATCATAATACTTGTTGGCAGAATAAAAACTATGAAGTCTGTAATAAAGAAATATGTTTATCTTTAAAAAATTAAAAGACCTTATAACGATCTCAGTTTTAGTTCAGGTAAAGTGCCTCAATAGGCAAAATATACAACCACTTACATCATGCCAAAGGATTTGGATAGCATCCAGTTAACGATAAGGAGCCATTGAAAGAATCTGATGGAAAAATTAAGAATAGCACTAAACATGGATGGAACTAGAGAATCTCATACTGAGTGAAATGAGCCAGAAAGACAAAGACAAATACCATATGATATCACTTATAACTGGAATCTAATATCCAGCACAAATGAACATCTCCTCAGAAAAGAAAATCATGGACTTGGAGAATAGACTTGTGGCTGCCTGATGGGAGGGGGAGGGAGTGGGAGGGATCGGGAGCTTGGGCTTATCAGACACAATTTAGAATAGATTTACAAGGAGATCCTGCTGAGTAGCATTGAGAACTATGTCTAGATACTCATACTGCAACAGAAGAAAGGGTGGGGGAAAAATGTAATTGTAATGTATACATGTAAGGATAACCTGACCCCCTTGCTGTACAGTGGGAAAATAAAAAAAAAAAAAAAGAATAGCACTAAATAGTTAGAAATCACTTAGACAATATTGCGGTCTCTAGATTCATGAAGAAGGTCGGACTTATCTGAGACAGAGAAATAAGCGGGTTCAGACCAGATGGGATGAGCGATTATGAGTATTGAAAGTAAAACAACAGCCATGGTTTTGAAGAAAAAGTCAAGTTCCAGAGACATTTACAAAATCAGATCTATAAGAGATGTTAACTGATATGAAACAGTAAAAGAAAAAGAAGGTGACAATCAGGTTTTTGACTTGACCACTTCTCTGATATAATACATTGATAAAGGAATACCAGAAAATAAAATGGGGGGTGAGGGAGAGGAAAGAAAGAAGGAGAGGGTCAAGTCATAAGGCTTGTGCATGATAAATAGAATGAGAGAATTGGAAGACGAGCCTTGCAATATTTTTCTTGCTTCATTTCAAGTATTATGTTTATTTAACTGTCTCTCTAATGTAAAGTCTGTTTTGTTAAAATTATGCTGTCTAAAATGTCATATACTTGATTAAATTTTGAATTGGTTACCCTCATCCTCTTTTGATGTACCATTTATTTATATAAAGTAGTTGTGAACATATCAGAGATGTGTACCATGTGTCTCTCACTTGGCATTATATTATATGCAAATCCCTATAATCCAATATTTAATTTTGTCTAATTTTTGCACTAAAAAACCCTGAAGCAAACATCTTACAGTGTGATTTGATTTTCCTGTAATTTGATTTTTTATCCCTAAGGCTATGTATGGTATTATTACTTGGTTTAAACCAAAGTTTGTGGATGTCTAATACTCTTATTACATACTTCCCTCTTTCATAAGCAATTTTACTAAATTATTTTTACACAAGTAATATTTAAGTATGCTATTTACTTTTTTACACTGTCTCCAAACATTAACTCTATTATTTTTCATTGTTTTATTATATCCAAATAATTATATATAAAACATATACACACTTTTCAATGTATTGGATAGTTCTAAAGTTGAACGTAATTTACAATATATTTAAAATATATGTATTTCCTCATTTTTAAATTGCCTGAATAATTTGCTCAAATGTCTGTTTCTATCACCATAGAAACTGCTCATTAAATTAATAATTAATGATTTGAAACATTGACAAATTGAATATATGAATACTTTGCATAAGTTAGGACAATTTTAAGAGTGTATGATCTATTTACAGAAACAGTTAAATATAATTTCAAGATATTGAATTTTATGCAACTATCATAATATAATATAATACATAATATCTATATATACAAATATAAAATGTATAAATATGGAAGTGAGATGGCTTGATAAATACCCTGACATGATAAGGCAATGGGTTGGGATTGAAACTGTAGCCAAGAATACCTAATTCTATTTCTGTCTCTCTTCTTCTGAATTAAGTATAAACTTAAATATTTCCAGAGGCAAGAAAGAAAGGTAGAGAAGTCATTTTATTAGACTAGTATAAAACACATTTTACATTTGCTTTCAAGGTCTTCTCTTTCTGAAGAGCTTGAAGATAAAGTGGAAAAGTTACCATTTAATTGCATAAAACAAATTAATGAGTATAAACTCACAAGTTTCCCAGAACTTTGTTCCTTTATTTTCCATCTATAATATATTTCAAAATGAGCTGATACTATATTAGTCCTCCAGGGCAAAAAGTAACAATTTGATTTTAGAAAGTTTTAGAAAAACACTTGAATCTATGGGAAGAAAAATGTATATATAACTAAATATATTTTATACTAAATTTGGTCATTATATTTTATTATAAAAATATTAAAGCATTAAATTGCAAGTGATGTTCAGGCTACTCTGAATATTGTACCCATCATTTAGATAATAGATGCTTAATGTCAAAATCTTGAACAGACTCAGTCTCTGTGTTAAGGGTTGATGTTATAGAAAGAACCGGGTCACCAGTGAAGAATTGAATGAAGAATAGAAACAAAACACACATACAACAATGCAAGGAAATTTGAAGAGAGCTAAGAATTTTGCACACAAGTTGTAGGAATGGGTAAGGTCAAAATCATAAGGGCCTACTAGAGTAGGTAAACTATCTAAGATTTTATCTTAAGTGCAGTCTGCAAGGACTGAGATATTCTTAATAAGAAAACTGAAAGTTTTTTTTTTAAGCAAAAATTCCTCTCATATTAGGTTGCAGAGCAGGTTGGAAGAATATAAGAGAGAAAATAGGAAAATTCAGGAGACAACTTAGAAACCCAGAGGAGTTGAAGTAAGAGATTATGGAAAATTGAACCAGGTTGTGTTCACTGGAGATTGAACTCAGAGATGACAGAACTCTGTCAGAGTCTATGTCAGAATAAGAAGGAGAATAATGAGTAAAAACTCCAGAATTTCTCCAATGTGGAAATAAGATTTTAATATCCTTTACTGAAACTGGAAAATACTGAGTGCTCAGTTTTGAGCACTATGAAATACCCAAATGGAAAATGGAAACACATCCTCATGGGTATACAAGCTTTAGGTATCTAGGTCTGGAGAGAGAAGAAAATCAGAAAAGAAATACGTCAAAGAAGCCAAGAAAAAAATGAGTTTTAAGGAGAAGGAAGGATATTTTTGTGTTTAATTTTTATTAAATGAATAATTCTGGTAAAGTTACAGAAAGAAATTTTAAAAAAGAAAAGTGTTGGGAATATTGGAGTCATATGGTCTTGGAAAGGTGTGGGGTGTAATTTTTAAAAGGGAATCATTACTCTGGGGCTAAACTAATCCTAAATTCATAATGTCCTTCACGTATCATATGAACTGGACAGTCTTATTCCAGTAACCAGAATTTCTAGGAGTACTTAGAATATGTAAAATAATTTGCCTCAGTGAGCAGCTTGCTCTTTCTCTAATGAAAATATTTTCTCTGAATTATACAGTGTGAGGGAAAAAAATCTCCTGCACATTGTGGGCTAGAAGTGAGAAAAGCAATAATTAAAAGTAGGGTCCATCAACTCTTCTTGTGAAAGATTTCCTATTCATGTTCAATATGTTTCAGTCAGTAGTAGCAAAGGGACTTGAGGCTTTTTATTGCTGATTGGAGATAATAAGCATCAATTTAGTACAGCAACGAAAGAGAAAGTGCATCCTCAGAAGTCAAAAGAGACTATTTTTTCCACTTGTGATTCAAATTAAAGCAGAACAGGTTCCTAATTTTTGAAAGACTACAGAAATGGAAAGGAAACAAAGTGAAATATTTTAACATTATAATAACAAGGTGATATTTCACTGGTACTGTACCTTTTTTTTTTTTTTGTCTTTTTGCCTTTTCTAGGGCCACTCTCATGGCACATGGAGATTCCCAGACTAGGGGTCTAATCGGAGCTGTAGCCGCCAGCCTACCCCAGAGTCACAGCAACACGGGATCCGAGTTGCATCTGTGACGTACACCACAGGTCATGGCAACGCTGGATCCTTAACCCACTGAGCAAGGCCAGGGATCGAACCTGCAACCTCATGGTTCCTAGTCAAATTCATTAACCACTGAGCCACCACGGGAACTCCTCACTGGTACTGTATCTTATTATGACTTTTGACATCCTAATGTGTTATAATAAAGGTGTTTTAAGTAATTTACTGAGGCTTCAATGTAATTAATGAATGTGAAAAAAATTATACATGCTTTAGTACACATCAGCAAATGCATGCTTCTATTTGTGTTTATATGTACATTATAGTGATTTTATTCTTTAATCTATGATTTACCCCAAATGTCTTGGTAGCTAGATTACAAATTCTTCAATAATATTTAGAACACCAATTAATCTATTTTATTTTAGTTTCAAAAATTTTATTAGTGTATAGTTGACTTACAATTATATTAGTTTCAGGTGTAGAGCAAAGTGAATCAGTTACACATATACATATTTCCATTGTTTTCTCCTATAAATGTTTACAAACTATTGAGTAGATTTCCCTGTGCTATACAGTATGTTCTTAATTATCTATTTTATATAGTAGTGTGTAGGTTATTCCCATCCTCCTAATTCCCTCATCACCCCCCCACTATGATTTTCAATTTGGTAATCCAAAATTTGTTTTCAAAATCTATGAGTTTCTGCTTTATAAGTAATTTTTGTACCATTTTTATTAAGTTCCACTTATAAGTGATAGCATATGGTATTTGTCTTTCTCTTTCTGACTTACTTCTCTTGGTATGATAATCTCTAGGTCCATCCTTATTACAGCAAATGGCATTATTTCATTCTTTTCTATGATTGAGTAATATTCCATCTCCTTTATCCATTCCTCTGTTAATGGACACTTAAGTTGGTTCCAGTATTGGCTGTCATGAATACTGCTGCTGTGAACCTTGGATGAAGGATATCTGAAATGTTCCCCCTAGTGCTTACCATGATTTCTCTTGTGAAGATATTTAAAAAATCTTGATCATTTTGCTTTTTTTTATTGTTATTTCCCTCAACACACTTTTTTTTTGTTTATTTCCACATTACAGCATGGGGACCCAGGTACATACACATGTATACATAATTTTTCCTTCCATTGTCATGCTCCATTTTATGTATATAATTAATTTTTAATAGTTATTTCCCCAATACAATTTTTTTCTACTGTACAGCATAGAGACCCAGTTACAAATACACGTGCACATTCTATTTTTGCACATTATCATGCTCCATCATAAGTGAACAGACATAGTTCCCAGTGCTACGCAGCAGGATCTTATTGCTAATCGATTCCAAAGGCAACAGTTTATACCTATTAACCCCAAGCTCCCCAACCACCTCACTCCCACCCTCTGCCCCTTGGCAACCACAACTCTATTCTCTAAGACCATGATTTTTTTTTGCTGTGGAAAGGTTCATTTTTGCCCTATATTAGATTCCAGATATAAGTGATATCATATGGTATTTGTCTTTCTCTTTCTTACTTCGTTCACTCAAGATGAGAGTCTCTAGTTCCATCCATGTTGCTGCAAATGACATTGTTTAATTTGTTTTTATGACCAAATAGGTTATTCCATTGTGTACGTATACCACATCGTCCTAATCCAGTCATCTGTCAATGGACACTTGGGTTGTTTCCATGTCTTGGCTATTGCTAATAGAGCTGCAATGAACATGCAGGTGCATGTGACTTTTTAAGGAAAGTTTTGTCCAGATATATGCCCAAGAGTGGGATTGCTGGGTCATATGGCAGTTCTATGTATAGATTTCTAAGGTACCTCCATACTGATCTCCATAGTGGTTGTAACAGTTCACAATCCCACCAACAGTGAAGGAGGGTTCCCTTTTCTCTACATCCCCTACTGCATTTGTTATTTGTGGACTTATTAATGATAGCCATTCTGACTGGTGTGAGGTGGTGTCTCATGGTAGTTTTGATTTGCATTTATCTAATAATCAAGGGATATTGAGCATGTTTTCATGTGTTTGCTGGCCATCTGTATATCTTCCTTGGAAAAATGTCTGTTCAGGTCTTTGCCCATTTTTCCATTGGGTTGATGGCTTTTTTGCTGTTGTTACATTTGCTTGTATATTCGAGAGATTAAGCCCTTGTCAGTTGCATCATTTGAAACTATTTTCTCCCATTCTGTAAGTTGTCTTTTTGGTTTCTTTTGGGTTTCCTTTGCTGTGCAAAAGCTTGTCCGGTTGATAGGTCCCATTGGTTTATTTTTGTTCTTATTTCTGTTGCTTTGGGAGATTGACCTGAGAAAATATTCATAAGGTTGATGTCAGAGAATGTTGTGCCTATGTTCTCTTCCAGGAGTTGCATGGTGTCTTGGCTTATGTTTAAGTCTTTCAGCCATTTTGAGTTTATTTTCATGCGTGGTGTGAGGATGTGTTCTAGATTCATTGATTTTCATGCAGCTGTCCAGGTTTCCCAGCAATGCTTGCTGAAAAGACTGTCTTTTTCCCATTTTATGTTCTCGTCTCCTTTGCCAAAGATTAATTGACCATAGGTGTCTGGGTTTACTTCAGGGTTCTCTATTCTGTTCCATTGGTCTGTCTGTCTGTTTTGGTACCAGTACCACACTGTCTTGATGACTGTGGCTTTGTAGTATTTCTTGAAGTCTGGGAGAGTTATGCCTCCTGCTTGGTTTTTGTTCTTCAGAATTGCTTTGGCAATTCTGAGTCTTTTGTGGTTCCTTAAAAATTTTTGGCTTGTTTGTTCTAGTTCTGTGAAAAATGTCCTGGGTAATTTAATAGGGATTGCATTGAACATGTAGATTGCTTTGGGTAGTACAGCCATTTTTACAGTATTAATTTTTCCAACCCAGGAGCATGGAATATCTTTCTATTTCTTTACATTTTCATTAATTTTCTTGATGAATGTTTTATAGTTCTTGGCATTTAAGTCCTTTACCTCCTTGGTCAGGTGTATTCCCAGGTATTTGATTTTCTGAGGTGCAATTTAAAAAGGTATTGTAATTTTGTATTCCTTTTCTAATATTTCATTGTTAGTACACAGAAATGTGACAGTTCTGAATGTGAGTCTTATATCCTGCTACTTTGCTGAATTTGTTGATCAGTTCAAGTAATTTTGGGGTTGAATCCTAGTGTTTTCTATATATAGTATCATGTCATCTGCATACAGTGAGTTTTACTTCTTCTCTTCCTATTTGGATCCTTTTTCTTTCATTTGTCTGATTTCTGTGGCTAGGACTTCCAGCCCTATGTTGAATAGAAGCGGTGAGAGTGAACATTCTTGTCTTGTTCCAGATTTAATGTGGAGGATTTCAGCTTTTCTCCACTGAGTATTATACTTGCTTTGTGTTCGTCATAAATGGCTTTGATTATGTGAATGTATGTTCCCTCTATACTCTCTTTGGTAAGAATTTTGATCATGAATGGATGTTGGACTTTGTCAAATGTTTTTTCTGCGTCTATTGAGATGATCATATGATTTTTGACTTTTCTTTTGTTAATGTGGTATATGACATTGATTGATTTTCACATGTTGAACCATCCTTGTGCACCTGGGGTGAATCCACTTGGTCATGGTGTATGACCTTTTTTATATGTTGTTGAATTTGGATGACTAAAATTTTGTTGAGAATTTTTGCATCTATGTTCATCAAAGATATTCGCCTCTAGTTTTCTATTTTGGTGGTATCTTTGTCTGGTTTTGGAATTAGGATTATGGTGGCACAAACTGGAATTAGGGTTATGGTGGCATCATAGAATGTCTTTGGGAGTATTCCTTCTTCTTCAACCTTTTGAAAATGTTCAAGGAGGATGGGCATAAATTCCTTTTTGTATGTTTGGTAGAATTCACCTCTGAGGCCATCTGGTCCTGGATTTTTATTTGTAGGGTGTGTTTTTATGACATACAGAATTTCATTTCTCATGATCAGTGTGTTCAGTTGATCTGTTTCTTCTTGATTCAGTTTTGGCAAGAATCTGAATTGGTTGTCAAATTTGTTGGCATGAAATGTTCATAGAATTCTCTTATTTTTTTTGTATTTATGTAGTATCCATTGTGACTTCTCCTTTTTCATTTCTGATTTTGTTTATTTGGGTTTTTTCTCTCCTCTTCTTGGTGAGTCTAGCAATAAGTTTGTCAATTTTGTTTATCTTTTCAAAAGAATCAGCTCTTGGATTTATTGATTTCTTTTATTGCTTTTTTTATCTCTATTTTATTGATTTCCTCTTTGATCTTTATGATTTTCTTCCTTCTGCAGACATTAGGTTTTGTTTGTTCTTCTTTTTCTAATTCATTAGGTGTTGGGTTAAGTTGTAATTTGAGATTTTTCTCCTTTTTTGAGGAAGACCTCTATTGCTATGAATTTCCCTCTAAGCACTGCTTTTGCAGCATTCCATAGATTTTGAGTGGATGTGTCTTCATTATCATTTGCCTTGAGGTATTTTTTAATTTCCTTCTTGATTTCCTCATTGACCCATTGGTTTTTTAATAACATGTTGTTTACTCTCCATGTAGTAGGTTTTTTCTCATTTCTTTTCCTGTGGTTGATTTCTAGTTTCATGCCATTGTGGTCAGAGAAGATACTTGAAATATTTTCTATACTCTTAAATTTGTTGAGGTTAGCTTTGTGCCCCAGGATGTGATCAATTTTTGAGAATGTTCCATGTGCATTTAAAAAGAATGTATATTATGATTTCTTTGGATATAATGTCCTGAAAATGTCAATTAATTCTGACTTTTGTATTGTGTCTTTGGAATCTCTGTTTCCTTATTGATTTTCTGTCTAGAGGATCTGTCCATTGTTGTGAGTGGGGTGTTAAATTCTCCTACTATGATTGATTCCCATTGATTTCTCCTTTTTTGTCTGTTAGTGTTTGTCATAGGTATCTGGGTGCTCCTATATTAGGGGCATATATGTTGATGTTTGTAATATCCTCTTCTTGAATGGATCCTTTAACCATTAAATAGTGTCCTTCCTTGTCTTTCTTAATGGCCTTCATTTTAAAGTCTATTTTGTCTGATATGAGTATCACAACTCCTGCTTTCATGTCTTATCCTTTGGCATGAAATATCTTTTCCCATTCCCTCACTTTCAACCAATATGTACCCTTTGCTCTAAGGTGAGTTTCTTGCAGGCAGCAGATCAAAGGTTTTTGCTTTTTTATCCAATCTGCCACTCTATGTCTTTTGATTGGAGCATTTAGTCCATTGACATTTAAGGTGATTATTGATAGATACATATTTAATGCTACTTTAAACCTTGTTTTCCAGTTGATTCTATGTTTCTCTTTTCTTCTTTTCTTTTTTTGTTTGGATGGTTTCCATTTATTTTATGCTTGAGTACTTTTCTTTTCAGTTTTTGTGAATGTAATGTTTGGTATTGATTTGTGGTTGCCCTGTTTTTTAAACATGTTAAGCCCTTCCTATATCTGCTTGCTTTTGCCTGATAGTCATATAGGCTCAGACACATAATTAAAATAAAAAAATAATCAATATTTTCTTACTTTTCTTCCCCACAGTGTATGATTTTGATGTCTTTTTTTTTTTTAACATCTTCATGTTTAGATCTGTATTCTGGCTCATTTAAGTGTTTACTTTCTAATTGTTGTTTCCTCCATCCTAATTCTTCCTTTTCTCTTTTCTCTCTCTCTCTTTTTTTTTTAATTAAGAGAAGCCCTTTCAGTATTTCTTTTAGAATGGGTTTAGTATTGCTGTACTCTTTTATTTTGTTTGTTGGAGAAATTCTTTATTTCCCCTTCCAATTTAAATGATATTCTTGCTGTATAGAATATTCTAGGTTGCAAATTTTTGCTGTTCAGCACTTTAAATATATCTTGCCACTCCCTTCTGGCCTGTAGTGTTTCTGTAGAGAAATCAGCTGATAGCCTTATGGGGGTTCCCATATAATGAATGTTTTGCTTTTCTCTTTCTGCCTTTAGAATCCTCTCTTTATCTTTAACTTTTGCCATTTTTACTATAATATGTCTTTGTGTGGGCCTGTTTGGGTTCAGCTTATTTGGGGCCCTCTGTGCTTCCTGTATCTTGATGTCAGAATGCTTTAGATTTGAAAAGTTTTCAGCCATAATTTCTTCAAATATATTTTCAATCCCTTTTACTTTTTCTTTTCCTTCTGGAATTCCTATTATGCATAGATTGGCCTTCTTTATATTATCCCATAGGTCTCTTATATTGCTTTCATGTTTTTTCATTTGATTTTCTGTCTGCTGTCCTGATTGGGTGATTTCCATTATTTTATATTCCACATCACTAATTCATTCCTCTGCATTATTCATTCTGCTCTTTATTGCCTTAAGCTCAGTTTGTATCTCTACAAATTAATATTTTAGTTTTTCTTTGCTCCTCCTTATATTTTCTAGTTCCTTTCTAAAGGAATCTGCATTACTGTTAATATCCTCTCTTAATTCCTTAAGGATTTTCAATACCTCCCTTTCGAACTCAGTGTCTGTCAGACTGCAGAGGTCTGTTTCATTGTTGACTGCTGTAGGTGAATTCCCCTGTTCCTCTAACTGGGAATTGTTTCTGTTATTCTTCATCTTGCTTGTGTTTTTCTTTTTCTGTGAGTTCAGGGAAGCCAAACTCTAGTCTTGTAAGGCTACTTCTATGCAAGAATACCCATTTGTATTTTGGGGGGCAATTACTATTTATTTTTGGTGTGGGATTTTGAATTTTGCTGTCTCTTTCTTTGGTGTAAGCAGGCTATTGTACCCATGATGCTCAGTGTGTTTTGGGGAGAAAGAGGCAATGGGTAGGGCCAGCAGTCAAAGCCTGGTCATTGGACTCTTAATAACAGAAAGGAACTGTAGGAAGGTGGCACAGGCTACTCCTAGTTGCAGGGCCCTGGGAAGTGGTAATAAGCTCCAGGCAGATCTTCAAGTGACCAGAGCATTTGGTGGTAGTAGCAACAGCAGGGTGTGTGAATTCCCAGGGTATTTAGAGCAACAACAGCTTGTGTTTGATTGCAATGCCCTCCTCTGAGGTGATTGGAACCACATTGGTGCCTGTTCAAGTACCCCTATTGGGAGCAGACTATGACCATCTCTAGAGTCAGTGATAACTGCAGTGGTTTGCCTCAGCCACCTGTAGACCATGCATGAAGCAACCCATCTCACTTAGCCCACATATGAGGTGTTATAGAGTGTGCTCCTAGTTGCAGGATCCTGGGAAGTGACAGAGATCTGGTGTGAGTACTGCCCAGAACTTTTGGCAGTGGCAACAGCAGGGCGGGTGTGTTCCCGGGGGTGCCAAAGCACCAACAGGTGGTGTTCGTTCACAGTGCCCTCTTCTGTGGTACTCTTTAGGTGAATGGGGCTTCAAGTGATTTTTGTTCAGATATCATCAATGGCAATGGGCAATGCCCACCTCTGGAATCAGGGATAACTGAGGCAGTTTGCCCCCACTGCCTGCAGACCATGGCAAGGAGCACCCTGTCCCACTTAGCCCATGAGGGAGGTGCTGGACCAGTTGTTCCTAGTTGTACGGTCTTGGGAAGGGACAGTGACCAATTGTCTGGGTGTCACCCAGAGCGTTTGGCAGTGGCAGCTGCGGGTGGGTGTGTTCCCAGGGGAATGAAAGCAACAATGTATGGTGCTTGATTGTAATGCTCTCTTTTTTCTTTTTTGGCAACCCCTGAGGTGACTGGGGTTGCTGGAGGATACCACTCATGGGCCCCCAGTGGTGGCAAGCCACGCCTCACTCTGGTCTCTGCAACCACCGCTGCAGTCTGTTCTTGCCACCTGTAGATTCTGCAAGAGGTGCCCTCATGCCCTTAGCCCACACAATATGTGCCTGGCCACTGGTGGCCCACACAAGAAGCACCTAATCCCCTTTAAATGAGCAGGAAGCTTATTGCTGCCCTTAGCCTCTGCAGAGCTGCCACACCCTCTAAGCCCATGGGCATGCGCATGCTCTGGCACAGGGAGTTTTCCATAGCAGCCCGCCCCTCCTCCTCTCCCCTTCCCAACAATGGCGCCTTGCCTTTCCTGTGGGTCCAGACCTTCTTCTGGGTTCCCTCTGCCATGGCATTCCCCTCCTTAGCCCCCGTGCCATCCCCATTTCTCTCCCCAGAACTGAACTCTGGAGCCTGAGTCTCAGGGTCCAGCCTCTGCCCTAGCATCTCAAGCTGTGGTGTCTGGGCCAGTGGTTTAGATGGTCTGTGCAGCTCTCACTCTGCTTTGCTGTTCTCAGTCCAGCTGCTGCGCTTTTTTTGGCGACTTTGAGGTCCCACTGAACTCAGCTGATCTTTCATCAGTTAGATGGCTTCCCAAGAGGTGAGCTCCTTTTCTTCTTCATGACTCCCTCTCAGGAATGCTAGTCCCATCTTGAATCCTTTTCTCTCTCTTTTTTTCTTTTGTTCTGCCCAGTTATGTCAAGAGTTTCTTGCCCTTTTTGGAGGTTTAAGTTCTTCTGTGAGCATTCAGTTGATGTTCAGTAGTTTTACATGTAGATGTGTTTTTTTGATGTGTTTGTGGGAGAAGTTGTGTGCAACCTCTTACTCCTCTGCCCTCTTGCTCCACCTCCCCATTGTAAGTATCTTGACATAGTTCTCAGTGCTATATTTACACTCTCTCATCCTGTTTTCCATGAATATGTTGGTCTGAGGATCTCTTGAGTTGTTTGTTTTTACTCTTGTTGCTGACTTCTGTTTCTTGCTTTTCACTTACTAGAGGGAAATCTCTAGTGGGTAATATTGATTCTCGCCTCATATTAAGTTCATTCCCTTGGTCCACCTACATAAATACAGAGGTCTTATTTTCATCACCAGATCCCTGTATGCATCTCTGTGTATTTCAAACCAGAATATCAATAGATGTACATTCATTCTGAGATTTCTCACCGATATTACAAACATGGCACAACCAAATCTGAACTCAGTGTTGCTACTACTTTTAAAATAATTTCACTTGATTTATCCCAACAGCTTCTTAGCTTTCCTTCAACATCCGGCTAGGTGCCTTTCATTAATTATTTGTATCACCGTCTCAATTCAATCTCTATGCCCAGACTCAGGGCTACCCTTCTGTCATTTAATCCTCACAACAACCTGTAAGTCATAAGATCCCCATTATAGAGATAAAGAAACTAAGCTTTTTATACATTAGATGGCTTGTCAATAGTTATATAGTCAGCAAAAGTCAAGGAGGGGATTTTTTTTTAATAGCTGAACCTGAAGCAAATGGAATTTCCCAGGCCAGGGTTTGAAATCAAATTCCAGCTGTAGATGTAACCTATGTTGCAGCTGTGGCAGTGCCAGATCCTTAACCCATTGCACTGGGTAGTGGATGAAAATGGTGTCTCAGCAGTAACTGGAGCAGCTGCGGTTGGATTCCCAACCCTCTGCACCACAGCAAGATCTCCAAGGACAGGATCTGATATCAGTCCTCAGGACTCCAAAGCTGGTGAACCTCAGCTGTCACTATATGTTACTGCCAGAATGAACTTAATGTGCATGATGCTTCCCTTCCTAACACCTTTGTACCTTCCTTTAATGCAAAGGTATTGCAGGATCTATGTTGAAGTAGTCTTTTTCTAAAAGACAATCTGAAATACCTCAGTCAATATCAAGCTGACCTACAGAAAAATTAAAGTTGGCTTTGCTCTTTGAGTTTTAGGGGGGATCCAGCTAAATGGCACCCCACTCCTTACTTGGGTTATAACAAATTGCAGCCACAACAAACAAACAGAGGGTATTTTTACCCCACTGGTAAAATGAAGGTTGGAAGACATGGCTTGATGTTGGCGAGCCTAATGGTCTTAGTCATCCCGACCACAGAATGAGCTAGCCCCATCCCAGCACCCCCCAGGTCCTTCCCCAGCAGAACCAGCTCCTGCAGAAGTTGCTAGGTTGGCTCTATGGTCTGTAAGTTTATGAACAATGTAAAGCACTCTACTTTTCCATAGTGTAACAGGTAAAAGATAAATCAATTTTTATAAAATTGAGGACCAGAAAAGATGCTCCTTTCTCACTTACCTTTGCTGAATTTTTTTCTATACCCTCTCTTCAATTGCTTGCATCATATCCAATCTGTCCATTCTGCTGCCACAGCATGCCAATCACATGGCATTCTGCCCCTCACTGATCTCTATTTCTGTTGTAATATTGCAACACCATCTAATTGATTTTCCTGCCTCTTCACTTTCTTCCTCTGTGTTACTTCCTCCATGACCTGAATACAAATGTTCTTCCTCCCATGAAGTTTTGATGATGCAACCTCTGGATAAAACAAATAAATAAGACCAATATGTTGTCATATATAGTAAAAATCAGTCTGCAATCTGAGGTCTTCTATATTCCAACACAAACCAACATGTTCCATCATCATTATTCACCATTTACATCTAACAAGATCATTGATTTATCCCTAAGGACAACCATCTATTTTCCAGTTGCGTCCTTTTATTTTCTCCTTATCTACCTCTAATACAACAGCATATGGAGTTATATTTCCATTAAAATAAGAATGCTGAAATGACATAACTAATATAAAAACGAGAGATTGCTTAGTTACAGATGAGGAGTAGGGATTTTCATAAAGTGAGCTTTATGAGTATTTAGGGATTAATACATTTGAGAGCCAATTTAATCAAATCAAATTTTGGAATTACCACTGACATTTGGTACAGAAAAAAGTTTGTACTCAATGAAGAGTTGATGCATACATTTTTAAAAATTCATTCATAGGAGTCCCCATAGTGCCTCAGAAGATTAAGAACCTAACTAGTATCCATAAGGATTCAGGTTTGATCCTGACCTCACTAAGTGCATTAAACATCCAGTGTTGCCCTGGCAGTGATACAGACCTGCAGCTGCAGCTCTGATCTTACTCCTAGCCTAGGAACTTCCATTTGCCACTGGTGCAGCCCTCAAAAAGAAAAAAATAATCCTTCATAGCCCTACCACTTTTATTTTTGATATAATTTGAATTAAAATAAAAAGACAATTTGTAAATTCTCATTGTTTACACACTTTATATTTGTATACATAGACATTATGTATTATACTTTTTGATATTTGCATGATACTTGATATCTTTAAATTATCATTTAAGTATAAAATGTTTCCATAATAGATCTTACACTCTTCTAAAATTAATGTCCTAAATAATACAATGTATTAGTATATTCAATTTTCCAAGGAGATGGGATTAAATGGTGTAGTAAAAGGACTGGAGCTCACCTTTTCTCATTGAAACAACAAAATTACAACCAATTGCTGAACAAAATAGACTGGAAACTACCAAAAAATATATCCTACCTCAAAAGACAAAAAGGAGGCCACATCAAGATGGTAGGAGATGGGATTATGTGATATAAGCAACCCCATACTCGATGGGAGGTCTACAGACTGGAAAGTAACTATATCACAGAGGCTCACCCACAGGAGTCAGAGTTCTGAGCCCCACCCACATCAGGTTTCCATGCCTAGGGATCTGGCATTGGGAGGAGGAGCCCTAGAGCATTTGGAGTTGGGGACCAGGAGAGCTAGTGTACAAGAGCTGCAAGGGACTGGGAGAAATGGAGACCCTATTCTTGAAAGGCTTTTGTGTGCACTGGGTCCAGGGAAAATCAGAGAATTCGTATAATCTGGTTCAGACTTGCCTGCAGTTCTTGGATGATCTCCTGGGAAAATAGGGGGTGAGTGGCTCTTTGTGGGGGAAGGACATTGGTGGCAAAGGTCTCAGGAATCATCATCAGCATGTTCTCCTCTAGAGGTGGCCATTTTGGAAAAATCTGGCCCCACCCATCAGGGCTGGGAAGCCCCAGGCCAAATAACAGACCAGTGGGAACAGAGTCCTACCCATAAGCAAAAGCCTGCTTTAAGAACTCTGAGGCACACAAATGCCTCTAATCCCACCCAGAGACAAAGCCCCACCCACCAGTAGGATAAGAATCAGCTCTACCTACCAGTGGGCAGGCACCAGTCCTTCCCATCAGGAAGTCTGCAGCAAGCCCCGTACCAACTTCAGCCAAAGGGGGACTGATAACAGAAGTAAGAGAGGCTACAACCTTATTGTCTACAAAAAGGAGACCACACTAAAAATCTACACAAAATAAAAAGGCAGAAAATTATGACTCAGATAAAGGGGGGGGAAAAAAAGCCCAGAAAAACAGCTAAGTGACTTAGAGATTATCAATTTCCGTGAAATAGACTTTAGACTAAAGCTACTAAAGATGATTCAAGATCTTAGAAATAAACTGGAGGCAAAGACTGATAAATTAGGCGTTCCTGTCATGGTTTAGCATTTAACAAATCCAACTGGTATCCATGAGGATGCATGTTTGATCCCTGGCCTTGCTCAGTGGGTTAAGGATCCAGCATTGCCATGAGCTATGGTGTAGGTCATATATGTGGCTTGGATCTGGCATTGCTGTCACTGTGGCATAGGTCAACAGCTACAACTCTGATTCAACCCATAGCCTGGGAACCTCCAAAAAAGAAAAAAAGAAAAAAGAAAAAAGATGGATAAATTACAAGAAATATTGAACAAAAAAATAGACGATTTAAGATTAAGCAAGCAGAGAGGCAAAAATAAAGTAAATGAAATAAAAAATTCACTGGGAGGAAGCAACAGTAGAATACAGGAGGCAGAAGAATGAAAATAGACTGGTGCTGGTGGAAATCACTGACATGGAACAGAAAAGAAAAAAAAAAGATTGAAAAGAGATGAAGACAGTCTAAAAGAATTCTGGGACAACTTTAAATGCACCAACATCTGTATTATAGGGGTGCCAGAGGCAGAAGAGAAAGAGAAAGGGCCAGAGAAAATATTTGAAGAGATAATAGCCAGAAACTTCCCTAACATGGGAAAGGAATCACTCACTCCAATCCAGGAAGCACAATGAGTACCATATAAAATAAGCCCAAGGAGGTACACCCTGAGACACATATTAATCAAACTGACAAAAATTAAAGATGAAGAAAAATATTAAAAGCAACTAGGGAAAAGAAAGAAACAACATACAAGAGAATCCTGATAAGGATATCTGATGATTTTTAAGAAGAAACTCTGCAGTCCAGAAGGCTGGGGAAAAACACCAAGATATTCTACCCAGTAAAACTCTTATTCAGATTTGAAGTAGAAATCAAAAGCTTTACAGACAAGCAAAAGCTAAGAGAATTCACCACCAGTAAACCAGCTTTACAACGGATGCTAAATGAACCTTTCTAGGTGGAAAAGAAAAGGCCACAAGTAGAAAAAACAAAAATATTGCAAATGACAAGGTTCACCGGTAAAGGCGTATATATAGTAAAGGTAGGAAATCATCCACACACAAATATGCTACCAAAACCAGGAATTGTGAGAAGAGGAGGGTACAAATGCCGGGAGATTAATCTCCAATTAAAAGACCAAGAACTTAAAAAAAATATTTTGTATATAAAGACTCCTATATCAAAACTTCATGGTAACTGCAAACCAGAAATCTACAATAGATACACATATAAGAAAAAGATACACATATAAGAAAAAGCAATCCAAACCTAACACTAAAGATGGTTATCAAACCACAAGAGAACAAGAGAAGGTAAGGAAAATGACCAACAAAAACTAATCCAAAACAATTACTAAAATGGCAATAAGCACATACTTATCAATAATTACCTTAAATATAAATGGACTAAATACCCCAACCAAAAGACATAGACTGGCTGAATAGCTATAAGAACAAGACCCATATATATATATATATATATATATATATATATATATATATATATATATATATACTCTCTTCAAGAGACCCACATCAGTTCTAGGGACACATTCAAATTAAAAGTGAGAGGAAGCAAGGAAATATTTCATGAAAACAGAAATGAAAATAGAGCTGGAGTAGCAATACTCATATCAGATAAAACAGACCTTAAAATAAAGAATATTGTTAAGAGACAAAGAAGGACATTCCATAATAATTGAAGGATCAATCCAATAAGAAGATATAACAATTTTAAATATATATGCTCCCAACACAGGATCAGCTCAATACATAAGGCAATATAAAAGGAGAAATTGACAACAACACAATAATTGTGGGGGACTTTAACATCCCACTTACAGAAATGGACAGGTCATCCAGACTGAAAATCAACAAGGAAACAAAGGCCTTAAATGATGCATTAGACCAGATGAACTTAATAGATATTTATAGAATATCTCATCCAAAATCATCAGGATACACATTCCTGTCAAGTGCACATGGAAAATTGTCTGGGATGATTCACATTCTGGACCACAAATCAAGCCTTGGTAAATTTAAGAAAATTGAAATCATATCAAGCATCTTTTCCAACCGTGACTCTATAAGATTATAAATCAACAACAGAAAAAAACTTCCAAAAACACAAACACACAGAGAATAAACAACATGCTACTAAATAACCAAAGGATCACAAAATAATGTTGGAAGTCCTAGCTACAGCAATCAACAACAACAAAAAAGAAATAAAAGGAATCCAAATGGGAGAGGAAGAAGTAAAACTATCAGTGTTTGCAGATGGCATGATACTATACCTAGAAAATTCTAAAGAATATTGGATAATTGGATAAAAAACTGTTAGAGCTCATCAATGAGAATGGTAAAGTGGCATGATACAAAATTAACTAACAATGCAAGGTCAGAAAGAGAAATTAGGGAAACAATCCCATTTACTATCACATAAAAAAGAATAAAATACCTAGGAATAAAGCTACCTAAAGAGACAAAAGACCTGTACTCTGTAAACTATAAGACACGGATGAAAGAACTCAAAGATGACACAAACAAATGGAAAGATATGCAATGCTCTTGGATTGGAAGAATCACTGTTGTGAAAATGACTATACTACCCAAGGCAATCTATAGATTCAGTTCAGTCCATATCAAATTGCCAATGGCATTCTTTCAGCACCAAAACAAAATATTTTAGAGTTTGTTTGGAAGAACAAAAGACCCCAAATAGCCAGAGCAATCCTGAGAAAGAAGAATGGAGCTGGAGGAATCTGGCTCCTTGACTTCAGACTACACTGCACAGCTACAGTCATTATAACAGTATGGTATTGGCACAAAAACAGAAATATAGATGAGTGGAACAGGATAGAAAGCCCAGAATTAAACCCTGCACTTACAATCAACTAATCTATAACAAAGGAGGCAAGAATATACAATGGAGAAAAGACAGTCCCTTCAGTAGGTGGTCCTGGGACATCTGGACAGCTACACATGAAAGAATTCAATTTCAACACTCTCTAACACCATGCACAAAAATAAACTCAAAATAGATTAAGGGCCTAAATATAAGACTAGGTACTATAAAACTCTTAGAGGAAAATGTAGGCTGAACACTCTTTGACATAAACCACAGCAATATCTGCTTGAATCTACCTCCTAGAGTAATGACAACAAAAAAATGTTTAAAATGGGACCTAATTAAACTTAAAAGTTCTTGTACAGCAAAGGAAGCCATAAATGAAAAGACAACACAGAATGGGAGAAAATATTTGCAAATGAAACAACTGACAAGGGATAATCAAAACATATAAATACCTCCTGCAGCTCAACATAAAAATAATTTTTTTTAAAAGCCAGAAGATCTAAACAGACAATTCTCCACAGAATACATACAGGATGGATAAAAAACACATGGAAAGATGTTCAACATCAGTAATTATTAGAGAAATGCAAATCAAAACTGCTTGAAGTACAACCTTACACCAGCCAGAATGGCCATCATCACTAATTCTGAGATCAATCAATGCTGGAAAGGGTGTGGAGAAACCTTCCGTCTTACTTTGTTGGTCAGAATGTAAATTGATGTAACCACTATGCAAAACAGTATCGATATTCCTCAAAAACTAAAAATTGATAGATGCTGGACATCTATCTGGAGAAATACATGACTTGAAAAGATGCATGTACCTCAGTGTTCATTGCATCACTGTATACAATAGCCAGTAAATGGAAGGAACCTAAATGTCCATCAACAGTGGAATGGATAAAGATATGGTTCATATGTGTGATGGAATATTAGTAATAAAAAGGAATGCAATTTGCAGCAACATGGATGGACCTAGAAATTATCATGCTGCGAAGTTAGACAGTGAGACCCAAACATCATATAATATCACTTATATGTGGAATCTAAAAAAAAGGATACGATGAACTTATTTGAAGAGCAGAACAAAAACATACTCATAGATTTTGAAAATTTTGTGTTTATCATAGGAGACAGGTTGGAGGGGAAAAACTGGGGGTTTGAGACAGAAATGTTCTAAGATACGGTTGTGATGATGGTTGTAAAACTATATAATAAAAATCATTAAAAAAACTTTCCAACATCTCATAATTACTTATTGATTAATTTAATGAGCATTTTCTATGTGACAGATACATAGATCTTTAAGTATACTATACAGGCAATTTAAAAATGAAGAAATGCAAATATCTTACATTTGGTTGGAAAAGAGTGAAGGGACAATCACTCTCTTAAGTTCTTTACAATTTAAAATCTCTTACTTCTTGCAGATTATTCCTTTTCTGATGTCAGGATATAACATGCTTAATTTTGGTAATGATGTAGTTTCTTCTTTAAATTTTATATTATAATAGAAAATACTACATTTCCCTTACTATATCAAAACTATTAATTGCCCAATAACCATAGAGTTAAGCTTATCTTTCATATTTATCCATAAGGGAAATAATTATCTGTTTTTTTTCTTTTTGCTATATTCTGTTTTAACTACTGAAAGAAAAGTACTACTTTAAAAATTTGTATATTTACAAAGTTATCAGAGACACATGTTATCTCTATATGATCGAGTGAGTTATTGAAAATGTTTTTCTACAGTATTTATCAGCAGGAAATATTTGCATAAAGAATTCATTCCCTTTGAGCATTAATGTGATCTCTGTATTACAGTTCCTCCTGGAGAAAGGAATTTAATTCCCTTGTGAATACTGTGTCAGTTTTACCAGGTGAGGAAAGACTAATGATGTTAGATTACTTTACAGTGGGAGAGAATGAACTAAATTTGCATCCAGGGAGAAATGATTTCTTAGCCACAGACACATGCATTGATCAGATTGTCTGTGAGTAGTTTATTCTATGTACTTATATATTTTCTTTCCATCCTGCTGTCAACTATTATTATACCTCATTCATCATCAGAGTATTAAACTGAGAAACAACTTCCAGAGGCTGATTAGGTGAATTGGAGTTTGCACACTAAATCCTTCGGTTGCTTCCCTCACAAGAGTCCAATAGGAAGACTAAACCCCTACCCATGAAAAACTAATACTAACTCAACTTTTATTCAAAAATTGATCTGCTGGAATTTTTGGTACCATGTTTGAATGAGAATCGACTCCAGAATAATCCTTCTTCTAATGTGAGTTATGTCACCCAGCTATCATGTAGCATCTCTTACCAAAAAAGAGAATACATTCTAGCAGAACCAGTAAAACAGATGATATCAACACATACAATTACAAACGTAACATACAATATACCAGAGAAATGACACTTAAGCATATTTGGTTACCTATTCACTTAGATGTATTTTTAAGAAATATAATTTACTGTGTTGTGTTTGTAGGTGGTAGTATGTATAATATCCATCCAAGTTCTCTGGGCTGCAAAGTAAGTACTTTGCTGCTGTGGGTGTATACCTGAGCATTGATCCACTGGTAAATAACACTGTCATCATGTCTGGTAGTGTGAGACACATAAATACAGTGGTATGAGATGTTCTAAAGGAAAATAAAGGAAGGCAAACACATGTGACAAATGTTACACACTTTATTCCCTTCTTAGAGATTCACTAGAATATAAATGCACAAAACTAGGGAAATTGTTAAGCTAATTTTCATATATCCGCAGGGTAGAGTATTTTAGAGGCTTAATGCCTTTACCTTGATTTATGCTACCATTACCTTTAACATGAATTCCTCCTAATTCAGCTCTCTGCCTGCATTTTTACACCCCTGGACATTTCTCTTCCCTGGAGCCAGAGTGGAGACTGACTGATATAAAAAGTTAAATCTAACCCTATTATTCTGTAATTCTTGGAGGTTACCCATACTTTTATGACAATATCCAAGCTTATTAATATGGAGACAGGAACATTATTACTTGTTTGACTCCATTCCTCACCCATCTTCACCTCTAGCTCTGCATTTCAGCCAAACTAGATTTTCAATTTCAAATGTACTTTTTAACATCTCAGAAGAGTATTGCATATGCTGTTGTATAGCCTTCTCCTCCCTTAGCCCTTAATTTAATTGGTATGCAATCTTCAGAAACTTCCTTGACACCCCACCTTTACCCCTCACCTTGGGCTCCATCTCTTTCCACAATTTCCATAGTCCTCTGCAACTACATTTCATAGTTTTTTAATTAATGCGATGTAAGCGATTCTTCCAATGGACTGTGAGCCTAGGGATGGTAAGGAAGAGACCACTTTATTACTTTACTTCTAGCAGTTAATGCTCTGTCTTTAAACTACCTTAACTTTTTAAAAAATTATTTTACTGAAGCATAGTTGATTTACAACATTGTGTTAGTTTCTGTTGTACAACAAAGTGATTTGTTTCATGTACAGATACATTCTTTTTCATATTCTTTTCCATTATAGTTTATCACAGAATACTGTGTATAGTTTCCTTTGCTATTCAGTAGGATCTTGTGGTTTATCAATTTTATATATAATAATTTGCATCTACTAACCCCAAATTCCCCATCCATACCTCCTCCACTTCACTCCCCCTTGGCAACCACTAGTCTGTTCTCTATGTCTATGAGTCTGTTTCTATTTCATAGATATGTTCATTAGTGTCATATTTTAGATTCCACATACAAAATGATATCATATTTCCCTTTCTGTCTGGCTTACTTCACTTAGTATGTGAATCTCTATTGCATCCATATTGCTGCAAACAGCATTATTTCATTCTTTTTTTGGTTGAGCAGTATTCCATTGCATATATGACCAAAACTTCTTTATTCATTCCTCTGTCAATGGACATTTAGACTGCTTCTATGTCTTGGCTATTTTTTACAACTTCTGTGAGATTTTCTCCAGCAAAATTCAACTGTTTCAATAGAATTAGAGAACGAAAGATATGTAAAGATGTTACAGATTGAGGTCTACTAAAAATCTGTGGCTGAAAGCAGAATTGAAGGAGATAAAGCTCTAGGCAAGAGAGAAACTCCATGGGATATCAGGGGATGGGAAAACAGAGGGAAAAGCCAAGAACAGAGCAGTCATTTAGGGTAAAAGACAAGGCCATGTACTAGATATCTCAATGGTATACACAGAGCAGGTCCAGAAAATAGTGAAGAGGTCAAATTTGTGGTCTACAAATCAAGATTCAAATTAAAATTTCAGAAGTTGGGCAGTGTCTATGGAAGAGGGTAGGTAACACAGACTGGAGGTCAGGGAATTTTATGGGATTGTTGGATAAATATCTGTCTCTTTATCAGAACTCAATCTTCCTGATGGGTTCTGTAAATACACCTTTGATGAAAGTGAAATATGCAAAGAAATCAAGAGCTCTCAAAGCAGGGTATGAATGGTGCCTAGGATTTTGAATTTGGTCCTTGGTTAAAAGTGGGTGAAATCCCCTCCCCTCACACTTGCTGATGCCACTGACAGCAATACGAAGAGGCAAAATGTGATAGAAAAAGACAGCTGTCATAATAAAGGATTGGAAAAAAGCTAGGAGGTGAGACAAGAAAGAGAATTGCTTACTCAATAAATATTTATTGGCATTCCACTCTCTGTAGGGTCCTAGTATTGAGAATAATTTATAGATATAACAGACACAATCAATGCCTTTCTGGAGCTTTCATATTGGGAATGGAAACCTTAAATCATTAAATTAAAAGTGAAGTAATTAAATTGAGATAAATGTGTTAAAAGAGAAATAAGCTATAGGAAGATACTGAGTAATAAATAAGGAGAAGCAGAATTACCGTTGTTGATGAAAAGGACGGGGGATGGAAAGAGAAGGGTAGCATTCAAGACCAGTGAGCAGAATGCAGCAGTTAAGACTAATTTAACTTTAGTAACTTAATGTTATAAATAATTGCTCTCTAAGAATTGACTTTTGAATTTGTTAGAAAAAAATGATTCTAAATGAATTGAAATATAAGTTTACTGAGGTGATCAGTCAAAAACAAAATATCATTTACTCCTCTTATTCTCTCTCATTCCCCATTCCATCATCAGGTCCTATAGCCAACATCTTCAAAACACACATTCTGCTTGAGAATCTGATCAGTTCCTACCTGTCTGCCACCCCTACCAAGTCCATACCACTTTCACCTCTCACCTCCACTGAAGTGGTGGTTTTTTAAACACCGCATATCTGCTTCCAGCTTTGCCAGCAGAATGTCCTTGTAAAAAGCCAGGTCAGATCAAGCTGCTGCTCTCTGGAACACCCCAATCAATGAATTCCCAACAGTTCCTAGAGTAAATTCCAAATTTAATGCCACTATTGACCGGGAGAATATATCCAGCTTCTCCATCCTCCTGGGTCCTCACCTTGCAGTTCCCGTGCCACTGTTTACTCTGCTTTAGTCCATGTGGCACGTCTGTCCCTTCCTTCAGCACACCAGGCTCCAGAGCCTAGAGTTCTTGAGTCATTGCCCAAGCCCTCTCTCTTCAGGCCTTCCAAAGCCTCCTTTCTGTTCATCATTCCATCAAGGAGCTTCTGGTCTCTGAGACATATGATGTAGACCACACATCTATAACACAGACTGTATACAAATCATATGTATATTATACAGAATACTAATACTAATTAGTGAATCATTCAGAACTCAGAATGCATCCATGCCATTGGTCGTTATTACTTAATTAAAGTATAGTTGATTTACAATTTTGTACCAATTTCTGCTGTACAACAAAGTGACTCAGTCATACATCTATACGCATTCCCTTTCTTATATTATCTTCCATCATGGTCTATCCCAAGAGATTGGATATACTTCCCTGTGTCCTAGAGTAGGTTCTCATTGCTTATCCATTGTAAATGTAACAGTTCATATCTACTAACCCCAAACTCCCTGTCCACCCCACTCACTCCCTCCTCTCCTCTGGCCACAAGTCTGTTCTCTATGGCTGTGAGTCTGTTTCTATTCTCCAGATAGGTTCATTTGTGCCATGTTTTAGATTCCACATATAAGTGATATCATATGGTATTCTCTTCTGACTTATTTACTTAGGATGAGGATCTCTAGTTGCATCCATGTTGCTGCAAATGGTATTACTTTATTTAATTCCTCTTTATGGCTGAGTAGTATTCCATTGTATATATGTACCACATCTTATTAATCTGTCAATGTACATTTCCATGTCATACCTTCAATTTTTTTTTGGTCTTTTTAGGGCCGCTCCCGTTCCCAGGCTAGGGGTCAAATCAGAGCTGCAATGGCCAGCCTGTGCCACAGCCACTGCAGTACAGGATCCAAGCCACATCTGTGACCTACACCACAGCTCGTGGCAATGCCAGATCCTTAACCCACTAAGTGAGGCCAGGGGCGGAACCTGTGTCCTCATGGATACTAGTCAGATTCATTTCCACTGAGTCATGATGGGAATTCCCCATACCCTCGACATTTAATTCCCACCTGAACTTTCTATACTCTTCCCAGATTTTGTTTTTGATACTTATGAATATTTGAATTTACATTACTATTTACTGTCTTCCCTGAGTGGATATATACAGATGCACATGCACACATATACTGGCATGCAAATAAATAATAGAGGCACAGTTATAAATAGAAACACTCTTTCTTTCCTATTAGAGTATAAATTCCACAAAGAGAGAAGAATTTGATTGTCTTGGTCACTTTCATTTTTCCAGAGAAGAGCAGTGTCAAATCCAGCATATACTCCATACTTGTTCAGTGATTACATACAAATAAACTGTTAGGTGCTTCAAAATATCTTCTTTTTAAATGACTACAGTTTGATGCTACAAAGGCCTTCAAAAATCACCAATTTTATAATCAAAGAAATCATTACTATTTCTCTTAAAGCATATCTTTGAAAACAACAAGCTATTTGCTTGCTACATTCTCCATCCTCCTTTGCCTTCTGCCATGCTATTCCTCATGCTGATCCTTCTGCTTTCCAGATAAAGACATTAAGTTTGAATTACCTTTCAAGGAAAAGTTATACTCTTTGTGATACATGAGAATTTCCTCCTTTTCCAACTGAAAAGAGCTCACTGTTCCCTCAGCATCAAAATATTTCTCCTTCTTTCACTAATTAGTATCCTATATTATATACATGCGGTTTGTATTGTATTCCAATAGGGCCAGAATGTGTTGTAGATGTATGGTTTATACTGTATTTCTATAGGACTACAATACATGTTCCTTGACAGCATGATGTATATAAGCATTTAAAAACAAAATAAGCAAACAACAAAACAAGTAAGAAGCTTTTCAATATCTTGCTTTTCTTCTTGTTGTTGAGCTTTATTTCCTATTCAGACCCAGATGTTGTTTCTTTGGCATTTTCTCCTCCCCTGTGTTGAATTATTCCTCCCAAGCCAGCCAAAATTATTCACACTTTAATATGTGCAAGCTGGGAAAAATGTGATTGAACTGAGGTAGCATTTAATTGAGGTGTTTATCTCACCAATCTAGGTGAGAGAATTAAAAGTTATTAAATTAACTTCCGTGTAATATGATTGGTGTGTTTAATCGTGCAATGATTATTTACCATGTGACCAGAAAACAAGCAAATGATTAAACAATATTCAGAGTAGGTAGATATTTTATCCTTTTCCATAAATTTCAAATATGTCCTAAGACCGAACATTATACTTCTATTTCTCCTGTACTTCCTATATTTTTGTCATTGATGTAATGAATAATTAGGAACAGATTTCTCTGAGTTTCTGTGAATTTCCTAACTTTACATCCTAAAACAAATGTGATTCAGTCCTCCAACTGCAAACAAGCACACTGACATTATGTTGAACTAAATGAGTCTGTTTATGCTCAAAGGAGAGGTTTGTTTCATTTCCACATATTCCTTATAGACTTGAATATATAATTTTCTTCTGTTGTGAAATTTCAAGGGTATATAGAATAGCTCTGAATATACCAGTTAGAAAGCTCTCCAAAGATAATTATGACAATGTTGCCCTATGCTTACATAGCTCAAGGCATAAAACTTGCTAATCTTAATCTTTATATTTATTGCAATATAATTAATTTACTCCAAATAGCAAAATTAGGGCTTAATCAGACTCTATTCTCTCAATTATTACCACCTTGAGTCAGATTCCCGAGAATCTTCTCAATCTCTGCTCCCAAGATTGGGAATTTAGTGGTAACAAGACTAGAAGGAAAAAACAAAACAGAACTCACAACTGTATTCCTCAGAAGAAATATGAAAGTTGGCATGGTTACACTGTTATTTAAGTGCTAATTATTATCAGGTTTAGATTTATGAAAATGATTTGGCTTTTTTGTTTTGAATTTTTTAAAAATAATCCTCTGGGTTTCAGTAGTATGTTTGAATGTATACTATATGATAAATATAGGCTATTTAGGAGTTCTCTTTTGGTGCAGTGGACTAAGGGTGTGGCATTGTCACTGCTGTGGCTTGAGTTGCTGCTGTAGCACAGGTTCAGTCCCTGGCCTGGGAAATTGCACATGCCATGAGTATACCACCCCCCCAAAAATAGGCCTATTTAAAATTATTTTTAACATAGACCTTTACCTTAAAGAGCAAATAATTTATTTTATATATTAGAGTTTATGTAGTTCATTGGCACATAGTTCATAAAGTATTTCTCATGGCCCCTCTATGCTCATGAAAGCAGCTACTATACTACAAAACAGCTTAACCTTACTCATTTATTCCTAGTGTATCTTGACCCATGCTATTTGTCTCAAGAAGTATGTGCTTATCTATAAAATTGATGTTTTTGCTGAAATAACCTTCGTAATTCCCATGGAGAAATAAAACCCCCATCATCCACTATAATATCAAATATCTTTTGTTCTCTTTGTCCACTGAAGAGGCATGGCATGCTTCCCCATGAGTACAGCTGCTTATAACCAAAATCCCTGTCTGGAGGAATGATGTGTCAGGTAAGGACTCCCCACTGGTCCATGGCACACATCCAAAGAACTGATGCTATCTTTCCTGGGCAAGCAGGCTCCATGCTGAGTGCTGAGATGATCCACTGGAAAACTCAGTCCAGACCAGAAGCCCCTTCTGAGCACTGAATGTACTCTTTTGAGCAAAAGTTCTTTTCAACTAGGAAGTGATTATTAGTTTTTTCCCTCTATAATTTAAGGTAAAATTGCCCAACTCATCTTGAGTTTCTTTCACCCACACTGCTTATTCCCAGAATTCTAGTAAAAGGCTTTATCCTCTCCCCCTAAACAGCCGCACCCTAACCCAACACCTGAGTATTAAGGTGTGTTTAATTTTGAAATTAACACTACAAAGCCATAAAAAAATGGAATAATGCCATTTGCAGCAATATAATGCAATAGAGATTCTCATACTAAGTGAATTCAAAAAGAGAAAGACAAATAGCATATGATATAACTTATATGTGGAATCTAAAATATGGCACAAATGAACCCATCTACAAAACAGAAACAGACTCACAGACATAGATAACAGACTTGTGGTTGTCAAGAGGGAGTGGGATGGATGGGGAGTTTGGGGTTGGTAGATGAAAACCTATTACATTTAGAATGGATAAGCTATGAGGTCCTACTGTAGAGCACAGGCCACTATATCCAGTCTCTTGGAATAGACCATCATGGAAGACAATTTAAGAAAAGCAATGTATGTATATGTGTGTGTGTGTGTGTGTGTGTGTGTGTGACTTGAGTCACTTTGCCATACAACAGAAATTGACACAACATTGTAAATTAACTACATTCTAATACAGTTTTTTTAAAAAAGCTATATACAAGTGATGATCTATATTTAAAATTATGTCTTGTATGGTGCTTAATTTGTTGTTTACTATCTAGTTGGGTGGACAATTTCATTGAACCCTCGTCTTGAGCCCAAAAAGTAGAGATTTTTACTTTGATTGTATTGGTGTAGAAAGTAGGTCTCAGAAGTTGTAGCTTATCTAAAACTACATAGCCAAAAAGTGGTAGAACCTAGCTAGTCTCAACTACTCCAAAACCCAAATGTCCCTCTTCTGTTTTCTGTCAGAACCTAGATAAACAATGTTGAAATGCATAGGAACACCTGAAATAAGTTTTACTGTATTTTTCTGACCAAAATACAGTTTTACTATATTTTGCTGTATTTTTCTGACCAGATATCTACTGAAGAGAAAATAACTTACCCACCTTGACCATGTCAATAATATCAATAATTTAAAGTGTAAAAGTTCTAGCAAAAGTTGGCATATATCCAAAAAAGCATCAAACAAGTGATTAACTTTTAGGAAAGTTTAAGGCTTTCTTTTTTAGAAAGAAAATATGCATTTTTTAAAAAACCAATAAGTCACTTAACACTTATTCATCTATGTGATTAAACTGTACTGTTTTCATTACAACTTCCCTGAAGGTGAATTGTACTCTATTGATAATATAGTTAGAAAATGGATGGGCTAGAAAAAATTAGACGCAATTTGATGGAACTCACCAGGGAAGCTATTAGTAAACCATTTTTTTCTCTCATTCCAATAATATAAATAGTATATAAATGATGTAAAATGTGAGAAGCATGATAAATTATTTCACCTTTTATTCTAAAGGGAAGGATGCAGGCTGAGTTTTTATAGTTGCTGTTTTTATTGTTTTTATTTGCTCATTTTTTGATTTTGAATTCCATTATCTTCAAATCAGTTATTTTAGATATTTTAATATTTGGCAATTGTCCTTTAGAATTGTATGTATAATTTCTAATACACATATATTTTACAACTGCTCTTGTTTAAAGAGTGTATTCAGTGAGCACTTTAGAAGGATGAGCATCAAGTTAATAAACTTTTTTAAAAATGAGAAACTGTGGTTATTCTTAAAATATATTTCTTAGATAAGTTTGAAAGATGGCATAAATAAACCAATTTACAATGCATTTTCTTATAATGACATAGCTTAACAAAGTAACCAAACTATCATGAAGAGAAAATACTCATCAAACCAAAAGAGAATTAATGTAAATTAAACACTTTGAAAAATTATTTATTCTGGTGTGTGTGTTAAACCAGATTTTCCTTCATAATTTTTTTATCATTTAATATGGTCTAATAAAATTAAACTATCCCTTACTTACATAACTTTGAAAGAATACAGAATTATAAATAATAACTGATGCAAAGCGAAATATACTCAGAATGCATGGAATATATGGGACGCTTAACATTTAACATGTTTTCTGAGTTACTAAATATAAATTATTTTACTACCTTTTAAATATTCTAATAGTGTTTATACTAACATCTGGAATTAAATTATTTCAGATGTGGAAAAAATCATATAAATATAAAATAATATTATGAACTAGATATAAGCATATCATATGCACATATTTGTATATGTGTATGTGTATATATGCACATATTTTTTTGTTTTGGAAATTTGTCATTAAGAAAGACATATTGAAAGAGTGGTTCTCCTTAGAGAACAGACTTGTGGTTGCCAAGGGTCAGGTGAAGGGGGAGAGAGTGGGGTGGATGGGGAGTTTAGGATTACTAGATGCAATCTATTACATTTAGAATGGATAAGCAATGAGGTCCTACTGTATAGCACAGAGAACTATATCCAGTCTCTTGGGATAGAACATGATGGAAGATAATATGAGAAAAAAAAATGTATATATATATATAATTGGGTCACTTAGATGTACAACAGAAATTGGCACAACACTATATAAATCAACTATAATTTAAAAGAATAGAAAACCTAAACAAAAATAAATGAAAAGAAACAGTGTTTCTCAAATTGCTCGCAACTGTGTATACCTGTGTTTTTGTGGTCAGGTATGTGATTAGTGATAACTGAAGGTTCTCTACCTCATACAGATACATTTAATGTTGGCACTATAATAACAACACAGACTATACTGAAAACTCACCTATATTTATGTTGTAAAAATTTTATAAAATCATAGCTTCTACGTTTCTATATATTCCACGTTAAAAAGAACTATGGGGAGTTCTCACCATGGTGCCCATGAGTTAAGAACAGATTGCAGCAGCTCAGGTCACTGAGGAAACCCTAGTTTGATTCCTGGCCTGGGAACTTCCATACGCCATGGGCGTGGCTATAAAAAAACAAAAACAAAAAACAAAAACAAAACTATGGCTCATGATGGTCAGTTTTCACATCCTAGCTCTCCCAGTCACTAAATTATTTTGAGCAAGGAATTGAAGTTTTCTAAATTTCAACTTTGTCATATACAATTAATGGGAATAATAAGTCCTACGGTAGACCAGATTTTTACCTGAGTCATTCTTGCCCTTGCAGGTATGGATGAATTTAATTCCAATCTCCAAAATCATGTCTTTACTTCTTTCCAAATTTATGCAAATTTCTGATTTTATTTGCTTACAGTTATGTTTGTCTCCTCCCATTTTTTTAGGTCTTTAATTTCTGTCAATGATTTTTTAAATTTAAGTATAGTTGATTTACAGTGCTGTATCAATTTCTGCTGTACAGCAAAGTGATCCAGATATATATATATATATATATATGTAAACATACACACACACACTCTTTTTCTAATATTATCTTTCACCATGTTCTATGATCTATCCTAAGAGATTGGATGGAGTTTCCTGTACAGTAGGACCTCCTCTCATACTAATACACAGGTTATAGCTTTTCTTCTGGCCAACCTATAAAGATCTATGGTTTAATGGAGAGAGAGGTTAGTTCTGTCTATGCATAATCAGCCCTGAGATTTAGATGCCAATTCCTTTTTTTCTTGTGGGGACCACTGCCTCATGTTCCACACCTTCCATGTGACTTTGAGCCAGACCCATGATTCTTCTCCACTGGATAGGGTCACAGACCCACCTTGCCTGCCCTCCCACAGCACACGTGCTCACAAGTCCTCCACATAAGCCAATTCAATTGTGTTAAAAAGAAATTCTCTCCACTTTGTTCTATCACACAAAATGTTCACTCTGGTACATAAACAGGCTAATGTTTTACAAATCCATAGCAGCGCACAGTAATATAATCAATGCATTTTAGTTTTCCTCTCTTCAGACACTATAATCTTCATCCCATGGTACTGATTCTAAAATGCATTATTATTAACCTATAAAAATAGCAACTGTTACCATTTTTATGACCAAAATCTCCTGAAACTATATTATCACTTTCCCTAAGCTATAGACTACTTTAATGAAATACACGCGGCATTGTTGGAACTGTCTAAAAATTTACACGCTGAAAGATACTCATAATTACAGCCCAATTTTCTACAATATCTATTTTCAGAAGAGTAGGGTATAAATACTTATGTAATATAAATAGCATAATATAAATAATATAAAATAAAACTATAAATAGCAACAGTTATGTAAAATTAACCTTTATTTGTGGTCTTTGTGATATCAAATGACTCCCTTTTAATGGAATTTAAAAATACATATCTTTGACTTAGAAATTGATTTTCTTGATTTTGTCATATTAAGATCCAGAAGAGCTGCTGTTGCCTAGGCATAATCTATGATAGCAGTGGTGATGTCAAAGAAAGTAGAAATCACAATTTTGTGACTATTCAAAGAAAAAAGTTCTAGGCACTTGCAGGCAATATAGGTTAAATATAAGTAGGCCAACAGTGTCACTAAAGACATTTATTGTTAATATTTAACATTATTAAACATTGGTTTTGCTTTTATTCTTTCATTCCCTACTTGTAGAATTGTATTCCTATAATTTATATAAAATAACTTACCTAATATTAATATTTTGTATCATTTAATAGAGGTATTCTTGCTTAGCAAAGAAGGAAATAGAGGAGACAGAAAATATTCATTTAAAGCTTAAGAATTCTGTGTGTGTGTTATTGCTTTGAAGGCACTGATAAAACTCTGTTGTACTTTTGATACATTCATCAAACGGAGATATTCCCAACCTAGAAGACATACTTAAGTTTTAGAGGCCATTTTTTTCCCCTGTACTTTTAACCAGTAGGATAATTTGAATAGTATTCCCATGGGTAACTAAGAAATAACATCCTGGGTACAGATAAGGAGTCAGGTCAGTGCATGTACAAGATGATCTCCATCACAGCTGGATGGTCCAGAAGTCAGAGAGACAGGAAATGCAGTCCTGTTGCTGGTGATTATCAGGGCTTCCTTCTGAGGAAATATTTTATCTCAGATTACCTTAGATTTTCTAAAGATCTATCCCATAAAATGTTTTTAATGTGGAAACAATTCTACTTTCATGTTTATTCTAAAACATTTATTTGGCAACTACTCTGTTCGTTAAGGTCCAGATTTGTCACTATTCCCAGTCAGATCCATTTTTTGTATCCCTTCACCTCATGACCTGCAACACCTCCCAAGGGTAAATAATTCTACTTCCCAACCTGAAATGAGCTCAGAACAGCTATGTGACTGACTTTGGTTAGTGTGATAAAAGGTAAAGTGATGTATGTGTCACTTCTCAGAGGTTAAGAACTGATTCATATTTATCAAGAGTTTTATTTTGCCTCTGTCCTCAGAACCAGAACATTTCCAGGTAGAGGCAGCACTGCAAAATTGGCCTCTGAAATAGTGGTGATATGGAGCAGGCTTTAGCCAACATATTGTGCACATATAACAATGGTGTTTCTGATTGTTTTGCATTCTGAGAAAATCCTATCTATTCTTGATTCTATAGTGATGAACTAATTTTATATATAATATGCAAATATGTAGCATATCATATTAATTTCTTGAAACTTTACAACACATGTTAACAGATTAAATACTAAGAATTCATTAAGCATTGCTTATTCAGTATGTTTTTAAAAAATTATGAAACTCCTCTTTTTTTATAGTTCCCATTATAGAAAATGACCTGGGCCTAATGCTAGTTTAGAAGACTTATGAAAGACTTAAATAGTGAAAATATTATTTTTAAAAATAGTAGTCATGTTAATATCTTAATGTTACTGTAATTTTGCAGTACTACAAGCTATTTTTTCTTAGAATATCAAGAAAAAATAGCATTGTATGTGTTATCTAATATTTCTTAGATTTTTTTTTTAAGTAGAAAGGATTTTAATGTTATGCTGAACTTAAAATGTTAAGGTGATAGCTGCAAGTACAAAAGTAAACCTGAAAATTATTTTGTTCTTGAGCTCCACTTAGTGAAAACAAAACTTTAAAAAAAAAGTTCAAAACAATCTTACGTTCTGGATAAGCAACCAGCAGTGATCCTAGCGGTGTGTTGGCTCTAAGGAGTCAGTAAACTGGTGTTTAGGGAGCCAGTCCTGGAGCGCTGTCAACTGGTTCAATCTCCGCTCCATCACTTTAACATCTGTTTGACCTAGAGCAAGTTACTTACCTAGGCTGTCCTTGTTTGTGAAATAGGATAGTAAAAGTAGCTCCCTCATAAAAGAGTTGTATTCATTGAGCTAATCCATGACAAATGCTTAGAACAACAGCTTGCACATGAGAACCACTCAATAAAAATTATTTATTATAACTATGAGAAGGATAACCAATGCATCATTCTTTTGTAATGATTCTTTAATAAAACTTGGTAAAAATATATTTTTTACCCTGATATTGATGTTTTCCAAATATTGTATTCCATACATATATTATGTGACCTTAACATCAATAAAAGTAATATAATTTTTCTTACCTTAAGTATTTATTTCCTCAGTATTAAAGATTGTAGGATTTTAAAGAGATGACATTGTGATACTGTCAAATATCTCTTACCTGTTATTTGAAATAATAGCAAAGTTTAATATCAATTATTAGAACACTCCAATATCACTTCATATCTAGGACTTAGGGTTAACTATATGTTCCAAATAATATTCAAATGCACACGATAACTTATTTTTTTATCAAAAACCACTTCATATTTTTTCTTAACCAGCTACCAATATAAATAAATAAATAAATAAATCATAGTAGATACCAAACTCAGTGATACCTGACCTCATGGTTGGATAATGATGTGGGATGGGTAGTGGAGAAGACCCTGCTTAGGTTCTAATTCATCATTCTTTTTTTTTTAATTAACATATAGTTGACTTACAATTCTGTGCCACTTTATACAGCAAAGTGACCCAGTCATACATGTACACAGATTTTTTTTCTCATATCATTCCCCATCATTTTCTATCCCAGGAGACTCCATGTAGTTCCTGGGCTATACAGTAGGACCTCATTACTTACCCATTCTAAATGTAGAAGTTTGCATTTACTAAACCCCAAATTCCCAGCCCATCCCACTCCTTCTCCCTTCCTACTTGGCAATCACAAGTCAGTTCTCCATGTCTGTGAGAACATTCCATTTTGGCTGACTATTTACCCAGGCAAATACTCAAACTTTCAGCACCTTATTTTCTTTATCTGCGCAATGTCAGTGACATAAAACCCACTTGACATTGTGGTTTTAAGAATAAAATGAAATAATGAAAATAGGCTGGACAAAATAGATTGTGGCTGGTTATGTATTGTGAAGTCTCTTCAACAGAGCTCTGTAGAATAAGTTATTATACACATAGTGTTTACTAGGTAGAATATAGTTTGAAATCATCATTATGATTGTAGCAGTAATGAAAATTTATAAATGCATTACACCTTAACCAGTAAAATAAATTTATATTCAGAAGTTATGAACTTATTTGTATTTTGTTTATGATATAATCATTGACCAAAATGTGTACGACAAACCTCAATACTAAACTGCTGTTTATATGATTACACCATTTTAATATATGATAAATACATGGTAAAATCTCACAATATTGAACAAAGAAGTCACTTTGGAAATACAGACTGATTTAAAATGTGTTTATTTGTTAAATTTTCACATGACTACTCCAAAAATAACACTGTGGACTAGAGATTACTTGCCCTTTGTCTCAGTACACACACACACACACACACGCACACGCACACACACACACACACAGTCACACAGGCCCTAATATCAGATAAAATACTTACAGATATTTGCAAAGAATAACATGATAAATTTTTAAAATAATTAAATAGCCATAGTATGAATTGATACATTTCAATTGTAAAATTAAAATCTAAAGATATTTTTTCTGAAAACATATCTTGAGTTTCTCTTTTGCAATTGCATTTTCATCTGAAAGCAGAAGTTTCTAATATATTCAGTGGTGGCAAACATGTTTTCTTTAAAGTGGAACCCTTTCATGTCCAGTGAATACTATGAGTAATCAACATTGATAATATCATTGGCAGCTACAAATACAATTTGTCTGTTAAAGAATGAGATTGATTTTCCAGAGTAACATGTAAGCTAGTCTGCAAGGTGGATCTTAAGTACTCTGAGGCCTGAAAAGACACACAATAGTCACACTTGTTTTAAGAGCACATTACCATCTTCCATCAGGAAAGACAGCATGAATAAAGAGAAGCAACAGCCTTAGTGAAAACTCAAAAGAAAAAATAATCACTGGCTTTAAAAATATTCAGGAATTAATTGCTATAATTTTAAAAAGTATATTAATCTTATAGTTTGTACTACTAAAGTACCTTAAATAGTTTCTCAGACATACAATTTGAAGAACTGGGCCTTTAAATTTAGGAAAGAAAGAGTTAATGTAGTATTGTTGATCTCCTAAGAACAGTGTTGGCTATTGTTTTCTGTTTTTATTTTTAATTATATCTGTAATACAAATCAAGCAACAACTTTCCAAGTACATTATTATCATCTAATAACTAACAACCCAAGGCAAGAAGAAGTTGCACAGTACAGTCTATATAAATAAAAATATCTGGGAGTTCCCGTTGTGGCTTAGCAGTTAACAAACCTGACTAGTGTCCATGAGGATGTGGGTTCGATCCCTGGGCTCTCTCAGTGGGTCAGGGATCCGGCTTTGCTGTGAGCTGTGGTGTAAGTCGCACACGTGGCTCGGATCCTTCATTGCTGTGGCTGTGGCTGTGGCTGTGGCCAGCAGCTGTAGCTCCGATTCAACCCCTAGCCTGGGAAATTCCATATGCCATGGGTATGGCCCTAAAAAGTAAAAATAAATAAATAAATAAACAAACAAACAAACAAACTTTATTTGGCCCTTTAAGTAGATATCCACAAAACATGTAAAGGAGGTTTATGGAAATGGCACTGCTCAGCAAATCAGAGTTGGGCTTATCCATCCCAAGAAAGAATAATAAAGCTGGAAGCATCACACTTCCTAGTTTCAAACTTTATTACAAAGCTATTCTAATCAAAATGGCACATATTGGAACAAAAACAGAGACATAAACCAATGAAATGGAACTGAAAACCCAGAAATAAACCCATATGTATGGTTAAGCAATATCTGATAAGAGATCCAAGAATACTCAGTGGGGAAAAGAGAGTTTCATCAATAAATGGTGCTGGGAAATCTGGATATTCACATGCAAATTAATGAAATCAGTCCCCTATATTAAACCACTTACAAAGATTAACCCAAAATAGAATAAAAGCTTAAAAATGATACTCAAAACTGTAAAACTACTAAAAGAAAACAGAGAGAGAAACTTCCTTGACATTGGTCTTTGCACAATTTTTTGAATATGGCATCAAAAGCATAAGAAACAAACAAACAAATAAATAAGTAAGTAGGACTACAGAAAAAAAAAACACTTCACAACAAAGGAAATAATCAGCAAAATGAAAGTTCAATTTACAGAATGAGAGAAAATATTTGCAAACTATCTATTCAATAAAGGTTTAATATCAAAATCCATCAAGAACTGATACCTCTCAACAACAAAAACAAAATTAGATTAAAAAATGGGCAAAGGACTTGAATAGATATTTTTTTAAGGAAGACATGCGAATGCTCAATAGGTAAATGAAAAGATGTTCAACATCACTAATCACCCAGGAAATCCAAACCAAAACAGCAATCAAATATGACCTCATAATTGTTAGAATAGTTACTGCTAAAAAACAAGAGTTAAGTGTAGAGTATATGGAAGTAATGAACCTTGTGCACTCTTGGTGAGAATTTTATATATATAAGATAATGTGTGTATATATATATTAAATATCATCTATAAACAAAGACAAACATGTCTTTTGCAACAACGTGAATAGACTTGAGGATATAAAGCTAAGCAAAATAAGTCACACAAGGATAAACACTTTATGTCCTCACTTATATGTGTAATCTAAAAAAGCTAAGCTCTTATTTAAAAAGAATGTTTTAAATCATCTCTGTAGAAGAAAAAATGTGTCTTTTGCTAAAAGTTAAAGATAACTGTAAAAATATTTAACTATTTATTATTTCTTTAAATTATAGTGGATTTGCAATGTTCCCAATGTGTGCATCATAGTGATTCAGTTATATATATATATATATATATATATATATATATATATATAACTGAATATCCACATTCTTTTTAAGATTCTTTTCCATTATGGGTTATTGCAAGATATTGAATACAGGTCCTTACTGTTTATATATTTTGTGTACAGTAGTATGTGCTTGTTTGTCCCAAACTCCTAATTTATCCTTTCATCTTTAGTAAAAATAAGTTGTTTTCTATGTGTGTGGATCTGTTTCTGTTACGTGGATGTGTTCAATTGTATCATAAAAAATAATTAACTATTAAAAAACAAATGCAAATAAAATTTTTTTTAAAAAGCTAAACTGATAGAAATGAAGAGTAGAGTGATGGTTTCCAGGACTTGAGAGATGAAGAAAATAGAGGCAAGATGGTCTAAAGGTATAAACATCCAGCTATAGGCTAAATTCTGGGGACCTCAGGTACATCATGGTGATTATAATTAGCAATACTTTATTATGCAATTTAAAGTTATTAAGAGAATAGATCTTAAATGTTATCAGCACCACACACACACACACACACACACACACACACACACGCACACACACCACAGAGTAATTGTAAGGGAGTGGAGGTGTTAACTAACCTTATTGTGATTGTCATTGCTCAGTATATACATCAAATAATTATAATGTACACCTTAAAGTAACATATATATCATTAATATCTCAATCAAGCTGGAAAAAATTTGTGTTTATATTGCAATATCTTAATAACTTAAAGAAATCCTAACTCACATGAAATAATCAAGATATTAAAAATGTATAGTAGAGCAAACACAATTGAGTTAGCAAATATTTACTCAAATTTTAGGCAGTAGATAATGATTCATTGAGAGCACTAGTGATTCTGTTGCAGAATTCATGATAGATCAAAGTGACCAAGATCTCAGAAGATTGTCATGCTTTGTCACATTGTCCAAGTTTTATGAAAATGATATTTGAACTTCAGAGCAGAACAAGTTATTAGAAGATTTAATGAAATGGCTAATTATAATTGCATAGTGAAAAATATATATAATATCAAGAAATAGCTTAGATTTGCCAAAAATCAAGAACAGCTGATTGTTATTTTTCTTTGATAGGACAACATTTTGTTAGAGGAAACTTCAAAGAGTTTTTTGGACATAATATATTTTTAAATAAATAGGCAACCATTTAACTTAGAGACATTAGCTAGGGGTAAGCTTGGTGTAAGAATTAAAACAGATGATAGATGAGATAAATTGTTCGTAATTATTAAGCAGCATATTTTTAACTGGCCCATTTATCAAACATAAAGTGATACAAATTTCATTTTAGTTGAGGACATTTGCATTTTATTTTGGATCATTCACCATTTCAGAAATAACCTGGCCACACAATTGTACTGGTGTTCCTTTTTAAATTACCACTTTGAGGCTCATAGTTGGTTCTCCATATTGGTGTAAATGAACTTTACAAAGGAAGAGATGTTTGAAATTACATAAGCAAACATGGACTCTGACGTAAGGAAACCATAGATGAGGGTTAGAATAAGCCTGTCACATTTCTAATGCAAGCAGCCCTCCTGATTACACTCAGGAAGAGTCACAGAATGTGCCTTCAAAATACAATAATCATTACATTTCAGCTCACATTTAGCCACCTGTTTTTGATTACTTGGTACCAGCTGTCAATTTGCAGCTATTTATGTGGATGCCACAAGGTGCCCTAGCCCTGCTAGAGTCCTTCAGTTGACACCATCCAAAAGTCCCTTCATGTTTCCCCAAAGCTCAGTGTAAAGTCAACTTCAAATCCTTCAGTGCCACACACACTCCCATCTGAACCGACCAGCAGCCTGGGCAGCATTAGGCCCACTGAGTGTATGCCAAAGCCTCAGCAACATCAGAAGTCCTTATTGAAGAGCCAGTTTGAAGAATAAACATGAAAACATTAAATGTTCTCTTACTATGCTTCTACCTCACTGGCCACTTTGCTCTTCTTAAAGTAATTCCCAGAAAGAAAGAAATAGAAACACTACATAAGATTTTTATGTATTTCTTCATTTATTTCCTGCATCTTCTCACCTAATCAAAGAATTATTTTAATATCATCAGATTAAGGTTTATCCATTATATGTATGTCCTGTTTTAGTTTATAATAATTAGGTGATTATCTGCTACATGAAACTTTGAAATTTTTCATTCCTAAAAGATTGGAATACATATTATATAGCATATCGTGCCTTCACAATTTGTTTGCAGAAGTTATAATCTATTCATGGCCACTTCAAATACCTGAGCCACTTGGCCCTACACATTTATGGTATCAATACATTTTTACCATATTTTATCTGACATGAGTGAGAAAGTATAACAATAGTGCTGTCATTTCCCTTTCCCTTTTATTTACATTTTTATCAATAAAAGAGGCAAAACCATCAGAATTCTGACAGGAAACGAATGGCTTCTGCACTTTGGGCAATATGAAAAGAGTTTAATTAAGGAACGTTTATAGAAGTGTGGAAGGATCCCATAAGAGCAAGATCCCATTCGCCAATTTTAGGATTGAAAAGGCAAAGACAAGACAGCTGTTACCAGAAGAGAGTCATACTCCAAGTACCCTTGAGAAGAGCTCTGAGGTTAATTCAAGTGTTTAAGTGAATCTCAGTGATTCCATAAGGGGTGGGGAGGACACAGGGTGCCTGTCTCCATCGACCTGTATATCTGTAACTGTATCCATCTGCATCTACATCTGTATTTATATCTATATCTCATCTGTATCCATATCCACATCTATATCTACATCTATAATTGCATCCATCTAAATCCATATCTATATGTATATCCACATCCATATCTGTATCTATATCTACATCCACATCTATATCTGCAAATGCACTCATCTAAATACATATCTATATCCACATCAATATCCATATCTGTATCTAAATCCACTTCTACATCTACAACTGCATCCAACTCTATCCATATCTGTATCTACATCTATATCTATCTGCATCCACATCTATATTGTAACTGCATCATCTAAATCCATATCTATATCTGTATCTATGTCTATATCTGCATCCACATCCACATCTGTATGTATATAATAGCCAATATTCTAGCTCTCTTGCTATTTAGTTTTACTTATCCCCAGTCTCAATATCCCTCCTTCTTTGATTTCTTGCCTATGCTCCTCATTTTCTGAACCCTATCAGAAACCAAAAGTCTAGGCAGATTCTTGAAGTCATTGTGCAAGTAAAGATGGAATCTGGACAGGGAAAGAGAGAACAACAAGCACAGCAAATATGATCCAAATCAGGGCACTAAGATATCAGATGCCCAGTTTATCTTGCACAGTAATTTCAGCAATGTCTGTAGGGTAATTGGTAAAATCTGTCTTGACAGATAACACAAATTAGGCAGCAGTGAGATTCTTTTAAGGGAAATACCCAGGAGGAGACAGAGTGGCTGAAATTCAATTTAAGGATTAACCAGAAAGTTCTTTTCACTACTGTTGACTTATATAGCTATCAACATGGCTTGAAAATACTAACTGAGGCTTACCTTAAGAATGAGGATCTTGCTATTTGTATCACTCAAAATCTATCCTATTTTCCAATATTTTAAAATATTTTTCTGATATTTATAATTAAGTTTTCATGGGGAGATTTTCAGTTGCAGTAAGTAGTCTGTAATTTGTTTTAGAGAGAATCTTTTGCTTTATATTTCATATTCTCATAAGTTTCTAGACACGAAATGATTCTGTTTGACACAGGTTGACACCAGTTCCAAAGAAAGATGATAACATTTGTCAGTGTCATTTGTTGATATTCTTCTCTTACATAGGGAAAAACTTATAGATTAGGAAAAATTCCAATAAAAATTAAAATCTTTATTTTTTTCATACAAAGAGTTATAGAGAGACAAGCAAAAACATACACAATTTACCTTCTTTATCATCATGCGGTAATACCAAAAAGGCAGTGTTATTTTAGTTTTTTGCTGGTTAACTTCCTTATTTTGCTTTATCTTTAGTTCAAAATTTTCCTTGGATGATTTTTACTATTGTTATCGTGTGTGTGTGTCAGTGTGTATCTGTTTGTGTTGTGTAACCCTTGAAGAGGTTTTATTGAATTCGCCCCTAATTGCCAGAATGAAAAGTAATAACATAACATTAAAATCATGCAAAAAAAGACAACTCTTTTAAGCATATAAAATGATCAAGTCAAATGGGTAAATTCCGTGACTTCCATAATGATACCTTAGTATTCATTTTGACTGAAATAAAAACTACACATATTTTATAGATGAATATGTAGTCATACTTTCAAATGAGTCAGCATTGCTTATGTGAGCAAATAAAAGGGTATTAAATGCATAATACAGAAGGTGCATCCACTTCATAGACCATAGAATGTATTTTTTTTCATTTTTTTAAAGTTTTGATGAAGTATAGTTGATGTACCATGCTGTGATAATTTCTACTTATACCAAAGTGATTCAGTTATAGATGTACACACATCCATTCTTTTTCAGATTCTCTTCCCACATAGATTATCACAGGATATTGAGTAGAGTTCCCTGTGCTATTTTTAACCTTATACAAGGCTGTAGTAAAAGTTAATTCTTATGAAGTGTTTTTGCTTTTCTTTGTGGTATTTTAAGTGTTGTATAATAAGACCCCTTCCTTCATAAATCATAGATACACAAAATTGGATGGACCTCACAGATATAATAGGGTGATTTTTTTTATTTGACTAATGTTATTAAAGTGCTGCACCTTGTTTAAAATATCTTGTATAATTTCATTACTTCAATTCTCTGCTGTCTCTTCACCTCAAACAAGTGCAATGACATCTCCCCCAAATCCACTGAAACTTCTTCCCCTAATTTCAAAGTCATCCTACTTTGTTACCATATAAAACAGACATTTTCCAGGACTGGTTGGTTATAATTTTCATATTATTCAAGATTTTTGAGTCTTCATCTATCTAGAAATGCTCAATAGTATTATTTTTGAAATTTCCCTCAACCCTTGAATAATATTATCTTAGACTCTTTCATGGGCTCCCCTTTCTCTTCCTTAAGGAAGGGCCTTTCTCAGACTATTTAGTGCTTTCTCTTTCTACAATATACTCTCATTTTTGATGAACTAGTCCTCACCTCTTTTGAGTTTCAAAGAATTTATATCCATTTTACACCCAGTTATCAAATAAATAATCCTGTTCCGCAGGGCTTCAACTACCACTTACATTTTAAATAATTCTTTTTTAATTTTTTGTATTTTTGCAAGTTTACTTTTTTCATTTTTTAAAGTTTTATTGATGTATAGTTGATTTACAAGCATAGTTGTGATCATTTCTGCTCTACAACAGTGATTCAGTTATAACTCTTAAGTTGAAAATATGTCCTGAGCTTCCAGATTCGTAGGTTCAACTATTTGTGTGGTGCCTACAATTATTGGTGATCACTGATGTGTCTACAACCCAGTAGATCCAGAACTGACACATTATTGCTTCACAAAAACTGTCCCTCCCCTTTTCTCCTATCTCAAAAAAAAAAAAAAATGAAATTGACATCTGCTTGATTATTTAAATAAACAGGGAGATATTCCAAATTCATTTTTAAAAAATTGTTTAAGAGCTCTTAATATATCTTAATTATGTCTCTCTTTTTAACATGCACATTGAACATAATTTTTAAAAATCCAAAATTTCCTAATATCCTAAATTGTTCATCAATAGCCTAGTGTACAAACTGTCTTCAGCATGCTCTTTCTCATCTCCAAATTTTATTACAGTCACATTGCTTAAAATATACTTCTTGATATAGTCCAAACTCCTTAGAGGAATGTGCAAGAGGCTCCATGAACAGCTCAAGACCCATCGGATATCCTCAGGGATGATGCACCTTGTTTGGGTGTGGAAATCATTCTTGCACATCACCAGATCCATACATTTCTACTTTTGTTCTGGCTCTCTGGCATAATCATTACTCTTCACAAAGTTTACTACCACCATGTCCTACTGTACAGCTTGTTTTTGTAGCTCAGTTTTCATATCATATACGAATTTTTCCTTTGTCTTTGTCCTGAAACAATAATTGGTTAGTCAGCCCCTCATCTGAAGTGTCTTCAAGCCTTGCAATACATACATAAAACTGCCACACACTCCCCATATTGTATTATAGACGTTTGTTCAGATGTAGGAATTACCTACTACTTTTACTATCAGGCATCTTTCAACTCTATATAACTGTCCTTGACACTTACTAAGCAGGAGGAAATAAGAATCTGTTGAATGAATTAATGGTCTTAATTGGGCAATGTCCCTTGCTATTATTCAAATCATTTAATAGGTTAATAAAGTCACAAGTCATTACTTTTGTCAGTCCTTTAAAATACGTTTCTCAGCGAATTGTCTCTGAAACCCTAGGAATGCATTTTGATTTTTCAGAATGGCATTATTTTTATACCATGTAGATCTGTCTACATTATATATAACTATATATGATGTATTGACATACTACTAATGAGTATGTATTACAAATAAAATAGAAGTTACTTAGTGAATGACACTGAGATATTTCTAAACAGTTCTTGTAGAAATACACAGAATAAAATACCATATTGAATTTAAATATATAAAAAAGAAATGTAGCTGTATTTAATTCTCTTAATATAAAATATATTGTAAAATATATTCTAAAATGTAAAATTTTTAATTGGAAACTGAAAAGTTAGCATTTTTAATGTTTTTATATGATTTACATACTTGTAACAGAACAGAGAGGGACATTGGAAATTTAAACTTTTCCATTTTATTTACAAAGTTTGTATTTTTTTCTCCTCAAAATGGTCAAAAAGAATGCATTTAGGTGATGGATATGTCAGCTTAAAAACTAGGTAGATAGTGCTTGCTTATCAGAGACATGATAGGAGGAATATTTTCAAAGAGGAAAAATTGAATTTAAATGTCCAAACAAGAATTTCCAATATTTAGGAGTTCCCATTGTGGCTCAGCAGGTTAAGAACCCAGCACAGTGTACATGAGGAAACAGGTTAGATCCCTGGCCTCATTCAGTGGGTAAAGGATCCCATGTTGCTGCAAGCTGTGGTAAGTATTGTAGATGGCGTCAGATCTAGTGTTTTGGTAGCTGTGATATAGGCCTGCAGTTGTAGCTCCAATTTGACCCCTAGCCTGGGAACTTCCATATGCCACAGGAGTGGCTGTAAAAAGAAAAAAAAAGAATTTCCAATATGTATATTGATTAAATATTTGCGAATGACTCAACATGCCAAAATGTTCCCTTTGGCCAAGTTAGGAAAATCTCATTCTGATGTTTGGAGAACATGCATGAATTTTGATCATGAGATAAGCTAACCTTAATTACAACTTATTGCTGATAGGAACCCATTTATTATTCTATAACACATTCCCCTCAAAATAATAGTGCAGCATCCTTGAAGTCAAAAAGCCATTAATAGGTGTGCCAATGCTGCTGCCTCCATGCCAATTTTTGGAAGTCAATTTGGGGAAGTTGAATCTGGTCAATTTGAAGAAAGGTAGATTTATTGTTTATTTATTTATTTAGGGATTTTTGTTCAAGATTTCTTGAAGTCTTTAATATTCTGAGGTTGGCAGGATCTTTCTGTTGAGAGGTTAAAGAATGACTATTTCCTAAATATTTTATCAAGGAATATTTTCATTTAATTTTATATGTTTGAAGCACTTGGCATCATCTTGAGTTTATTTTTTCCTTTCTTTTTTTATTGACTTAAATGTACCTGAAGTCAATTTACAACATTGTGTTAATTTTTGCTGTACAGCAAAGTGTTTGTTATACATTTACACATATACATCCCCATACAGATTATCACAGGATATTGAGTTATCCTGTGCTAAACAGCAGGTCCCTGTGGACCCTCCATTCCCTATACAACAGTGTATTTCTTTCTAATTTGAATTGATTTCATGTATTTAACAAGTTTTTCTTTTCTTCTTTTGGACATATTCCTTTTTGAGTTTATCAGAGCATATCTTTTACCCTCAATTCTCTCACATCATCTTGAATTTAATATTGATGCTTTCATTTTGTAGACAGACAAGCTCAAGACCAGATACCTTAAGACCATCTCTAGGCACAAACAAGTGAACAAAGATAGGATATGCCTACCTTAGAACCCAATCCTCCACCTCTCCCAAAGTACACCTGCGAATACAATTCCATTTTTATCAAAATCTGTAATTTAAGCAGAGAAAAGTAACTTTGGTCAAGTTGTATTAGGAACAAAAACAATAAACACCCCAATTTTTAAAAATTTTAGTAGTTATCTTTATTAATTCTTATTATCCACTTAAGAATTAGGAGAGTATATACTAACAGGCAACAAAAATCTCTGGAGTAGTTGACAGTGTGTCCACTTTCTTTCAGCTTGAAGTATAGTAAATGTTCCAAAAAGGCAAAAAATTTTGTCTGAATATGAGGGCCAGCTGTTCTCTAGACTATAATAGTAACCACAAAGAGAATGCTTACTTGCACAATAGCAAATATTTTGACCTAAGTTAAATCCCTCTGAATGTTATTACACCATTAAAAACATCCATTAACATCTGTTGTTATTTGAATCGGCTGTATTTATATCATATATCTTTTTAAACCCATTTAAAACAATTAGGTAATTCTGGAACTCTCCTGGATCTTTGTTTCCTAGTCTTTATTCACCTCAAAAATACTTCTGATTCTAGTCTTTCACTGTTAAACTTAATTATTGCTTTTTCCTCGTGAACAAAATTGCAAAATGTGTTTGTTCCTTGTGATTGATGCGTATCATCACTTAAGGGAAAAATTGGCAGGCTGTATCTGAGATTTGGCTCTGAGGTTTGAAGATGCTCTGCATACGCTTGTATAAAGGCAGGTGGCAAAATGTGAATCCAAAACTATATCCATTATGTTCATTTACTTTACCATTTAGAAAGCACAGATGTTAACTATATAACAACAAGGTGGTTTTTATTGTAATCACCTGCTGTTAGGGTCCCTCTTGGCACAGTAGCCAAATGGATCCTGTTTCCTTCTCATTTACAAGGTGTTTGTTATTTGATGGCTGAAAACAAAACTGGAAATTATTTTTCATTCATAAGAAATGCTTAAAATGAGGCAATTTTGAAGAAAAATCAGTATAAATTTGAATTGCATACTATCACAGTTAATTGTATACATTCATCATAATGTGATTTGTGTTGATTTGCAGCTTAAAAATCTAGTTCCTTCTTGGTCTATCTTTTGATTTGCTATTGTTTAGGAAGTATTCTTCTATTCACTGACAACCCTGAAAATGATTGATTTTTTTTTTCCTTTAGCTCTCATCCACAAAATGGAAAATTGTAATATTTTCCTATGTTTGCTGTGGAATTAAAACTCATGTTTTAAAGAGCTTTTACTCATAGCTTCCAGAACTTATATAGAAATATATACTCATATACTAGCATTTATTTATATAATGTATAGTATTATATATAATACATATAATACATAACTATCTAAAAAGGACTTTTTCAGAATTGTACTCGCCAGAAGTTTTATTGGCAGGGGAATAATCTAAAATGCACAAAGGTTCTGTTCCTGGAGATCAAGTCCACCTGCCTCCTCATGATGTCCAATGTGATTGAAAGTTTTTTAACTCTGTCCAATGTTTCCTCTTTGGAGTTAATCTAAGTAAGCATTAAAAAGGCACACATCAGTAGATATAAAAAACATAGCAAAAGCAGTTATAATTATTGAGTGGAGGTTCTTTAGATTTGAAGTTCCTACTGGCTCACAATACACTGAAATTTTAGAAAGCTCTAAAAGAGAAAGGGATTATTCCATGACTAGAAAAGTAATGTGTTATTCTAAGATTTAAAATGAAACCGGAGGATCACAGACCTTGTTATCTGAAAGTACACACACACACAGTCTTTCACATTTGATTTTCAGGTGTATTGTGTGGTCATTACCATTTAAATTTAGAATAATACAATAAAACTTGAAAAATTTTTTAAGAATACCATGAAACACTTTTATTAAAAAAAATGCTAAGAAGTGTTGAGTATATTTTGCAAAATAAGAATACGAATAATCTTCCTATTTAGAAATCTCAACCAGGAGTTCCCCTTGTGGCGCAGCGGAAACGAATCCGACCAGGAACCATGAGGTTGCGGGTTCAATCTCTGGCCTTGCACAGTGGGTTAACAATCCAGCGTTCGCATAAGGTGTGGTGTAGGTCACAGATGCAGCTCAGATCCTGCATCACTGTGGCTCTGATTTGACTGATTTGACTCCTAGCCTGGGAAACTCCATGTGCCATGTGCTATGGGTGTGGCCCTAAAAAAAAAAAAAAAAAAGCAAATAAATAAATAATAAATAAAAAGGAATCTTAAACAAATGCTTCATTTCAATGCTGTGAAACTGAGTTGAGGTTAAATCCCAGGCTATTATTAAATGGCTCTGATTCCATCTCCAATGCTTTAAACTGGCTCCTACTTGCTGCCAAGTTTTATATTGTTCTTTATTTTCTCCAGGAAATCTTCCTTTTTAAAAAGCATTTTTCTTTTTTCTTTTTTTTTTTAAGTAATGAGTATTTCTGCATAGTTCTCTTTTAGTTCAAGTTCAATTATTAAGTAGGCTTTTTCATTGATTCTGACAAGCTATTAAATTTCTTTTCCTGTGGTTTACAACACATTGTAACAATTGTGGGTCCTTTCCACCAATGTTATTGAGATCCTTTGAGGGAAAAGCAGAAGAAATTCCTTCTCAAAATAGCTTGTGGAGTCCAAATTGATTTCCTAGCTTTCATCTTAATCTTCCATATTTCTTTTATAGTTCTGAAAATTGATATAAGCTATTTTCTCTGATGATTTTTTTTAATTAGAGTATAGTTGATTTACAGTGTTGTGTCAAAATCTGCTGTACAGCATAGTGACCCAGTCATATATATATACATATACACACACACATTCCCTTTCTCATAGTATCTTTCATCATGCTCTATTATTCCAAGAGATTGGATATAGCTCCCTGTGCTGTAAAGTAGGACCCATTCTAAATGTAACAGTTTGCATCTACTAAGCCCAAACTCCCCACCCATGCCACTTCCTACCCCTCTCTCTTGGCACCACAAGTCTGTTCTCTATGTCTGGGAGTCTGTTTCCATTTTGAACACAGGTTTATTTTGCCATGTTTTAGGTTCCACATATAAGTGATATCATATAGTATTTGTCTTTCTCTTTCTGACTTACTTCAGTTAGTAATTCAGTTAGAATATCTAGCTTCATCCATATTGCCGCAAATGGCATTATTTTGTTCTTTTTGTGGCTGGGTGGCATTTCATTGTATATATCTTTTTTATCCATTTATCTGTCGATGTACATTTAGGTTGTTTCCATGTCTTGCACATATTTTTCCAACTCCAAATTTGGCCCTTAATAGATTGTGTCTTCTTTGTTATGATCTGTACCTTTGATTGAACTCTTCAACTTGTTCCATAAGACTGGCTTGTGAACTCTTGTTTATAACAAAGACACATTCTATTTTGCTCTGATGACTCCACAGAGATTTTATAACCTTGGCCTTTCTTCTGATATGATTACTTGGAATTCGGGATCAGCAAAGTTATAACATAATCCTGAATAATTTAGACTTCAGAATCAAGCATTGCTAGTATATGTGACATGTCTAGGTAATTATTTTGATACTGCAATTCCTTGACATGTAAATGAGTTAGTTTCATAGAGTCTATCTCTATGAAGCCAATCAGTCAGAATGTATGTGCAGTCCTTATCACTGTAAGTGCAGTGTGACATGGAGGGAGGGGAAGGGCAAAAATGGATACACATAGCTTAATTACATGAAATATACAAGTCACAGTGGTAGAACCAATAGTCTTTGCTAGCCACCCCCTCTCCTCATTAGCCTCTATGTAATAATAGCTCAGAGAATAACTTGGGCTCCCTAAATCTCTGATGCCTAGTTGTGCCCTTGGAATTTTGTCCCATGTTTCCTCTGTAACCTGGTGAGCAGAAGGGTGGCACTATAGATATAAACTTAGTTTTTATAAATGTAAAAGGTGTAAATCTATAATTGTAAACCAGTAAACAAATTTGAGAGAAAATTTTATGATTGTGAGGCTACTCCTACGTATGGGAGGGAATAACATGAACACTTCCATTATAGGCTAGTGTCACAGATGAACATAGATGGAAAAATCCTCAACAAAATATTAGCAAACTGAATCCAACTATATATTCAAAGCATCATACACCATAATCAAATGGGATTTATCCCAGGGATGTAAGGATTAGTCAATATCCACAAATCAATCAGTGTGACACATCACATCAAAAAACTTAAAAATAAACCTGGGAGTTCCCTTTGTGGCTCAGTGGTTAATGAACCTGACTAAGGTCCATGGGATTGTGGGTTCAATCCCTGGCTTCGCTCATGGGTTGGGGATCCAGTATTGCCATGATCTATGGTATGTGTTGCAGACATGGCTCAGATCCTGTGTTGCTGTGGCTGTGGTATAGGCCAGTGGCTGTAGTTCTGATTCTACCCCTAGCCTGGGAACTTCCATATGTCATGAGTATGGCCATGAAAAGCAAATAAATAAATGAATAAATAAATACCATGTGATCTTCTCAATAGATGCAGAAAAAGTTTTTTGACAAAATTCAGCACCCATTTCTGATAAAACCTCTCAAGAAAGTGGGCATGGATGGAATCTACCACAACATAATAAAATCCATATATGACAAAACCACAGCTAACATCATTCTCAATTATTAAAAGCTGAAATCATTTCCACTAAGATCAGGAACAAGACAAGGATGCCCACCTTTCACCACTGTTATTCAACATAGTTTTGGAAGTCATAATCATGGCAATTAGAGAAGAAAAAGAAATAAAAGGAATCCAAGTTGGAAAGGAAGAAGTAAAACTGTCATTGTTTGCAGATGGCATGATACTATACATAGAAAATCCCAAAGATGCTACCAGAAAATGGTTAGAAATCATCAGTGAATTTTGTAAAGTTGTAGGATACAAAATTAATACACAGAAATCAATTGTATTTCTATATACTAGCAATGAAAGATCAGAAAGAGAAATTAGGGAAAACGTCCCATTTATCACCACATCAAAAATAATAAAATACTTAGGAATAAACCTGCCTAAAGAGACAAAAGACCTGCTCCTTGCATTTTTTATGGAATGACGTAAAACTATGGAAATAATGTTTTACACACTAATGAGAGAAACATCTAAACTTGTGATTATACCCAATAAACAAACACATAATGCTCTGTTGAAAGTAAATATTCTATAACGCCCAGATAGGGAAAAAAAGTCACATGATATTCACCTCAAACTGCATGGTGACAAATTTCTGTATTGGTGTAGAGGTGAGTTACAGCCTCACTAATGCCATCACCAAGACCCAGAGCCTCAGCCCACCCAGAGCATTCATTTCCCTGATTTAGAATTGCATCCCAGTGGGTTCATCTATAACAAAATGATTCCCATTCATCTAGCCCATGGGACTGATGCCAGTTTTCTAATGTTCCATGTGTTGATGTGTGTGTTCCATAAAAGCTTCTGTTTCAGCAAAAAAACCTGCTTTAAAGAACGTCATTTTCCCCCTTATTTCTAAGCCCTTGGTGCAGGTGAAGAAAAAATGTTCATTTGACTTATTTTCTGTTACTTATATTAATGTATTTAACAAACTACCATTCAAAAATAAATATGTGAAGTACTTGTAACAAAACTAATAACATAATGAAATTCAGTAATCTAAATCTATATATAGAAAATGGATTACTAAGAAATATACTCAATTATTTATTGCGTATATCAACTTTCAACAATGTAAAATGACTCCTGGCTAGGAAATCACTTTTAATTATTCTAATTGGGTAGCTATACTGACTCTATTTGGGGAGTTGAATAAACTGTCACTAGTATTAGCATGAATGTAAGTGATAAATATATCGTTGGGGACATGCAAATTATCAGGGTTTTGTTTTTTGGAAAAAAATGCAATAAATTGCTGTCTGTATTCATGGGGTTAAAATTATAGACAAATATTTTGCTGTATAGAGAATAATATGTAGTAAGCAGGTTGTTTTTATACTTAGGGTATAAATATATATGCAGTTAAATCGTATCTTTATCTCTAAGTTGATATGTTCAATGAAAAGAGGCAATATACTATTTTCCATATATATTTAAGCAAATATTAGCTGAAATGATTCTTATCTATCATTATATTGTCAACATATTATATTACACCATTATGTGTAAAATATGCAATAATTATAATATGATTAATTATTTAAGAATAAACAGGGAGTTCCCTTCGTGGCTCAGCAGTTAACCCACCTAGCATCCATGAGGACATGGGTTTGATCCCTGGCATACTCAGTGGGTTAAGGATCTGGCACCGCTGTGAGCTGTGGTGTAAGTCGCAGATGCAGCTTGGCTCCCATGTTGCTGTGGCTGTGGTGTAGGCCAGCAGCTACAGCTCCAGTTAGACCCCTAGCCTGGGAACTTCCATATGCCACGGGAGAGGCCCTAAAAAGACAGAAAAGAAAATAGAATAAACAGATACAAAACTATATGCTTAGAATTAAATTTGAAATACATTTAATAGCTTAAAAAAGATATGGACTTGCTAACCTTGAAGGTTAATATGGAGAATTTCAAAAAATAAATCATCAGATGTAATCTACAATTGCTCCAGACAAATAATTTTAAATACTCTGTATTTTATTTATTACATTATTTATTACATTTATTCAACCTTAAAAATAATCAGCTATTTTACCAGCAAGATGGATTTATTCAGGAAAAGCAGAGAATTGTAATTCTGGACAGGCGCCTTATGGTGAATCATTGGCAGGTCTGAAGAGACCAAGGGAAGGTCAACTTTCCTTTGGTTTTAGGAGAAAATTGAGGAAGGCAGTCGTGGTAGTTTCTTATTGGCAGAAACTGGTGGTTAGAGCATTGTTGGACAGGCAAAGAGGCATCTTCCATCCTTTGCTTTATGATTATTTTTGGCTGTGCCTAAGGTATGTGGAAGTTCCCAGCCAGGGATTAAATCCACGCCACCATAGCGACCAGAACCACAGCAGTGACAATCCAAAAGAAGACATTGGACCACAAGGGAACCCCTCCTTCCTTTTCTCAAAAGTAGGAGATGAAATTTCCTTGTGAAAAACATTATCCCTTGTATCAGAAGAAAAGTAACATTCTTATCATCAAAGATAAAAAGTTGAAACCGAGAGAACTTTATACAAACAATTCCATGCAGATAGGATTTGTTACAATAGTTCTTGTCTTCAGTCTTCTTGCTGGTTGTGCAGGTGTGATAAGTGATACCTGCCCAAAAGCTCTCCCTTCAAGTCTCCTTACTCCATTTTACATAAGGTTTCCTTCATTTTCGCAATAGTCATGACCATCAGCAATGGTTGACCTTAAATTTTCAAAATGCAATTCAAACAGTACCATGTTAATGTACATGCTGGGATGTATACTAGTTATAAGCAAGGTAAATATTACAAACCCATGGAGGTCAAGCCAAATTTTGGTGACATTCCATAGTATTAGAGAAATGCTACCACATCTTAGAAAATTAATAAAGGTCTATCTCATAAAGCAGGTAAAATATAAAGTATATTATGGCTCAAAACTCTCCATTCTTTTGTCAGTAAAGCATGAGAGACTGAACTAAATGTAAGTGTATAAAATCTTTTGAGGAGGGAAACATTTTAAGGCAATGTTTGGAGCTAATGCCATATGCAGCGCAAACTTCCTTTACACATTGCAAATATTTCTATCTTCTTTTCCTGAGTCCATCTCAACCTAAAGCAAATAGTGAGAAGTTTTCTCTTATTTTCAATTTATTTGGTAGAAATGACACCTGGAGCCAGGATTAACTTGCACCTTGTACACATCCAAAGTGTTATGTGATACCAGAATATTACCTAGCAGGAGTCTACCAGACCTTCCTGGGGTAGGCCCCTTCATGAAGTACCTAGATAAGGGCATCCCATGCATATTCCTGAGTTGTTTCATAGATACTAAACCATGTCCAAATGGAAGAAATTAACTATGTGATTACCATGAGCATGCAGTCCCCAGACCTCCTGGAACCAAAGGATTGATGATGTTTACCCTTGTGACCAACCCACCCCCCCACCCGTTACCTCCCCAGCAGCCAAAGAACTGTGCACAAACTGGTCACATACCCTGTGCCCCCCCCCCAACCCCACCCCGCATGACCTGGCCTTTAAAAATGCCTTGCTGAAATTCATTAGGAGTTCAGGCTTTTTGAGCACCAGCTGCCTGGACACTTCACTTGGAGTCTGTAATAATCCCTGCACCTAATCACAAAAAGAGAGGGGGCGGGGAGAGGGAAGAAGAGAGAGAGGGATGAAGTAAAAGAAAAGGAGAGAGGGGGACAGAGGGGGGAGAGAGAGAGAGGGAGAGAGAGAGAGGGAGGATTCATGTATGTCTCCTTCCTTCTTTATAAGGGGGTTAATCTCATTAATGAGGGCTACACCCTCACGACCTAACTACCAAAGGTCTCACTTGCACCACCATCACATGGGGATTGGAATTCCAACATTCAATTTCTAGCATGTTCTAACAACAGCCAAAGGTCCATGACTCCCAATGTGCCAGATAACACTCCAAATCCTCAAAAGATTAATTTCCAGTCTTCTTAGAACCACATGAGAATGCTTCCTTTTTAAATGTCTTTTTCTTTAATTTCACAAGAGAAAATTTAGACACAGCAAGGTTAAACAGTTTACCCAGCCACACCTAACAGATGGCAGAGCTGGGTTTTGTCCCTTTTTTTTTTTTTTTTTTTTAATGAAACCTCTATTGATATTGTATAGAACTAATGTCGCCTAAAAGATATTTTGGGAACAAATATAACATTTATCAAATTTTCAGCTACATGGCCATTTTACCGAGCTTAATATTAAACAAAGTTTTTAGGATTTTAACAAAAGTATTTATTTCTGTAATTCGCTGGCTGCACCCAAGTCATATGCAAGTTCCCAGGCCAAACTCATGCCATAGCAGTGAAAATGCCAGATCTTTAAACTGCTGAGCCACTAGGGAACTTCAGAGAAATATTTCTTTTAATATTTCTCTTATAGTCAAAAATTCCCCAGGGACTGTTGTCAAGTATTACTGTAACATTTAACACATTAGCAAGAAATACTCAGAGGATTGAGCTAGTTTTATAAATAGTGGTGTTTAGAGCATTTAATTTGTATTTAGAGAGGCAGACCTAAGAGCAAATGGAAATAATTATTTATTTTAAATAAAATGGTGTTTATATTTAATTTCTAAGATAAATATTTGATATTACACCACATTGTGTGTAACATTACATATTTCATGAATTGCTGTGCATGAAATTTGCTGATTTACAACAGAATAATGGCACTTTGATGCACATAGAATCATGTTTCCAGTGGTTTCATAGATTAGGCATGATTCATGACATTTTTTTATTTTGCTAGTTCTGTCGTGATTTGAACAACAAGTAAAATTCAGGGCCAATGTTTCATTTGCGATTTCATCTCTATGCTTTCAGACATATTGTACACTATGCAAAATTTACTCCCTTCCTGTAGAGTCATTGTAAGATTAACTCTGTAGCTTGTTGCAGTGAAAGCTGAGTGAGGGAAATTTAGATTCAATTGCAGTGTATATAAAAGTCCATTAAAATGCTGTCACAATGGGCAAGTCACTCAATAATTCAAGGGCTTGGCATCTGCATGAAAGGAAAACATTTTACAAATCTCATTATAAAATAATGTTCTAATTTGATTAGCCTGCAAAAAACAAGTTCTATGGTTTATATATTTTTAACTCTCTTCCTGCTTTGCTTCAGTGGAGATCTCATCCAATCCTCCTTCTCTAAGTCCTTTTGCTTATCTCAGTTTTCCTTTACATCAAAAAAAAAGGTGCTCTCCAAGAACCATCTGCATTTATCACCCCCTCTCTATTTAGTCACTGTGTATTGCCTATTTATTTATTTATTTTTACCTTTTTTCTTTCTTTTTTTTTTGTGGTCGCACCTGCGGCATATGAAATTCCTGGGCCAGGGACAGAACCTGCACCTCCACAGTGACCCAAGCCGCTGCAGTTGGATCCTTAACCCACTGCACCACTGCGGGAATACTGTATTGCCTATTTATGAAAATGGTGGAGGAGAGTAAAAATAGGTCCCGGAGGTTCTTGAAGATTAGAGGGAAAAATTCATGATAAATGTTTAGGGCAGAGCTGACACCATTACATAGGGAGGATGTCATGCCTTCAGATAGTAGCTACTCTTACTGGTGATACTTTTATTTTGTTGCTGTTGTTGCTTTTGTTATTATTATTGGCAGCTTATCAAGTGTTTATCTCCTCTGATTGAAGACTTAGGGAGTTCCCGTTGTGTCATAGTGGGTTAAGGAAATGACTTTCTCTTTGTGAGGATGTGGGATTGATTTCTGGCCTCACTCAGAGGGGTAAAGATCTGGTGTTGTCACAAGCTGCAGGATAGGTCACTACAGATGTGGCTTGGATCCTGCATTGCTGTGGCTGTGGCTTGGCCTGCAGCTGAAGCTCCAATTTGACCCCCGGCCCAGGAACTTCCTGTGCTGCAGGTGCAGCATTAAAAAAATAGAGAAAAAGAAAGAGTTAGGATTATTTTTGTTATGAACTACATAAAAATATCTATCTATATAATTTTAATAAATTATTGTTTATACATTATTATTGATTAATATTGTGATAGTTAAATACATAAATTAATTTTAGAACACAGCTATGAAGTATGTCTTGTCTATTTCACTGAGACTTTAAGTAATATATTCATGTTCTCATTAGCAGTAGAATTCAAAGTCAGTCTATTTCTGTCTACCTATACCTTCTAGCTTTGTAGAAAACTGAAACATTTTACCATAACAACTACCAAAGTAATTTCTCTGGTCAGGAACTTTCTCTCACACCTGGTTGTGAATTTCCAATTCCCTATTAAATATCTCCAGAGTTTTCTTTTTTGGGTACTCAAAAGAGAATAAACCATCTTTGGAGCTATCATCTTGTATGACATTTACTTTTCTTCAATTATATTTTCTAAATTTTATTACTTTTATTTTTATAAATTTTATATAATGCTAACATACAAGAACAATTAATTTGTACTGATTTCTTTCCATGCACCACTGGTGTCAGGTACTTTGTATGTACTGTCTTGTTTTATCTCATAATACCACCATGGTCTGAAAGTTTTAATATTGGAGTTCGTGTTGTGGCTTAGTGGGTTAAGAACCCAACTTGTATCCATGAGGTTGCTGGTTCAATCCTTGGCCTTGCTCAGTGGGTTAAGGTTCAAGGGTTACCACAAGCTGTGAAGGAGCTCACAGATGTGGCTCAGATACCATGTTGCTGTAGGCTGTGGTGTAGACCTGCAACTGCAACTCCATCAACCTTTAGCCAGAGGACTTCCATACGATGCAGATGCAGCACTAAAAGTGAAAAAAAAGTTTTCTTTTAAATTTAATAAAAATTTTAATACTATTCTTATTTATAAATGTAGTAACCTAGTCTTGGAGAAAGTAGTGACTTGTCTGGCTTCACCAATCTGTTAGCAACAATATTTTGACTCAAGCTGAACTTCAAAACCTGCTAGTGACCAAAGTATTTGACTCTATAGAATTCTTATTTTTATTGTTGTAAAGTATAGACAGCATAAAATTTACTGTTAACCACTTTTTAGTGTACAGTTCTGGGGCATAAGTACACCTTTTTACACATTGTTGTGCAGCCATTATCATCTATCTCCAAAATTTGACACCTTTCCCAATCAAAACTTGATGTCCATTAGACCCTAACTCCGCATTTGCTTCTGTCCTCAGCCCCTGGCAACCACCATTTTACTGTCTTTTTCTATAAATGTGACCACATTCGATTCTGCATTTAAGTGGAATCATGTAATGTTTGTCCTTTGTGCCAGCTTATTTCAGTTAGCATGTCTTCAAAGTTCATTCACGTTGTACCATATGTCAGAATTTTTTTTTTTCATTTTTACTCCAATATACCATTGCGTGTATAGACTGTACTTTGGTCATCTATTGATCTATCTATGGACTCTTGAGATGCTTCCACCTCTTAACTATTATAAGTAATGTTACAAATATTTCTTTGAAAACTTGCTTTCAATTATTTTGAATATATACCCAGAAGTGGAATTGCTAGATCATATGGTAGTTCTATTTTTAATTTGGGGGGAAACTTCCATACTGTTTTCCACAGTGGCCACACCATTATACATTCCCACCAATAGAGTACAAGTTTCCCAATTTCTCCACATCCCAGCCATAACTTCCACTGGGGTATGTGTTTGTGTGTGGTAGCCATTCTAATGGGAATGATTAGTTTCTTGGGCATTTTTAATGCACAGTTTGTTGTATATCTGTATATCTTCATTTTTAACAGAGTGATTTTTGTTATTAATGAGTTGTAGGTGTTCTTTATAAAATTCTGGATATTAATACTTTATCAGATATATGATTTGCAAATATTTTATTTCATTCTGTGTATTTCCTTTCCATTTTCTTGACTTGTTCTTTGTTGCACACACTTTTAATTTTGATATACTCCAGTTTATCTATTTTTACGTTTTTTTTTTTGCCTGTGCTTTTGATATCATGTCCAAGAAATCATTTCCCAGTCCAAAGTAGTCCACTTGGAGTTAATTTTTTGTCTATGGCATAGTAGTTCAAGCTTTTGTTTATCCATCTATTAATGAACACTTCAGCTGTTTCTATCTTTTCACTACTGTGAATAATACTGCTATGAGAATGCATGTGAAAATTTATGCTTAAGTTCCCATTTCCATTTCTTTTGAGTATATGCCTAGAGATGGAATTTCTGTATGATATGGTAATTTGATAGTTAATTCAATTAATTTTTGGAGGAATTTTTATGTAATTATATTCCTTTGCTATCACTGTCTATCATCTATTTAATCTAGCTGTCTTTCTTTCATCTATTTATAACTATTTTTATTTTCTGCCTAGATTATTTTAATTTCCCAACAATCCTTTCTCTGAAAATTAGAATACTTAAATTATTTTCTCCTCCTCTATACTAACAACAACAAAAAAACATAATTTTGTTTCATTATTTAAACAGATAGACAGTTGCTCAAGTCTGATTTTCCTTTATTCTATTTCATCTTGCTCTTTGGTTTCCTTCCTTCTACTTAACAACCCACAATGTTACTTATCCCCCTCAATTTCAATTCCTTTAAATTCTCCCTGTATATAAGCCTCCTGATTTAATCAGCTCTCTTTCCAGCACAGTCCATCCACTTAGTGCTATTTTGTCTATATTCTCAACCCCACATCTTACTGCCCATCCTGCCCACTGATTGGCACACTCTATCTGGATGCAATGCAAGTTTACTCTTCCTTATATAAAACCAGATGGATATACAGTCCTGCAGAGCAAGATTCTATAAACTATGGCTATGTGCTAAATGTAGCCCCACCACTTATTTTTGCAAATAAAGTTTTATTGGAACATAGCCATGCCCATTAATTTGTGTGTTTTCTATGGCTGCTCTATATTAAATCAATAACTGAGTAGTTGCTGCAGAGACGTATGACCCACAAATCCTAAAATGTTTACTATCTAACCTTGATAGAAAGTGTCTGCTGACCCCTGCCAGTACAGGATAAAGAGTCTCATAAAATATCACCATCACAAATTCAGCCACAATTTAAATATTAACTCCGTTCAGCAATGCTTCTATTTTTCTATGTCACATCTGTCTTCATACCCTACAGCAACTATTTCAAATAGTCTGCTTTTTTTTTTAGACACTTTTAGTAAATGGTCCTGATTCATCCTTCAGAGTGAGTATCACCGTCATTAATTGTATGCCTATAAACCAACTGGTTAACCTGTCCTGTCTCAAGACCCATTGCATCAATAGCCTCCTATCATAAAAAAAAAATACTTCTCCTATCATAAAAGAAAATAATTCTCAAGTATAATTTTTCAACTGATGTGCAAACTCATACCTCTTTCTGAGATCCTTCATTAATTTCTTCTACTCTTCTTCCAATTAAAAATCAAACACACTAATGTGTCTATCAGTCTAGTCAGCAGAATATAAAATATATGCAAGGCCATCCTTGAACACTCCTCTCTTTACTACTGAACTTTCTTTCAATCCCTTTTATAGCCACTCTTAACTGTTTTTACTGCTTCTAGTCAACTCAGGTGCTAACTACCTTCAATTCGGCCTTATTTCCACTATTCAAAGGCACTATTAAGGTCATCAATGATTTGCTTCTTGCCCTGACATCTGTTTCAGTCTTTTTTGTTGTTGTTGTTATGTGCCCAAATACAATTCCTTTTCTACTCTACAGCATGGTGAGCCAGTTACACATACATGTATACATTTTTTTCTCACATTATCATGCTTCATCATAATTGAATAGACATAGTTCCCAGTGCTACACAGCAGGATCTCATTGCTAACCCATTCCAAAGGCAACAGTTTGCATCTATTAATCCCAAGCTCCCAATCCACCCTACTCCCTCTCTCTTCCCCTTGGCAACCACAAGTCTGTTCTCCAAGTCCATGACTTCCATACCACCTCACACCAGACAGAATGGCCAACATCAATAAGTCCACAAATAACAAATGCTGGAGGGGGTTTGGAGAAAAGGGAACCCTTCTGCACTGCTGGTGGGAATGTAAGCTGGTACAACTACTATGGAGAACAGTATGGAGATACCTTAGAAATATATACATAGAACAACCATTTGGCCCAGCAATCCCACTCTTGGGCATATATCCAGACAAAACTTTCCTTAAAAAAGACACATGTACCCATATGTTCATTGCAGCACTATTCACTATAGACAAGACATGGAAACAACCCAAATGTCCATTGACAGATGATTGGACTAGGAAGATGTGGTATATATACACAATGGAATACTACTCGGCCATAAAAAAGAATGACATAATGCCATTTGCAGCAACATGAATGGAACTAGAGACTCTCATACTGAGTGAAGTCAGAAAGAGAAAAGCAAATACCATATGATATCACTTATAACTGGTATCTAATACATGGCACAAATGAACCTTTCCATAAACATTCTCTGACATCAACCTTACAAAAGTTTTCTCAGGTCAGTCTCCCAAAGCAACAGAAATAAAAGCAAAAAGACACAAATGGGACCTAATCAAACTGACAAGCTTTTGCACAGCAAAGGAAACCAAAAAGAAAACAAAAAGACAAGTTACAGAATGGGAGAAAATAGTTTCAAATGATGCAACTGACGAAGGAAATGGTTATTAAAGAAATGCAAATCAGTCTTTTTCTTACTTAGACACATATCTGTCCTTCCCTGTTGGACTCTTTTCCTTTTCAAGAGTTCCTCAGACAAATTGACATTTTTTCCTCCAGCTGCTCTTGGCCGTTCTTTGAGTCTTTGCTGGACTAAAATGAACAACCATTGTATGGCAGAGGGAGAAACTGACACACACAAACATACTCACAGAAACATTTACACAACTTAATTCTAAGAATTTTATCAAGCGCTGACCTTACTTATTGTAAAACTTAAGTAAATCTCAAGTTCTATTTGGCTTTGTTTCCCCTCAATAAAATGTAGTTTAGGAGTTCCCGTAGTGGCACAGTGGTTAACGAATCCAACTAGGAACCATGAGGTTGAGGGTTCGGTCCCTGCCCTTGCTCAGTGGGTTAACGATCCGGCGTTGCCGCGAGTTGTGGTGTAGGTCGCAGACGCGGCTCGGATCCCGCGTTGCTGTGGCTCTGGCATAGGCCTGTGGCTACAGCTCCAATTCAACCCCTAGCCTGGGAACCTCCATATGCCGCAGGAGCGGTCCAAGAAATAGCAACAACAACAACAACAACAACAACAACAACAACGAAAAAGACAAAAAGACAAAAAAAAATGTAGTTTAACAATTACTCCTCATCAGAGTTTTTAGGATTAAATGAGACAACATGTGTAAAGTGCTAAAACAGTGTTGTGCACATAGTAATATTTATAAAATGTACAGGTTAAGAATGACCTCTGAAACCTTCCTTTGCCTACCTCAGTGTCCATGGATCTTAAGATTTTCATATTAAGACAATGTCAAAAAATTTAAATGTCTAGGGAGTTCCCTTCATGGATCAGTGGTTAACGAACCCAACTAGGATCCTGGCCTCACTCAGTGGATTAAGAATCTGGCATTGCCCTGAGCTGTGGTGTAGGTCACAGACTTGGCTCAGATCCCACATTGCTGTGGCTGTGGTATAGGCCAGCAGCTGTAGCTCCTTTTAGACCCCTAGCCTGGGAACTTCCATATGCCATGAGTGTGGCCATAAAAATAAAAATTAAAATTTAAATGTTTTAAGAGTCCCTTCATTAATGACTACACTTTCTGTTCTAGTCTCATTTTGATACTTAAACAAATAAACCATTAACCATTTTCTCTATTAAGAAACTGAATTTGATATTTGAAATTTACATTAATCACACCTTTTCAAAATTCTCCAGCCATCTGTACCAGTCAATAAATCCTTATTAAATATCTATTAGTTTTTATTCAAAAGATAAAAATTTATCCCTTTTTTAAGAATTATCCGTTAAATACATACAATATGATAGCTGTTTTTCATTTTGAAGAAAAATGATAATTGTACAGATAATACTTGGTTATAAGAGGGATTGCTCAATATTTATTTTGGCACTCTTTTAGATAATTTTTTTATCGTATGTTAATTCATTAACTATTTCTAGAGGAACTTAGAAAAAAATACAATGTAAAAATGAGGAATGGTCAGTAACATGCAATCCACAGAAAAATATAAAAAATTTTGGAAAGATAGCACATTAGTCATAATTAGAACAACACTAGTTAAAATAAGTTACCATTTTCCACCCATGAGATAAATAAAAGATACGTTTGATAATATACCATATTGTTATATGAATTTAACATATACCATATCATTATGGATTTAACAAAACTAGCACTCTCATACATGATTAGTGAGTATATAAATTAGTACAATTCTTTTAAGAATAATTTGAAATTTACTAAAAATTTTTAAATATTTTATTTATTCATGTTTTTTTAGGGCCGTAACCACAGTATATTGAGATATCCAGGCTAGGAATCAAATTAAAGATTTAGCCACTGGCCTACTCCACAGCCAGAGCAATAGCTACATGGGATCCAAGCTGCATCTGCAACCTACACCACAGCTCACCACAACACCAGATCCTTAACCCACTGAGGAAGGCTAGGGATTGATCAAACCTGTGTCCTCACGGGTACTAGTCAGATGTGTTTCTGCTGAGCCACGCAGGGAACTCTGATTAACATTCTTTTTAAAAATCATTTTCTGAAGTTCCTGTCATGGCTCAGGGGTTAACAAACCTGACTAGTATCCATGAGGATGCCAGTTCGATCCCTGGCCTCCCTCAGTGGGTTAAGGATCTGGTGTGGATTGCAGATGTGGCTTGGCTCTGGCATTGCTATGGCTGTGGTGTAGGCATTCAGCTGCAGTTCTGATTCAACCTGTATCCAGGGAACCTCTATATGCCACAGGTGTGGCCCTAAAAAGACAAAAAAATTAAAAAAAAATATTTTCCATCCTGGTCTATCCCAAGACACTGGATAGAGTTCCCTGTACTGTATGACCTCACTGCTGTCTATTCTAAATGTAGTAGTTGGTATCTGCCAACCCCAAACTCCCCATCCATCACACTCCCTCCACACTCCCCCCGACCCTGTAAACCACTACTCTGTTCTCTTTGTCTGTGAGTCTGTTTTTGTTTCATAGATTCATTTGTGGTGCATAATTTTTTGATAAACATCAATGGGTAATTTGAGTTTGAAAATAAAATGTGACTGGGATCCTTCATTTGTAAAAAATTTAAAAATAGGACATGTAAAAATAACCAAAGCAGAATCTGTGGGAAGCAGAAACTCTTGCTCACTCCCAAAGATACTACATCCCAATTTTTGGAATCTATTCATAACTTATATTAAATAGCAAAAGAAATACTGCAGAAGTAGTTATAATTAATGTCCAAAAAGTAGAGAAAGTACCCTGCATTATGTGGATGAGGTTAAGTAGTCACAAGGGTCCATAATTCAGAATTCAGAGAAAAGTAGATGATATCAAAGAGGTTTGAAGGATAAGAAATATTTTCTACCATTGCTGGTTCTGAGATGCAAGGGCCCCATGCATGATCACAGAGCCTTTGGAGCTGAGACAGCAAGGCAACTTCATCCTACAATTTTATGAACTGAATTTGTCCAACAACCTGAATGACCTTAAACATAGATTTATCCTTTGAGCCTTTAGAAAGGACTGCAACCCAGCTGATGCATTGATTTAAACCTTGAGGATCTCAAAGCAGAGGCCTCAAACATCTGACCCAGAGAAACGCTGGAATGATAAATCTGAGTTGTTTTAAATTGGCTACCTTAGGAATAATTTGTTAGGGCAGCTATTGGAAGTGAGTAAACATGTTATCACTACAATTTTTGTACAAACAAAAAGATGTTCACTCTCTTTGCATGGAGAACAGTATCTTCTCCTGCAAACTTATTTGATATAAGAAAAGTGATCTTCACTACCATGAGTAGTTTTAATATTTTTAAATTTGAAACTTTGAAATTTTATGGTAATGAAGAGATAGTAACAGAATATTTAATCATCAGTGTTTTACAGAGTCATAGATATTAAAAGAGCATACATATTGTATCTCTCTCTTTAAGAAGTTACAACCTTGGAGTTCCTGTTGTGACTCAGCGGGTTAAGAACCTGACATAGCATCCATGAGGATCCAGGTTAGATCTCTGGTCTCACTCAGTAGGTTAAGGATCCAGTGTTGCCACAAGCTGTGGCCTATCCTTCAACTGCAGCTCCTACTTGACCCCTAGTCTGGGGAACTTCTGTAAGCTTCAGATAGGGCTGTTGACAAAAATAAAAAAAGTTACAACCTATTTATACTGAGTGAAGTAAGTCAGAGAAAGACAAACATCAGGAAATCACTTACATGTAGAATCTACGAAATGATACAAATGAACTTATTTACAAAGCAGAAATAGATTCATAGACATAGAAAACAAACTTAGGGTTACCAAACGGGAAAGAGGGTAAGGAGGGATAAAATAGGAATTTGGGGTTAAAATATACACATAAAACTATGTATAAAACAGATAACCAGCAAGGACCTACTGTGTAGCACAGGATATCTACATGGATACATATATATGTATATATGTATGAATAATGAATCACTCCGCTGTACATCTGAAATTAACACCACATTGTAAATCAACTATACTCCAATAAAAATTTAAAATAAATAAAAATAAATAAAAGTCACACCCTATTAAATTCCAATGTTTTATTTATATGGATCCTTTTCAGATGTATTTCAAGCATGACTCTGAAGCTTATTATGCTAGAAGATTAATTTTACCCAGTTAATCAATCACAAACCCAGTGATAAACACTGAGCAATACCAGGCACAGAAATAGAATAAAGGTTTAAGTGATTTTTTGGAATGCCTTATGTAGAACCTCTGCAGCATTCTTTTCAACACAGCAGCAATTTAAATCATTTTTGAATTTGTAAACCAACAATGCTAAAACATTCTATATACTAGCATCTTGGTAGAATATCAAAGCTCATTATATATGTCTTATACCTTAATCAGTAGATTCTTACCATAGTAGGAGAAAAATAACTTTTACAGACAATTGTTTCACAAATTATTTTCAAGCTATTGCCACAAAATATATTCAAGCACAGCTATCTTCAAGAATGAATTTCAAGAGGCATCCTTCTGTTCAGTAATGCCATGAACAACATGAGAAATAGAACAGAATGATTTTAAAAAGATTTTCCCGTACACACATGGAGTTGCTCTTTTCAACAATAGCATTCATGTTGTCTTCTATGTTTTACCAGTAGCAATACATGAGTATCACGGTTTGAGACACAGCACCTGCCAGCCTTTCATTTTACTTAATATACAGCAGAGCATCCTAGGTATTGATCTAATAATAAAGATAATTAATGCCATGGGATTGGAGAAAATGGAACATACAGGCCTAGTAAGACTGCTCATAGGATGAAGTGTATTACCTCTTTTTTACCTAACTAGATAGATGGATAGTGGAGTGGAACAAAGTGAGCACTCCACATCATTTCCCTCGGGTGCACTGCCTCTCTGATCACTTGCCAGAGTTCTCTGGTTTAGAAAATTATCGATGGGTTCATTGTTTTACATTCAGAAAATATGATCAATATTTACACATATACATAATATAAACATATATACATAATATATGCATATACACAATAATCACAATATACACACTAAATACGCAATATATTATTTATGCAATATACATGCTATTACAAAATGAACAAAATATACATGATATATACTGTATAAACAATATACTACAGGCACAATATACATGCTATATACACAATATACGATATATGTAATATACACACTATATACACAATATGCACATATGTATACAATATACACATATACACAATGTATACAACATGCACAATATACACATATACACTAACATTCTGCACCTCTAAACTACTGAGTTTTAGAAATACTTAGACTGGAGTTCCTGTCATGGCTCAGTGGTTAACAAATCCGACTAGGAACCATGAGGTTGCGGGTTTGATCCCTGGCCTTACTCAGTGTGGTAAGGATCTGGCGTTGCCGTGAGCTGTGGTATAGGTCACAGACACGGCTCAGATCTGGCATTGCTGTAGCTCTGGTGTAGGCCAGCAGATACATCTCTGATTAGACCCCATCCTGGGAACCTTCATATGTCTCAGGAGTGGCCCTAGAAAAAAGGCAAAAAGACAAAAAGAAAAAAAAAGAAAAAGAAAAGACAAAAGAAATATTTAGACTAAGGAAACTACAGTCATGTCCTATGAATAACTCTTAGGGGGAACAGTTAACCTTCTTTCATTTTATGACCCAAACTGCACCTATTTTAACCACATAACAGAACCAACCTGTGGTTGCCTCTTCAAGTAGATATGAAGGGAGTACCCAAATAATCCTTTATTTTTCTAATAGAGAAAATACTGAAGTTTGGCCAAAATAGTCTCCTTTGTATGTGAAGTATAGCCCTCACTGTAAATGTTTTTAAAAGTGTACACATGCGACCTTTGGATGGCTATGTGATTTTGTTCCTGTCTTAGATTGAGCATCAGCGTAAAGTAAGCTTCTATCCTTGAATACTATGCAAACAAGGAGACAGATCTTCAAAAAGTGAAAGAGGAGTTGAATATATGTACCACTTTCACTATATACTGCAGTTTATTTTCTGGGTAGAATGGCACATATAAGCACTAGGAGCACAACAGGACCCTCTTTTTAACCTGTCCTTCTTACATTTCAATCAAAGCTCATCAGGTGATCGGATGCTTGCTATATAGAGACATTCATCTCAAAAGCTCTTTTCTTATACATATGTTAAGATAGTTTGGAATATTTACATAACATAGTAATAAAGTGGTACATATATTCAACTCCTCTTTCATGAGAATATATCTGTCATATTGAGAATTCTGACTGCAGTAGATTTAAAACCAAATACTGTTGTGGATAAGACATTTAAAATCTCAGCCCTAGAAAGACTGGAAGGAGGTGAGGATTTTGCTTTCCCATCAGGACACAGAGGGATAAAACAGAAGGATCTCTGATATTACAGAATGATTTATTTCTTACCATTTTCTGAGGAAATTTCCTCTAAAGAAAAGCCCATACCCCTGAAAACTGAGAGCGAGAAAGACTGTCAGGCCCCAATCATTGCTCCACAAAATAGATGTGCATTAAGTGAATACATAAAACCCAATGGCATCTACTCTTTTCTGAGTATAATACAGACTAGCCTTTGAAAGACTAAGAAGTACAAATATAGGACAGATAGATAATACGCAATTTATTCATCATTCTTGTCCTTGCAGAAACATTCCCCCCACCAAAAAAAAAGTATGAACAACAAAATCTAATACTAAGATATTTACAAAAGTTAAAAAAATAACTGGGATAGCAAAAAACTGCTTTATTTATTTTTTATCTCCATAATTTGACAAGCATAGCATTTTTCATCTTCTAATGCCATTCCCTGAAGCTGCTTAGTGAAACATATCTATTGTCATTTATCATTATTTTCTAATGGTTCTCAACATTTCCAAACAACTATCAAGAGAAACTAAAAAAGGTATTCATATAAACCATGACAAACATCAATTATTTTTTAATTTTTTAGAAACACATTTATTTTATTTTAATTAATTTATTTATTTACTTATGTTTCCCCTGTACAGCATGGGGGCCAAGATACACTTACATGTATATATTTTTTTTCCGTTCTTCATTCTGTTGCAATGTAAGTATCTAGACATAGTTCTCAATGCTACACAGCAGGATCTCATTGTAAATCCATTCTAAGAGCAATAGTTTGCATCCGATAACCCCAAACTCCCAATCCTTCCCACTCCCTCCCTCTTCCCCCAGGCAGCCACAAGTCTATTCTCCAGGTCCATTATTTCCTTTCCTGTGGAAATGTTCATTTGTGCTATATATTAGATCCCAGATATAAGTGATATCATATGGTATTTGTCCTTGTCTTTCTGACTCATTTCACTCAGTATGAGAGGCTCTAGTTCCATCCATGTTGCTGCAAATGGCATTATGTCATTCTCTTTTATGGCTGAGTAGTATTCCATTGTGTATATATACACCACATCTTCCTAATCCAATCACCTGGCGATGGACATTTGGGTTGTTTCCATGTCTTGGCTATCGTGAACAGAGCTGCAATGAACATGCGGGTGCATGTGTCTTTTTTAAGTAGAGTTTTGTCCGGATATATGCCCAAGAGTGGGATTGCGGGGTCATATGGTAGTTCTACGTATAGTTTTCTAAGGTATCTCCAAACTGTTCTCCATAGTGGTTGTACCAGCTTACATTCCCACCAGCAGTGCAGGAGGGTGCCCTTTTCTCCACACCCCCTCCAGCACTTGTTATTTGTGGACTTATTGATCATGGCCATTCTGACTGGTGAGAGGTGGTATCTCATGGTAGTTTTGATGTGCATTTCTCTTACAATCAGTGATGTTGAATATTTTTTTCATGTGCTTGTTGGCCGTCTGTATATCTTCCTTGGAGAACAGTCTATTCAGGTCTTTTGCCCATTTTTCCATTGGGTTGATGGCTTTTTTGCTGTTGAGTTGTATAAGTTGCTTATATATTCTAGAGATTACGCCCTTGTCAGTTGCACCCTTTGAAACTATTTTCTCCCATTCTGTAAGTTGTCTTTTTGGTTTCTTTTTGGTTTCCTTTGTGTGCAAAAGCTTGTCCATTTGATTAGGTCCCATTGGTTTATTTTTGCTCTTATTTCTGTTGCCTTGGGAGACTGACCTGAGAAAATATTCATGAGGTTGATGTCAGAGAGTGTTTTGCCTATGTTCTCTTCCAGGAGTTGGATGGTGTCTTGTCCTATGTTTAAGTATTTCAGCCATTTTTAGTTTATTTCTGTGCATGGTGTGAGGGTGTGTTCTAGATTCATTGATTTGCATGAAGCCATCCAGGCTTCCCAGCAATGCTTGCTGAAAAGACTTTCTTTTTCCCATTTTATGCTCTTGCCTCCATTGTCAAAGATTAATTGACCACAGGTGTCAGGATTTATTTCTGGTTCCCTATTCTGTTCCATTGGTCTGTCTGTCTGTTTTGATATAGCACCACACTGTTTTGATGACTGGCTTTGGAATATTGCTTGGAGTCTGGGAGAGTTATGCCCCCTGCTTGGTTTTTGTTTCTCAGGATTGCTTTGGCAATTCTGGGTCTTTTGTGGTTCCATATAAATTTTTGGATTGTTTGTTCTAGTTCTGTGAAAAATGTCATGGGTAATTTGATAGGGATTGCATTGAATCTGTAGATTGCTTCGGGTATTTTTACAATATTGATTTTTCCAATCCATGAACATGGAATATCTTTCCAATTCTTTACATCTTCTTTAATTTCTTTGATTAAGGTTTTGTAGTTCTTGGCATGTAAGTCCTTTACCTCCTTGGTCAGGTGTATTCCCAGGTACTTGTTTTTCGGAGGTGCAATCTTAAGAGGTATTGTATTTTTGTATTCCTTTTCTAATATTTCATTGCTGGATACAGAAATGCAACTGATTTCTGAATGTGAATCTTATGTCCTGCTACTTTGCTGAATTTGTTAATCAGTTCAAGGAGTTTTTGGGTTGAGTGAGTCCTTAGGGTTTTCTATGTATAGTACCATGTTGTCTGCATACAGTGACATTTATCTCTTCTCTCCCATTTGGATGCCTTTTATTATTTTGTTTTTGTCTAATTGCTCTGGCTAGCTTCCAAAATCATGTTGTAGCAGTGGTGAGAGTGGGCATCCCTTCTTGTTAGGTTTGAGTGAGAAGGCATTCATTTTTTTCTCCATTGAATACTATATTTGCTGTGGGTTTGTCATAAATGGCTTTGATTATGTTCAGGAATGTTCCCTCTCTATCCACTTTAGTGAGAGTTTTTATCATGAAGGGTTGTTGGACTTTGTCAAATGCTTTTTCTGCATCTATTGAGATGATCACATGGTTTTTGACTTTTCTTTTGTTAATGTGGTGTATGACGTTGGTTGATTTGCGTATGTTGAACCATCCTTGTGAACCTGGGATGAACCCCACCTGGTCATGGCGTATGATCTTTTTGATATGTTGTTGGATTCGGTTGGCTAAAATTTTGTTGAGAATTTTTATGTCTATATTCATAAAGATGTTGGCCAATAGTTTTCTTTTCTGGTGGTATCTCTGTCTGGTTTTGGAATTAGGGTGATGGTGGCATCATAGAATGTCTTTGGGAGTGTTCCTTCTTCTTCAACCTTTTGAAAAAGTTTGAGGAGGATGGATATAAATTCCTCTTTGTATGTTTGGTAGAATTCGCCTGTGAAGCCACCTGGTCCTGGACTTTTACTTGTAGGGAGTGTTTTTATGACATATTCAATTTCATTTCTGGTGATCAGTCTGTTCAGTTGGTCTGTTTCTTCTTGATTCAGTTTTGGCAGGCTGTAAGATTCTAGGAAGTTGTCCGTTTCTTCCAGATTGTCAAATTGGTTGGCATCACACACTTCTACTGTCCAGTTTAAAGGCAATCTAGGCAGGTCCCCGGTCCTTCAAGCTCAGGAACACAGAAGCCCTACCTAGGACCTATTTTGTTTTTCGCTTCAAATTTGTACAGTGTTTTATCTCAATCTCATTTAATTTCTCTCTCATTTTACCTTTTTTTATGTTTTTAAACATCTTTTTCTTCTCTTCCTTTTGCACTGTGATATACTAATGGTAAGGACCATTTATGATTCATATGTGTATCATCTACTGTTTTTTCTTTTTTAACTTTTTAAGGCCACACATGTCACATGTGCAAGTTCCCAACCCAGGGTCAAATTGGAGGTGCAGCTGCAGGCCTATGCAACAGCCACAGCAACACTGGATCCAAGGGACATCTGTGACCTATGCCAGTTTGTGGCAACACTGAATCTTTAACCCACAAAGGAAGGCCAGGTATCAAATTTGCATTCTCACAGAGAAAATGTTGGGCTTAACCTGCTGAACCACAGCAGGAACTCCTTACCTATAGGCTCTTGAACTGAGTTCTACACATAATAAAATTTCAATAAATTTCAATGAATTAAATGCCAATATAAAATGTTGCACATTTTTCTATTAAAAGATTTACATATATGTATTTTATATATATGTAATTTGGAAGATGTTGTGTGAGGTTAGAAGACATGACAAAGTTATTTCTATCATGTAAATTATGTTATCTTAATTTTATACACATGGATTTAAAATATTTAATGTCCTTATTCATTTATTTTTTCATTTTATTTATTTTTGGCCTCACCCACACCATGCAGAAATTCCCAGGCCAGGGATTGAAACTGTGCCACAGCTGCAACCAGAACTACAGCAATGACAATGCAGGATCCTTAACCTGCTGAGCTACCAGGAAACTCCTCTTTTTCTTTTAATTGGTTGAATTAGTCCTTTATTAGTTCATTATTGCTATGGTCTGAATGTGACTTCAAAATTTTTACTTTGAAATCTTAATGCCCAATGTGATGGTGTTAGGATGTGGAGACTTTGGGAGGTCAGGTGGGTGGAGCCTTCATAAATGGGCTTAGTGCCCTTGAGAAAGAGAATCCACAAAATCCCTAACCCTTTCTGCCATGTGATGGCGTAGTAAAAAGACTGCTGTTTATGACTAGGAAGCCCTGAGCAAATATTGAATTTGCTGGTACCAGGACCTTAAACTTCTCAACCTCTAGAACTTAAAGAAATAAGTGGTATTTGTAGGCCACTCAGTCTGTGATATTTTTTTATAGCAGCCTGACAGGACTAAGACTATTGGATGACTCCTGTCTTTGAATTTGTTTCTGTAACTTTCCTTTGTGCTCACTATTGTCCTGTTTTTGTAAATTTTCTTTTTGGATACATTGTGTTTGTTTTGGTTTTATTTCATCAATTTCTTATTACAGAATCAGAATTTATATGCTCTGCCCCCCCATTTCAGTGATTGGTCTGGGTATTTCATCATGCATGTTTATTGTGGAAATATCTTTACCCCTTTATGTGTCTTTGAGAAATTTATTTAAAACCCTTTTCATTAATAGCCCAACTCTTTTAAGGGATTCCTATTTTACTCTCATTTTACTGGAGTCTTGAGGTAACAAGATAAATGCTTAATCTCAGTTGGCTTTCTTCCATCCTGCCTTCTTAATGTCTGTTGTATTTCTCTGTCCCAAGTAATAGTAGGTAAATTATCTCAGGGCTCCTTTACCATTCATCTGATTTGAGCATTAATTTCCAAATGCCTAACTTTTAATTCTCCTTGCTTTCCACCTTGCCAACTTCAATCTAATTACTGTTATAGTAATCTATACATTTATATTTTCGGATGTCTCTTCTTCCTTAAGCCTTTAAATTGTTCACCATTTCTTTCTATATTAAGTCCAAACCGAAACATGTGATGCAGTCCTAACTGTTCATTTCTATTGTAATAATTTTAGATACTTTGAAATTTCCAAGTACTGACTGCTCGTTGGCTGCTCTGTGTCTTTTAGCAAAGATTTTATACTCTCTATTCAGCAGGGTCATGGTACAAAAAGCCTACTGAAGATGCATACTAAGCATTATGTTTCACTCAAATTGTATAAATGTCCATGCACATATTAAATTATTACAAATTGAGCACTATAACATTCTGGGAACAGCCTAATGATATTTAGCACAGCACTTCATTTTCCTAGAACAGTTTGTTTATGTTAATTTGGTTTTAATCAGGTAAAATGCTGCTCTTTACTACACTGGCACTGTAAGCTGTTCTAGTATGGAAATGACATCTTCTCAAAAATTAGGAATTGAAATAAATATTCAGTCAAAAAATTGATCCATTTTGATGATTATTTTCCAATTATTAAGTACATGGAATACTACTAGAAACAAAAGGTGGATTCTGAATGCTCTTTTATAAGTATTGTGTTTATTGAAGAATTTCAAATACTTTTTATAATGAATGCAATACTCTCAAGAATAGGAAATTAATTTTCTCATAAGTAGAAAAGCCTATTTGTTGCTTCACTAATATTGTATTTTTGAAGGTTTTTCTACTGAAAATATTTCAGTTATAAAGTTTCCAGGAATAGTATAGTTGAATCAAAAATATAAAAGAAGTGCAAAACATATTAAGCTGAGATTTGAACTTAATTTTGACCCTTGACGATTCTGTCCATTATATCTTATCAGTTAATAAACCTTCCAAGCAAAATATTTTACATTATGCAAAGCGTAATGTTATTATCAAAGTGAAAGCTAAAACTCATATATCCCTCACCCTATTTCTAAATGACATTTGTGTATATATATATAAAAAACTACATAATAGGATAGATGATATTATAATTTCTCTATTTCAGATCAGGAAATCGTAGCACACAGAGGTTATTTAATCAGAGTGACAGATTTAAGACATGGTAGAACTGGAATTTGAACTCAGGGAGTTTGGTTAAGAGTCTATGCTACTTCACAACCTGCTCAGTGAATGACTGACATAGGACCACCATAACAAACAAATTCAACCGACAGCCTCCTGCTCCACAAATGTTTCCTCTAGTCTATGAAATATGGAAACATATCTAAAAAATGGGAAAGGAAAAAAATAATCTTAGAAACAAAATTTTAGCAACCTCTAACAGTGTGGTATTTTGCTAGTGAGAATTTTGCAAAGGGTTAGACATAATAAACAATAGTTATGATAATTCAAAGAGTACTTACCATTCATAGGAATATATTAATTGAAAAAAATTATTGCAGTATAGTTGATTTACAGTGTTGTGTCAATTTTTGCTATACACACATATACATACACACACCTACTTTCTCTCATACTATCTTCCATCATGTTCTACCCCAAAAGATTGGACATAGTTGCCTGTGCTACACAGTAAAACTCTGAAAAGAAAATTTTTAATGCACTGTATTAGTCCACACTAGTGGTCTTACATTGTAGCCCAAAGGCAAATTCTCAGCCCCATCTGTGCTTAATGAATCAGAACCTCTAGGTGTAAGACCCTCTCATCTCTGTTTTAGCAAGCTCTTCCAGTGATTCAGATGAATGCTCAAGTTTGACAAACAAAGGATTTTACTCACACCATTAGATTCAGGGAGGTGGCCCATTTAGAAATATTATAAAAAAAAGGAAGTTTAAGGACTATAGAGATAAGCCAAGCCTAAATTTTACCACAACTTGGAATGCTAGTGAGCAGGTCTTTGTTTTAATAATCTGAGTTAATGAAGAAAAATCCCATTGAAAATGTTTGAGGTTATAAATGGTGTGGAATTGGAAAGCACAGTGGAAACTGTAGTGCTGGGAAGAGGGTTGGAGTTTATCCAGGCCAGAAATGTAAGGGGAATTATGATGGGCCGTGAAGTTGTTATAGTGCAATCTAATGAAATTTCAAAAGGTGAACCTTGTATTAGCTTAGATATTGAGAGCATATATTACTAAGTGACTATTCGCAATTACCAAAAGCCAAGGTTCCCAGGTTAACAACCCAACTCCACTGTATACTAGTTGTGAATGTGTGAGTGAGTCACTGTATCTTTCTATTCCTTAGTGTTATTTAATATAGTATTATCAAAGCCCAACTTATGCATTTTTGAAGAGATTCAATTATTCGTGAGGAGCTCACCACAGCTTATGGCAAATAATGAATTACTCCCATTAGAATTTCAGTTAACAAAAACAGAACCCATCACTATAGTGATGAATGAGTTTAGAGAAATTACAACTATTGATCTCCTACTTACAAGTGCTTGGGGTTAGATATTTGTGATATTAATTTAATTTGAAGATAGTATTTGATAATATCCAGATGTTTCTAAAGGTAAAATACATGAAAAATATGTTTTTTTCCCTGAACTATTTTGATAGTGGAAACAAAGAGATTTGACTGGATCAAATTGCATCACTATCTCAATTTGCCAAATGACATCTTATTCATGACATAGTCTGTATTTTAATACAATGTATGACTTGCTTAACTCCAAGATGGAATTATAGAAGCAAGGCCTACTGTATAAATGAATAACAACACCAATTATAATTGACTATTCACCAAGTTGCAACCCAAAGCTGAGAATTAACACATTTAATTCCTGCAACTATATTATGAGATGAGAATTATGTCTTTTTCATGCATGGGTAAACTATGGCAACAAAGCATTGAATAAGTCTCCAAAAAAGATAGAGTCAGTGAATCCTGGAGCGGGGTTATAAAATCAGGCAGTGAAACTCCAGAGTCTGTGTATTTAACCACTGTGCCGTGATTCAAACCACTTGAAATAAGGATGTTTACCAAGTAATATTGATTCATAGCCATAATAGCAATTCAAATATTGACATAACATTTAGGACATCTGTTCAAATTTAGATTTCCATATCATACAAATGTAGTACAGAATGCCAGAGACGGGCTAAGATTAGACTTGGCTAACTGATTATTGAAAGAGCGATGTCTCATCTTAAAGAGGTAATTACGCATTTTATTTTTATCACTGAAATAAAATCCCTTTCCCATTTTCATTCTGTTTGTTTCTAAGCTTTACTTTTTAATTATAATCTCTGAGGAGCTGAAAAATATTGACCTATTATTTTTAAGGGAATGATTCACCAGCAAAAGCATATGTTGTAAATCTCGTGTCTCTCTAATGGTTAATTTCAGTTGAATGGGATAAATATGGTAAATAATATGAAAAACCAGAACAAACCAGAGAGAAGTATATCTTAAAGAAGAGACTGAGAAACATTTCTATATGACATAGGCACTAGAACTAGCCCACTGTCAGTGTCTTCTCTGCATGCCCTGGTTAATTTTCACTTTTCAATATTCATGTCAAAGGACATTTCAGAACCTTCATGTAGACTACATTGAAATTAAAAAAAAAATCTTGAAAAAAATATCTTCCTCCAGCTGGCAGATGGAAATGAATATACAAAGAACATTTTTTTTTCTCAATTGAGACAGAATTGTCCTGATCTCTTTACCTCTCAAGTAAGGGTAACTTTTAGTGTGGATTTTATTGTGCTAAAACTTTGATAAATTACACTTCCAAGTGACTGAAATAGTAACTGGAAATTTAAGTTCAGTTCTATTAAATTTCAGTAATATTTTAAATTATAGAACACAATGGAAAATACCAGTGTTAAAAACATGTGAGCAATAAACTGTGTAAGCATATCTGTGAAGGGTTGTTCTTTTAGGAATATCTTTAAATAAAATTTTACTCAATTCCCATAAGATCTTAAACAATTACAAGAAACACCACATGCAATCAGTAGTCATATCTATGAAATATAATAATTTGAGGACAAGCAATGGTGGGAAAGGTAGGGGACGGCTCACCCTCTTCCACAACACACACAAAAAAAACACATCAGGTTAAACGACCGCACAGAACAGCATTTAATCACTGGCAGAAAAACCTAAACTCCAGTAATGGCAAGAATCTCGTGACATAACTGGGTAAAACAAGAGAAAAGAGGAGAGTGAGAGAAGGGGAATTGGAACTGGACGTGCACTCCCGAAATGGAACTGTGGAGGAGAAAGGGATCCCACACCCTGGAAAGTCACCTACTCAACGGAAAGATCCACCAAATCAGAGGGATCTCCAGATGCAGAGAAGAGAGCAGCAGTAAGTCTGAGTTCTGAAGAGCAGAGAACCAAACAGATCATCTGAACTACTGGCACAGTCACCAAAAACCAAGATGCTTGGGTGGGGGCTGGGCTCCAGAGGTTAGTTGTGGGGAATGGACTGAGGTGGGCAGTGCTGAGACTGCTTGGGGGACCAGGAACTGGTCTTTCCAGTTGTTGGGGCAGAGACTGCCTGGGAGACTAGGAAGCTGAGCACTGCGGGTGCAGGGAGCAATATTCTAAGTGCTGGGGGTGGAAAACCACATCAGAAGGAACCTGGGAGAAGAGCTGGATCTTCAGGAGAGACAAGGTGCCAGTGTTGGAGAGGGGAGAGGAGGAGGGGTGGGCCACCATAGAATACTCCCCACACCACAGTGAGCTCACTTGCCCACCAGCTATCAGAAAGCTGTGCTTCCCAATGCATCCCCCCTTCCCCCTCCCCTGTGTGCACACTCCGGACCTGAGGCTGCCTGCCATCCGGAGGGCTGGCCTCACCATTTTCAGGAAGCCGACCACTGCAGAGGCTTTCCCTGCCCTGGCCTGCCTGCCTTCTGGAGGGGCTACACCCCCACAGAGTAGCACCCAGCACTGCCAGCCTCTGGGAAAAGGCCTGCAGCCCAGAAAAACTAGTACAGGCTCTGCCTGGCTGTGCAAATCTGCCTTCATTGTGGTGTGATCCTGTCAATCCCTGCTGCCTTGAGGAAGAGACCCTTGGGTTCTCAGCGGCCCAGCTGGCTTCTCCCACCCTTGGGGGGTGCTGCACTCCCATGGAACAGCTGACCAGCACTGCCAGCCCCCTAAAAGAACCCCACAGCCCAGTAACACCAGAGCAAGCTCTGCCCAGCTGCGTGAAATCTGCTTCTATCGCAGTGCGGACCTCCCAGTCCTGTCTGCCCTCAGGAAGTCCTCCTTTGCTTCAGAGAGACCCTATCAGCCCTGCCCACCCTCAAGAAAATCCACGCTGCCTCAAAGACAACCAACAATGTCAGCCCTTGGGAAACAATTCACAGCAGTGCCAAGGCAAAACCTGTGCAGCCACAGGGAATGCACCTCCACCATGAAAAAGGAAACACAAAGCAAGATGAAAGCTGAGAAACCACCCCCAGTTAACAACAGGAGAACTCACCTAAAGCCGTCAACAATGAAACAGACCTCTGCGGTCTGACAGACTTGGAGTTCAAAAGGGAAACAGTGAAAATACTGAAGGAATTAAGAGAAGATATGAACAGTAATGCAGACTCCCTCAGAAAGGAACTAGAAAATATAAGGAGGAGCAAAGAAAAACTAAAATATTAATTTGTAGAGATACAAACTGAGCTAAGGACAGTAAAAACCAGAATGAATAATGCAGTAGAGAGAATTAGTGATGTGGAAGATAGAATAATGGCAATCACCCAAACAGGACAGCAGACAGAAAACCAAATGGAAAAACATGAAAGCAATATAAGAGACCTATGGGATAATATAAAGCAGGCCAATCTACGCATACTAGGAATTCCAGAAGGAGTAGAAAAAGATAAGGGGATGGAAAATATATTTGAAGAAATTATCGCTGGAAACTTCCCAAATCTAAAGGATACTGATTTCAAGATACAAGAAGCACAGAGGGCTCCAAACAAGTTGAACCCAAATAGACCCACACCAAGACACATTATAATAAAAATGGCAAAAGTTAATGATAAAGAGAGGATCCTAAATGCATCAAGAGAAAAGCAGAATGTTACCCATAAGGGAACCCTAATAAGGTTATCAGCTGATTTCTCTTCAGAAACTCTACAGGCCAGGAGGGAATGGCAAGAGATATTTAAAGTGCTAAAAGGAAAAAATATGCAACTTAGAATACTTTATCCAGCAAGAATATCATTTAAAATAGAAGGGGAAATAAAAAATTTTTCCAACAACCAAAAGCTAAAAGAATACAGCAATACAAAATCTAGGCTAAAGAAATATTGAAAGGGCTTCTCTAAACCAAAAAGAAAGGACTGAGGGAGCCACAATCAGGGAGCAGGCAATCAGATAAGCCAGCATACAAATTTAATCATGAATATGTTTAAAACAAAATAAAATTAAAAAGAAAAAAAGAGTCATCAAAATCATAAAATGTGGGCAAGGGATGTGAGGAAATAAATTTTCTTATTTTTTAATTTTTTTTCTTTTCTTTCTTTCTTTTTTTTTTTGGTCTGTTTCTCTTCTTAATTTTAGTATACTAATGAAGTGTTTGAACCTACAGGACCATCAGGCTAAAACACATATTTATAGGAAGAGGTTAGCATTCTTTAAAGACAGGGCAACCACACATCAAAACCAAACATTGCATTTGCAAAAAATGAAAAGAAAAACACTCAAGCAGAAAATAATTGGAGACCTTCCAACCAAAAAAGGAAAGGAAGAATGGAGAATCATAGAATCAACTTGAACAAGAGGTTTAAAATGGCAATAAATAATCATCTATCATATCACCTTAAATTCAATGGACTGAACGCCAATCAAAAGACACAGAGTGGCTTAGTGGATAAAAAAGCAAAAACCTTCAATCTGCTGCCTACAAGAAACTCACCTTAGGACAAAGGACACATATAGATTGAAAGCAAAGGGGTGGGAAAAACATTTCATGCCAATAGACATGACAGGAAAGCAGGAGTTGCAATAGTCATATCAGACAAAATTGACTTTAAAACAAAAAACATAAAGAAAGACAAAGAAGGACATTATTTAATGATTAAGGGATCCATCCAAGAAGAGGATATTACTATCATCAACATATATGCCCCAAATACAGGAGCACCCAGATACATACAACAAATATTAACAGACATAAAGGGAGAAATTTATGGGAATACAATCATAGTAGGAGACTTTAATACCCCACTCACACCAATGGACAGATACTCTAGACAGAAAACTAATAAAGCAACAGAGATCCTAAAGGAAACAATAGAAAAGTTAGACTTAACTGACATCTTCAAGACACTACATCCAAAAAAGTCAGAATACACATTCTTCTTAAATGCACATGGAGCATTCTCAAGAATTGATCACATATTGGGACACAAATATAATATCAACAAATTTAAAAGCATAGAAGTTATTTCAAGTATCTTCTCTGACCACAATGGCATGAAACTAGAAAACAACCACAGGAAAAAAAGAAAAGAGAACAAACCCACTACATGGAGACTAAACAACATGCTACTAAAAAACAAATGGGTCAATGACGAAATCAAGTAGGAAATTAAAAAATATCTGGAGACAAGTGATAATGAAGACACAACCTCTCAAAATCTATGGGACACGGCAAAAGCAGTGCTCAGGCAGAAATTCATAGTGATGTAGGCCTTTCTCAAAAAAGAAGAAAGATCTCAAATTAACAACTTAAGCCTCCACCTAAATGAATTAGAAAAAGAACAAAAAAGACTTAAAGTCAGCAGAAGGAAGGAAATTATAAAGATCAAAGAGGAAATCAATAAAATAGAGATTCAAAAAACGATAGAGAAAATTAATAAAACCAAGAGCTGGTTCTTTGAAAAGGTAAACAAAATTGACAACTCGCTGGCTAGACTCTCTACAAAGAGAAGAGAAAGAACCCAAGTAAACAAAATTAGAAATGAAAAAGGAGAAATCACAATGGATTCCGTAGAAATACAAAAAAAACATAAGAGAATACTATGCACAATATATACCAACCAATTTGACAATCTGGAAGAAACGGACAACTTCCTAGAATCTTACAGCCTGCCAAAACTGAATCAAGAAGAAACAGACCAACTGAACAGACTGATCACCAGAAATGAAATTGAATATGTCATAAAAACACTCCCTACAAGTAAAAGTCCAGGACCAGGTGGCTTCACAGGCGAATTCTACCAAACATACAAAGAGGAATTTATATCCATCCTCCTTAAACTTTTTCAAAAGGTTAAGAAGAAGGAACACTCCCAAAGACATTCTATGATGCCACCATCACCCTAATTCCAAAACCAGACAGAGATACCACCAGAAAAGAAAACTATTGGCCAACATCTTTATGAATATAGACATAAAATCTCACACAAAATTTAGCCAACCGAATCCAACAACATATCAAAAAGATCATACGCCATGACCAGGTGGGGTTCATCCCAGGTTCACAAGGATGGTTCAACATACGCAAATCAACCAACGTCATACACCACATTAACAAAAGAAAAGTCAAAAACCATGTGATCATCTCAATAGATGCAGAAAAAGCATTTGACAAAGTCCAACAACCCTTCATGATAAAAACTCTCACTAAAGTGGATAGAGAGGGAACATTCCTGAACATAATCAAAGCCATTTATGACAAACCCACAGCAAATATAGTATTCAATGGAGAAAAAAATGAATGCCTTCTCACTCAAACCTGGAACAAGAAGGGATGCCCACTCTCACCACTGCTATTCAACATAGTTTTGGAAGTCCTAGCCAGAGCAATTAGACAAACAAAATAAATAAAAGGCATCCAAATGGGAAGAGAAGAGATAAAACTGTCACTGTATGCAGACAACATGGTACTATACATAGAAAACCCTAAGGACTCACTCAACCCAAAAACTCCTTGAACTGATTAACAAATTCAGCAAAGTAGCAGGACATAAGATTCACATTCAGAAATCAGTTGCATTTCTGTATACCAGCAATGAAATATTAGAAAAGGAATACAAAAATACAATACCTCTTAAGATTGCACCTCCGAAAAACAAGTACCTGGGAATACACCTGACCAAGGAGGTAAAGGACTTACATGCCAAGAACTACAAAACCTTAATCAAAGAAATTAAAGAAGATGTAAAGAATTGGAAAGATATTCCATGTTCATGGATTGGAAAAATCAATATTGTAAAAATACCCGAAGCAATCTACAGATTCAATGCAATCCCTATCAAATTACCCATGACATTTTTCACAGAACTAGAACAAACAATCCAAAAATTTATATGGAACCACAAAAGACCCAGAATTGCCAAAGCAATCCTGAGAAACAAAAACCAAGCAGGGGGCATAACTCTCCCAGACTCCAAGCAATATTCCAAAGCCAGTCATCAAAACAGTGTGGTGCTATATCAAAACAGACAGACAGACCAATGGAACAGAATAGGGAACCAGAAATAAATCCTGACACCTGTGGTCAATTAATCTTTGACAATGGAGGCAAGAGCATAAAATGGGAAAAAGAAAGTCTTTTCAGCAAGCATTGCTGGGAAGCCTGGATGGCTTCATGCAAATCAATGAATCTAGAACACACCCTCACACCATGCACAGAAATAAACTCAAAATGGCTGAAATACTTAAACATAGGACAAGACACCATCCAACTCCTGGAAGAGAACATAGGCAAAACACTCTCTGACATCAACCTCATGAATATTTTCTCAGGTCAGTCTCCCAAGGCAACAGAAATAAGAGCAAAAATAAACCAATGGGACCTAATCAAATGGACAAGCTTTTGCACACAAAGGAAACCAAAAAGAAACCAAAAAGACAACTTACAGAATGGGAGAAAATAGTTTCAAAGGGTGCAACTGACAAGGGCGTAATCTCTAGAATATATAAGCAACTTATACAACTCAACAGCAAAAAAGCCATCAACCCAATGGAAAAATGGGCAAAAGACCTGAATAGACTGTTCTCCAAGGAAGATATACAGACGGCCAACAAGCACATGAAAAAAATATTCAACATCACTGATTGTAAGAGAAATGCACATCAAAACTACCATGAGATACCACCTCTCACCAGTCAGAATGGCCATGATCAATAAGTCCACAAATAACAAGTGCTGGAGGGGGTGTGGAGAAAAGGGCACCCTCCTGCACTGCTGGTGGGAATGTAAGCTGGTACAACCACTATGGAGAACAGTTTGGAGATACCTTAGAAAACTATACGTAGAACTACCATATGACCCCGCAATCCCACTCTTGGGCATATATCCGGACAAAACTCTACTTAAAAAAGACACATGCACCCGCATGTTCATTGCAGCTCTGTTCACGATAGCCAAGACATGGAAACAACCCAAATGTCCATCGCCAGGTGATTGGATTAGGAAGATGTGGTGTATATATACACAATGGAATACTACTCAGCCATAAAAGAGAATGACATAATGCCATTTGCAGCAACATGGATGGAACTAGAGCCTCTCATACTGAGTGAAATGAGTCAGAAAGACAAGGACAAATACCATATGATATCACTTATATCTGGGATCTAATATATAGCACAAATGAACATTTCCACAGGAAAGGAAATAATGGACCTGGAGAATAGACTTGTGGCTGCCTGGGGGAAGAGGGAGGGAGTGGGAAGGATTGGGAGTTTGGGGTTATCGGATGCAAACTATTGCTCTTAGAATGGATTTACAATGAGATCCTGCTGTGTAGCATTGAGAACTATGTCTAGATACTTACATTGCAACAGAACAATGGGAGGAAGAAAAATGTATACAGGCGTGTGTAACTTGGTCCCCATGCCTTACGGCAGAAAAAATTAATTAATTTTTTAAAAAAGAAGATATGTGTGAGACTTGGAAGGCAATTCATTGATCAAAACATATTTTTTTCTTCAGCTCCCCTAATTTAACTCAGATTTACAGTTACTGCCATACCCCCACATCACCAGGAGATATGAATGCTCAAAGCACTGTCCTTGCACAATCTGCTAGGCCCACATGCTTGAAGAAGCAACCAGATATTATGTCAAGATTTAGCACCTGAACTAAAGTCAAGTCTCAATTTTTCTCCCAATATGGATACAATTTTCATCCACCTTATAAACAAAGAAACAGTGGTTCACCACCTTGTCTGCACATATGAATCACCCAAACTGCTTTTAAAAAGCAGTGATGTCCACACCCTACCATGGATCAATTAAATCAGACCCTCTGAGGTCAGACATTACTTTTTTTTTTTTTTTAATTTTCTTGAGGTACAGTTAATTTACAAAACTGTGATGATTTCTGATGTATAACAAAATGACCCAGTCATACATAGACACATATGCATTCTCTCTCAGATTCTTTTCCCACATAGATTATCACAGATGACTGGGTCGAGCTATCTGTGAAAACAGTATGGAGGTGCCCCAAAAAACGAAAAGTAGAACTATCATAAAATCCAGCCATCCCACTCTTGGGCCTTTATTCAGAGAAAACCATAAATGCATGCACCCCAGTGTTCACTACAGCACTATTTACAATAGCCAAGACATGGAAGCAACTTAAATGTGCAACAATAGAAGAATAGATAAAGAAGATGTGGTACATATATACAATGGAATATTACTCAGCCATAAAAGGAATGAAATAATGCCATTTGCAGCAACATGGATGGACCTAGAAATCATCTTACTAAGTGAAGTTAGACAATAACAGACACCACTTGTTTTAATGCTTTTGGGGTGACTGTTACACAAAGCACAGGAGAAGAACTATTGCATATGAGAGCCCTATGTTCCTATTCAGTCCGGGGTAATTGGGGTCTGAATTACCCGTCTGTCAAGCTTTCCTGACCCTCCTCTCAAGGCAAAGGATAGCTTGTTTTATGTCCACCAATTAACACCAAGGGTATCCTGATTGTATTGAACGAAATGCTTTCACCTAAAACAAAATGCTTTTACCCTTTTGACCAAGAGGTTACTTCAATAAAAATATAAGGTCTGGACCACAATTTTATGACAGTAGAGAAAAATCAGTGACTTTCCTGGGATGTTTGTGCCACAGCAGCTCTCCCCCCATACACATTCTGATACTATCCCCTGAATTTACATAAAATATGAATTTCTCACATCTTTGAAATGCATTTATACTACAAATGTTGAAGGATATTTTAAATTGAGATAACAAAAATTCTTCTTTTAAATCCATCATTAAATATAGCTATATCTACATGCGTTTTTCCTCTGATTTTCCAAATCCTTCCCCTTAAATCTTAAGAGCCAAAAAATAAAAGCCCAGGAGTAATGTTAACGAGTTTTAGACAGATATCTATCTATGCTATACCAGAATTCTATTGATCAGTGGCCGACCAAATATGGCCCACAGCCTGCTTTTGTAAATAAAGTTTTATTAGAACTTAAGCGTGACCCACAGATTCATGAATGCCTGTATCTGCTTTTGCTATATATAACAAGTTGTGTCATGGTGACAGAGATGGAATGGGTCAGAAAGTCTAAAATATTTACTCTCTGGCCCTTTACAGAAAAGGTTTGTCCAAATCTGCCATCGATTAGCTTTTAAGTTATTATTTAAAATAATTTATGATTACTAATTCTCTTAAATTGCTCTTTGACAATTCCTTTCAATAAACAAAGAACAAGAAGTAGTAATTGGTGAAATGTCTGTTTCTTTGTGTGATATAATTTCCCTCTTTTCCCTCCTCTCATATTTTTGTTTGTTTTTATTATGGCCTAGGATACACCATTCCTATCTCCCTTGGTGTATTTTAAAAGATGTACTTCCTTGGACTTTTAAAAGGATGTTTATCCTTCTGCAACTCAAGTGTCAAATTTTTCTTTTCTTCCCAGAGACCAAGTCTTGGAAAGATCATTTAAGGATGATTTGAAGGATCATTAACATAAAACAGAACTTCAAGACATGCCTCAGAAAATTTTTTTTTTTTTTTTGTATGGCCATACCTGCAGTATATGGAAGTTCCCAGGACAGGAATTGACTCCCAGCCACAGCTGTGACAACACTGGATCTTTCGACCCACTGAAGTCACATTCTTACTCCCACTGCACCACAGCAGGTACTCCCTCACATAACTTTTCATTTAGCCTCTCAACCTGGCAGAAATCCAAAAAGATGGACCTATGCTAGAGACCTGACTCAAGTGTTGGGTACCAGCCAAAATCCTGTCTGTTCCTTAGGGTGCCATGGCTGGGTAAGAACAAGAATCTATCAGTGACATCAAATATAGTGGCAAAAGTTGGTATAAAATTTATACTATAAGAGAGAAAAATGTGAAATGAAAAGAGCCCTTTCTTGGAGTTCCTGTCATGGCTCAGTGGTTAACGAATCTGACTAGGAAACATGAGGTTGCGGATTCGATCCCTGGCCTTGCTCAGTGGGTTAAGGATCCGGCGTTGCCATGAGCTGTTGTGTAGGTCGCAGGGGCAGCTCGGATCTGGTGTTGCTGTGCTCTGGTCTAGGCCAGCAGCGCCAGCTCTGAATGGACACCTAGCCTGGGAAGCTCCAAAAGACAAAAAAAACAAACCCTTTCATTAGTAGGAGGGTTATTGACTAAATAGTGACACCATTTCCTTTTAAGTGTGTCTTTGGTTTTCTTTTCCATTAGGTATTCTTTTCTCTAATATTATAACTATTAATAACAGTATTTTCATGGTACTTTGATTGTTATTTTAAATATCATTGGCTGATATCTTTATATTAGATATGAAACACTATGAAGTCTTATATACAATGGCATAAAAAATAGATGCTTGGAGTTCCTGTCACAGCTCAGTGGTAACAAACCAGACTAGTATCCATGAGGATTTAGGTTCTATCCCTGGCCTCACTCCCTGGATTGAGGATCCAGCATTGTGGTGAGCTGTGGTGTAAGTCACAGACTCAGCTCGGATCCCCTGTTGCTATGGCTGTGGCATAGGCCAGCAGCTGCAGTTCCGATTTGACCCCAACCTGGGAACCTCCGTATGCTGTAGGTGCGGCCTTAAAAAAAAAAAAAAAAAAGATGTTTGCTCATGAAAAAGCTCCTTGTTAGAATTTATAATAGAATGGTTATTCATGGTAAAATACAAAAATGATACCCAGAACCAATCAGTACAGGCAAGGTCACCATCAACTGTCTCCAGCACAAATGCATTGCTCCAAGGGAAAGAGTGAGTCTGAAATTCAGCCTACACCTCATTTGCCAAGCCAGGCACCCTAGTGCAGGTTCTTCACCAAGAAAAGCTTTCTTCATTCCATGAAAGATTGTATTCACCAGCATTTTCTTCTTCCCACAAAGGCAGTATTTGCTTGCCAAGTTTTGTGTCCAGAGTCATGTCCACTTAGGTGAGAATCCAATAAAGTCTAAAGGACCCTGTTAAAAGTCAATAGTAATTTGGAAACTGAAACCAACGAGGCAAAATTTTGTATCTTAAAGAAATAGTGGATCATGATACTTTTTATATTATTTCACTATACAATAATCAAAAAGTGATATTATTTTCTCCTTGAAAGGGTGTTATAATATTTGAAAACAAAATAACTTCTTAAACTGGTAGAATAGGTATGGGAGATTTACTTTAGAAATGTCAAAAGTTCATTCAGTTAATGAGTTTATCTTTTAAAGCTTATTTTGTATAATTGTGAAAAACAGAAAAATTAAAATTGAAAGGGGTTCTATAAGTTTGCTACTTAGCCATATCTAAATATATTCACTTGCATAACAGAAGTGATATATAATCCCTTATATCTGAAACAAGCATAAACACTTTGAGCTTATATTAGGCCTTTTTTTCCCTTATTCTAAGAAAAAAGAATCAGATATTTGGAGTGTTGAAACTTTTTAAAAGTAAAATGATGATTTCCTTACAAAGATAAATTGAGCACATGCTAAATATTTAACATTATTTATGAGGAAACTAGGCAGACATATAATCAGTTCAAATAAAGTGAAGAGCCATACATTTATAAGGAGTAAACAATTGTGAAAATGAACTTACAAATGGACATGAACCTGGCTTTCTCCCCAAAGTGAGGAAAGAAATCAATTGAATCTCTTCCAGTCAGAATTCATTTGCAAGTCCATGGACAAGAATTATTTTTCATAGGTATCAGATAACTGCAATTTGCAGGGTAGTAAAACACCTCAAAGGCAATGAAAGGTTAAAGTCAGATAACCCAGAAAGTTATGCTATAAATGATGAGTAACTTTCCTTTGGAAACACCTAATAATATCTTTGCTTATTGCAAACTTAGGTACCAAGCTATACTAGAAATTTGTATGTGGCCTAAGTGACATTCAAATGGCACACAGTGAAAATCTTTATACACAAATTAATAAGCTACTGTCATTATTTTAATTATAGAGCCAAAGAGAAATAAATTTAATTGAAGAAAATAAAATATCACTAAACCATTACATAGTTTTTCATTAGTATATACAAGAACATATATACATATAGGCATATGAACATTAATGTATGCTATCTTCAAAGAAAGTATATTTTTATTTCCACTGGTGATAACAGGTAACTCAATCAAGAAATTAAATTAATATGACTTTTAGAATGTATGCAAAGGCAAAAATCTTAGTTTTCCTCTTTCCTCAGACACTAGGAAGCCAGGCATTGTTTTAACATATGTTTATTAAATAATTCAACAACTCACTTGTAAAAACGAATGACTTTAAAAACAAGGGGTTTGTAATTCATTTTCATCTGAAAAAAATGCGTGGGAAGGACAAATGTTTAAGTCATTCTCTTCATCTGTTTATTCATAATGTGAAAATTAAGATTTTTACATTTTCCTACTGACCTTGGAAATTTCATACATTTAATATTTTTTTTTTCTTTTTTGGCCATACCTGTAGCATATAGATGTTCCCAGGCCAGGGGGTGAATCCACAGCTATGGCCAACACCAGATCTTTAACTCACTACACCACAGAGAAAACACCTTTAATAAAGTTTTTAATGTAAATATATTGAAAACTCATATGTTTTTAGTTTGCAGTGAAATTGTCTTAAGAAAAGTCAATTTGGAGTTCCCGTCATGACACAGTGGAAACAAATCCAACTAGGAACCATGAGGTTGCAGGTTCGATCCCTGGCCTCGCTCAGTGGGTTAAGGATCTGGCATTGCCTTGAGCTGTGGTGTAGGCTAGCAGCTACAGCTCCGATTAGACCCCTAGCCTGGACACCTCCATATGCCGTGGGTGCGGCCCTAAAAATACAAAAAAAAAAAAAAGTCAATTTGATGAATAAGTAACTTTTCATTGTGTAAAGTTATCTTGAACTTTGATAAAGCAACTCAAGTGTTTTTCTGAACATAAGTCAATACCACATCAGGTCTTTACACACACTGTTCTTATTTGTACTAATATAACCACAGATTTTGTTTGATTTAAAAACACACATGCATATGATTAAAATAAAAATGTCAGCTGGATTCCACAGAAAAGTTTTTCATTTCAGAGAAAGGCAACATCCCTTGTCCTTTATAGTCTTCCATCTACTCTGCAGCACTTAGTTGTTATCTTTCCCTTTTCAAGGAGTGAACTTTAGCATGTGAAGATGTGTGATGAAACTATCTTCTTTTCTTCTTCCACCAAACCAGTCCACAATTTAGGAGTTTCTTTTATTTTTTTCTTTTTCTTTTCATGGTCACACCTGTGGCATATGAAGTTCCCAGGCTAGGGGTCAAATCGGAGTGGTAGCTGCCCACCTACACCACAGACAGGGCAACGCAGGATTCAAGCTGCATCTGCAACCTAGGCTGCAGCTTGGAGCAATGCTGCTTCCTTAACCCACTGAGCAAGGTCAGTGTTCGAACCCACATCCTCACGGACACTATGTCAGATTCTTAACCCTTGAGCCACAGTGGAAACTCCCAGTCTATTTTTAAGTAGTCTGTATCTTAATACTTGTTATAAATGTTCACAGTCGTGCTTGAACCATGATCATCTAACCTCCACTCTTTACGAATGCCTTTCTTTATCAATCAGACTTCAGCTGCCACACACACTTGCCAATGATTCATAAATCTGATCCATCAGACCCCGTTCTGGACTGCAGATCTTCCAAACTATGTTGTTGTTTTTTTTTTCCCCTCATTGTGACCTCTACCAGGATATTGAACAATTACCTCAAATTCATCTTATTTAAATATTAATTCCCCCTTGAGTTTGGAGCTGCTTCCTGTAGTTGTCTCTGAGTTACTTCAAAGTTTGGGGGTTTTTGGAATTCCCATTGGGGCTCAGTAGTTGGCACACCCAACTAGCATCCATGAGGATGTGGGTTTGATCCCTGGCCTCGCTCAGTGTGTTAAGGATCCAGCATTGCTCTGAGCTATGGTGTAGGTTACAGAGGTGGCTTGGATCCCACGTTGCTATGGCTCTGGCCTAGGCCGGCCACTGTAGCTCCCATTGGACCCCTAGCCTGGGAACTTCCATATGCTGCCAGGGGGGCCCTAAAAAGACAAGACCAAAAAAAAAAGAAAGAAATTGGGAGTTTTTGGTTTTTGTCTTGTTTTTTACCTGATTGTCTTAACAATGAAACCAATTGTGTAGAGTGAGTCTCTGGTTTGAAATCTCTTGTTTGGTTTTGCTTTTTGCCTGTACTCTGACCTAACAAGTGATTTGATTCTTTGAACTCTTTCCAGGTTATATGCTAAAAATCACACAGTGACCCACCATTATAAATTAAATTGACAATTAGCTGACAATTTGGTTCTGCTTCAGTTCTTTTTATTTTATTCTTTTGAAAGCCAAGAATTGAGGGAATAAGGGGTAACTCTCAACTTGCCACAGTATTTGTTATTCAGTCATTGCGACTATTCATTTTCTCAATTTCTGGGAGATTTTCAAAATATACATTATCAGGACTATTATATGGCTATTAATTATAGTCACTACTAATGAATGATACCTTGTTTATTGTACATGTTCAAAAGCATTCAATACACCTTTGCCCATACCATATTTTTGATAAAATGCTTTAGTCATATCATGAACTTAAATATAACTTTAACCTTAGATGAACAAAATTAAACTATACATTATGGAAAATGTGTGCCATTAACCTAATAGAGAAAGTCATCATCTGCCAGTGAACCAAATCTGACAGCTTTTTTTGGTGAAAAGCTGTTTTCAAATTTTTTCTATTAATAATTAACATCAGAAAATGCTTTTTTTCTCTAACAGGTGGAATATTTACCATATTTTGTTGGCAAAAATCTCCAAGGAACTATAATAAAAAATAAAAGTGTTTTTTTAATTGAACTTATCATTTCCCCTATAATTATTTGCTCATTGTTTCATAAGCTCAATTTCTATGGATGATGCACATAGTCTATATTTAATGTACAAACCATCCAGTATTAATTGCTCCATGTCCTCCTATTCACATCTCTTATATAGTTTTCTATTTCTCATAAATCTTTGGTCAAGGTCATGATGAGCTACTGTTAAAAACATGAGGCATATCCATAAGAAAGTTCATGGCTAAGTAGATATATGTTACATATCTTGTGTAACTCAATAAGTATCAATTAAAGTAAAATGTCAAATAGTGTCATATTTCTATGGCACTATGTAATCCTGAGGAATTGGACAGTTCACATTTATGAGCTTCCATAAAATAAAATAGTGGACATTGCATACATGCAATACATTGCATACATTGCTATATATGACCACGTGTTCTTAATATATAATTTTGTGTGTATAAGTTATTCAAATTTCAGACTAAAAGAGGGGTCCACTTTGGAAATATCCCAAAGAATCATTATACAGTAGAGAATGGCAAATATATGCCTATTTGAAAGAGTCTTCTCTTGACTATTTAATTATTGAACAGTAGTCCCAGGTCTCATTTGAGAGCACTGAGCAATCCTTCTCTACAGAGGGACTCAGATTGATAAAATCATTTGTGTTTATTTGGTTGGTCTGGGGTCAGTAAGAAGGCAACTGATGCTCTAGCATCAATGCTGTGACCCATCAAAATATGAAATGTCAAAGGACTCTCATTGAACAATGTCTTCCGAAGGTCCACTGCTTAAATAAGCCATGGCAACACATAGTGATTACCTCAGAGACATAGCTTTTTGCGGGTTATATTTATTCAAAAAATAAATTGTTTTATATGATACCTGCACTGAGATTTAAAAAATCCAATACAGTGATATCACCCTCCACACACCATTCATACAAGAGATCTCTTCTCAAATCCAGGCTATCAATCATTACACAGAGTAACCCACTTCAACATGGAGCCTGTATGACAGTATCTATCAAAAAATAAAACAGCAACAGTAAAGCAACAAATGTTCCTCTTGTGTTTAGTATATCATGGGATCTGAATACTTACAGTTGATTAGCATTTGATGTTTTTTAGAAATAATCAGCTCTTTATGTTAAATTTAATAGGAATGAAGACAGAGCCAGGGGTCGATGCCCATTCATGACTCTCATCTCTCATGTTTGCCTGGTGAAAAAGAATGAATAGGCCATAGAGAAAATACAGAAAGTAGAAACTACAGAAGAAGTCCCATTTCTCACTCTTGCTTTTGCTTTTTTTTTTGTTTGCTTTTTTTTTTTGTCTTTTTGTCTTTTTGTCTTTCCCAGGGCCACACCCGCAGCATATGGAGGTTCCCAGGCTAGGGGTCTAATTGGAGCCGTAGCCGCCAGCCTATGCAACAGCCACAGCAACGCCAGATCCAAGCCACATCTGTGACCTACAGCACAGCTCACAGCAACACTGGATCCTTAACCCACTGAGCAAGGCCAGGGATTGAACCCACAACCTCATGGTTCCTAGTTGGATTCGTTAACCACTGAGCCATGACGGGAACTCCGCTTTTGTATTTTTTTTGTGTTAATTAAGACGAAGCATAACTGAGATATTAGTAGATAAGACATATATGAACTCTTGACTGAATAATATAATCAGTGGCCAGAAAAAGATAAAGGATTATGCTTATAACTTGGAACTTTTAACACCAAATTTTGCAAAGCACCCAGGGCTCGTGGATAGATTTTAGGAAGAAATTAACTCAACTTCAACCTTCTACCCTATATAAATTTAGCATTTAACTGAATGCTTAGGGAAGAGTACTGTATTCCTATAAGAGTACATTTCTGGGTCTGCTCCAGATCAAGGCACTATGCCTAATGGCTGCTTGATCTACATTTCTCATGTGCACTATTACAGTGTTTCTTTATAATTGAAGTTTATCAAATGTGCCTGGTAATTACATACCATTTCATTCACATTTTTTTGAGGTTATGTTATTAGATACATATAAAAACTCATGATTTTTAGACAGGCATTTCTGTTATTATTTATGTAATGTTCCTAAAGACTGTTGGGGAAATTAAAAATCCTACCAAACAAAAGACCTCTCTGTCCCAATATGGCAAAAAGAATATACATAATTTATTATTGAATTTGCATATCAGATAATATGTATGCAGGCAGTACTTAGAGGACTAGAAATTCTTTCCAAATTTCACACAATTTATAGAGTGCTGTAAAAGAAGGAATAATTGAAACATCTCTATAGTCTCAAAAGACAAATAGATGCACCTGGTGAGTTCTGTGTACCTCGTGAGAAACGTCTACCATTCTAGGCCAGAATTTTCTTAATTGTTCATGTAAAGTCAAATGCCATGCTATTATTGGGCTTATTATGTTTCACGGAGATGGCAGAGTAATTGTACATACTTCATAGGATCGTTATAAAGACTAAACAAGTTATTCCTATGACACTTAAGAGAGCGCCATTACACAATGATTACTGTGTAATTATTGGATTAAAATCAGAACATGCTTATGGCTTCACAAATATGAGTAGTATATCTTCTGTAAGATCAATTCAAACAATAAAAGTTTCATCAAGAACCACATCTTTGAGGACTGTGATAAAATTATTGAACAAGATTATTTAGTGTTCAGAAGTGCTAAGAATCCTGCTCTTAATGAAATCACATGAATCTTAGTGTTGACTCTCTTTGATTCAGTGATAGATTTACTTTTTTGTAACCTGGTTAATTTTTAAGACTATTTTCATCAAATGCTTTAAAAATTAAATATATTTTAGGAATTTCACTGTGGCACAGCAGGTTAAGAATCCAGTGTTGCAACAGCTGTGGTATAGGTTGCAGCTGCAGCTCAGATACAATTCCTGGCCCAGGAATTTCCATATGCCATTGGTGTAGCTGAAAAGACAGGAAAAAATTAAATGTATTTTATATATCTTTACTCCTCAAGGTCATATAAATCTAGATAATATAAATCATAGTTAATAACCTCTCTAAAATACAGGTTTCTTCAACAAGAGCTATAAGAACTTTGTGGTATAAATACTTCAGGCAATATGCATTCACATTTCAACAGCAATTGTAGGACTGTAAAAAGATGAAAGGCATTACATATTGTATACAGAATATTTGTAGAAAGGTTACCAGAAAAAAAACAATAATTAATTTTTATAAAACTTACTTTACAAATTGTTTAACAGCATTAGCTATTTTATTTTCTATAGGAGATATAACTTTTCATATGAAGCATATTATATTTTCTTGGTTTTGACATAAACAAATGGCTTAAAAGACTGTCAAATTCACTGAACATGAAAATCACACATTTGAATAACTGTGCCAATTAACATGATAAGGTGTATTTACATTAGGTAAGATACATTCACATTTTTTTCACTTAGTACCAAGCATTCTAGATAATCATCACCATTGTATTGTGCTTGGTTTTATTTTGTGTTTTCTGTCAGCAATCCTTGTCTTCACTTTATAATATGTGATTGTGTTTGTGAAGATGATGAGAGAGGGATGGTGATAGTAAATAACAGCTAAACTGTATACCTGCTCTGAAGCGTGTCACCTTTGAAGAATATAATTTGAGACAGAGCAAAGGGGTGTCTAATCTTGTCCCTCAAAGGCAATTTAATTAATGTTCTTTCAGGGCAAAGAGAGCAAAGTGACCTCATTACCAGAGCACCTTTATTGTAATTCTAATTCATGATCACACTTGCCAAGCTACAAAATCAAATCTTTTGTAACAAAGCTTATATAGATTTTTAGACAGTTGCCAATGACAATGTGGCATATAATTTACAAAAGATATATCATAAGGAACAAAGTGTTGGAGAATAAATATTTAACTCTCAATACTTTTTTATTTTCAGTAAGCTTAATTCCTAAAATTAATCAGTATGTCAGTTGAATTAATTGTGTTTTTAATCATTTTTGTTTAACTAATCAACAATGTTAAAGGAGAAATGAAATTAAGCCAAATCATACTGGACATGTGCAGAGTGTGTGGGAAGGGTAATAGAAACAATGTCTCTTGGAAGATAGAGTTCCTTATTAACTTAAAAAATTCCCTGTTAAACAAGGAGATACCACTACACACCTACTAAGATGGCACAGTCCAAAACTCTGGCATTATCAAATGCTTGGAGGGTATGGAGCAACAGGAACTCTCATACACTGCTGAGGAGAATGCAAAATGGTATAGCCACTTTGGAAGACAGTTTGGAGACTTTTTACAAAACTAAACATGATCTTACAAAGGAAATGAAAAGTTAAGTCCATGCAAATACCTAAACATGGATGTTTACAAAAGCTTTATTCATAACTGTCAAAACTCATAAGCAACAAAGATGTCCTTCAGTAGGTGAATGTATAAACAAACTATAGTCCCTTCAGACAGTGGAAAATTATATTCAGTGATAAAAAGAAAGGAGCTGACAAGCCATGACATGGAAGAATATTAATGCTTTGGATTCTCAGAATCTAATGCAAAACAATTTACACTCTTATCTTTTTCACAGTAAAACAGATACTCCATTTAGATTAAAGTTTGTTTTAATTTTGTTCAGACTATTTTAACAAAGATGATTTTAATTGCTTCAGAAATACAATTTAAATTACAAATTAATATAAACATAATTTTCCAAGTTCTATTTGATTTATATATGCATATAAAATCAACATACTAAAATTTTCATATATTCCTTATGCTATAAATACTAATTTTTTTATAAAACTATGTAAAAGATTTCTATTAGTAATTGCTGAATAATTTGAGGAAAAAACAGTTCCAGTATGCATTCTAATATAGGAATAGAATTGACACTAAAATAAAAAACATTTAATTTTTATTCTTTGAAATCTAAGATTTCTTCTTATATTAGAACAAATTAATCAAATTTGAACTATAAATGCTAAAAGAGATAATATTCTTAGATACTTGGATTTAAATATTTTTGTGTTGAAAGGAATTGGTACATTTACTGATGGTTGGTTGGGAAGGATAAAAGTGTAATTCCAAAGAGAGATGAACAAATTATAGCCTTTAAAAAATGAGTACTAAGCATGATTGATAGAATTAATAGTTTTGAGGAGTTCCCATCATGCCGCAGAGGAAATGAATATGATTAGGAACCCAGAGATTGCAGGTTTGATCCCTGGCCTCAATCAGTTGGTTAAGGATCTGTTGTTGCCATGAGCTGTGGTGTAGGTTGCAGACACTGCTCGGATTTGTGGCTGTGGCATCTAATAGCTCCTATTAGATCCCTAGCCTGGGGACCTCCATGTGCTGCAGGTGCGGCCCCCAAAAGACAAAAGACCAAAAAAAAAAAGTTTTGAGCACTTACCATGTACTCAAAACTGATGCCTGTACTATCAGATATATAAAATGTGATTAACTTCAGTTCCATAGGGACTTGGAGAGGCACAGGCAATACACAGGTGCTACCATTTGAAAGTCAGAAATTCTGCATCTGTCCAGGACCCACAAGGCCAGATGGGTTGTAAAGGCCTTTAGAATGACTCTGAGTCCAGAGTAAGCAAAGCCCTGGCATCACTCCACCCATGGGAAGGAAGATGGTTTGGATACCACTAGGCAGAGACCTCACTGTCTTCTCCTCAGTGTCCAGAACTGGGACAGTGGAGGAGATTTCTTACTGGTCTCTGAGAGCAGGAATTGTGTCCAGGAGAACATTTTTTTCCCTTCCCTGCTACAATATAACACTGCCTGACCAAAGCAAACAAAGTAAAAGTTCCTATCTTCCTTCCTGAAGTTATCCTTCAATGAGGCCATGATTTTTTAATGTGCATTGATGTTTGTTTCTAAATACCTATTCCTTTTCACTAATAATGCTAGTTCTATTTTGCATTATTTCCTATTTCCAAATCCTCATTTTGTTTTTACTCATTTTAACCCAATGGAAGAGGAATTCTCCATGTATTCACTAAAACTTTCCCTTAAAATCACTAATCACCTCCAACTTAAGGAATCTAACGGTCATATCCTATTTCTTATCTTACTTTTACTCTGAAACATTCAACTTTTCATCACACCCTCTTTCTTGAAAAGTTCTTTTCTCTTTAGCTCCCTCTTCAGTACTTTCTTATAATTTTCCTGCTTTTTGTTAGATAGTCCCCTTTTTTTCTTTCCTTTTGCAAGTTCTTCTTTCTCTACCTGTCATTTAAGCAGTGATACGGCCTGGAGTTTATTATTATGTTTGTCTTTCATTTTAAAATAATTATTGGATGAATTTGCCGAATCCATGTATTGTTTGGTTTTAAACTCAGTTCTGAAGATGAGAAAAGTAGAGAATGTATGCTAAAAGAGAGATATTGCCTGGATGTAAAAAATTTGCTGTTCTCCTTTCTAGCTCTGTAATTTTGAACATGTCATTTAATCTCCCTGTGACTTAGTTCTTCACATGTAAAATGGTGTTAAGTCTACAGTCTTACTTTTTAGATTGTTGTAAGAGTTAAGTGATTTAATATGTATAAAGTTTTTGGCACATAGGGAGCCTGAAGTACATGTTATCTATTATTGATAATAGCTGAACCTATTTATTACTAAAAAGATCTGTAATAGAGTTTTTTTAGCTATAAAGTTTTTTTCTTTTATTCAAGTACTGTTGATTTACAACTTTGTGTTAGCTTCAGGGTACAGCAAAGTGATTCAGTTATACAAAGAATATATATATTACGTATTTACATATATTACATTTTTTTTGTCTTTTGTCTTTTTTAGGGTCGCACCCACGGAATATGGAGGTTCCCAGGCTAGGAGGTTCCCAATCTGAGCTGCAGCTATTGGCCTATACCACAGCCACAGCAACACAGGATCCAAGCCATGTCTGCAACCTACAGCACAGCTCATGGCAATGCCGGATCCTTAACCCACTGGGAGAGGCCAGGGATTGAACCTGTGTCCTCATGGATACTAGTTGGGATTGTTAACCACTGAGCCATGATTGGAACTCCAATACATGTATTCTTTTTCAGGTTACTTTCCTTTATAGGTTATTACAAAATATTGAGTATAGTTCCTTGTGCTATATAGTTTAGGGTCCTTATTGGTTATCTATTTTGTATATAATAGTATGTGTCTGTTAATCCCAAACTCCTGACTCCTCCACTCATTCCCCTTTAGTAACTGTGAATTTGTTTTCCATATCTGTGAGATTGTTTTTAATTTTAACCTGTATATTATGCAAAACTTTACAAAATTTTATGACCAATTATTGTACATTTCCATAGATTTTGAATGCTTTAACCGGAATGCTTTTATCTTTGTTTTCTTTGGATTTCCTGTACTTATCAGGAAATTTATGGTTTGCGAAATGGAAGTATTCATAGAGAGCATACTGATGATTATGTTACTTGATTTGATCAAAATTAGACTGTAACAACCCAGATACTATCTTCTTACCCCAAATTTCATGTATTGGTTAAAAACGTTTATCATTTAAATCCTATTTTGCATCTTCTCATCACCTTATCAGCCTTGAATCTAGGTCTGCTCCCCACGCTTCATCCTACTCCCTATTGGTCAAAGGAGAGAACAGGCAGGTCCAAGGACAAATGCAGAAATCTCAGGGAGGGCTATTGGAAAGGTCTGTTCTCCTTTTCTCATTCTTTGATCACAGCTTCTCCCTCTTCCTGATGTGCACACACGCACACAGGCATTTGAAGGCTCCTCTTAGGCAACTTTCACAGACACCAAAATTGCTGCCTATCCCTCTGGACTTGATTACTTCTCTCTTTTGTCTGTGATTTCTGTGCAATGATGAAAACATATTATTCTTTACTAAGGACAGAAAAATGCAAAATTGACAAGCTATAGCACAAAGTTTACATTTTTTTGTAAAAAAGTTCTTGTCAGGATTGCTAAAGACTAAAATTGCTCAACAGCAATAGTCATTTCACTATCTTTGAAAAATAAGACAGTCTCTCATCTCCCTGAAAGAGATTATTTTCCATCTTGTCTTGAAAGAGAATGCGGCTTCAAATATTGTTTTTCAAGCCCATACTTCCCAGACACATATTAAAAAATCTTTAGAAATCTTGTTTAACTTTGTAAATGCTGTCATATAGCTTAATTATTAAAATGAGCCATAATTCTGAAGTTGGTTTTTTCCCTAAAAAACATATTGTAAAAATTCTTGGCTAATATAATGCTTAATTTTTCATTTATAAGTTACACTAATACTGTATTTTCTGTAATATATTTTATATCAAATTTACTATCAGTAGTAAACACACTTCATATCAATGTGTTATTTATAAAGACATCAGTATGGGGACTGTTTGTAAGAAAAATCTTTTGTAAAATAATTATGTCAAGACATTTGAGCAATTGCAGTTTTTAAAGACATTAAGCCAAGCAATTAATTTCATGAACTATGAAGTGCCTGGTATTTTTCTGGCACTTAGGAGATACTGAAAATCTATAATCCATTGTTACTTCAATAAGCTGATACTTCAATTTTGGAAATGATATTTACAAGATTAAAACTTCAAGATACAAAACATGAACATGTATCATATTGTACACCAAGTGCTCTCAAAGGGGAGATAGATGAATATCAGGAAAATAAGTAAAGACTTTTGGAAGAATATCGATATGAACTTTTCATCATTAAAAATAGAATCAAGAAAAAAATATAAATAAACACACATACACAAATTCTTCAAAAAAAAAAATCCAAATGTAAAAACAAACAAACAAAAACCTTCCAATTAAAAACTTGCTATACTATTTTGGAGCCAACCATACATGAGTTTAAGTGCAAAATCCAGCACAATGTAACACTTTGCTTGGCCAAATCATTTCATCTTCCTGAACCTCACGTTTAAAACCTGTGAAATTATCAACATAGAGATAAATGGTGAGGTGTTAAACTAAAATAAAATATTTTAACATTGGTGCCAATTGAAGCTATCCTGTTTTTCTATGTCCATCATGGAACCAATGACTTTCACATAGAGAGAAACCAATGATACGATACCAATGATAATTTTCTATCCCCTTATGTAAATAGTCTGTTCTTTATTCCTTATACAAGTAATAATGTATACAGTGTAAAAAACATAAAAAATTTTGTGCAACATGTGTTATCTACTAGATATCGTATTTAACATTAATCAAATAAATGATTTCTTTTCAAAAATATTACTT